>NC_082709.1:73491140-74091140 GCF_030144855.1 Hypanus sabinus
CAGAGAGATCAAACTAGCATCAGTTGCCCCTTCACACAGTCCTACTGGAGACAGGTCTGTCACTATAAAACTGGGGAATGGAACTGCTAAGGACAGGTCTTTCGCTGTAACAATGGGTGCAGAACTGGTGGGGATGGATCTCGGGCACACTACTAATGGGGATGTGTCTGTCGCTGTATTACACTGGGGTACAGTACTGGTGGGGATGGGTCTGTCACTGTGTAACACTGGGGTACAGTACTGGTGGGGATGGGTCTGTCACTGTGTAACACTGGGGTACAGTACTGGTGGGGATGGGTCAGTCACTGTATAACACTGGGGTACAGTACTGGTGGGGATGAGTCTGTCACTGTGTAACACTGGGGTATGGTACCAGTGGTGACGGGTCTGTCACTGTGTAACACTGGGGTACAGTACTGCTGAGGATGGGCCTGTCACTGTGTAACACTGGGGTACAGTACTGGTGGGGATGGGTCAGTCACTGTATAACACTGGGGTGCAGTACTGGTGGGGACGGGTCTGTAACTGGATAACACAGGGGTGCAGTACTGGTGGGGATGGGTCTGTCACTGTGTAACAGTGGGGTACAGTACCGGTGGGGACGGGTCTGTCACTGTGTAACACTGGGGTACAGTACTGGTGGGGATGGGTCTGTCACTGTAACACTGGGGTACAGTACTGGTGGGGATGGGTCTGTCACTGTAACACTGGGGTACAGTACTGGTGGGGATGGGTCTGTCACTGTGTAACACTGGGGTACAGTACTGGTGGGGATGGGTCTGTCACTGTAACACTGGGGTACAGTACTGGTGGGGATGGGTCTGTCACTGTGTAACACTGGGGTACAGTACTGGTGGGGATGGGTCTGTCACTGTGTAACACTGGGGTACGGTACTGGTGGGGATGGGTCTGTCACTGTGTAACACTGGGGTACGGTACTGGTGGGGATGGGTCTGTCACTGTGTAACACTGGGGTACGGTACTGGTGGGGATGGGTCTGTCACTGTGTAACACTGGGGTACGGTACTGGTGGGGATGGGTCTGTCACTGTGTAACACTGGGGTACAGTACTGGTGAGGATGGGTCTGTCACTGTGTAACAGTGGGGTACAGTACCGGTGGGGATGGGTCTGTCACTGTGTAACACTGGGGTACAGTACTGGTGAGGATGGGTCTGTCACTGTGTAACAGTGGGGTACAGTACCGGTGGGGACGGGTCTGTCACTGTGTAACACTGGGGTACAGTACTGCTGAGGACGGGTCTGTCACTGTGTAACACTGGGGTACAGTACTGGTGGGGACGGGTCTGTCATTATGTAACACTGGGGTACAGTACATGTGGGGATGGATCTGTCACTATGTAACAGTGGGGTACAGTACATGTGGGGATGGGTCTGTCACTGTGTAACAGTGGGGTACAGTACCGGTGGGGACGGGTCTGTCACTATGTAACACTGGGGTACAGTACTGGTGGGGACGGGTCTGTCATTATGTAACACTGGGGTACAGTACATGTGGGGATGAGTCTGTCACTGTGTAACAGTGGGGTACAGTACATGTGGGGATGGGTCTGTCACTGTGTAACACAGTACCGGTGGGGACGGGTCTGTCACTGTGTAACACTGGGGTACAGTACTGGTGGGGACGGGTCTGTCACTATGTAACACTGGGGTACAGTACTGGTGGGAACGGGTCTGTCACTATGTAACACTGGGGTACAGTACATGTGGGGATGGGTCTGTCACTGTGTAACAGTGGGGTACAGTACATGTGGGGATGGGTCTGTCACTGTATTCCTTCCTCTCTGGCCCTTTACTTTTCCCACCCACCTGGCTTCCCCTATTACCTTCTAACTAGCCAAAGGGTCTTGGATGGAAACGTTAACTGTACTTTTTTCCAAAGATTCTGCCTGGCCTGTTGAGTTTCTCCAGTATTTTGTGTGCATTGCTTGGATTTCCAGCATCTGCAGATTTTCCAGCTAGTCTTCCTTCCCCTCTCCCCACCATCATACAGCGACAGACGTTTTCCCCCTTCCTTCTCAAACCTGATGAAAGGCCTCAGCCCGAAACATCACCTGTTCATTCATTTCCATAGATGCTGCCTGGCCTGCTGAGTTCTTCCAGTATTTTGTCTGTGTGGCACTGGGGTATAGTATGGGTGGGACGTGTCTGTCCCTGTAGGAAACTGGCAATTGTCTGCCTGTATTGCTGTGGAGTGAGTGCTAGTTTGAGTCGACAACATCACAGAACAACAGAAGCAACCTACCACATGTGATGATATTACTGGGCAGTTGCCTGGCACCAGTGTGAAGAATTAATTCACTGACACCAAAATTTTCAAAAGGCACGGAGCCCCCGTCATCACTTACGTCTTTGCATGCTCCTTTGTTTCGTAAGTCACATTCACAACTGCTGTCTCACTGTCTGTGTTAACTGAGAAGAGAGGGAAGAAAGAGTCAGCACACACCCAATCCCACATACAACACTAACCCCATGACCTCAGTTCCCAACAGACAGACACTGACCCATTCCCTCACATGGTCTCACACACTGGCAGGGGGGGTGGGGGGCAAGAGAAAAATCAGCATTTGGTCATTCTCTACAGATATCAAGTGAGAATGGGATCCTGGGGATGTCCTGGGGTGAACTGGTATCACTCAGGACACTTTCCCCGAAACAAGGCCAAAAGACATAGAATTATGCCATTTGGCCCCTCGAGTCTGCTCCATCGTGGCTGATTTACTATCCCTCTCAACCTCACTATAATGTTTGACACCCTTACTAATCAAGCACCTTTCAGTCTCTGCTTTAAATACACCCAACGACTAGGCCTACAGAGAAGCTTGTGGCAATGAATTCCACAAATTCACCACATTTTGACGAAAGAAATACCTCATCTCTGTTCTAAAGGGATGTTATTTGAGCTGTACCCTCTAGACCTAGACTCCCCCAGTGTAGGAAAAATCCTCTCCATCTCCACTTTATCTAGGCCTTCCAATATTTGGTAGGTTTAAATGAGATTCCTCCTCCACTTCATTCTTCTAAACCAAAGCTACGACAGGGCTGGAACCATCAAATGCTCCTCCCCACCGATTCGACCTGCAAGAATGTTACGTAGCTCTGAACGAGCCTGTACTGTTCAATTTTTCTTGGACACATTTTTCATAAATAAAGTTTATTTCTAATATAACATGTATCCCTGAAAGGGATTATTACCTATTCCAGACTCACTGGACGCGCACCCATTGTATGCAACCCACTCTCACTGGACACGTAGTGTCGGGCATTCTCACTACGCCAGTTGGACAGGTGACCACAGCCAACATGGCTGAGCTGGTAAATTTTGATTGTATTTTTTGTTTCCAAGTTTTATTTCAATAAAATGATGTTTGTGTTTTCCCTAGACTTGACGTGTTGTAACTGACATTGGATTAGACTTTTAAATTGTCATCATCTTCCTGTTTAATTACTATTTCATTTAGAGCTTGTACTTGTATAGAATACAGTCAGCCCTCCTTATCCGCGGGGGGATTGGATTCGAGTCCCCCCGCGGTAACCCAAAAATCCGCGGATGCTCAAGTCCCTTATTTAATCTGTCTCAGTGCAGTGGTCTTTAGGACCCAGCGGAACCCTGGACTTCATTTAACCTGTCTCAGTGTGGTGGACATTAGGACCCGGCGGTGCAGCTGTGAATCCGCAGTGTTTCTGTTCAAGAAAATAATCATGATCACGATTGAAAACAAGGTGGAAGTAATAAAGCGATCGAAAAGAGGTAAAACGCCATCAGTCATTGGAAAAGCCTTAGGCTACAGTCGGTCAACAATCGGAACAATTTTAATGGAGCATGTGAAAGGTCCTGCCCCGATGAAAGCTACAATTATTACTAAGCAATGCAGTGGTTTAATTATTGAAATACATATGTTTCTTAAATGTTTTATATGCATAGAAAGGTAAAATATGTACTATATACTATGAAAAACTTTTCACTAATTGACGCTAATTATTACCGGATGCACAAGTTCCGACTTCAAATCCAACTTATAGATGGACTCAGGAACTGAACTCATTCATAACCCAGGGACTGCCTGTACTTTTAAGTCATTTCTAGATTACTTTAATACCTAATACAATGTAAATGCTATGTAAATAGTTGTTATACTGTATTGTTTAGGGAATAAAGACAAGAAAAAATAGTCTGAACATGCTCAATGAGTGCTGGAGAGAGAACTTCTGGGTTTTCCCGATCTGCGGTTGGTTGAATCCGTACATGCAGAACCCACGGATAAGGAGAGCCGACTGTACATATAACTGTTTAGTTTGTCCCCTAGTGTTCACAGTATGTATATGTAATTGTTTAGTATGTCCCTGGTGATTACACCTGTATGATTCTGCAGAGCTCTGGAAGCTTCTCTGGCAGAAAGAACCTTGGATTTTAAAGCACATCTTTCTAAAACTGAGATGAAGAGACATACCTTCAGCCAGAGGGTGGTGAATCTATGTAATTTGCTGCCACAGAAGGTGGTGGAGGTCACCTCACTGGGTCTATAGGCAAGCTGGAGAGTCTGAATAGTCTGACTTGCTGAGTTCCTCCAGTATTTTGTGTGTGTTCTCCTCTGGATTTCCAGCATCTGCAAAATCTTGTGTTTATGGAGGAGATGTTGCCTATGTTCAAAGGAAGCATTCCCCTCTCTTTACCACAAGTGAAGGGCAGGGCTGTGTCCCTCTCCTGCCCCTAATGCATGTGAAGATCTCCTGTGGCTATGGTATTACCCCAATATTCG
This sequence comes from Hypanus sabinus, assembly GCF_030144855.1. NCBI lineage: Eukaryota > Metazoa > Chordata > Chondrichthyes > Myliobatiformes > Dasyatidae > Hypanus > Hypanus sabinus. The sequence goes on from NC_082709.1 coordinate 73,495,920, forward strand.
TCTTCCAGTGACACTCGGAGAGACTACTTTATCACTTTCACCCATGGGTGAGAGGTCATCACGGCAACTTCAGGGCACAATTACTGGCGAAATGTCATGGGCCATGTCTTGAGCTCAGCACATGGGCTACAAAGTGCAGCTGCGACTGTCTGTCTCTCTCTCACACAGCAGTTCTGAGGCTGCGGTGGTAACAGTGAACCCCTCTGGGGCAGGGATAGTGAACACCACAGGAATGAAAGGGTTAATGTATGAGGAGCACTTGATGGCTCTGGGCACGTACTCGCTGGAGTTGAGAAGAATGAGGAAGGGATTTCATTGAAACCTACCAAATATTGAAAGGCCTAGAGAGAGTGGACATGGAGAGATTGTTTCCTATAGTGGGGGAGTCAGAATAGAAAGATGTCTGTCTGGAGCGGAAAAGGAAGAATTTCTTTGGCCAGAGGGTGGTGAAACTATGGGATTCATTACCACAGAAGGCAGAGGTTGGTGGGTTCGTGATTAGTAACGGATGAAAGGTTACGGGGAGAAGGTTGGAGAATGGGGTTGAGAGGGATAATAGATCAGCCGTGATGGAATGGGCCAAATGGCCTGATCCCCGTGTCTTATGGTGTTAACACAGCTTCTACCCCGATGATCTACCTTGGCACCTTCTCCTCTCATGATTCCAACTACAGTCAACAGTTGCCCACTCATCTTTTGCCCAATGGCTAGGCACAGGTTGGAGCCTAGAGTCACAGTCCACCCACACTGGGGAAAGGAGTAGGCCACAGACTGCAGTGTCCAGCCGATTGTGTGGGAAGCGCAAGCAGAACCACTCTATGGGCAGAGCAGACAGCAAGGTCCCTTCCCCTGTTGCAGGATGGGACTGGGTTTGCCAGCCCTACTGTTGCCTCATACCCAAACCCCCCCTGCCTGTGGCTCACAGCGAGGTGAAAATGTGGAGATACATTGGTCTACTAAAGCTCATTGCAAGAAGCTCCCCCAACAACTCCTTCAATAAAGCCGCAAACATAATCAAAGACCCCTCCCACTTTGCTTCTCCTCCCCCCTTTCCCATCGGGCACAAGGTACAAAAGTCTGAAAGCACGTACTAGCAAGCTCCAGATCAGCTTCTATCCCTTTGCTGAAAGACTACTGAATGATCCCCAAGTAAAAACAGATGGACCCTTGTCCACAATCCACCTGGTTATGATCCTTGCTTCGCATTTGCCTGCACTGCATGTTCTCCGGAACTATGCATTTTATTCTGCGTTCTGCTAATGTTTTCCCGTGTACAATCCCATTGCACTGTTGTAATGAATTAATCTGCATATGAGTTGTGCAAAACACATTTTACACTGTACCATGGTACCTGCGGCATGCAACCCGGTTCCAATATTGAAATCTACAGCGCACGTTCCATTATTTTTGTTTAATTATTTGCATGATTTGTATTGTTTTGCACACTGTCAGTCTTTGTTGTGAGTGGTTTTTCTGGATAGACTGGACATGAAGAAGATGTTTCCAATAGTGGGGCGGGGACGGAGGGGAGTGAGTCCAGGACCAGAGGGCACTGCCTCAGATTACACAGGTTTCAAAGGTACATTTAATGTCAGAGAAATGTATACAATATACATCCTGAAATGCTTTATCTTTGAAACCATCTTCGAAAACAGAGGAATGCCACAAAGCATGAACAACACTTAATGTTAGAACCCCAAAGTCCATCCCCCAGCTCAAGGGATGTCCCTTGAGAACACAGGAATTGGTTTTAACCAGAGGGAGATGAATCTGTGGAATTCATTGCTACAGGCAGCTATGGAGGCTAAGTCATTGGGTGTACTTAAAGTGGAGATTATAGGCTCTTGATTAGTAAGGGTGTCAAAGTTAAGGGGTGAAGACAGGAGAATGGGGTTAACAGGAATAACAAGTCAGCCATGGTGGAATGGTGGAACAGACTTAATGGGCCAAATGGCCTAAATTCTACTCCAATGTGTTACGTGCCACTGTAGACAGTGACTGCAGGGTTTGGAATCGCTGTCTGTGTGTGTGTGCCCGGCTGGCAGTGTATCAGTGTTTGGAATTGTCTCTGTGTGCCTGGCTGGCAGTGTATCAGTGTAGCAGGGTTTGGAATTGTCTCTGTGTGCCCGGCTGGCAGTGTATCAGTGTTTGGAATTGTCTCTGTGTGCCTGGCTGGCAGTGTATCAGTGTAGCAGGGTTTGGAATTGTCTCTGTGTGCCTGGCTGGCAGTGTATCAGTGTAGCAGGGTTTGGAATTGTCTCTGTGTGCCCGGCTGGCAGTGTATCAGTGTATCAGTGTTTGGAATTGTCTCTGTGTGCCCGGCTGGCAGTGTATCAGTGTATCAGTGTTTGGAATTGTCTCTGTGTGCCCGGCTGGCAGTGTATCAGTGTAGCAGGGTTTGGAATTGTCTCTGTGTGCCTGGCTGGCAGTGTATCAGTGTTTGGAATTGTCTCTGTGTGCCCGGCTGGCAGTGTATCAGTGTACCAGGGTTTGGAATTGTCTCTGTGTGCCTGGCTGGCAGTGTATCAGTGTAGCAGGGTTTGGAATTGTCTCTGTGTGCCTGGCTGGCAGTGTATCAGTGTAGCAGGGTTTGGAATTGTCTCTGTGTGTGTGCCTAGCTGGCAGTGTATCAGTGTATCAGTGTTTGGAATTGTCTCTGTGTGCCCGGCTGGCAGTGTATCAGTGTATGGAATTGTCTCTGTGTGCCCGGCAGTGTATCAGTGTAGCAGGGTTTGGAATTGTCTCTGTGTGCCCGGCTGGCAGTGTATCAGTGTAGCAGGGTTTGGAATTGTCTCTGTGTGCCCGGCTGGCAGTGTATCAGTGTTTGGAATTGTCTCTGTGTGCCTGGCTGGCAGTGTATCAGTGTAGCAGGGTTTGGAATTGTCTCTGTGTGTCCGGCTGGCAGTGTATCAGTGTAGCAGGGTTTGGAATTGTCTCTGTGTGCCCGGCAGTGTATCAGTGTATCAGTGTTTGGAATTGTCTCTGTGTGCCCGGCTGGCAGTGTATCAGTGTATCAGTGTTTGGAATTGTCTCTGTGTGCCCGGCTGGCAGTGTATCAGTGTAGCAGGGTTTGGAATTGTCTCTGTGTGCCCGGCTGGCAGTGTATCAGTGTAGCAGGGTTTGGAATTGTCTCTGTGTGTCCGGCTGGCAGTGTATCAGTGTATCAGTGTTTGGAATTGTCTCTGTGTGCCTGGCTGGCAGTGTATCAGTGTAGCAGGGTTTGGAATTGTCTCTGTGTGCCTGGCTGGCAGTGTATCAGTGTAGCAGGGTTTGGAATTGTCTCTGTGTGCCCGGCAGTGTATCAGTGTAGCAGGGTTTGGAATTGTCTCTGTGTGTGTGTCCGGCTGGCAGTGTATCAGTGTAGCAGGGTTTGGAATTGTCTCTGTGTGCCCGGCTGGCAGTGTATCAGTGTAGCAGGGTTTGGAATTGTCTGTGTGTGTGTGTCCGGCTGGCAGTGTATCAATGTAGCAGGGTTTGGAATTGTCTGTGTGTGTGTGTGTGTGTGTGTGCCCGGCTGGCAGTGTATCAGTGTTTGGAATTGTCTCTATGTGCCCGGCTGGCAGTGTATCAGTGTTTGGAATTGTCTCTGTGTGCCCGGCTGGCAGTGTATCAGTGTAGCAGGGTTTGGAATTGTCTCTGTGTGCCCGGCTGGCAGTGTATCAGTGTAGCAGGGTTTGGAATTGTCTCTGTGTGTCCGGCTGGCAGTGTATCAGTGTATCAGTGTTTGGAATTGTCTCTGTGTGCCTGGCTGGCAGTGTATCAGTGTAGCAGGGTTTGGAATTGTCTCTGTGTGCCTGGCTGGCAGTGTATCAGTGTAGCAGGGTTTGGAATTGTCTCTGTGTGTGTGTCCGGCTGGCAGTGTATCAGTGTAGCAGGGTTTGGAATTGTCTCTGTGTGCCCGGCTGGCAGTGTATCAGTGTAGCAGGGTTTGGAATTGTCTGTGTGTGTGTGTCCGGCTGGCAGTGTATCAATGTAGCAGGGTTTGGAATTGTCTGTGTGTGTGTGTGTGTGTGTGTGCCCGGCTGGCAGTGTATCAGTGTTTGGAATTGTCTCTATGTGCCCGGCTGGCAGTGTATCAGTGTTTGGAATTGTCTCTGTGTGCCCGGCTGGCAGTGTATCGGTGTACTGGGGTTTGGGATCATTGTCTGTGTGCCCGGCAGTGTATCAGTGTAGCAGGGTTTGGAATTGTCTCTGTGTGCCCAGCTGGCAGTGTATCAGTGTACCAGGGTTTGGAATTGTCTCTGTGTGTGTGCCCGGCAGTGTATCAGTGTATCAGTGTTTGGAATTGTCTCTGTGTGCTCGGCTGGCAGTGTATCAGTGTACCAGGGTTTGGAATTGTCTCTGTGTGTGTGCCCGGCAGTGTATCAGTGTATCAGTGTTTGGAATTGTCTCTGTGTGCTCGGCTGGCAGTGTATCAGTGTAGCAGGGTTTGGGATCATTGTCTGTGTGCCCAGCAGTGTATCAGTGTAGCAGGGTTTGGAATTGTCTCTGTGTGCCCGGCTGGCAGTGTATCAGAAGGGGTTGGATCTACAGCAAAGCACAGTCTGCACAGCCTCTTTTTGTGCGGAATTAGTGAGGACAGTGACTGCTATGGGTGGGTACATGGACTCAGGTGAGCCCGAGACTTGTGCGGTGGGAATGGAGCTATCTGGAGCTCTCCCCAACCAGGGTGCTGTTCAGGAAGGACCCTGAGTTAGTGACCCATGGGCCCAAATGCAGCCTTGTCCTGGTGTACACTGAGCACCAGCTCACAGCCATGGCACACCGGGTGAAGTGGCCGTGGGTAAGTATAAGTAAAATATGTTAAGGTTGAAGGGAGCACGCCAAATTACTTCAGCCCCCTGATGAGTTAGAGGCATTGGTCAGCTTTCTTAATCAATGTACCCAAGAGGATGGATCAGGGCAGACTATTGGTAATGTTCACCCTAAGAACTTGTAGCTCTCAACCCATTCAGATTCAGCACTGTCGACGTGGGAGTCGTGGGTACCTGTAACATGCTGCTAGGGGAGGTTGTTGAGCAGATACGATAACAATGCTGAAAAAGCATTTTAAATGGGCACATGACCAGACAGGGAATGGAGGGACATGGAACACATGCAGACAGATGGGATTAGTTTAATTGGGGACAGCACAGACATGGTGGGCTGAAGGGCCTGTTCCACATCTGAGAAGCAGAGAGTTGCCCTCTGGTCAATGAGACGGGGGCTGCTCTGCCCTTTCCCCATGGTAAAGCCTCCACATTCCCTGCACAACGTGATCACTGCTCTTCATTTCTCCGCACACCGCTAACACCTCGCCACAGATGCTGCCTGACCTCCAGCATTTTGTGTGTGTTGCTCTGGATTTCCACAACTGCAGAATCTCTTGTGTTTGCAACTGTTTGATTCCTGGGTTGAGGAGCTAATGTCTACTTGAGCAGGTTATAGCTCTGCAAACTTGAGTTCAGACCACAAGGCATGAACAAATTAGGCCGTTCATCCTATCGAGTCTGCTCCACCATGGCTCATATGTTATCCCTCTCAACCCCATTCTCCTGCCTTCCCACCATAACCTTTGACATCATTACTAATCAAGAACCTATAACCTCCATTTTTAAGACACCCATGGACTTGGACTCCACAGGTTTACAACCCTCTAACTAAAGAAATTCCTCCCATCTCTGTTCTAAAGAGACATCCTTCTATTCTGAGGCTGTGCCATTTGGTCCTAGAACCCCCCCCATCTCCACAATATAGGACATATCCTCTTCACATCTATGCTGTTCAATCTTCAGGAGATTTCAACGTGATTCCTCCCCTTATTCTTCTAAATCCCAGTGAGTACAGGCCCAGAGCCATCAAATGCTACTCCTATGTTAACCCTCTCATTCCCAGGATCATCCTCGTGTACCTCCTCTCCAATGCCAGCACATCCTTTCTTAGACAAGGGGCCCAGAACTGCCCAGAAGAGCTGTCTGACCAATGCCGTACAAATCCTCAGCATCATATCCATGTTTTTATATTTTAGTCACCTGGAAATGAATGTTAACATTGAACTTGCCTTCCTCACCACCGGCTCATCCTGCCACTGAACCTTTACAGAATGCTGCACGAGACCCTTTATAACGCTGATTTTTAATTTGTTCCCCCTGTAGAAAATGTCTATGCCCTTATTCCTTCTACCAAAGTGCATAGCCACACACTTTCCTACACTGTACTTGTCTACATCCTTCTACAGACTCCCAGCTTCAACACAAGCTACCCCTCCCTCTACTCAGGACGTTCTGTCCCATCACAATGGCGGGAACGCAGAGGGGTTCAGGGAGCGCATCGGCCTGCCTACCTTGCTCCACACTCTCCACCGTGCCGTACTGAGCCAGGAGTCCGTCCAAAACCTGAAGGGAACCAGAAGCTGCAGAGTTAGATGGGACAACTCACCCTGCCACTGGGCCCACCCCTCACCTGCCCCGCTTGTCCAACCCTCCCCTTTCCCTACACTCACTCATCCTGTCCACCTCCCTCACCTCCATTCACAGCCCCAAACAATCCTTCCACTTCTCTCGTGCATCTGTTGGGATTATCGATTACATCCAGTGCTCCCGACGCGGCCTCCTCTACGTTGGTGAAGCCCGATGTAAGTTGGGGGATCATTACGTTGAGCAACACTGTTCCATCCACCAAAAGCGGAATTTCCCGGTGGCCAACCATTCTAATTCCTTTCCCCATTCCCGTTCCTCCTCTTTTGCTATGATGGGACGACCCTCAGAGTGGAGGAGCAACACCCCATGTTCCGTCTGAGTGGCCTCCAAGCTGATGGCATGAATATCGATTTCTCCTTTCAGTAATTTTACCCCCCTTTCCTCTTCTTCAATTCCCCACTCTGGCTCTTCTCCCCTCCTGCCTATTACCTCCTTCAGTATGCCGTCTTCCCTTTCTCCTACGTCCACTCTCCTCTCCAGCCCTCTACCTTTCCCACCCACCTGGCCTCACCCCCCCCCCCACCTTTATACTTGGACATCTTCCTGCTTCCTTTCTAGTTCTGAAGAGTCTTGGCTCGAAACGTCAACGGTCTGTTCATCTCCGTAGATGTTGCTGAGTTCCTCCAGCACGTTGTGTATGTGGCTCTGGATTTCCAGCATCTGCCGAGTCCTTCATGTTTATGACATCTCCCTCATCCCAGCCAGGGCTGCAGAGCTTGTGAATTTACTCCCAGATGCAGACAGAGGACACGAGCCGGACATGGGAACCAAACGCAAGTCGCAACTCCGACAGCCACAACAGCGGTGAAAATACTGACACAGTGTGATGACTGTCATACCCTTGCACACGCGTTTGTGCCTGAGTGTACAAGAATGAGCTTGCGCTTACCTGAACGCGTGTGCATGCACTTTCCTGAGTGCATCTGAGTGTGTGTGTATACACGCCTGAGTGCGCATGCCTGTGTGTGTGTAAACATATGAGCATGTGCACCTACACGTGGCTCAGTTAGTTCAGCCGCTGCCTCCCAGCTCCAGCGACGCGGGTTCAATCCCAGCCTCAGCTCCTATAACCCGCGTGGAGTTTGCACGGTCTCGTTGTGACCGCGTGGGTTTTCCCAGGGTGCTCTGGGTTTCCCTCCACACCGCAAAGACATGGAGGTCAGTAGGTTAACAGCCCGTGGTAAATTTCCCCTTGGCTTGTGGGTGAATGGTGGGATATAGAGGAAAATAATCTGTAGGAGGAAGGGTTTACTTCAAAAGATCTGGTAAGATGGCAGTGAGTATACACGCAGTAGCCTCTTGGGGCACAAACAAAACTGCTCTTTTCTTTGTTAAGTGCATCTTTCTACATAGTAAGACTATTCTTGACTCCTATAACTGCACGTACAGCAGGACTACCACATCAGGGAGCTGCTCTTTGGTTGGAGTAGCTGGCTGCGGTGTTGTTAGAGTTGCCAGCAGTTCAGAGAAGGCAAGTTGGTTCGGACTACTGGGCAGAGGGATTTGAGCTGGGCCACTGGGCCACAGGAGGAGCCGGATTGGGTTCAGAAGAGCTGACCAGGGTGCAGACCCCCTTGCTGTCGCTAATCGAAGGCACAGGAATTGGGGCCTTGTGGTGGCACAAAGGCGGCATGCAATGAAACTGCGAGTGACTGTCTTGGACATTTCTTCTGCGATCACAAGACCCTGTAGGACAATGACTGCCACAGGCCTGCTTCCCTAGTCTGGTGGTGAGACAGGCAGTGAGGCAGCAGTGTCGCCTCGGTTGTAGCGAGGACTAGGCCTCAAGCCGTGGCTTGCATTGTAACATAGTACCTGTGCTCGGATGCGGGTGGCCACTCCTGTCAGTGCTGCCCTCCAGGATTGGATCGTTGCAATTAAAGGCTGGGCCGCCAGGAATCATCAATTTGTGGGACTTGTTGCTCAGGGTTTCAGACTAAGATTGTGTTTTCTTATATAACTATGTTCTTTATCTTTCTTTCTCACTACTGTGAATGTGCATGTGTGTTTTTGCACCTTGGCCCCAGAGGAATGTGGTCTCGTTCAGTTGTATCCGTGTTTGCTTTGAATGACAATTAAACTCGATTTGCTTTGATGCTGCACCCTCTCCCCACGACACCCAGTGAGGTCCTGTTCCCGTCAGATGCTACTCACTTCCCACTGCAGATGTGGAGGGATGTTCCGAACCTGGATCTTCCGACTCCTGCAAAGAAACACACAGCGCCTGTCAGTATGGGTTCGTGCCCCGATGAACCCCTCCAACTCCCACACAGCACCTGGCAGTATGAGAACATGCCTGACTGAACTCCTCCACTCTCCACACTGTGCACATCAGTACGGGAATGTGAAGGGACAGGGTGGACCCTGACACGCCGGCCCCTGGGAATTCAGTGCCAGTGACGATCCTCAAACAGTTCCGTGATGGAAACTCCCAGATGGAAAATTCTGCAGGACATTCTCAAACAAGAGAAAATCTGCAGATGCTAGAAATCCGAGCAGCACACACAAAGCTCTGGAGGAACTCAGCAGGCCAGGCAGCGTCTATGGAAAAGATTACAGTCGATGTTTCGAGCCGAAACCCAGAACATTCTGACTGGCTGCTTAGCCGGAAATGTAGAGGGTCACAAACCCAGGCAGTCCCACTTAGCCTCCACACCGCAAGGCAGCACCTATCACAACGGACCCTCACCTCGAGGACATGCTCTCTTCTCACTGTTACCAGAGGAGGTCCAGGAGCCTGAAGACACAGACACTTTAGAAACAGCTTTTTCCCTTTCCACCGACAGATTTCTGAACGGACAATGAACACAACCTCACCATTTCTGCGCCCATTTTGCTACATTCATTTTAAAAAATTAGTTCCTATCGTAATTTATAGTAATTTTAATGTATTCCTCAGTGATCTGCTGCAGAGCATCGTCTGACCCCTGGAGTTTAACCGGGCCACAGAGTAGGTGAGGGAGGGAGCAAGAAAGGGAAAAGCAGGGTATGAGGGTGAAGGGGGCGGGGCAGAAAACAGGGCAAAAGGACTGGTGTAGGGGGCAAATGAAGCAGAGGTGGGGGCAGGGATGAAAGGTGGAGACAACAGCAGGGAGACCCAGCCACGTGCTGGGGAGGGGAGACTGCCAAGAGGCAGAGGAAGAGACAAGACCTCTGTGTTGAAAGGCAGGCTGTCAGAACAGGATTTTAAAAAAACACAACACAGTCAGAGACGCTTCTGGCCCAACGAGCCCCTGCCATCGAATTACATCCGTGTGACTAATGAACCCACCAGTTCCGTGTGTGAAGCCAGCCCACTAGGAGAAACCCATGTGGTCACGGGGAGATCACACAAACCCCTTACAGGTAGCAGTGGAAATCAAGTCCGGGTCACTGGCACTGTAAGATCCCTAACGCCACTGTGCTGGCCCCAACAAAAGTTAACACGGGAACAAGAGGGGTGGCACAGGACCCAGAGGTGTGTGTTCAGTGGCCAGTGAGAGACCACATTACCTCTCTGAACCCCGTTTCCACCCCCCCTCAGGGGACCCACCTCTCTCCCGCTACCCAACTGAACAGAGCACCTCGCCCGGTCACTGCCTCAGAGTGAGGGTGCCAAGCAGATGGTGCACCCTTCCTTCAACACAACCACCCTCGGGCCCTCGGGAGGTCCCTGAAACCTGGCACGACGACAGACTGTCAGGCACTCTCGGGTTTAGTAGGAACTCCCTTCCAAAAGGGACACAAGGTTATTTGAGCCATTGAAACCATCAGACAGTTTACTGCAAAGAGAGAGACCCAGGCCAGATTCCTCACAATATAGAACACCAGGGCATAGTACAGGCCCTTCAGCCCAATCTTACAACCTGCTCAAAGATCAATCTAACCCTTCCCTCCTTTGGCATTTTTCTATCATTCACGTGCCTGTCTTAACAATTTCTTAAGAGTCCCTAATCTATCTGCTGTGATCACCACACTTAACAGTGAGTTCCATGCACCCAGCCCTCTGTGTAAAACCTCATCTCCAACAACCCTCCTGCACTTTCCTCCGATCACCTTAAGGACAACGTCTCCTCACATTAATGGGGTTTAATGATGGATGCCGCCTTGTGTGAGGCATCGCCTTTTGAAGGCCTCGTGGATGCTGGTGCCCATGATGGAGCTGGCTGCGTTTGCAATGTTCTATAGCCCTTTCGGAACGTCCAGTGGTCTCCCCATGCCGAATGATGCAACCAGCTGGAATGCTCTCCGTAGGCATTTGCGACATACCAAATCCCCACAAACTCCTACTGAGAGGGCGCCACTATCGTGCCTTCTTTGTAATCGCATCAATTGGCTGATCTTCAGAGACGCTGACTTCCAGGAACTTGAGGCTGCTTGCCCTTTCCACAGCCGGAGGGTTTTCTGCTGCAGCCAGCTTGAGGGGTCCCCAGCAGACCCAAGAGGACACTTTGGTCACGGGCCATGGAGTATCACGCCTCGCCTCTACTCAGACCCACCCCCGTGAACGGGCCCATCAGCCAAACGCACAGTCCTTGGGACAGCCGACTGCCGGGTGCCTGACAGTACAAAAGAAAGGAAACCGAACTCGGGACAGTGAGCTGGTTACACGTCCTCCAAGGCTCATGTGACAGCTCCTGCTCTGGCCCATGTATAATTAAACAATCACTTCTGACAAAGCATCATGTTGCTGGCCAGTGTCTAAAAATCACTCAGCTTGGTCCATGCACTTCAGCCATCTCGTCCCCAGGCTTCCATCTAAAACCAGAGGAGAGCTGACAGCGATCACAGAACCACAACGTATAGTGAAGTGGGCTAACCTCAGATACAGACGGGGTTCTACCATTGGCCTGGTCAAAACAAAAACTCCCCCCCACCCCCACTCTGCTTCATCGTTTAAACAGATAACTGAAACCCTTCCATCACAAATTACAGGCTTTGGTTTCACTGGAGCACTGTGCGATACACAGCTGGGACCACACAGCAGTACGAGTCACTCACATCAGACTGCCTCCATCCACACTTCCCACTGCCTTGGGAAAGCAGCCAACATTATCAAAGACCCCTCTCACCACAGACATTGCCTCTTCCCCTCACTGGAGGGGGAGACACAAACACTCGAGTACACATACAACCAGAGTCAAGGACAGCCTCACTCACAGCATCTATTCGAGACAGCAAAGGGCCTCGCCTGAAACGCAGACTGTTCGTTCCTCTCCATAGCTGCTTCCTGATCTGCCGAGTTTTGTGTGTGTATTTGTGTGTCCAGCATTTTGTGAGTGTTGCTCTGGATTACCAGCATCTGCAGAATCCCTTGTGTTCACATCTTTTATCCTGCTGTAATCAAATTCTCGTTTGGTAAAGATGAATACTTGAACTCCCAAATCACCTCCTCATGGCCCCTGCACCTTATTTGTCTGCCTGCACTGCACTTTCTTGATAACCATATTCTGCATGTATGAAATGATCTGTACAGATAGCACAATAGTTCTCCACTGTATTTCAGTCCAAAGATAAAAAACAGTATGACAATTCCCATTCTTACAATAAAATGTTGGAGTTAGATATCCTTCAGTGTTCACAAAGTGATGATGAATGCAAAACTCAAACAAGGAAAATAAATCAGCAGATGCAGGAAATCTGAGCAACCAAACACAAAATGAGAGAGGGTCTCAGCAGGGCCATGCAAATGAGCACAGTCGGCATTTCGGGCCGAGACCCTTCAGCAGGACTGGAGGGAAAAAGATGAGGAGCCTCTCATTGAGCCCCGATGAAGGGTCTCAGCCCGAAATGTCGACTGTTTACTCTTTTCCGTGGATGCTGCCTGGCCTGCTGAGTTCCTCCAACATTTTATGAATGTAAAACTTAGAACCATAGAACACTACAGCACAGTACAGGTCCTTCAGCCCTCCATGTTGTGCTGACCCATATAATCCTTTAAAAAAAGTACTAAACCCACACTACCCCATAACCCTTCATACTTCTTTCATCCATGTGCCTGTCCAAGAGGCTCTTAAATACCCCTAATGTTTTAGCCTCCACTACCATCCCTGGCAAGTCATTCCAGGCACTCACAACCCTCTTGTGTAAAAAACTTACCCCTGATGTCCCTCCTGAACTTCTCCCCCTTAATTTTGTACATATGCCCTCTGGTGTTTGCTATTGGTGCCCTGGGAAACAGGTACTGACTATCCACCCTATCTATGCCTCTCATAATCTTGTAGACCTCTATCAAGTCCCCTCTCATTCTTCTACGCTCCAAAGAGAAAAGTCCCAGCTCTGCTAACCTTGCTTCATATGACTTGTTCTCCAATCCAGGCAATATCCTGGTAAATATCCTGTGCACCCTCTCCATAGCTTCCACATCCTTCCTATAATGAGGTGACCAGAATTGAACACAATACTCTAACTACGGTCTCACCAGAGATTTGTAGAGTTGCAACTTCTATTTATTGAATCGTTTCCAGGCTTAGGTCGAATACAGTTCATGAACAGGCCCTTTGGCCCATGATGTTGTGCTGAATTAAACTAGCAATTAAACGTCAAACTAAACGAATTCCTTCTGCCCGTATAATACCCACATCCCTCCATTCTCTGCACATTTCTGTAACTATAATAATTCAACACTATTGCAGCCCCCACCATGTTCAAACATGACTTGATGCCCGCCTAGTAGACAACCAAAGCACTCCCCCCTTTGATGCAACTGCCTAATGCTCAAATACCAATTATTATTTATCCCCTTCTTGTTCTGGCTTCTACCCCTTCCTTTCAGGTCGCGATGAAGGGTCTTGGCCCAAAATGCCGACTGCTTTCTCTGCTCCATCGATGCTGTCTGACCTGTTGAGATCCTCCAGCTTTCTGAGTATGTCACTATGGATTTCCAGCACCTGCAGAATCTCGACGTGGCCCCAGGCAGGACACGGCTGTGGGATGAGGGCAGCAGTCTTGGTCGTAACCGCAGGACCCCAAGCATGGAACGGAGTCGCCAGCCGCAGAGGTCAGCTTCACAACACTCTTGGCAAGCTACAGCACAGCTCCCCGCTCCCCAATGTCAGATTCAAGTTTGCCGACGACATACACCACTGTCGATGGACGATCAATGGCGGTGACGAATCAGCAAACGGGAGGAAGGCTGGAGATCCGGCTGAGTGGTGCCACAATAACAACCTCTCACTCAATGTCGGAAAAACCAAAGAGCTGATTACTGACTAGGGAAAAGGAAACCAAAGGGTCATAAGCCAGTTCTCATCAGGGATCAGAGTTGGAGAGGATCAGTAACTTTAAATTCCTTGGCGCTATCTTATCAGAGGATCTGTCCTGGGAGTAAGTGCCATCAGAAAGAAGAAACCTCTTTAAAAGTTTGAGCAGATTCGACAAGCCATCTAAAACTTTGACAAATTTATACAGTTGCACAGTTGAGACCATCCTGACTGGTTGCATAACGGCCTAGAATGGAAACACCGATGCCCACGAACAGAAGAATTCACACAGAAAATGCCAAATACAACCTGAAACTCCACAGGAAGATCTCTCCCCATCACTGAGCACATCTACAAGGAGCACTGCCACAAGAAAGCATCACCCATTGTCAATGATCCCCACCGTCCAAGCCGTGCTCTCTTCTCACTGCTCTCATCAAGGAGTTGGTACTGGAACCTTAGGCCCCACACCACCAGGTTCAGGAACAGTTATTCCCCAGTAACCATCAGGCTCCTGAACCAGCGCGGATACCTTCACTCACCTCAACTGACTCCACAACTTGTAGACTCACTTTCAAGGACTCTACAGCACATCTACAATGCATAATCTCAGTATTATTTTAAGTCATAGAACTATAGAAAAGCACAGCACAGAAACAGGCTCTAAGCCCATCTAGTCCACGCTGAAACCATTTAAACTGCCTAGTCCCATCGACCTGCACTGGGACCATACTTACCTATTCAACTTCTCTTGTGCTGGCAGCTCGTTCCACACAAATCCCTGAGTGAAGAAATTTCCCCTTAAACTTTTCACCTTTCACTCTTAACCTATGTCCTCTCGTTGTAGTCCCACCAACCTCAGTGGAAAAAGCCTGCTTGCATTTACCCTATCTATACCCCTCATAATTCTGTACACTTCTATCAAATCTCCTCTCAGTCTTCTATGCTCTAAGGAATAAAGTCCTAGCCTATTCAATCTTTCCTTATAACTGTACAAGGTCCAGTCTCGTCAACATCCTCGTAAATTTTTTCTGTACTCTTTCGACCTTATTTATATCTTTCCTGTCAGTAGGTGACCACAACTGCAACTAATACTCCAAATTAGGCCTCACCAATGCCTTATTCAACTTCAACATAACGTCCCATCTTCTGAACTCATACTTCGATTTATGAAGACCAATGTGCCAAAAGCTTTCTTTATAATCCTATCTGCCTGTGACGCCACTTTCAATGAATTTGCCCTTGTCTGCATTAAATTCCATCCGCCATCTGACTAGCTTATTTTTCCAGTTAGTCGAGATCCCATTGCAAGCCAATGATAGCTGTCCACTATATCCCCAATCTTGGTGTCAGCTGCAAATTTCTGATCCAGATCATTGATATAGATGACATAGACCTAGCACCGATCAATGCAGCACTCCACTAGTCACAGGCCTCCAGTCAGAGGGGCACCATCTACGACCACTCTCTGTCTTCTCCCACAAAGCCAATGTCTAATCCAACTTACTACCTCATCTTGAATGCCAAGCGACTGAACCTTCTTGACCAACCTCTCTTTTGGTTTATTTTTAAGAACCTTTCTTAAACAGCAGAACTAATCCTCTGATACCTCACCTGTCTCTAAGGAGGAGGATTTAAATATCTTTGCTAGAACCCTGGCAATTTCTGCACTTGCCTCCTACAGGGTCCAAGGGAACAGCTGGTCAGGCCCTGGGGATTTATCCACCCTAATTTGCCCCAAGGTAGCAAACACCTCCTCCTCTGTAATCTGTACAAGGTCCATGAAGTTGATGCCACTTTGCCTCACTTCTATAAACTCCTGAGTATCCTTCTCCTGTGTAAACACAGATGCAAAAATATAATTTAAGATGTCCCCGACCTCTTTTGGCTCCATGCATGGATCATCAAGAAAGTCTGTGCGAACCCACATTTGCAGATCCTTTCTAATACCATCAAAATGGGCCTTTCTCCAGTGTAGTATCTCAACCCATGGGCCAGACCTCACTTTTCCAAACTTACTTTGAGACTAATGGCATTATGTTCACTAGATGCAAACTTCTCTCACCTGCCCTGTCTCATTCTCTGATAGGAGATCAAGTATCGTACACTCTCTCACTAGGACATCCAAGTACTGATTAAGGAAACTTTCCTGAACACATTTGACAAACTCTATCCCATCTGGTCCTCTAACAGTATGGGAATCCCAGTCAATATGTGGAAAATTAAAATCACATAACAACTGTATATTCCTTACAAAAGTCTGTGAACTCTCTGCAAATTTGTTTCTCTAAATCCCTCAGACTGTTTGGTGGTCTGTAATATAGCCCTATTAACATGGTCATGCCTTTCTTATTACTCAGTTCCAACCATAATGCCTCACTAGACAAGTTCTCCTGATCTATCCTGATGGAGCACTGCCGTGACTTTTTCCCTGACTAGTAACACCACCCCTCCTCCTTTAATCCCGCCTGCTCTGTCATGTCTAAAACAACAGAATACCAGAATATTGAGCTGCCAGTCCTGCCCCTCCTGCAACCAAGCCTCACCAAAGGCCACAATATCACAATATTGCGGGTGTTAATCCAAGCCGAGCTCATCTGCCTTTCCTATGATACTTCTTGCATTGAAATATACGCAACTCAGGTCAAGATGCTTAACCTTTTGATTTTCGTCTGAAATCTTAATAACATGTCTCCACAACCTCTTCACTACCTGCTCTGGCACTCTAACTCTAACTTAAACCCTCCCCCCCACCCCACCCCACCCCACCCCACTAGAGCACTGGCAACTTTATTTACTGGCTCCTTTTTTATTTGCACAGTTTGTCTTCTTTTGCACGTTGGTTGTTTGAGAGTGTTTGTGTACAGTTTTCATAAATTTCTATATTTCCCTGTAAATGCCTGCATAGTACAGAATATGATGACATGTACGTAGTTTGATAATAAACTTTGCTAGGGTGAAGGGCAGGGCTGGCAAGCTTGGAGAACCCTTGCTGACGGGAGATAGTCAGGGATCAAGGATTGACTTGATGCACCGTATACGTTTACACGTAACAGGGTTTGCTGTGGTGTGTTGGTGTGACATGCAACAAAAAACATTAATTATAAAGAATTATACAAAATTAATGTTAGGAGTGTAGATATGGAATAAAATGCATGTAAGTACCAACATGTACTGCAGATTGCTCTTAATTGGGTCACATCGAGACCAATACATTTTGGCCCAATTAAGCAGCCGCCCCATTTAGCCAAAGTTTCATGGAAATAGTTAAAAAGGCATGCAAAAGAAGACAAAGTACTGTTTAAATAAGTAACAAGTGTTGTATTTAAATGAAATGCAGAACACCCAGGCGCAGATAATGGGCTGACTTTTTACAATACTGTGGACAAATTTGAGGAATAACCGTTCTCATTTGCCTTATTTGCTTAATTCTCACCAACTATCAGAGACAGAAATCAGTGCTTTTTGAACACACTAAACTGCCACTATTTTTAAAAAAGTTCACTCGAAGCACAGTGCAGTGTCAAGCAGCCACACGACATGCATGTGACTGGCTCTAGTTAGAAACTATTTGGCAATAGTCTCCCATCCCAGTTAGGAGGCAGTGTCCCACATAAACAAAGGGAATCCCGGTTACTTTCTCCATTAGTTTTTGTTCTTCATGAGTCGGTCCTGATTAACCATTGCCCAATTCACCAGTATTTAGAATGTAAGCAGCATTATCAAAAGTAATTGAAAGCAGTGAGTGAGGTGATAGACAGGGGAGGGAGTTGGGAGTAGAATAGTTGATCAGGTTAACTGGGAGAAAAAATGTTTAAGATGGCCTTTTGTCAGGAAAAAGGAAACATACATGCTGCTTTTGCAAATCGGGAACACTGAATGCCCCCAACGCATACAGGAAATACAAGAATACACTCAAGATGGGAATCAGGAAATCAAAAAGGGCATGGGACAGATCCAGCAGGCAAGATTTAGGAAAATCCCAAGAAACTCTCCAGCTTGAGAGAGAATAGGCTCGTGGCCTTTAAAATTATCAGGAGATAGGTGGGATTTTCCCGTGAATATTTCTCATCATTTCTTGCTGGGGAGAAGATCTTGGACCCCATACCAGGAAGCATTGGTGATACAAAAGCACAAAGAGGTGGGTAAATCCCTGAATTCAGTGGGACACGGGCTGAACATGGGCAAATGGGACTAGGTTGGCACGTGTCAGGTGAGCCCGGTTGTGTGCTGTAGAACTGAGTATTACGCGGGTGGGAGGGCGGATGTGTCAGGGGGGAACTGCATGCTGTCCCAGCAGAGGGTCCTCGAGGAGAGAGCCACCTACCTAGAAAGGGTGGGAGGAGGCTCATTCAGAGCCCTTCAAGCCTTGGTGGGTCATTACACCCTAGACAGAGGACAAAATTCTATGAACTTTTAGTTATTTAAAAGGAAAAGCCAAATATGAGGTGGGGCTTTGGGATAAAGATATCCAGTGAAAACCCAGGTGGAAGTCTGCGGAAGGGCCTGGCAAAGCTCGGCCCAGAATGACGGGACACCCTGCTGATGCTGGTGGAGTTGACTGTTGCCCCCCAGGGCCCAACCACTCCAGAGAGGCAGCAGCTGGGAGGAGCAGACAGCGTGTGGACCTACAAAATCCCAGACAGGTCCACTCAGGGTAAGAGATGACTAGCCCACCTCTGGCAGACAGCTGGTCTCTTGCCTGGATCGCAAATAGCTTCACGTAGCTCAGAGTGGAGGTGGAGGATCTGCTGTACTCGCTTTAAGGGAGGAGTGTATTAGGGATACCCCGTGCCCAGGCTACTGTGCGGGGCCAGTACCCCGCTCTCTTCGGAGTAAGGTGGTGGGCAGGAGCGGCAGAGATGGGGGTGGGGGTGGGGGTGGGTTGGTCTATTGGACTCGGGGGGTTGGGGTAGATGGGCTGAGTGGACATTTGGGGACAGAGAGCGTTTACTCCGAGGCTCACTTCAAGCAGGCTAGCAGTTAAACACTGGGTGTACAGCTGGAGATTGCAAAGACAGTACAGAAATCAAAAGTGAAAGTACAGAGGGCAGTTGTGGCTGAGAGCTGCGCCAGCCTCCCTCATACCCTCCCCAACGGGACCCTGGAGTGACAGGTGGGACATGGGGCCAGTGACTGCACACCCGGACCCAGGCCCGGTGATATCTCTGGAGTAAATTTAACCTGGTATTCGTCACACATGGTGTCTGCTGACAAGCACTAAAGCTGCTCCGGAAGATTCCGTGCTTACTTGCGGGTCAGCTAAATCCCTGTTGTGATTAAGCCCTGCTTAACGTACTAAGCCCAACACAGAGAATCCTCTACTACCAGCATGTGAACAGATAGGCCACAGGCTCGCGTTACACACACACTCATTCACACTTAGCGACTCACTCAAACACAGAGACACTTGTGCATACACACCCACACGCGTGTGCAAGTGTCTGTGTCTGTTTGCTCACACCCTCCCTGCAGGGACAGCTGAAGTGGTACAGCCAGTTGTCCAGTCAGCACCCAGATCCCATACCCCGGCGAGTCAGGAGGGGACCCTGGGAGCAGCTGAGTCTGGCCTCAAGTGTCCTCAGTGAGCTCACAGCTAACCCTTTACCCCAGTGCCACCATGCATGATCCCCGTATTCCTCAATTCCATCTCAAAATCTGCCAACCTTTGCACTCAGCAGCCGTCCCCAACACCTCAGCCAGAGAAACATTCACACAAGAGACTGCAGATGCTGGCATCTGAGCCACACCACACACAAAAAAATAGAGGAATTAGACAGGTCGGCAGCAACTATGTAGAGAAATTAGCTCCTGCCTCAGCCGCGGAGTTCCTCCAGCACTTCACGTGCTACGGAAGAATTCTGTGTTTCATAGAGGGCACCTCACATCAGGGAAGCCAGCCTCTGCCTTGGTGAAGCAGCCAAGACTCCTCACATCTTGGAAGTTCTCCCTTTTCAAGTCAAGTCGCTCTTATTGTCATTTCAACTGTAACTGCTGGTACAGTACACAGTAAAAACGAAACAACGTTCCTCCAGGACCCTGGTATTACATGAAACCACACTAGGCTACCTGAAACAACACAAAACTACTCCCACTGGGCAGAAGATACAGGAAGTGTGAAAGTACATACAATCAGGCTCAGGGCCAGCTTCCACACCACTGCAAACTTGGTCAGCCCCATCATGAGCATCAGCCTCCTCAGCACAGAGGACATCTTCAAAAGGCAATGCCTTGAAAAGGGTGGCATCCGTCAATAAAGACCCCCAACACCCACATCCTGTTCTCATCGCTACCATCAAGGAGGTGCCACAGCAGCCTGAAGATGCATACTCAACAGTTTAGGAACAGCTTCTTCCTCTCTGCTATCAGGTTTCTGAATGGACAATGAACCCCTAAACACCATCACACTACCCCTGTAATGGACTGTTAGGAGCTTGTACATTCTCCCCATGACAGCGCGGGTTTCCTCTGGGATCTCTGGTTTCCTCCAAAGATGTTGGAAGCTTAATTGGTCATTGTAAATTGTCCCGTGATTAGACTCGGATTTAAATTGGAGGGTTTGCTAGGTGGCCCAGCTCGAAGGGCGGCAGAGGCCAAGTCCGTGCTGTACGCCACTGAATAAATAAATGCAATTCTTTGATCTATTTTGTACTACTTCCTTAATTTTTTTAAAATACTATATACAGTTCTTATTGCAGTTTATAGTCTTTATGTATGGCACTGAACTGGTTCTACAAAACAACAAGTTTCACAACATATGCCTGTGATATTAAACCTGATTGTGATTCTGACCCCGTGTATAAACAGACTCTTGACCTCGCAGTCTACCCCGCCATGCCACTTGCCCCCTACTGTCTTGCTGGCACTGTACGTTTTCTGTCGCACTTTATTCTGTGTTCTGGCTTTGTTTTCCCTCGTACTAGCCGCACGTGCAGATGTGAGGAAATGATTTGTATGGGCGGCGTGCAAAACGAAGATTTTCACTGCACCTCAGTACGTGAGACAGTAATAAACCAGTTTTCCTCTAGACTGTGTAGTCAGCTCAGCTTCAGCACACTGTTTGAACCCCACGGCTCCTGGAGTTGACCCTCGGCTGCTTACAAGTATATCCCTCTGGCAGACAAGTCCACAATATTCCACATGTGGCCTCACCAGGGTCCAATAGAATTGCACTATCCGACCTTCTGACCACCGTGCCTGCACCACAGTCAAAGCGCTGGTAGTGGTGGTTGGAGGGGGGGGGGGGCATTAGTAAACTGCTGCGTTTGTGCACAGAGACCCCCTGCTGCCGGTGCTTGGTTCAGCTACAAGACTGATTTATACTTCTGCGTAGGTTCTACGCCTTTGTGAGCATTTATATTTGTGTGTTGGTGTGTCTGCGTCGCTCCGCAATTCACTGCCAAAACACTAGTCCGCGCTGGGGTTTCTATGCCACTGTGTAGAGTTTCTTTGTGTACTTCAAACAATGGCGACTGAAACTGAGCGCATCATGCTGGAGCTGGAGCTGATAAAGGTTGAACAAGGGTTACTCTTACTGAAATTACTGCAGCGCAGAAAAGAGAGAAGATGTCGGAGGAGATGGTGTGTACGGCCATTGAACGGATTGAGGCAGAGGGAGGGTGAATTTCTGAGCTTGTCCGGCCGCTGAGAGACATGGACAAGGAATTGCATTTCAAATATTTTCGGATGTCAGCAGGTAGATTTGAGGATTTGGCTCATCGTTCAGAAGCAACCAGAAATGCGATCAATCACAGTCATTGCGGTCTGGGTTGCCGTGACACGTGGTTACATTTTCGGGGAGGTGCGTGTCAGGCTATGGCATAGGGTACGCGGCTAGGTACGGCGTAGATTTGACGCAGGAGCATAAATTGGCCAATAGGCAGCCCCCTCAGACTGAGGTCCGCCGGCTCTTGCGACACAACGTGCACTCCTGGCCCACGGGTCGTGGACGCCCTCTCTCTCTCTGCATTCGTCCCCAGAACAAATGAAAACAACTCCACTGTACCAGCGGCTGCGAAAGGAGAACCAATAGACTCAACCACTAACCACAGCCACCGCTTAACTCTCTCCCACACCGCACCGCACCATGTGGATCCCTCCCGAGGACCCAATAATAGGCAACCCTTTAGATCATACTCAGCCAATATAATTGCTGTCAGACACCTCAACTCTCTTACTCAGATACTCTTGGCATAAAGGCAAAGGTACTATTAAACTTCCAGATGTCTTGCTAACTGCATGCTAACTTTCAGTGATTGGTGTCAAGGACCAACAGATCTCTCAAAACACCACCATCTTACCATTTTAAAATTGTTTCTATCCTGTGGCAGAGGGAATACAAGTGAGAATTCTTATTTCTCATCTGAAAGGGTGTATGGGGCATTCAGCGAGGGGTAGCAACTCTGGTGAAGGGGCTCGTCATGTCCATTCTGGGGCAGATCACTCATCTTTGATTCCCACCTGACACTCAGCTCTCACCTGTGGCTCCAAGTAGCCGTTTAAACATGAAAGCAGCCACAACCCAGTATACTGCTTTGACAAGCGGGCTAAACAAGTTGAAGGTAGACAGCTGGCCTCAGACCCTGGTGAGATGTCTGTCCAAGCATGTGAAGTCGGTTCTGGTGGACTGAGCAGATGAGATCAAACGTGAGATCTAAAGGCCAGGTAGGCAGTTCTGCAACGCTTTGTGGAGAGCGAAGGGCATGACAAGGCACAGAAGTAGTCGTGGCCACCTACTGCAACCAGTGAAGACCACTTGCACATTCGGACCAGGACTTCCGAGGTCAAGAGATCGGAAATGCCCCAGTGCGACGGCTTTTCTGAAAACTCTCCCGCACTGCAGCTTACATCTGAACTGGCTGTGGATTCGGGTCAGAGTTGGAGTGAGTGAAGTTATCCATGCTGGTTCAGAAGCCTGACATTTGAAGGGCTCTAACTGTTCCTGAATCTGGAGGAGGGGTACCAGAGACTCCTGAACCTCCCGTGCCCAACAGCAGCCGCTAGAGAGCACGGCCCAGATGGTGGACGCTACTTTCCTGTGTCAGCACTCCTCGTAGGTGTGCTCAATGGTGGGCAGTGATGGACTGGCCTCACCCTGTTCTCCTCAATCCAGATGAGATCAGAATGAAATGAGATTCCTTGCTGGTGTGAAGCCCAGACGGGAAACCGTCGTGAACAGGGAACAATTAATACAATGACGAGTGCAAGACTGCAGAGACTGCACAAAAAACTGAGATTGTGCAAAAAAAAACAAACCTTGAAAAGACAGGAGGACTGAGAATGTAGAAGGAATATGGAAGAGCATGTCTGGATTTCTAGCTTTCAAGCCTCTGTAATGGTCCCCGAACAGGTAGAAGAGAGAATAGGGGATGGTATTCTCGACAGTACCATTTGCCTTCCTGAAGCAAAATCTGTGGCTAGTGATTGGATGGAAGTGAGGAGCCTGTGGTAGACAGACACCTCACTTTGTATCACCTGCAAACGGTACGTGAATGCCTTTACAAAGAAGGCATGGCAGTGCCTCTGCTTTCTTAGAAGTTTGTGCAGATTTGGCATGTCATCTAAAACTGCGATAAACTTCAATAAACAATGGAGAGTATATAGGCTGGTTGCATCACGGCAGAACAGAAAAAAAACTGCAATAAAGAGAGGACTGGGCACAGTTAAACCCCCCCCAATGAGAACTGTCGCAGGAAGGCTGCAGCCATCGAAGACGCCCTCACCGTCCAGGCCACACTCTCTTCTCACTCCTGCCATTGGGAAGGAGGCACAGACGCCTCGATCCTCACCACCAGGTTCAGGAGCAGTTATTACCCTTCGACCATCAGGCTCTTCATTCACCCCATCACGGAACGGACTCCACAAGCTATGGATTCACTTTTAAGGACTTTACAATTCCTGTTCTCAATATATATTGCTTATTTACTTATTATTATTTTTTCATTTCTTTTTGTATTTGCCAGTTTTTGCACGTTGATTGTATGGCCGTCTCTGCCACGCGCGGTTTTTCATTCTGCTCCTTTCCATTTACTGCAAATGCCTGTACGAAAATGCACCCCAGGGTGGGACATGGTGACATATATGTACTTTGATAACATATTTGCTTTGAACTTTGCATGCTCGAGTATATCAGACTTGATCCTCCCATTGAGATTATGGAGCCGGATTCTCAGCACCAATCCTCTCACCAATGTTCGCTCCCACTCTGCCTATGGCGCTGGTGGGTTTGTCACTGCAGGAAGGGGGCCAAGGGTTAGCGGTGGAGGTGCAGGTAAAGCCCCTTTCTGACCATCTCCTGTCTGAGCAGCAAGCACACGGTGCTGGCTCCCTCTGCCCAGGGTCACTGTGCACTTGAGGTCTGTGGACATCCCTGTTCCTGCTGGGCTCATACTCCCATGCAGGGTGGTGGCATGGGGAGTCTGTTTTGTTGAGAGGCACCACCCTCCCCACACACTGGAGTGTGAGCTCTGTACACCACATCTGCAAGGAAAGATCCCACACACCACTCAAGGAGAGATACAGTTGGGACAGAAGTCCTTTAGTCTACCAGTTTCATGCAGCCATCAACCATACTTTATTCTCCCTACATCCCCATTAATGCTCTCCAACTGCTCCCCCCCCCCCCACTGAGACTGTAGTTATTGATGCAGTTATAATGAAGGCAAGACAGCAGCTATACTTTATTAGGAATTTGAAGAGATTTGGCATGTCAACAAATACACTCAAAAACTTCTATAGTTGTTCCATGGAGAGCATTCTGACAGGCTGCATCATTGTCTGATATGGAGGGGCTATTGCACAGGACTGAAAGAAGCTGCAGAAGGTTGTAAATCTAGTCAGCTCCATCTTGGGCACTAGCCTACAAAGTACCCAGGACATCTTCAGGGAGCGGTGTCTCAGAAAGGCAGCGTCCATTATTAAGGACCTCCAGCACCCAGGGCATGCCCTTTTCTCACTGTTACCATCAGATAGGAGGTACAGAAGCCTGAAGGAACAGCTTCTTCCCCTCTGCTATCCAATTCCTAAATGGACATTGAAGCTTTGGACACTAACTCACTTTTTAAAATTTCCAGTATTTCCGTCTTTGTACTTTAAAAAAAATCTAATCAATATACATAATTGATTTACTTATTTTTTTCTCTCTCTGCTAGATTATGTATTGCACTGAACTGCTGCTGCTAAGTTAACAAATTTCATGTCACATGCTGGTGATAATAAACCTGATTCTGATTCTACCACTTACCCACACTCATGGCAATTTACAGGGGCCAGTTAAGCCTTCGACCCATACAACTTTGGGACGAGGGATGAAAGCACCTTGGAGGAATCCCCCCGCGGTCACAGGGTGGGTGTGCAAACTCTGCAGTGCCAGGATTTCGGATCAAACCCCCAGGCTTCTGCAGCCGTGCGGCAGCAACGTTGCCTCCTGTCGTTTGAGGAACTGCAGGTTTGATTGCATTTCCCTCAATCACTCACTCTGGCAACGACAGCCCAGCCACTCAGCACTTTGCTCCTGCAGAGTGGGGGGGGGGGGGGGCCTGGTTCTGACCAGCCAGTTCTGAGGGGAAAGATCCACAGCTCTGGTCTCTCAGCAAGATGATGCAAGACTGAAGCTGCCCAAGTTTTTGACCACCTCCTCTTTAAATGCCCTGCACCCTTTCCGATTCAGGAGCTTTTCCCACAAAATGTCCCCCTTCCGAGCACCATCTGCAGCAGACCAAAATTCTGCCCAGTGCACACTGAGCGAAAAAATCTCTTGTCCAGCCCAGCCCCACAGCCAGCGGACAACGGACTTGCCCCACGGCCAAGGGAAGCTGGGGCTGCCGCTTCCCAGCTCTGTGGACCCAGGTTCAATCCTGACCTTGCATCTTGCCTGTGTGGAGCTTGCACGCTCTCCCTGGCAGCGTGCGAGTTTCCTCTGGGTGCTCCCAGGATGATTGGCAGAATCCCAGGGGGAAGTCGTGAGGATAATAGGGTAGAACTGTTGATAGTACAGGAGGCTGTCAAATGATACAATCTGCACTCACTGTCCATTTTGATTAGGTACACCTGCTCATCAATGCAAATATCTGATCAGCTAATCATGTAGCAGCAATTCAAGGCATTGAAGCATGCAGACACGGTCAAGGGGTTCAGTTGGTGTTCAGACCAAGCATCAGAATGGGAAAGAAATGTGATCCAAGTGACTTTGACCTTGGAATGATTGTTGGTTTGAGTTTCTCAGAAACTGCCGATCTGGGATTTTCACACCGACAGTCTCTAGAGTTTCCTGAAAATGTTGTGAAAAGCAACCAAAAAAAACACGAAAAATCCAGTGAGCATCAGTTGTGTAAACGAAAACTCCTCGTTAATGAAAGAAAAGGTCAGAGGAGAATGGCCGGAGTGGTTCAAGCTGACAGGAAGGTGACGGTAACTCAAATATCCACGTGTTACAACAGTGGTTTGCCAAAGAGCATCTCTGAACACACAATACGTCAAACCTTGAAGTGGATGGACTGAAACAGAAGACCACAAACATACACTCAATGGCCACTTTATTAGGTATAGGAGGTGGTCACAGTGTAGATCAACTATCGATACCGACAGGGAAATGGCAGATGGACCTCAACCCAGACAAGTGGGGTCACTTTGTAGGGGGAAAGTACAAGTTTAATGGACAGACAGCACTGATCGGGGTCCAAGTCCATAGCTCCCTGAAGGTGGTGGCACAAACAGATAGTTTAGTAGGGGACGCATGCCTTCATTAGAATTAGGAAATTGTGGCGCAGCATTATAGAAGTGACCAGGTGCATCTGGAGTATTACATTCCATTCTGGATGTCTTGTTACAGGGAAGGACGTGGATGTTTGAGAAAGGATTCAGAAGAGGTTTACCAGGATGCTCCCAGGATTAGAGGTTATGACATACAAGGACAGACCTGGGCTGTTTTCCCTGGAGCATCAGAGACCGGATAGATTCTGAGAGTCACTAAGAGTGGATATTCAGTCTTTTTTCCCCTAGTGCAGAAACGTCATATGAATGTTTTTGTACTTGCACAGTTTATCGTCTTTTGCACATTGGTTATCTGTCCGACTTATGTGCATTTTTTTCCATTGATTCTATTGTGTTTCTTTGTACTGCCCACAAGAAAACGAACATCAGGGTTGTATATGGTGACGTGTGTGTACTTCGATAGTGCATTTACTTTGAACTAGAGGCCATGATTTAATGTGAGAGGGGGAAAGTTGTTAAAGGAGGTGAGTGAGGTAATTTTATATGTACCGGCTGCTGGGAGAATGGTTGAAGCAGGTATGAGTGTGGCATTCAAGGCTGTGTTAGATAAATGAGCATGCAGGCCAAGGAGAGGTATGGACTGTGCAGAGGCAAGAGGGATTGAGTTCAATTTGTGTGGGCCTATTCCTGGGCTGTACTGTTCCGTGGTGTAACAAAAAAAAACAGGTTGGTGTGAATGGGTGGTCCGTGTGGACTGGATGAGTTGAAGTGCCTCGTATCTGCTGCATTTCTGCGCAGCTCTAGCAGTGAGGAGATGCAGCTGACTGAGAAGCACGAAGACCAGGACTCAGTGTTTCACTGGAGAGGAACAGCTCCTTCCAGTGGCATCCTCCTACTCACCTTCAAAGATTCACCTCAGGTCCACTCAGACTCTTCTCACTCCTTCCAAATAGAAAGTACTCACTTCTTCCACCAGCTATTGTGCCCGAACAGCATCCCTCATACCCCGGGCCTTCCCAGTCTCGTCAGTGTGACAGGCTCCTCCGGCCAGCTGTCACTGCCCAGCTCACTATCGTGGCTGTGAGGGGTGACTGTATACCGCAAGCTCAGGGAACTGTAGTGTCGTAGAGTCAGGACCCTGATCTCACTCGCTGCTGTAACACACTCCTGTTCATGTGGACAGAAGCTAACTGCACCAGAAACTCCCCCAGAATTAACACAAAACGTGCATGCACACACAGACACACTTCTGTAGGACCAAACACAAATGCACACACAAGCACACAGACACACATTAAGAGCTTGAGGAGATTTGGTGTGCCAGCAAAGACTCGAGCACATGTCTACAATGTACCACGGAGAGCATTCTAACTGGCTGCATCACTGTCTGGTACGGAAGGACGAATGCAGAGGATTGGGAAAAAGCTGCAATGGGTTCCAATCTCAGTCTGTTCCGTCATTGGCACTAGGCATCTCCGAAAGGCAGCATCCTTCATTAAGGACTCCCCTCACCCACATGCCCTCTTCTTCTTACCACCATCAGAGAGGTACAGGAGCCACACATGCACTCAATGTTTTAGAAACCGCTTCTTCCCCTCTGCCATCAGATTTCTGAACAATGAACCAAACCACGAGCAATATCTCACTATTTTTGCAGTACTTTATTTAATTTTAATGTTTACAAATATTTCTTAATGCAATTTATTGTTTCTCTTTTTTATGACTGGAATGCACTGCTGCTACAAAACAACAAATCTCACGACATGCCAGTGATGTTAAACCTGATTCTGACACACCAGCTTGAAGACCAAGTAGAAATAACCAGCGAGGTTAGAATCAAAACTGGGATTCTTGTGAAGTTAATCACTGGCACACAACCCTTTATCAGCCTCGACTGAAAAGCAACTTCAGTTGTATTTTGCATGACTAATAGTCACCCCCACAGCCCACAGGTAACAGCACTGCTGCCCTGTTTCACTTCTGCATGCAATTACAAAGCTGCCTTGCAGCCTGCAGTGAAGTTGCAATGTTTACCAGCGCTCAGTGTAAAGGAGGGAGTCCATCTAATGCTGCAGGTGGTGTTGGGTGGGACCTCTGCTCAAGGGCCCCACAAACCCTACAGAAACCGGTGTTAGGTCACTGGTGGGACCAGAAAGACTCTCGTCCAAGCACGGACAGGGTCAAGAGTCTGAAACAGGTGCTTTGGCCAAACTTGCCAATAATGATCAAGGCACCTATGTAAGCTAGTCCCATATGCCTGCATTTGGCCCACCAATTTCCCATCCGTGTCCCTGTCCAAATGTACCCACCTCAACCCTTTCCTCGGCAGCCTATTCCACATACTGACCAGCCTCTGGGTGAAAAAGTTGTCCCTCGGGTTTCTGTTAAAACTCTCCCCCCGCACTTTAAACTCTAACTCTTGATTTCCCAGCCATGGGGAAAAATCCACCGTATCTATGTCCCTCATGATTTCATGTACCTATTAGGTCACCCCTTGCCCCTACACTCCAGGATACAAAGTCTCTCCTTATTACCTCAAGCCACCCTCCCCCCCCACACCCAGGTCTCAGCAACGTCTCTGTCAATCCTATCTGCATCCTCTCTAAATTAGTACAGAAAAAAGGTTAAAAACAAAATAAGGAGCACAGAAGTAAGAGTCAATCCAAGAGCCTTCGACACAGAAATAGGCTCTTCATCCCAACTTGGCCATTTCATCCAAGACGCCCATCTCAATAACTTCCATTTGCCTCTGTTTGCCATACCCATGACCATGTACTGTACCTGCCCAAGTACCTTTTCAAGACTGTTCACATGCCTGCCTCTACTACTTTGTCTCACAGATTATTCCACATACCCACCACATTCTGGGTGGAAAAGTTGTCCCTCCGGTTCCTATTAAATTTCTCCCCTCTTACCTTAAACCTTCACTCTCTAGTTCTTGATACCCCAAAGCAGGGAAAAGGATTGCCTGAGGGCTTCGGGTAAAGGTCTTCCAAGCAGAATTCCTCAGGCTCTGGTGTTGCCTACGACCGCACAGTGCCCCGTCAACAATCACATGAAACCCCTCCTTCACCCAAACTCCCTCCCCTTCACAAGCCTGTGCCCGGCCCGAGCATAAACACAAGATATTCTGCAGATGCTGGAAATCTTGAGCAACACACACACACAAAATGCTGGAGGACTTAGCAAGTCAGGCAGCATCTACATCCCTCACATTTCAGAGGTCTGCCCTCTTACCTGTGACCAAGTCTCACTCCACTCCACCGACAGTAACCCCACACTTGAATGATACCCCTCAACCTCCCACCTGCTGACATTTATCTCACACTCGCCAGGTTCCCCCCCCCCCCCCGTCTCTCTGGGAGATATGCTGCCCACTAGAAAG
The DNA here is from genome assembly GCF_030144855.1 of Hypanus sabinus. NCBI lineage: Eukaryota > Metazoa > Chordata > Chondrichthyes > Myliobatiformes > Dasyatidae > Hypanus > Hypanus sabinus. The sequence continues at coordinate 73,525,655 of NC_082709.1, forward strand.
CCTTGGAAGACTCCCCACAGCTGGAGAATAAACAGTGCTGTTTCCCAACCAGCTTCTGCACAGGTCTGTTGGTGATGGGCTACATCTTCAGTCACAGGTGGAAGAAAACACACCTACTTTTAGGGACCAAAGTCACTCAGACTGAGGAAGCCTCCCAGAAAGAGGGATACCAGTGGAATAAATTGGACCATTATTAAATTCCCACTCACCGCAAAGGGCAATACCACCTTGGTTTTCATTGCTGATATGAAAGCCATCCAGCACCAAATCAAACAGGCTGTTCAGAAACAGTATGGTATTGATGTAGCTAAAGTCAACACTCTTATCAGGCCTGATGGTGAAAAGGAAGCCTGGTCCCAGACTACGAAGCATTGGACGTTTAGTAACACTGGCATCAGCTGATTGGTTTTCAAGAAATGCATAAACATTGCAATAAAAGTTTTTAAAAAGACAAAGATAAAAATGGTGATACAGTAGAGTAGCGGCCAGCACAATGCTTCACAGCACCGGTTGCTGATCGGAGTTCCAATTCTGTTGCTCTGTAGAGAATTCATACGTCCTCCCCTCAGCCATGTGGATTTCCTCTGGTTTTCTCTTCCTTTAGACAAAGACGCATGGTTCGGCTTAGTACGTTGTGGACATACGCTACGTTGGGTTCAGAAGCGTGGTGACCATTGCGGGCTGCCCCCAGCACATCCTCGGACTGCACTGGTCGCTGGCGCAATTCATTTCACTGGGTGATTTGGTGTACATGTGACAAGATCATCTCTAATCTCTTCTGCGACTCAGCACCAGGAGGAACAATAACCCTCCCCAATGCCAGCCACACCAACCATGCCACCCTTCCACTTTGGCCGACCCTGCTGCCACCCTCCCTCTCCCACGAGGAGCCCCATACCCCACTAGAGACTGAGCTCCACCACTGGCCATCCTCATCTGACCTGGTGTCCAAGACGGCCATGAATCCTGTGCAAGAAGCTACTGGGTTGCAGTAACTGGGAGAATTTCAAAGCCATGCTGATAACTCTCCCCACCTTCAAGTCAACAGATTTTGTTCTGTTCTATCAATTATTTCATAATGGCTGGGTTATTGTCTCTCTCACCCTATTCTCCTGCCTTCTCCCCTTAACCTTTGACACTCTTACTAATTAAAAACCTATCAACCTCCAGTTTAAATGCACCCAATGACTTGGCCTCCACAGCCACCCATGGCAATGAACTAACAGGTTTACCACCCGCTGGCTAAAGAAATTCCTCATCTCTATTCTAAAGGGACATCCTTGTAATCTGAGGCTGTGCCCTCCAGTCCTAGACTCACCCACTATAAGAAATATTCTCTCCACATAAATATTTGGTTTCAGTGAGATTCTCCTCATTCTTCTAAACTTCAGTTGGAGTACAGGCCTGAGGGCCCAATTACTCTTCATATGTTAACTCCTTCATTCCCGAGATTATTCTCATGAACCTCCTCTGGGCCTTCTCCAATGCCAGCACATCCTTTCTTATCTAAGGAGACAAAACTGCTCATGATGCTCCTTGCTTTTATATTCTAGTCCTCTTTAGTTGGCAAATCCAAGATGGTGTTGGTGACATATTGAGTACAGCTCACAAAATTACTAGGTACACTTCTTCTGAACTACAATCATTGCAATCCATAGCCTGTAATTTCCCCTTACGATCTCCTAAAGGATTCGGTGAACTTGAATCGCGAGAATGCAGGTATGGCCATTGCTGGGGGAAGATGCTGCGTTGAGACTCGAGTGTGGAGAGCGAGCCCATAACTCAGCTCCAATACTCCACGGCGATTAAAGCATCCAGTCAAATTAAAATTGAGAATGGAAAATGAACAGGGGTTCAGCACTGCCTGCTTCTGTTTGACCCGTTTGCCTCCCACCATTGGAAGCCTTGGTTTGAGAGCAGTTGTTCTGTAGCCATCGTGCTCCTGGACCAGCTTTCACTTGCCTCAACACTGCAGCTCCTATTCCATGCTCCACGCCCCCCGCCCACATTTGTTTTACGCGATTTGCCCTCTTTTGCACTTTGGGTGTCTGGTGATCTTTGTTGTGTGCGGTTTTTCCTGGATTCCATTGTCCATCGTGTTTCTTTGTTTTGTGGCTGCCTGCAAGAAGATGAATCTCAGGGTTTCATCTGATACACATACTTTGATAATAAATTTGAAATTTGAACACTCAAAACGGATGCTAACATTGCATTTGCTTTCCTTACCACCAACTTAACCTAAAGGTTAAACCTTTAGGGAATCCTGCATGAGGACTCCCAAGTCTCTGCACATCTGATTTCTGAATTTTCTCATTTAGAAAATGGTCTACACCTTTACTCTTTGTACCAAAGTGCATGACCATACACGTCCCTACACTATATTCCATTTGGCACACTTTGCACATTGTCCTGATCTGTACAAGTCCCTCTGCAGATTCCCTGTTCCTCAACACCACCTGCCTCTGCACCCAGCTTCATATCATCTACAAACTTGACCAATTCATCAACTCCATCATCCAAATCATCAACTTATCAGGTGAAAAGAAGCCATCTCAACACTGAACCCGGCAGAACATGAAATGCTCACTGACAGCCAACTAGAAAAAGGCCCTCTTTATTCCTTCTCTGTGCCTCCTGCCTGTCAACCAATCACCTATGCTAGTATCTTTCCTGTAATTCCATGGGTTCTTGTTTAGCAGCCTCGTCTGCATCACTTCTGAAATTCAAGTAAACAACGTCCACTGATTCTTCATTGTCTATCCTGCCTGTTATTTCCTCAAATAATTCCGACAGATTTGTCAGACAAGACTTCCCCTTTAGAAAATGGAAACCATGCTGACTTCAGCCTATTTTATCATTTGCTTCCGTACCCCAAATGGATTCCAACACCACTGAAATCATGTCAACTGGCTAATAACTTCTTGGCTTTTGCCACTCTTCCTTCTTGAGTGCAACGACATTTGTAATTTTCCAGTCCTCCAGAATCATTCCATAACCTACTGATTTTTTGAAAGATCATTACTAATACTTCCACAATCTGTTCAGCTATCTTTTTCAGAACCTTAGGGCATATCCATCTGACGCTGATGACATGTAACTTTAGCCCTTTCAGCTTCCCAAGCACCTTCGTCTTGGTAATAGCAAATGCACTCACTTCTGCCCCGACACTCCTGACTTCCTGGCACTGTGTCATCCACAGTGAAGACCAATGTAAAATACTTACTAAGATCAGCCACCATTTCTTTGTCCGCCATTACAACCTCTTCAGCGCCATTTTCCAGTGGTCCAATATTCACTTTCGCCTCTTTTTATTATATTAGCTGAAAAACTACTTTAAGCATCCCCTTTGAAATTATTATTGGCTAGCTTACCTTCATCTTTTCTTTTCCCTTATTACTTTTTAGTTGCCTCTTGTTGCTTATTAAAAGCTTCCCACTAAATTTTGCTATATTATATCCCTCTCTTTTGCTTCTGTGCTGTCTTTGACTTCTCTTGTCAGCCGTGCTTATGCCATCCTCACTTTAAACTACTTCATTTTTGGGATGCATCTACCCTGCTCCTTCCGAATTGCTTCCAGAAACTCCAGTCATTGCTGTTCTGCCATCATTCCTGTTAGTGCCCCCTTCCAATCAACTTCGGCCATCTCCTCTCCCACGTCTCTATAATTTGCTTTACTCCACTGTAATACTGATACATCTGACCTTCATTTCTCCCTCTCGAGTTGTGGGTGAATTTTATCATATTATGAACACTGTCTCTTCAGGGTTCCTTTGCCTTAAGCTTCCTAATAGATGTGGTACATTACACAACACCCATTACAGAATCACCTTTTTCCTAGTGGGCTCAACCACAGGTTGCTCTAGAAAGCCATGTCATAGGCATTCTACCAATACACTCTCTTGGGATCCAGCACCAGCCCGTGGCCATCATAACACTGCCCTTTCAACATGCCTTCAACACACTGCCATTATACTTTGCACCACACATTCTGCCTTCAGTTCGGAAGCCTGCACGTTAACTCCCAACAAGGTCTTTTTATCCTTGTAGTTTATTAGCTCCTTCCACAAGAATTTTACATTTTTTGATTCTTCATCACCTCTTCCTAAGGATTTGATGCAGCCCAACAAGTCGCTGAGGTGTGCAAGTGAGAGTGCAGACTGCGATCCTGTCCAGTTTTAGCTGCACCGCACCTTTCTCCTACCCACTGGGAAAATGGCTGATGGCTGGTAACAGCTCCTTCGTAGATTGGGGTGGAATGGGGGGCTTTGCTCATCACCTTCACAGGGCTCTGCTCTCCAGCGAGAACAGTCGGGCGGGAAGAGTTCTTCTAGTATTTTCCGTGTGCTCTTGCTAATGGGTGTCAGCACCCTGGCAATGCCTCTCGCAGACGTCCTCAATAACGGGAAGACCTGCATCTCCACTGTGACACTGGCCAACTCCACCTCTATTCTCTGTAGCCACGTATTCCAATGCATTGAGTGTGCTTGCAAGGTCTTGAGGCAACCAACCCCCTTTGGGAAGGAGTGTGATAATTCTGTTCTACGTCAGGCCAGTTGTAATCCATGTGCACAGAGCCATCGCCTGTGCTTTCTGCACAGCAGATCGACAGGCCAGGAACAACTGCTGATAGAGCGTCACCTCCTGTTCACAGCTCCCCAGTGCAGGCCTCTCCATGTGGGAACTCTCCCCTTTATACCAGGGAGCTGGGGAGGACAGTATTGCACAGAGCAGTGCCATGCAACAGGCTCTTCAGCTGGTTCACAAAGTCATGGCATGCAGGAGTCTGCGTCCCAGACCGCACTGCCAGAGGTTGCAGCACCTTAAGGGGCAACTCCTCAGCTTCTGGCTGCACTTTAGCCCCCGTGCTCCTGACCTGTGGATGCCAGCTGTTGTTGGGGGGCAGAGTTCCTCTGGGGACTGTCCATGGAGACCATTCACAAGTCCATAGCAACAGGACACAAAGCTGACTGCCTGCCCCTCTCCCGAGAGCTCATCTGTACCTTAGTGACCCTGGGGAGGGAGCACCTGGTGTCTCCTGGTACTTGGGGCCTTCCATGACTGGTGTCACCCCGAGCGGGGTGGTAATACTTTAATTTGTTAATAGCATGAATTCTGAAAATACTTAAAATGAAAATAAACCACTTTCAGAGAAAAAAGGTCTTTCCACAACATTTCTATTCATTATTTAGATCCAGCACAGAAACAGGCCCTTTGGGTCCAACTAGCTCTCACCACCGAATTACATCTGTGGGACCAATTAACCTCATAAACCTCACACCTTTGAGGTGCGGAAAGAAACCGGAGCACCCCTGAAGAAAATGCACGCGGTCACGGGGAGACGTACATACTCCTTACTGACAGCAGCAGGAACCGAAAAGGTTGCTGGCGCTGTAACAGCATTACGCGAACAGTACACTTCCATGCTGCCTTGTCAGAGGCTGCCCCCACCGACAAGAGATGGAAGCTTCTGTCAGCACCTAGAGCACCTCCTGTGGGACTGATCTTCCCCACACCAGTCGGCAGCCAGAGGGGAGATCTCCCCACCCCCTCAGACAACAGGTAGGACACCCAGCCCCAGCCTAGACTGCGATTGCATGCAGCCGGGCTGAGCCAAGACAAGCCTGGAGCCCTTCAACATCTCCTCAGGAGGTGCTGACTTCAACCTCTTCCCCTTTCCCCCTCAAGATAGAACACACACACACACCCCCTCCAGTCCAGGGATGCCAACATAATCATAGACCACCCAACAGGTAGAAAACACAAAGCCCAAAAGCACGTATCACGCTGTTATACGAGTGGATGGACCTCTTGTAGAATCAAGATAGACTCTTGATCTTGCATTGAACCTCCCCATGGCCGTTGCACACGATTTGTCTACATCACTGCATTCTGTTCAGTTTACCTTTTGACCCATCTCAGCACACTCTCATGTTTGGAATCATCTGTCAGGATGGCATGCAAACAAGTTTTACAACTGTATCTTGGCAAACGTTGAGAAACTTCGACAAGAACATCTACAGATGCACGGTGGAGAGCTCGCTGACTGGTTGTACCACAACCTGCTACGGGAACGCCAATGGCCAGGAACGGAAAAGCCTCCAGTAAGTGAGGGATGCAGCCCAATCCATCACGGGCAAAGCCCCCCCCCCCCCCCCATTCAGCACACCTACACGGAGCCCTGCCACAGGAAAGAAGCATCTATCGTTAAGGATCCCCACCATCTGGGCCAGGCTCTCTTCTTGCTGCTGCCATCAGGAAGGAGTTAGATCCCAGCAATCAGACTCAGGAACAGTTACTACCCTTCAACATTAGATTCCTGAACCAGCGTGGATAACGTCATTCTCCTCAACACTAAGCTGACTCCACAACCTACAGATTCACTTTCAAAGACACAAGTCATGATCTCAATGCTATTTATGTATTGTTTTATTATTATTAATATTTTATTTGCATAGTTTGCCTTCTTTTGCAAATAGGTTGTCTGTCAGTGTGCAGTTGATTCTACTGTGCTGCCTGAAAGCAAATGAATCTTAAGGTAGTATATGCTGACATATATGTACTTTGACAATCAATTTACTTTAAACTTTGGTACATGTGACAATAATAAACCAATTACCAATCTGGGCAGGATTGCTATTGACAATCTGTTGGAGGGACAGAGTAACATTCCCTCACAGAGACTGGGCTGAATACTTCAATCCAATAGGTGCCCTCCCATTGCAGGTTTGTGGCCATAGAACGGTCACTAAAGGTACTGGAGAGTACAGTGGAGATTTATCAGCATGCCACCTGGATTAGAGAGCACGTCTTAGGGAGACAGATTACGCAAGCTAGGGCTTTTGTCCTTGGAGTCAAGGAGGATGAGAGGTAACGGGATAGTACACGGCGACAGGGGATGTACAAGAGGCATAGATCGAGTGGATAGCCAGAGATTTTCTCCCAGAGTGGAAATGGCTAATACAAGGGGCCATATTTATCAAGGTGCTTGGGGGGTAAGTATAGAGGGGATGTCAGAGTTAAATTTTTCTTTTACACAGAGTAGCGACTGCATCAAACCAGGGGTGGTGGTGGCGGCAGAGGGAGTTACATTACTGACATTAAAGTAACTCTTTAAAGAGACAATAGGTGATAGAGAAATTGAAGGCTATGTAAACAGGACGGGCAAGTTTGATCTTAGAGTAAGTCAGCAGAACATTCTGGGCCAAAAGGCCTATACTGAACTGTAACGTTCTAAACAAGATCTTCCCCATAACGTTCAGGGCAGTTTATTGAGATCCTTGACAACGAGCTTGCTTAAACCAGAATAGTTTGTCGACGGCACAGAGGCATTCGAGATTGAAGGTAAGCCCATGGCATGACTGCTGCCACAGCAGGACAGCAGGCATAACATTAAACAGTTGCACAGCAGAACTGAAACCGAAACCAGAGTGACAAATAGAAAGTCCTTGCAGGGACTCTTGAAGAAGCAAGTTAACACACTGGAAGCAGTTGAGCACACGGAGTGGTGCGCCGATTTACACCAGGCAGGCTGGGTTTGCTTCCACCGGAATCAAAGATTAGCTGAATATTTTGTCAGGTGCACATCAAAACATTCAGTGAAACATATCATTTGCATCAACTCATACCAGTGAGGGTTGTGGTGGACAGCTTGCGGGCATCACCACCCATCCAGCCCTAACCTACGCGTCTTTGGAACATCCAAGGAAACCCATGCAGTCATGGTGGGGTGGGGGGGGGGGGGGGGAGAGAATGTACCAGCTCCTTACAGGCAGCGACAGGAATCGAACCCTATTCTTACAGCAGGTGCTGTAACAGCATTGCATCACCATGCTATGGTAGAGACGTACTGTACATGAAATCCTGCTGACTCTTCACAGGGCGTATGGGGACAAAACATTTCCCCCGTGGGAGAATTCATAACCAGGTGGTGGGGGGTGGAGGGAGCTCTGGCTAAAAGCAAGGGGTTGCCTGTTTAAAGGAAAAGATGAGATGATGTATTTTCTTTGAAATTCTCTTCCTCAAAGGGCAGCAAAAACAGAGTCTGTGAAAGTTTTCAAGAACGAGATAAAAGATTGTTGATAAGCAAGGAGGTTAAAGATCATTACTAAGAATTGTGTATTTGAGATTAAAATCAGAGTAGCCATCATCCTGCTCAAAGGCACAGCAATTCACATGAAAAGGAAAATCATAATGAGTTTTTCCTGTAGAAGCCAACACTGCAGAACAGATAAAGGGTAAAATTTCCCAACCAACCAATAAAGAAACAAGATTGAAGGACAGAGTACTGTGGTAATTTATTGGCTCAAAGGATTCATTGATGGACGGACATTGGAGACCAGACACAAGCGGCAGATTGCTGGCTGTCAAGACCTGCCTGGGATAGAGTTGGGCCCCAGATGGTGAGAGGATCAAATATAACGTATCCAAACTTGCTGATAGTGCAAAGCTGGGTGGCATGGTAAGATGTGGAGAGACTTTAGGCAATATCGATCAGCTGAGTGAAAGGACAAGGATGTGAGAGGGTGGACCTGCTCACTCCAGAGTTATAAAGGAGTGCAGAAATGACTGCACTGAAAGCTTACAGAGACTTATCCAGGGTGGATACCATGACAACAATTCCACTGTTTACTGCGATGTCAGTCTCAGCACAAGCGGTCCACCTGAACTGTGAAAATTCCTTTATCAGTGCACATTTTTTTTGGTCTTAAGATGGTGAGAGGATAAAAGTAGTTTTTTTTTGTTTCAAGAGACCTGGGTATCCTGATCCACAAGTTACCGAAAGTTGTAAGTTGGTTCCGAAAGCAGCTAGAATGCCAATCAGAGCTTTATTTCCAGAGGACTTTACAAGCCTTTCAGCCCGCAGTGTTGTGTTGTCTGTTTAACCTACTGTAAGATCAAGCTAACCTTTTCCACCTATATCATCCATACGCCAAGGAAATAACACAAGGACTTCAATGCATTTGACTCCAGTGGTGGGGTCAACAGGTCTAGGATTTTTTTTAATGACACAGGGAATGCAGGAAAGGCTCATCGGGTCGACTCACTGGAAAGCAAGCTAAGCTGACGAGGCTCGTCCTCTCCAGCAACCACAGGAGAAGTGATCTCTTTGAGGAACAGTGGAGGGCTGCCAAGGTAGACATTCCCCACTGGGATGTCTCGAGCCCAGCGTCACGGTCTCAAGGTAAAAGTTAGCCATTCAGGACGGAGAGCGGATGGAACCTCTTCACTTCGGAATACAGCGTTGAACACTGCGGGCATGCTACGTTAGCACCGGAATATGCCGCAACACTTGCAGGCTGCCCCCAGCACGTCCCTGGGTTGTGTTGGCTATTAACACAAACATCACATTTCACAGTTCGTTTTGATGTTCTTGTGATAATTGAGAATCTGAATTCTTATTTAAGACGGAGATTGGTAGATCTTTGGATATGAAAGGAATCTGGGGATTGTGGGCTTGGTGCCCCAAGGTCGGTCTAACTGGAGAAGGAAGGGCCAAGTGACAAACACCTGCTTTCCTTTGTTACAAATTTACCTGTACAGGTGGTGGAAAGATTGAAGATGCACGGTGTCCTCAAAGGTAAGAACAGCTTCCAACACTTCCCAAAGAATGAAAAGCAGGCTAAAAGCCCGGCAGTTATTAGCTTCCTTGTGGACAACTCACTTTGCACTTCTGTGTGTTTGTACAGTTTTCACCCAACGTAACAAAATTGGCAAAGCAACAAAAATTTAAAGCTCAAGTTAAAATGTGCTCCTCGCTGTCCGGCATGCAGTTCAGCCCCTACGGTGCCTGCTGGCCCTGGAAGGCTTCCAGAGAAACAGAAGCAGCAGTTCTTTCTCTTGAGGGACACCCAAGCGCAGACACACCCTTGGAAGTGTGGCAGGCAGGCGACCTGGACAGTTCAGTGCCTGGACCAACGAGTGGGCGTGGTCCCCTGATGAGCTCAACCACCAATTCATTCCCAGCTCTGGGTGCCCAAAGACCAGAGCAGGAGCTGAAGTGCAACTGTGGAAGTCGTGCCACAGCCCCGTCAGATACTCATGTAGCCTCAGGCTAACAGCGATCATCAGCACAAGACACGCTACCGATGATGGTAATCCACACAAAATACTGGCAGGTAAGGCAACAGCTACAGAGAGGAATGAACAGTCGACATATCGGGCCAAGACCCCTCATCAAGGCTGCATTCTTGTGTCGTTGCGCGGAACTTCAGAGCTGCAAACACTGATAAGTGAGGAAGCCGGGGGCCCGGACACCAACAGCCGCTGAGGCAGCGTACTGGACCCCGGGAGGCAGGAGCAACGCGTGATAGGCCTGACACAAACACTCTTTGATCGTGGATGGCCTACAATCCATGGACAGGATTTAGGGTCCGTGCTCAAAGGCCAGCGACACGGACATGTAACGAAGGACAAGCGTGTATGATGGGCTGTCCTGAGTCAGCGAGGCCCGGAATCAGGAGGCACACAGGCTCCAGTGAGCCCAGGGTTCGGGAGCTCAGCATCTGCGGGGCAATACAACATAAGATCACAGTCAACTGCAAGTTCAAAGTCAAAGGCTGATGGCTGAAACCTGGGGTCCGGAGGCCAAGAAGCCAGTCCCAGAGACGGAGAACTGTAAGTGTGGGTGGATGGGAGGGAGGCAGGCAAAGGGCTGATTTTGCTGCTGTTGTTTTGTTGTGCCCAACTGTGTGGTGACAACTAGGAGGATCGAGGAAGCTCGAAGGATCTTGACAGCAAAAACCAGTGCGGTGGGAGATGTTTAAGGAACATGCAGGTCCTGAGATCACCACAAGATACAGTGAAGGGACTGGTAGGGGCCCAGGACGCTGAGATCAAACACGAGCAGGGAGGGGACCCATGCACCAAACAGATCCACAACCGGTTATTCTGTCGGGGGGGGGGGGGTGCTGCTATGAGCTCGGAATGCCAGCATTGCTGCAATGGGGCAAGGTGCAGCTCAGCAATCTGTCGCATGCACACTCTTCACCACACACACAGACAGTCAGACCCGTACTGCACCCCAGTGTTATACAGTGACAGACCCATCCCCACCAGTACTGTACCCCAGTGTTACAGTGACAGACCCATCCCCACCAGTACTGTACCCAAGTGTTATACAGTGACAGACCCAGCCCCACCAGTACTGCACCCCAGTGTTATACAGTGACAGACCCATCCCCACCAGTACTGCACCCCAGTGTTATACAGTGACAGACCCATCCCCACCAGTACTGTACCCCAGTGTTACACAGTGACAGACCCAGCCCCACCAGTACTGTACCCCACTGTTACACAGTGACAGACCCAGCCCCACCAGTACTGTACCCCACTGTTACACAGTGACAGACCCATCCCCACCAGTACTGTACCCCAGTGTTACAGTGACAGACCCATCCCCACCAATACTGTACCCCAGTGTTACACAGTGACAGACCCATCCTCACCAGTACTGTACCCCAGTGTTATACAGTGACAGACCCATCCCCACCAGTACTGTACCCCAGTGTTACACAGTGACAGACCCATCCCCACCAGTACTGTACCCCAGTGTTACACAGTGACAGACCCATCCCCACCAGTACTGTACCCCAGTGTTACAGTGACAGACCCATCCCCACCAGTACTGTACCCCAGTGTTATACAGTGACTGACCCATCCCCACTGGTACTGTACCCCAGTGTTACACAGTGACAGACCCATCCTCACCAGTAGTGTACCCCAGTGTTACACAGTGACAGACCCATCCTCACCAGTACTGTACCCCAGTGTTACACAGTGACAGATCCGTCACCACCAGTACTGCACCCCAGTGTTATCCAGTGACAGACCCGTCCCCACCAGTACTGCACCCCAGTGTTATCCAGTGACAGACCCATCCCCTCCAGTACTGTACCCGTGTTACAGTGACAGACACACCCCCACCAGTACTGTACCCCAGTGTTACACATTGACAGACCCATCCCCACCAGTACTGCACCCCAGTGTTATCCAGTGACAGACCCGACCCCACCAGTACTGCACCCCAGTGTTACACAGTCACAGACCCATCCCCACCAATACTGTACCCCAGTGTTACAGTGACAGACCCATCCCCACCAGTACTGCACCCCAGTGTTACAGTGACAGACCCATCCCCACCAGTACTGTACCCCAGTGTTACAGTGACAGAAGAGTACCCACCAGTACTGCACCCCAGTGTTACAGTGACAGACCCGCCCCCACCAGTACCGTACCCCAGTGTTACAACGTGACAGACCCATCCCTACCAGTACTGTACCCCAGTGTTACACATTGACAGACCCATCCCCACCAGTACTGTACCCCAGTGTTACAGTGACAGACTTACCCCCACCAGTACTGTACCCCAGTGTTACACATTGACAGACCCTTCCCCGCCAGTACTGTACCCCAGAGTTATACAGTGACAGACCCATCCCCACCAGTACCGTACCCCACCCCAGTGTTACAGTGATAGACCCATCCCCACCAGTACCGTACCCCAGTGTTACAGTGAAGACTCATCCCCACCAGTACTGTATCCCATTGTTACAGTGACAGACCCATCCCCACCAGTACTGTACCCCAGAGTTATACAGTGACAGACCCATCCCCAACAGTACCGTACCCCACCCCAGTGTTATCCAGTTACAGACCCGTCCCCACCAGTACTGCACCCCAGTGTTATCCAGTGACAGACCCATCCCCACCAGTACTGCACCCCAGTGTTACAGTGACAGACCCATCCCCACCAGTACTGCTCCCCAGTGTTATCCAGTTACAGACCCGTCCCCACCAGTACTGCACCCCAGTGTTATCCAGTGACAGACCCGTCCCCACCAGTACTGCACCCCAGTGTTACACAGTGACAGACCCATCCCCACCAGTACTGCTCCCCAGTGTTATCCAGTTACAGACCCGTCCCCACCAGTACTGCACCCCAGTGTTATCCAGTGACAGACCCGACCCCACCAGTACTGCACCCCAGTGTTACACAGTCACAGACCCATCCCCACCAATACTGTACCCCAGTGTTACATAGTGACAGACCCATCCCCACATGTACTGTACCCCAGTGTTACACAGTTACAGACCCGTCCCCACCAGTACTGTACCCCAGTGTTACAGTGACAGACCCATCCCCACCAGTACTGCACCCCAGTGTTACAGTGACAGACCCATCCCCACCAGTACTGCACCCCAGTGTTACAGTGACAGACCCATCCCCACCAGTACTGCACCCCAGTGTTATCCAGTGACAGACCCATCCCCACCAGTACTGCACCCGTGTTACAGTGACAGACCCATCCCCACCAGTACTGCACCCCAGTGTTACAGTGACAGACCCATCCCCACCAGTACTGTACCCCAGTGTTACAGTGACAGAAGAGTACCCACCAGTACTGCACCCCAGTGTTACACAGTGACAGACCCGTCCCCACCAATACTGTACCCCAGTGTTACAGTGACAGACCCATCCCCACCAGTACTGTACCCCAGTGTTACACAGTGACAGAAGAGTACCCAGTATTGTACCCCTGTGTTACAGTGAGACTCATCCCCACCAGTACTGCACCCCAGTGTTACACAGTGACAGACCCGTCCCCACCAGTACTGTACCCCAGTGTTACACAGTGACAGAAGAGTACCCAGTACTGTACCCCAGTGTTACAGTGAGACTCATCCCCACCAGTACTGTACCCCAGTGTTACACATTGACAGACCCATCCCCACCAGTACTGTACCCCAGTGTTACACATTGACAGACCCATCCCCACCAGTACTGTACCCCAGTGTTACACATTGACAGACCCATCCCCACTAGTACTGCACCCCAGTGTTAATCAGTGACAGACTCATCCCCACCAGTACTGTACCCCAGTGTTACAGTGAGACCCGTCCCCACCAGTACTGTACCCCAGTGTTATACAGTGACAGGCCCATCCCCACCAGTACTGCACCCCAGTGTTACACAGTGACAGACCCTTCCCCACCAGTACTGCACCCCAGTGTTACACAGTGACAGACCCTTCCCCACCAGTACTGCACCCCAGTGTTACATAGTGACAGACCCATCCCCACATGTACTGTACCCCAGTGTTACACAGTGACAGACCCTTCCCCACCAGTACTGCACCCCAGTGTTACACAGTGACAGACCCATCCCCACCAGTACTGCACCCCAGTGTTACACAGTGACAGACCCATCCCCACCAGTACTGCACCCCAGTGTTACACAGTGACAGACCCTTCCCCACCAGTACTGCACCCCAGTGTTACACAGTGACAGACCCTTCCCCACCAGTACTGTACCCCAGTGTTACACAGTGACAGAAGAGTACCCAGTACTGTACCCCAGTGTTACAGTGAGACTCATCCCCACCAGTACTGTACCCCAGTGTTACACATTGACAGACCCATCCCCACCAGTACTGTACCCCGGTGTTACACAGTGACAGACCCTTCCCCACCAGTACTGCACCCCAGTGTTACACAGTGACAGACCCTTCCCCACCAGTACTGCACCCCAGTGTTACACAGTGACAGACCCATCCCCACCAGTACTGCACCCCAGTGTTACACAGTGACAGACCCATCCCCACCAGTACTGCACCCCAGTGTTACACAGTGACAGACCCTTCCCCACCAGTACTGCACCCCAGTGTTACACAGTGACAGACCCTTCCCCACCAGTACTGTACCCCAGTGTTACACAGTGACAGAAGAGTACCCAGTACTGTACCCCAGTGTTACAGTGAGACTCATCCCCACCAGTACTGTACCCCAGTGTTACACATTGACAGACCCATCCCCACCAGTACTGTACCCCTGTGTTACAGTGAGACTCATCCCCACCAGTACTGTACCCCAGTGTTACACAGTGACAGACCCTTCCCCACCAGTACTGCACCCCAGTGTTACACAGTGACAGAAGAGTACCCAGTACTGCACCCCAGTGTTACACAGTGACAGAAGAGTACCCAGTACTGCACCCCAGTGTTACACAGTGACAGAAGAGTACCCAGTATTGTACTGGTGCGTGGAGGAGGATGTTTGTAGGCGCTACTGGGGGGTAGGACTAGTGGTGGATGGGGATATTACATAGACATGGAAGGGGCTTCAACGAAAACAGAAGAGTAAGATTAAAGGAGGAATTTGAAAACGATGTTGAGGACTGTTTATCGATAGGGAGTTGCATGAGTCTTTCAATGCGGTTGCACATATTCTCAATGGTCTTCTGGCAGTGGGACTAGAATTCGGCAGATGGCCAGGAGGGCTCTGAACTGTGGTCTCTGGAGCTGGCTACGACATGGCAGACAGCTGCAGACCTGTTGGAGGAGGTCAGAACCGGCGTCAGACTGACACCTTGGATGACCTGAGGCAAAGGCCAGGTACCAGGGTTTGTGCCAGAGACAGAAAAGAGAACACAAGACGAGAGACCGTACAGATACAAGGGCAGCATCAGGCCATTCTACCCATCAACACTCCCCTACTCAATCACAACTGATTGATCATCCCTTGTCAACCCCATTCTGCTGC
The DNA here is from genome assembly GCF_030144855.1 of Hypanus sabinus. Lineage (NCBI taxonomy): Eukaryota > Metazoa > Chordata > Chondrichthyes > Myliobatiformes > Dasyatidae > Hypanus > Hypanus sabinus. The sequence goes on from NC_082709.1 coordinate 73,541,192, forward strand.
CTTCTCCCTATAACACCCTTACTAATCAAGTACCTATCACTGGGCTTTAAATATACCCAACGCTTGGCCTGCACAGCCGACTGTGGCAATGAGTTCTGTAGATTCGCTACCCTCTGTTCTAAAGGGATGTCCTTGTATTCTGGTCCCAGACTCTCCCACTGGTGGGAACATCTTCCCAATATTTGCTCTAGCTTGCCCTTTCAACGCTTTAGACTTCAGTGAGATCCCACACCCCCCCAGGCCACTCGCTTCTCCCAAGATAGAGCGGAGCAGTGTTGCCTCGGGTAGTACGGCTTCCTAAGGAGCTCCAGTGACCCTGGTTCAGTCCTGACCAGGGGCTGTCGGTGTGGGGTCCGCACTTCGCTCCGTGACTGCGTGGCTGTCCCAGTTTCCTTCCGCACCCCCAACACAAGTGGGTCCGGAGATTAACCTTCCTACCTTAATTCTGCCACTGGTAGGTTCACTACCAGTTAGGTGAACTGTCCCCCAGTGTGCAGGTGAGCAGTGGAATCTGGGGGTAGTAGTTGGTGGTCTTGTGAGAAATGAGAACAGGCTGCTGGAGTTTCAAAGCCACAGCAGAGTCGAATGGGACTGGTGGGGTCAATCGCCAAGGGACCCTCCATCCTTCCGCAAGTGAAGTTTATGTTGCAGTACATTCCTGCTTGTCTAACCTTGAACAGGACCCGTTTGAGGACGGCAGAGGTTCAGGGACCGAGGGGAGTGAGAGGTTTATGCTTCCATATGGTACCATCTGTCTGGACAGTGCCTAACTGCAGCATATGGCATGCTTGGCTTTGTTAGCTGAGGCAACGAGTTTAACACTCGGGAAGTTATGTTTGCAGATTTTTAAAAAAACTCGAATCAGAACAAGGCTGGAGTATTAGCTTCAGTTTTGGTCGCCCCCTCATAGGAAGGCTCTGCAGAAGAGTTTACCAGGATGCTGCCCGGATTAGGGAGCATATATTATATGGAGAGGTAGCACAAACTTGGGCTGTTTTCTCCGGAGCGACAGATCTCACTTCCCGATCTCACTGAGGTTTATAAGGTTATGAGAGGCGAAGCAGCCAGTAACTTACTCCAAGTATTCTGGTCAAAGATACTAGAAGGCATGTTGAGAGGGGGCAACTTCAAAAGGAAAAGAGCAGGACATTTTTTTTGTCTCTTTACACAGCGTACGAATGTGTGGAGACTGGAGGTACATGGAGGTACAAAGGCAGAAGAGAATGGGCATCTCAGCACTGCAAAACCTGCTCTGTATCGCTCCACACTCACGTAGGGTCAGCACAACAGCAAACAGCTACAAGATCAAGAGTTCGATTCTTGCTGCTGTCTAAGGAGCTTGTACATTTTTCCAAATGACTGCGTGGGTCTCCTCCTGGTGCTCCGGTTTCCTCCCACAGTCCAAAGACAATCAGGGTCAGTGAGCTGTGGGCTCACTATGCTGACGACACCTGTGGGCTCCCAGACACAACACTCGCTGATTTGAATTTCTGCAAATATTTCACTGTATGTTTCAATGTACATGTGACAAAACTAATCTGTAATCTTTCAGCAAAACATCTCCGTGTCTCCGTATATGCCGATAATAAACCACTATGACAGTCGCCAAACAAGCAGTCACAGGGAGATCTGGCAGCTCACCGAGGTATCAGGTACACTGTTACCCTGCATCACTGTGCCTCCTCCTCCTCAACAAACACTGCCGGGAGTGGGAACAGGCCAGCTCTGCCTTTAATCTGCCCTCAGCAAACAGTCATCCTGCCCAACCCACCCAAAGCAGAGCAGACCCACTCCCCCTGCCCTCGTGCTGGGCTCCCGATCACACCTTCGGGAGGGAGTGCGGTTCAGGATCAGTGAGTCAGTGGGCTTTGATGGGAAGTGCTGAGTGTTCAGTGTGTAATCAGACGTTTGTCTTGCGGCTGACTCACAGCTTTTAATTCCCAGCATTCTGAATGCTCTCAGCCCCTTCACAGACCGGCAATCATTGTTCTGGGAAGAGACACACAAGGGAGCAGGTGAGATCAAACCTGCAGCAGAGTAGCCCGCAGGGAGATTGAGATCACCACAGTAATCGTACACCTCATTCAGGCTATCCCCAAACACAGAAACATCACCCCCCCCCCAGGACACTATCCCCAAACACAGAAACATCACCCCCCCCCAGGACACTGTCCCCAAACACAGAAACATCACCCCCCCCCCAGGACACTATCCCCAAACACAGAAACATCACACCCCCCCCAGGACACTATCCCCAAACACAGAAACATCACCCCCCCCAGGACACTATCCCCAAACACAGAAACATCACCCCCCCCCCCAGGACACTATCCCCAAACACAGAAACATCACCCCCCCCCCCAGGACACTATCCCCAAACACAGAAACATCACCCCCCCCCCAGGACACTATCCCCAAACACAGAAACATCACCCCCCCCCCAGGACACTATCCCCAAACACAGAAACATCACCCCCCCCCCAAGGACACTATCCCCAAACACAGAAACATCACCCCCCCCCCAGGACACTATCCCCAAACACAGAAACATCACCCCCCCCCCCAGGACACTATCCCCAAACCAACAAACATCACCCCCCCCCAGGACACTATCCCCAAACACAGAAACATCACCCCCCCCCCCAGGACACTATCCCCAAACACAGAAACATCACCCCCCCCCAAGGACACTATCCCCAAACACAGAAACATCACCCCCCCCCCCAGGACACTATCCCCAAACCAACAAACATCACCCCCCCCAGGACACTATCCCCAAACACAGAAACATCACCCCCCCCCCAGGACACTGTCCCCAAACACAGAAACATCACCCCACCCCAGGACACCATCCCCAAACACAGAAACATCACCCCCCCCCAGGACACTATCCCCAAACACAGAAACATCACCCCCCCCCCAGGACACTATCCCCAAACACAGAAACATCACCCCCCCCCAGGACACTATCCCCAAACACAGAAACATCACCCCACCCCAGGACACTATCCCCAAACCAACAAACATCACCCCCCCCCAGGACACTATCCCCAAACCAACAAACATCACCCCCCCCAGGACACTATCCCCAAACACAGAAACATCACCCCCCCCCCCAGGACACTATCCCCAAACACAGAAACATCACCCCCCCCCAGGACACTATCCCCAAACACAGAAACATCACCCCCCCCCCCCCAGGACACTATCCCCAAACCAACAAACATCACCCCCCCCAGGACACTATCCCCAAACACAGAAACATCACCCCCCCCCCAGGACACTATCCCCAAACACAGAAACATCACCCCCCCCCAGGACACTATCCCCAAACCAACAAACATCACCCCCCCCAGGACACTATCCCCAAACACAGAAACATCACCCCCCCCCCAGGACACTATCCCCAAACACAGAATCACCCCCCCCCAGGACACTATCCCCAAACACAGAAACATCACCCCCCCCCCCCAGGACACTATCCCCAAACACAGAAACATCACCCCCCCCCAGGACACTATCCCCAAACACAGAAACATCACCCCCCCCCAGGACACTATCCCCAAACACAGAAACATCACCCCCCCCCCCAGGACACTATCCCCAAACACAGAAACATCACCCCCCCCCCAGGACACTATCCCCAAACACAGAAACATCACCCCCCCCCAGGACACTATCCCCAAACACAGAAACATCACCCCCCCCCCAGGACACTATCCCCAAACACAGAAACATCACCCCCCCCCCCCAGGACACTATCCCCAAACACAGAAACATCACCCCCCCCCAGGACACTATCCCCAAACACAGAAACATCCCCCCCCCCCAGGACACTATCCCCAAACACAGAAACATCACCCCCCCCCCAGGACACTATCCCCAAACCAACAAACATCACCCCCCCCAGGACACTATCCCCAAACACAGAAACATCACCCCCCCCCAGGACACTGTCCCCAAACACAGAAACATCACCCCCCCCCAGGACACTATCCCCAAACACAGAAACATCACCCCCCCCCCAGGACACTATCCCCAAACACAGAAACATCACCCCCCCCCCAGGACACTATCCCCAAACACAGAAACATCACCCCCCCCCCCAGGACACTATCCCCAAACACAGAAACATCACCCCCCCCCCAGGACACTATCCCCAAACACAGAAACATCACCCCCCCCCAGGACACTATCCCCAAACACAGAAACATCACCCCCCCCCCAGGACACTGTCCCCAAACACAGAAACATCACCCCCCCCCCAGGACACTATCCCCAAACACAGAAACATCACCCCCCCCCAGGACACTGTCCCCAAACACAGAAACATCACCCCCCCCCCCAGGACACTATCCCCAAACACAGAAACATCACCCCCCCCAGGACACTATCCCCAAACACAGAAACATCACCCCCCCCCCAGGACACTATCCCCAAACACAGAAACATCACCCCCCCCCAGGACACTATCCCCAAACCAACAAACATCACCCCCCCCAGGACACTATCCCCAAACACAGAAACATCACCCCCCCCCCAGGACACTATCCCCAAACACAGAAACATCACCCCCCCCCCAGGACACTATCCCCAAACACAGAAACATCACCCCCCCCCCCAGGACACCATCCACAAACACAGAAACATCACCCCCCCCCAAGGACACTATCCCCAAACACAGAAACATCACCCCCCCCCCCCAGGACACTATCCCCAAACACAGAAACATCACCCCCCCCCCCAAGGACACTATCCCCAAACACAGAAACATCACCCCCCCCCAGGACACTATCCCCAAACACAGAAACATCACCCCCCCCCCCCAGGACACTATCCCCAAACACAGAAACATCACCCCCCCCCAGGACACTATCCCCAAACACAGAAACATCACCCCCCCCCCAGGACACTATCCCCAAACACAGAAACATCACCCCCCCCCAGGACACTATCCCCAAACACAGAAACATCACCCCCCCCCCCAGGACACTATCCCCAAACCAACAAACATCACCCCACCCCCCCCCCCAGGACACTATCCCCAAACACAGAAACATCACCCCCCCCCCCCAGGACACTATCCCCAAACACAGAAACATCACCCCCCCCCAGGACACTATCCCCAAACCAACAAACATCACCCCACCCCCCCCCCAGGACACTATCCCCAAACCAACAAACATCACCCCACCCAGACACTATCCCCAAACACAGAAACATCACCCCCCCCGCAGGACACTATCCCCAAACACAGAAACATCACCCCCCCCCCAGGACACTATCCCCAAACCAACAAACATCACCCCCCCCCCAGGACACTATCCCCAAACCAACAAACATCACCCCCCCTCAGGACACTATCCCCAAACACAGAAACATCACCCCCCCCCCAGGACACTGTCCCCAAACACAGAAACATCACCCCCCCCCCCAGGACACTATCCCCAAACACAGAAACATCACCCCCCCCAGGACACTATCCCCAAACCAACAAACATCACCCCCCCCCAGGACACTATCCCCAAACACAGAAACATCACCCCCCCCCCCAGGACACTGTCCCCAAACACAGAAACATCACCCCCCCCCAGGACACTATCCCCAAACACAGAAACATCACCCCCCCCCCAGGACACTATCCCCAAACCAACAAACATCACCCCCCCCCAGGACACTATCCCCAAACACAGAAACATCACCCCCCCCCCCCCCAGGACACTATCCCCAAACACAGAAACATCACCCCCCCCCAGGACACTATCCCCAAACACAGAAACATCACCCCCCCCCCAGGACACTATCCCCAAACACAGAAACATCACCCCCCCCCCAGGACACTATCCCCAAACACAGAAACATCACCCCCCCCCAGGACACTATCCCCAAACACAGAAACATCCCCCCCCCCCCCAGGACACTATCCCCAAACACAGAAACATCACCCCCCCCCCCCGGACACTATCTCCAAACCAACAAACATCACCCCCCCCAGGACACTATCCCCAAACACAGAAACATCACCCCCCCCCAGGACACTGTCCCCAAACACAGAAACATCACCCCCCCCCAGGACACTATCCCCAAACACAGAAACATCACCCCCCCCCCAGGACACTATCCCCAAACACAGAAACATCACCCCCCCCCCAGGACACTATCCCCAAACACAGAAACATCACCCCCCCCCCAGGACACTATCCCCAAACACAGAAACATCACCCCCCCCCAGGACACTGTCCCCAAACACAGAAACATCACCCCCCCCCCCAGGACACTATCCCCAAACACAGAAACATCACCCCCCCCCAGGACACTATCCCCAAACACAGAAACATCACCCCCCCCCCAGGACACTATCCCCAAACACAGAAACATCACCCCCCCCCAGGACACTATCCCCAAACCAACAAACATCACCCCCCCCAGGACACTATCCCCAAACACAGAAACATCACCCCCCCTCCCAGGACACTATCCCCAAACACAGAAACATCACCCCCCCCCCAGGACACTATCCCCAAACACAGAAACATCACCCCCCCCCCAGGACACCATCCACAAACACAGAAACATCACCCCCCCCCAAGGACACTATCCCCAAACACAGAAACATCACCCCCCCCCCCAGGACACTATCCCCAAACACAGAAACATCACCCCCCCCCCCCAAGGACACTATCCCCAAACACAGAAACATCACCCCCCCCCAGGACACTATCCCCAAACACAGAAACATCACCCCCCCCCCAGGACACTATCCCCAAACACAGAAACATCACCCCCCCCCAGGACACTATCCCCAAACACAGAAACATCACCCCCCCCCCCGGGACACTATCCCCAAACACAGAAACATCACCCCCCCCCAGGACACTATCCCCAAACACAGAAACATCACCCCCCCCCCAGGACACTATCCCCAAACCAACAAACATCACCCCACCCCCCCCCCAGGACACTATCCCCAAACACAGAAACATCACCCCCCCCCCAGGACACTATCCCCAAACACAGAAACATCACCCCCCCCCAGGACACTATCCCCAAACCAACAAACATCACCCCACCCCCCCCCCAGGACACTATCCCCAAACCAACAAACATCACCCCACCCAGACACTATCCCCAAACACAGAAACATCACCCCCCCCCCAGGACACTATCCCCAAACCAACAAACCTCACCCCCCCCCCAGGACACTATCCCCAAACCAACAAACATCACCCCCCCCAGGACACTATCCCCAAACACAGAAACATCACCCCCCCCCCAGGACACTGTCCCCAAACACAGAAACATCACCCCCCCCCCCAGGACACTATCCCCAAACACAGAAACATCACCCCCCCCAGGACACTATCCCCAAACCAACAAACATCACCCCCCCCCAGGACACTATCCCCAAACACAGAAACATCACCCCCCCCCCAGGACACTATCCCCAAACCAACAAACATCACCCCCCCCCCAGGACACTATCCCCAAACCAACAAACATCACCCCCCCCCAGGACACTATCCCCAAACACAGAAACATCACCCCCCCCCCAGGACACTGTCCCCAAACACAGAAACATCACCCCCCCCCCCAGGACACTATCCCCAAACACAGAAACATCACCCCCCCCCCAGGACACTATCCCCAAACACAGAAACATCACCCCCCCCCAGGACACTATCCCCAAACCAACAAACATCACCCCCCCCCAGGACACTATCCCCAAACACAGAAACATCACCCCCCCCCCAGGACACTGTCCCCAAACACAGAAACATCACCCCCCCTCCCAGGACACTATCCCCAAACACAGAAACATCACCCCCCCCCCCAGGACACTATCCCCAAACCAACAAACATCACCCCCCCCAGGACACTATCCCCAAACACAGAAACATCACCCCCCCCCAGGACACTGTCCCCAAACACAGAAACATCACCCCCCCCCAGGACACTATCCCCAAACCAACAAACATCACCCCCCCCAGGACACTATCCCCAAACCAACAACCCCCCCCCAGACACTATCCCCAAACCAACAAGCCCCCCCAGGACACTACCCTCAAACCAACAAACCCCCCCCCCCCCAAGGACACTATCCCCAAACACACAAACACCCTGCCGCAGACACTATTCCCAAACCAACAACCCCCTCAGGACACTATCCCAAAACCAGCAACTGCCCCCCCCCCCCAAGGACACTATCCCCAAACACAACAAACACCACCCTCTCTGACACCGTCCCGAGTCACAACTTCCCTCTCCGACACCATCTGAACACTCAACAGCAACCCCCCCATACCGTCCTGAGTTACAACACCCCCTCTCTGACACCATCCCGAATCACAACACCCCCACTCAATGTCACCATCGCCAATCACTACATTCTCACCCCCCTCCCCCATCTGACACTAGCCCGAGTCAGTCAGTGCTGGCCCAGTCAGGTGCCTGTGGTAGACTCGGTAGGGTCAGAGCACATAGCCTCAGTGCTCCAGCTGTACAGTCACTCGATGGACTGGACCATTAACCTCGAGTCAAGAGTTCACACCCATCGCAGCAGCCATGGAATTTAGAGTTCAGATCATTAATATTTAACTTAAAAACCAGTAACCACTGGTCAGCCTCCCTCAGCAAACCTGCTGGCCTTCCCCATTTGTATGCGACTCTGGTCCCACTAGGCTGGTCAGCTGTCCAACAGCAAGCCACTCATGCCAACGGGCAGGATCTGCGCCACCACATACCTAGCACAGCCGTACAACAGTCAGCTACTGGATACTGGCAACACTCTCGTGTCCAATCGAGGTTCAGGATGGCTTATTGTCATTTTTCAACACAGGAGTGCAAAGGAGAAAGAAATCATTTCGCCAGATCCACACGTTTCCTCAGCCTAACCTTCCCCATCAAAAATTATCAGCCTTGTGTTTCGATCCCCCTAGTACCACATCAGCAAGAACCTCCAAACAAGCCACTGCACCTCTGTTCCCACTGTCAGCAGCCATGTTAACATCTTGTCCTCAGGGTTCGTCCTGTGACCCTCGGCCGCTTTCTTAATTCAGGGTACCTCTGCAAACCTGACCATTCCTCCAGCCTCAGCACTCACGGAATTTGACTCTCAAATCAAGCTCTCATAGCAAAATCAACGTGGCATTCTACATTGCTGCTGACAATTGCATGGTTTAGGACTGCAAGCCTGTATCTTTGCCCTCAGCTTAACAAAGAGTAGAACAGGATTGCACTTAAAAGATTTTAAAAAACCAAGAGGAATGTTAACCTAAATAAAACAAAACAAACTTCCAGCCTCCATCGACTACATCTCCAGGGTGTACAGTTGCTGGTCTAGGTGGGATTTCCTTGTGTGTGATTGGCTTGCAATCTACTGCAGCCACAGAACTTTCAAAGTCTCACTGTATCAAGCACGGGCTTCTCCTGAAAGATGCAACACAGTCGATGAACAAAGACATTTTTCTTTATACTTGCCTGGGAAAAACATCACACAGAACACTGCCTCATCTTCATCATGGATGTTCAGTCTTTGTATAGTTCCATTCCTCATCAGGAGAACTACAAGGGCTTTCCGGTTCTCCCTAAAATATAGAACCAGCAGGTTTCCCTCCACCAGCATTCTCGTCCACAACACAAACACGAGAGATTCTGCAGATGCTAGAAATCCAGAGCAACACACACACACAAAATGCCGGAGGAAGTCAGCAGGTCAGGCAGCATCTGTGGAGGGGAATAAACAGTTGATGTTTCACCAGGACGAGAAAGGAAGGGGACAGAAACCAGAATAAGGTGAGAAGAGGGGAAGGAGTACAAGCTGGCAAGTGATAGGTGAAGCCAGGTGAGGGGGAAGGTGGATGTGGGGGGGGCTGAAGTGAGAAGCAGGGAGGTGACAGCTAGTAAAGGTGAAGGGATGAGAGGAAGAAATCTGAAAGAGAGGAGAGTGGACAATGGTACAAAGTGGAGGAGGGGGTACACCAGGGGTGATAGGTGAGAAGAATGGGTAAAAGAGGAGCCAGAATGGGGGATGGAAAAGGAGAGACGAGGGAGGGGAGTAGAATTGCCAGAAGTTGGAGAAATCGGTGTTCACTGTACACTCTCCCCTTCAGATTACCTTCTTAATCTGGCTTCCTCCCCCAGGGAGGGGTCAGACCAATTATTGCCCACATCACATGTTGTCTAAAGTGAGGTCACCCAACATGCCCAGTCGTCTCTCTACAACTTCACTGACGTTACCTAGCACTGGCACCCAGAGGACTCGAAAATCAGTCAGTCCGATTGATGCCATCGCTCTCTCCTTGGTTGCCAGACAGAATAAGAACTCCACCTTTTAAACCGATGACCAGCCTCAGCAGTAATTTGGGCAGATCTCCTCCAGTGAACGCAAGGGGACCTTCTTCCCTCCAACTCTCACCAACCACCCAACTTTGATTTGGAGGGAAAGTGCGACATTTCTGGCTGCTACACTCCAAACCCCCTTTGCCCGCTGGTAAGGTATCGTAGACATCTTTCCTTTGGTTCCTAACAAGCTATTTGGCATGGTGGTGGTTTAAAGAGCCCTTATATATTAGGATATCCTGTCTACTGTGCAAACAGAAGGAAGGCATGTGAATGCCTTTACTTCCTTTGAAGGTTAAAGGGGTTCAGCATGTCATTGACTTTACCTGTGTCCTGACTAGCTGCATCACCATCTGATAAGGCAACTGAAATATACAAGGACACAAGAAGCCGCAGAGAGTGGTGGCAATGCATCCCTGGCCCATTGCTTCCTACACCCCCCGCCCCCCGACACTGGCACTATGTACAGAGACCCAGGCTCAAGGCAAAGCCTAACAAAGACTTCCACCATCCAGACCATGCCATCTTCTCACAGCTACCATCAACAAGAGGTACAGAGGCCTCTCGCCCCACAGAATCAGTTTCAAGAATGGCTACATTCCTTCAACTGAAACAACCAGCACAACCCTAATCGCTACCTCAATACAGCAAATCTATGACCACTTCAAAATGCAAATAAACTTTCTTTTTGTCCTAATTGTGTTCTTTCTTGCAACAACTGTGTTTAATTTGTCTAATTAATGTTTGTCTTGAGAATGTTGTGTCTCTAATGCTAGGCACATGTGATGCTGCTGCAAGTCAGTCAGCGTCCTGTTGCACCTGTGTGTACTCCAGGCTCAACTTTGGACTCCTCTCTGGGAAAGGCTCTGCCTCTTTCTCTGCAGGGGCTCCCCGACCTGCTGCTAAAGTCAGATTCTCAGCATCCACAAGAACCCGAAACTTACACTGCGTTGCTCTCAAATGGTTTACCCCCCACCCCCCCAGCAAGAACTCCAGCCAGCTCAACAGAACACGGATTAATGTAAGTCAGGGTTTGGGGTGTTAATGCAGGGCAATGCCTACTCATGGTAAGGATCAGCTCCACAGAATGCAGATGCTGGAAGCTGGAAAAACACAAAAGGTGCTGGAGGAACTTGCCAGGTCAGAAAGTATCTATGAAGGGAAATAAGCAGTTAAAGTTTCTGACTGAGACCCTTCATCATCCCAAATGTCGACTTCTTATAACTCTAAAGATGCTGTCTGACCCGCTGCGTTTCCCCAGCTCTCCTGTCCGTTGCTCAATCCAATCGTGTTTTCCTTGGGGTGGTAGCTGCTGTGGAGGTCCTAACAGAGTTATGCAAATTATATGCGGGGTGTCCACTATACACAAGTTACAGAGTTTCTCCTTACAGAATTTATGAACAACCCCTCAGAAATCTGAGATATGGAATAAAATTCAGTCTCGTGGATTTCAAGGGAAAAAGTGCAGTAAACAAGTCAACAAGAAAGTTATTCCTTTGCAACTGGTGTTTTGTGAAGCATACAATTTTGCATTATGGGCAAAAAAAGATCAACATGTGCACCATTTTCTAGACATCCAAATCCCTTGTAACGTAGAAAATACATTCTACAAATCTAATTTCCTGGAAAATCCTCCGCCCAGCAGAGATATCTAGAGTTAGAGGGCATTGGTTTAAGTATACATGTTACATTATGTATACATTATACATATACTATTTTTGAGATTCATTTCCTTGAAGGCATTCACTGGAAGTAAAGATACACAGTAGAATTTATGGAACAAAAAATGCATGAATGACTGACAAACAACCAATGTGGAAAAGATAAATTGAGCAGATAATAAATAGATACTGAGAAGACGAGCTGTAGATTCCTTGATAGTTAACTGTAGGTTGTGGAATCAGTTCAGAGTTGAGATGAGTGAAATTGTCTATATTGGTTCAAGAGCCCGATGGTTGTAAGGTAATAACTGTTCCTGAGCCTGGTGTTCTGGGATGTTTCTCTCTGAACTGACTTGCATAGTTTTTCCTTTGTTTTGTGGCTATCTGAAGAAGAATCTCAGAGTCGTGCACGGTGGCACCGTTAGTCTCGCGAGACCATGGATCTGCGCCTGGAATGGTTTCCAGGGCGCAGGGCTGGGCAGGGCAGGCTTGTAAGGAAGACCAGCACTTGCCCAAGCAGCAAGTCTCCCCTCTCCATGACACCAATGTTGTGCAAGGGTTGCAACAGCCGATACAGCTTGGCACCGGTGTCATCACAGGAGTTGCCAGCTCCAGATTTGTCCTCGGGGCTTACTCCCGAAGCCTTTCCCATGAGTGGGTATGGCCACAAGGCAGCAGAGGTTTGAAATGAGAGCTTTCCCTCTCTGAGATGGACTGCCTTCCCAGGCTGACGAACTCCATCTACGTCCTTTGTTAATAAATGAATCCTTGATATCAAAAGCTCCAATCCTGCCACATTGGACACTCACTAAATGTGTTTACCGACAGAACCACTCTGCAACAGATGCCATAGCATCTGTCATTCATCTGGCCCTGACACACTGAGAAAACACAGACACTTCTTGCCAGAATGTGGTTTCTGGATTTCAGTTCAGCATTCATCACTATTGTTCCACAGACCTTGGTGAACGAACTCCTACTCCTGGGTCTAAATACACCTGTGCAACTGGATGTTGGACCTCTTAATCAACATATCTCAGACAAGCACAACTGCTCCTCCTCCCTCCTGCCCCCCCCCCCCCCCGGGCTCTGTGCTGAGCCCATTGCTGTGTATGCTACTCACACACGACTGCACGGCCAAACACCTGATGACACGACAGTGGGGGGCTCACCACCAACAATGAGACAGCCCGCACAGGGGTGGTGGAAGAGCCCCAGGCCTGGTGTCGGGCAAATATCCTCTTCCTCAAAGCCAACAACACAAAGGAGATGGTCATCGACCCTCTTTCCTGAACATCGGTGGCACAGCAGTGGAAACTGTGAGCAGTTTCAAGCTCCAAGTGCGCATCTCACACAGCCTCTCATGGTCCCAGAACACATCCTACACAATCCGGACAGCTCACCAATGCATCTCCCGGCTGAGGAGAGCTGGATTGGACACAGCTATACTTGCATCATTCTACAGATGTGCAGTAGCGAACGTCCTATCGAGCTGCATCAGTGCACGGTACGGAAACTGTACTGCCGCAGACAAGAAGGTTCTTAAATGGGAAGTGAAAACTGCCTGATGCATCACAGGCAGCAGCCTACCGCCATCGAGGACATACACACAGAAAGGTGCCTGAAGAAGACTAGTAATATCATGAAGGATCCCACCCACCCTGCTCATGGACTGGCTGTGCCACTCCCATCAGGGAGGAGGTTACATAGCATCCACACCAGGGCCACCAGACTCAGAAACAGTTACTTTCCTCAAGCAGTAAGGCTGATCAACACGTCCACCCACTAACCCACCCCTTTACACCCCCAACCACCATTACTTTATAACTTCCAGTCAGTCACCTTATGTACAGACACTCCTGTGCCTAGCGTCACTTTATGGACATACAATCAATGTAAATAAGCTATCCTTTATGTTCTTTATCTTTTTTTTTAAAAACGCTGCTCAAACCCAGAGTAAAATTTATTTCCTTTACACTCGTGTACTGGAAAAGATGTTAAACAATCTTGAGAACACAAGACAGTCGAAACAGGAGGTCAGCCATCAGTGTCTCACCTGCCCTGCCAACTGATACAATCATGGCTGTTTTACCCCAGGCCTCAACTTCTCCTCCACTGCCCTCATTGTCCTAATCTTTCAAAAATTCATTCAGCTCCAGTTTCCAGCCTAGACAATTCCAGAGTTCCACCATACCACAGAAGAGATTTTCCTGCTATCAAGTGACTAACATCCTAAACTTCACCGCATCCCTTGTTCAAGATTCTCCCACTGGTGGAAACATCTCATCGCCCATCCTGTCACACTCCTCCAACTGGTTAATAGATCACCTGTCATTCTTCTAAATATCTGTGGATTTCATTGCTACAAACAGCTGTGGAGGCTAATTTTCACTGGCTATATTTAAGGTGGAGGTTGATAGGTTCTTGATTGGGAAAGTTTAATGGTTGGGGGGAGGTGAGAGAATGGGGCTTATATATTAAAAAATCAGAATGGGGGCAGTTGACTTGATGCGCTGGAAGCCTCAATTCTGCTTCTAAATTTTATGGTCCTCCAAGACAATCTTTTCTTCTAGAAATTTGCCTAGTGAATCTCTTGCCATGGCATAGAAAGCTGATAGATTAGAAGCAAATGAATCAGATAGTATACTGCAGATAGCTAGATGAAGGCCAGCACAGATAGGCTGACGAGCCTGTTCTTGTGCTGATGGAACCATTACTATGATCTAAACGAACAGCCCTGCAAGTTCATGCAGCAGAGAAGCCTATACGCTATGTTATGCTCCCAGTCTGACTGGCAGTTGTTCTCAGGATGGGAATTGTGTATAAAGCAATCAAACACCCAGCCAATACTGTCTTCTCATTACAGTCATCAGACAGGAGGTATGAGAGGCTGAGGTCCCATACATACCACCAGGTTCAGAAACATTACTCTACAGCACCAGTGCGGATAACTTCACTCACCTCAACTCTGAAATTATTCCCGAGCTGATTGGCTCACTCTCAAGGACTCTACAATTCATATTCACAGTATTATTTATTTAACTTTTTCTTTGTATTTGCAGAGTTTATATTCTTTTGCACATTGATTGTTTGTCAGTCTGTGTTTGTGTGTAGTTTTTTCATTGATTCTATTGTATTTCTTTGTTCTAAAATTTCTTTGTTGGGAAGTTAATCTGCATGGTGATATATATGCTCAATGGCGATTTTATTAAATACGTCCTGTCCCTAACAAAGTGCCCACTGAGTGCATGTCCATGGTCTTCTGTGGCTGCGGCCCATCCACACCAAGGCTTGATGAGTTGTGCATTCAGAGATGTTTCTCTGCACACCACTTCCCATCCGCCTGAATCAGACTGGCCATCCTCCCCTGACCTCTCTCATTAACAAGGCATTTGCACCCACAAGAACTGCTGCTCACTGTTTTTTTATACAATACATAATCTAGCAGAGAGAAAAGTAATAATAATAATAATAAACAACTAAATCAATTACATATATTGAATAGATTTTTTTTAAAAATATGCAAAAACTAAAACACTGTAGATTTAAAAAAGTGAGGTAGTGTCCAAAGATTCAATGTCCATTTAGGAATCGGATGGCAGAGGGGAAGAAGCTGTTCCTGAATTGCTGAGTGTGTGCCTTCAGGCTTCTGTACCTCCTACCTGATGGTAACAGTGAGAAAAGGGCATGCCCTGGGTGCTGGAGGTCCTTAATAATGAACGCTGCCTTTCTGAGACACTGCTCCCTGAAGATGTCCTGAGTACTTCGTAGACTAGTGCCCAAGATGGAGCTGACTAGATTTACAACATGCTGCAGCTTCTTTCGGTCCTGTGCAGTAACCATTCCATACCAGACAGTGGTGCAGCCTGTCAGAATGCTCTCCATGATGCAACTATATAAGTTCTTGAGTGTATTTGTTGACGTGACAAATCTCTTCAAACTCCTCATAAAGTATAGCAGCTGTCTTGCCTTCTTTATGACTACATCGATATGTTGGGACCAGGTTAGGTTCTCAGAGATCTTGACACCCAGGAACTTGAAGCTGCTCACTCTCTCCATTTCTGATCCCTCTATGAGGATTGGTATATGTTCCTTTGTCTTACCCTTCCTGAAGTCCACAATCAGCTCTTTTGTCTTACTGATGTTGAGCTCCAGGTTGTTGCTGTGACACCACCTCACTAGTTGGCATATCTCACTTCTGTACGCCCTCTCTTCACCACCTGAGATTCTACCAACAATGGTTGTAATCATCAGCAAATTTGTAGATGGCATTTGAGCTATGCCTAGCCACACAGTCATGTGTATACAGAGAGTAGAGCAGTGGGCTAAGCACACACCCAAGGTGCACCAGTGTTGATCGTCAGTGAGGAGGAGATGTTATCACCAATCCATACAGACTGTGGTCTTCTGGTTAGGAAGTTGAAGATCCAATTGCAGAGGGAGGTACAGAGGCCCAGGTTCTGCAACTTCTCAATCAGGATTGTGGGAATGATGGCATTAAATGCTGAGCTATAGTCGATGAACAGCATCCTGATGTAGGTGTTTGTGTTGTCCAGGTGGTCTAAAGCCGTGTGGAGAGCCATTGAGATTGTGTCTGCTGTTGACCTATTGTGACGAGAGGCAAATTGCAATGGGTCCAGGTCCTTGCTGAGGCAGGAGTTCAGTCTAGTCATAACCAACCTCTCAAAGCATTTCATCACTGTCGATGTGAATGCTACCAGGCGATAGTCATTAAGGCAGCCTAAATTATTCTTCTTAGGCACTGGTATAATTGTTGCTTTTTTGAAGCAAGTGGGAACTAATGCCCGTAGCAGTGAGAGGTTGAAAATGTCCTTGAATACTCCCACCAGTTGGTTGGCACAGGTTTTCAGAGCCTTACCAGGTACTCCATCTGGACCTTCCGCCTTGCGAGGGTTCTCTCTCTTTAAAGACAGTCTAACATCGGCCCCTGAGACAGAGATCACAGGGTCATCAGGTGCAGCAGGGATCTTATTAGCATGCAGGTGTACCTAATAAAGTGGCCACAGAGTATGTACTTTAATAAATTTATCTTGACTGGGTAGACCCAGCCCACAAGTTGGGCTCGATCATGTGACCAATAACACCATTTGTGCCTCTTTCTTAATAAAATTACCCTGGCAGCTGGAGCAACAGGCCAAATCGGGGGTTCTGACAGTCCCACGGGACAGCTGCAGGTGTGAATGGGATCCCATATGGCGATGCTGTCAGCGGATACCAGATTAAAAAAAAACTCAAAAGAATCTCAAAAAAAAACACACCAGCTCAGGACTCTTCAGGAGGTTGGGTTTTTTTTCTCGTGCCACACCTGAACTGACGTGTGAGGTGTTTTAAAAAAAACTCAGCTGTGGTTTCACTGAGAACGTGTGAAGGTGTGTGGCCCAGTGACAGCAAGGCCTGTGTTCTGGAAGTCATGTGACACTCCCTGATGACATCACTACAGCAATCAGCATTCACTTTCCAAACCAGAAGTGAAAACTCATTTCCACTTTCACTTCTCAGCAGCTTGTTGTTAGACACAACTGAGGGCTGAAAACATGGGGGGGGGGGCATGCAAGAAAGGGAGGGCACACCAAACCTTTCAAAAAATTCTCTTTAAACACTTCACACAACTTTCCAGTTTAACATCACTCTGAGTCTGCCTACCTCCCTGGATTACTGGAGTCTCTGGGAAAATCTCCACGCAAATGTGACAACAACATGGAATACACTGAAAAAGATGTGTCTTCAACCCTCCAACCCAGGGGTTTTCTTCAAACACTGCGTCAATACGCTCCACAAGCATTGGGAATTAGGGTCTTTAATACAGCATCAACAGCTGCTCTATTGGGAACGAGGAGCCAGATCATGCCACAATAGTGAATGGGTGAGGAAGGTGTTCAGGCATAGGATACAATGTGTTAAAACCTCCAGTTTAACCAGAGCCAGTAAGAAGCTGAGCAGCTTAAAGTACAAGAGCCAATAAGTCTCCATTCCACAAATCTGGTTCAAACCACACTGGCATGTGCAAATCTGACCCAAGATTACACCCAAGCATATAATTTTATATTTGGGACTACTCAGTGAGACTGTCACAAGTGCAGATCCCTGACCTGGTTACCATCTTTCTTAACCATATATAACCATATAACAATTACAGCACGGAAACAGGCCATCTCGGGCCTTCTAGTCCCTGCCGAACGCTTACTCTCACCTAGTCCCACCAACCTGCACTCAGTCCATAACCCTCCATTCCTATCCTGCCCATATACCTATCCAATTTTACTTTAAATGACAATATCGAACCTGCCCCTACCACCTACTGGAAGCTCATTCCACACAGCTACCACTCTCTGAGTAAAGAAATTCCCCCTCATGTTACCCCTAAACTTTTGCCCCCTCTCAACTCATGTCCTTGTTTGAATCTCCCCTACTCTCAATGGAAAAAGCCTATCCACGTCAAATCTATCCCCCTCATAATTTTAAATACCTCTATCAAGTCACCCCTCAACCTTCTACACTCCAAAGAATAAAGACCTAACTTGTTCAACCTTTCTCTGTAACTTAGGTGCTGAGACCCAGGTAACATTCCAGTAAATCTCCTCTGTGTTGTTGACATCTTTCCTATAATTCGGTGACCAGAACTGTACACAATACTCCAAATTTGGCCTTACCAATGCCTTGTACAATTTTAACATTACATCCCAACTCCTATACTCAATGCTCTGATTTCTTCAGCCACCAGTTACAGAACAGTCAACTCTACCTGAAGTTTTTCGTTGTACATCCTCCCGAACCTCACCCCCAACAAACTCAGTTCATTCACTCCATCCCAAACTCCCAAAGAAAGCTCAAAGTTAAATTTACTATCAACGTACGTGTCGCCATATATCACCCCAATAATCATAAATAGCGTATTCATTTTCTCACAGGCATTCACAAAACAGAAATACAATAGAATCAATGAAAAACTACAAGACTGACAAAATAGCAATGCACAAAAGACAAACTGTGCAAATACAAAGAAAAATAAAACAATAAATAAATAAGTAATAAATATTTACAACCGGAGTCAGAGTCCTTGAAAGTGGAACAATGGGGCTGTGGAATCAGTTCAGCGTGTTGAGGTGAGTGAAGTGTGTGAGTGAGTCAGTTCAGGAGCTTGATGGTTGAAGTGTAATAACTATTCCTGAACCCGGCTGTCAGGGAACTGAGGCTCCTGTACCTCCTTCCTGATGGTAGCAGTGAGAGGAGAGCACAGCCTGGGTGGTGGGGGTCCTCGATGGTGGATGCTGCTTTCTTGTGGCAGCGCTCCATGTAGATGTGTACGATGGGGGGGGGGGGGGGCTATTTACTACCCCCCCCCCCCCCCAGGTGTTCTAGTCTCCTACCACATACTGACAACGTGTCAGTCACAGGCTTAACTGGATGCTACAGATTGCTACCAATGCAGAGATGAATTGGGTGGAAGGAGGTTGCTGGCATGTGGGAAGAATAGAATTCATGCAAATTACTGGTTGATGGACAGAATAGACACTGTGGGCTGAAGGGTTTGCTTCCAGGGCAAATAACTCCATCACCTCATCACTTCTGCCAATCTTCCCTCGTACAAGAAAGCACCTGGTTGTGTTTGAGATGCAAACTCAGTATTGGGACTCCTTTTGGCGATAATCCTGCATCACTCGAAGATCAGACACACACCAGCTTTGGATCAGAAATGCCTTGGCAGACTATCCTCTCCTACGCCCCCCGCTTCTTGGGCTCACAGAAAACTATACGCTCCGATTTCAGAAGAGACAAAGACTTAAAGATGCACTGAGAAAGTTTTGGAGAATTCCTGGCCCACTGGCCTTGTCGGTTGAAGGCAGGGGCACAGAGTGATGGGTTAAATCCAGATAAGATGGGGGCAGAGAATTCCATGGGTTACAGAGCTGGAGACTGGAGTACAGCCAACCCTCACCCTGTGTCTGTTCAGATAATGGAAAACCACCCCTAGAGAATGGATAAATCACTGCCCAGATATTCAAAATTCAGAATATTTGCTCTCATAGTATTTATATTTAAAAAAGTAGATAAACAGTTCTTATTCAAGGGAACACACACTAAATGCTGGTGGAATTGAACAGGTCAGGCAACATCTATGGAAAGGAATAAAGAGTTAATGTTTTAACCTGAAAGCTTCCATCCGGACCTTCATGAGTTGCCTCAAAACTTTGCCTCATTATTTCTTTCCGTAGATGCTGCCTGACCTGCTGAGCTCCTCCAGCATTCTGAGTGTGATTTCCAGCATCTGCAGAACCTCTGGCGTTTACTAGTTTTTAAAAAAATAATTGTGTTTCTTGACACACGAACCAATAGTTTGGCTTCGCATTAAATAGAAAACTGCAATGCAGCCTGTTTTTCTGTTGAGGAACACCCAGCTCGTAACAACATTTTCAGTCCCTGTCAGTAATCAGCAAACAGTGATTAATTTGTCCAGCTTATCGGATATTAAGGGATTGTGTCACTGTTAGTACGAAGCTCGGTGGCAGGGCAAGGACTGATTTCCAGAAACACAATTTGTAGGAAGTGTCTGAATGACAATACCAAGTCAAAGACCCAGATTCCCACACCACACCAGAGGGTACAGTGCCCACAGCAACCAGAGAGCTACAAAACCCACCAGGAACACGGCAGTGAAGTACAGGAAAAAGTTGCAGTGGGTTCCAAACTCAGCCAACTCCATCATGGGCACTAGACTCCCCAACATCGAGGATATCTTCAAAAGGCGATGCCTCTAAAAGGCAGCATCCATCTTTAAGCAGTCCCATCACCCAAAACATGCCCTCTTCTCCATCGCTACCATCGAGGAAGAGCAACCATCTGATTTCTGAACAGACAATGAACCAACCCACAAACACTAGCTCACTATTTATCATATTCTATATATATTTTTAAATATGGTATACACACACACACACACACACGATTCCAGTTAATTGGGTAACCGGTTAATTGGGACTGCCACCTGTTTGGGACATCTCTTAAAGAACAACTAATTGAGAAAACAGCCTTTGGTTATTTGGGACACTATGCCTCTTAAATGGGACAGTCACATACACTCACGTGACCGTTAGTCACTACGCTGTGCTTCAAAAGATCGGTTTTTAAAATCACATGAGCTGTGTGTGTTTGTGTTTAAAAAGCAGAGACTTTTTGTCACAGATAATTAGCAAGTAATAAGCAGTGAGACATTTCCAAACTGTTTTGCTCACTGTGGTTTCAAGCATTTAGACTTGGAGATGTCATAAACAGCCAGGAGTGAAAATGAAACTATTTCACTACTTCAACTATTTCCAAGATTGAGTGCTCAGTCCACTGTTGTTCACTCTGCTGACCCACGACTGTGCTGCAACACACAGCTCGAACCATATCATCAAGTTCGCAGATGACACAACCGTGGTGGGTCTCATCAGCAAGAACGAGTCAGCTTACAGAGAGGAGGTGCAGCGGCTAACAGACTGGTGCAGAGCCAACAATCTGTCTCTTAATGTGAACAAAAGAGATGGTTGTTTACTTCAGGAGGGCACGGAGCGACCACTCCCCGCTGAACATCGACGGCTCCTCGGTAGAGAACGTAAAGATCACCAAATTTCTTGCTGTTCACCTGATGGAGAATCTCACCTGGTCCATCAACACCAGCTCCATAACAAAGAAAGCCCAGCAGCGTCTCTACTTTTTGCAAAGGCTGAGGGAAGTCCATCTCCCACCCCCCATCCTCATCACATTCTACAGGGGTTGTATTGAGAGCATCCTGAGCAGCTGCATCACCGCCTGGTTCGGAAATTGCACCATCTCGGATCACAAGACCCTGCAGCGGATAGAGAGGTCAGCTGAGAAGATCATCAGGGTCTCTCTTCCTGCCATCACTGACATTTACACTACACACTGCATCCGCAAAGGAAACAGCATTATGAAGGACCCCATGCACCTCTCATAAAAACTCTTCTCCCTCCTGCCGTCTGGGAAAAGGCTCTGAAGCATTTGGGCTCTCACGACCAGACTATGTAACAGTTTCTTCCCCCGAGCTATCAGACTCCTCAATACCCGAAGCCTGGACTGACACCTTGCCCTACTGTACTGTTTATAATTTATTTTAATGCCCGCACTGTTTTGTGCACATTATGTAGTCCAGTGTAGGTCTGTACTCTAGTGTAGCTTTCACTGTGTTGTGTTTTTTTTTAATTACGTAGTTCGGTCCAGTTTTTTTTTAATTACGTAGTTTGGTCCAGTACAAACTGTGTCATGTAACACCATGGTCCTGAAAAAGGTTGTCTCATTTTTACTATGCACTGTACCAGCAGTTATGGTCGAAATGACAATAAAAGTTGACTTGACTTGAACAAGTTAGGAATTACAAAGAATTAAGGTATAGACAATCATCTTGAATGTTACAATGAAAATGAAGATTTGGAAGATGCAGTCCCTGCAAGCATTATATGAAGACAGTCCATTATCTGCACTAGGTGTCTGCACTGATTTTGTTCACTTACAATCAAACAAAAGCAGCATCATGCATTGGATGAACTCCTCTTGTCAATAACCATCAGGAACTAATGTCATTTTCTAGCATTCTAACACTATCAGTTGTGTTCCAATTTGTTCTGTATTTCATTTAAATACAGAAATTGTTACTCAGTTAAATGGTAGCTTGTCTTTTTTTAGTATAACTTTTAACTACTGCCATGAAACTTTGGCTAATTGCTGCAACCATAAATATACTGCTCCTGATGAGTCCGAATTAGTCAGAATCCACTGTTTCTTATTTAAGTTTATAGTTTTTTTTATATAAAATGTCCTACACTGTACTGCTGCTGCAAAACAACAAGTTTCACATCATTCTCTATTCGAATTCTGAAGTACTAACCCACAGTTCCCCAATGCCCCCAGTAAGTGCTTGGTGGCACTCACCAACCAACTGGCCATTACCAGAGGGCAAAGGTGTGAATCATCTTTGGACATGAGGATTTGCGGGGGGGGGTTGAAATTCTGAATCACAAATGGTGGTGGGTGCAGCAAGTAGAGGGCACAGAATGCAACGTTGGGGATTGTTACTGAATACTGTCCAGCGTCAACTTCCTGGACATCCAATCTGTTCATGTATACAAGCTAATCTTATGTGTATACAGCCACACAACAGCGACTTGTACATTGTGTTTTATCAGATTGCTTTTATATTTATTGTGTCCTTTATGCTTATTGTGTTTTTTAGTACTGTATTGGATCTGCAGTAACCATCATTTTGTTCTCCTTTACATTTGTTTATTGACACTCTTCAGTACACAATCTTGAATTAGACTGAATGACAATAGTAAAGTTATGGGGCAACTGTTTCCAGATGGTCGAGAGATCGCCTAAAGCATGGTCCCATGGATAAGGATGGATTTACCTAGCGTGGAAGGATCACTGTCTTTCTGCCTCTCCACTCCCTCGCTTCATGAAGAGTAGAAATGTGTCCATTCATAGAGTCAAAGAGGACGACAGTGCAGAAATGGGCCCATCAGCCCATCTGGTTTGTGCCTAGCCCCATCGATGTGCTCCTGGACCACAGCCACTGCAAAAACCTTCCATCCACGTATTTAACCAAATGATGAATTCAAATCTGCATCCACCACTCCTGCCCCTGATGGGCTGAATGGCCTGTTCCAGTGATACGCTCTTCCCTGACTTCTCCAACGCCCAGTTGATGCCAACCCACGTCCTCAGAATCCCTTCAGATCCTAACCCACTAATTCATTGGATTTGTGGTCCAGAGTTCGCCTCAACTTTGCATCATCCCAACCCCTTCTTCAGCATCTCCAAACTCCTCCCAGTCATCACGACATTCTCCAGCACCAAAAGAAATACGCTTTACCTCACATTGTACAGGAGTGCAAAACTGGGCTTAAAGTGAATGATATCTCATGGCGATGACCAAAATAAAGAGAAGCACAGACACACTTGGCCTGCGTTTTCCCGGGCTGAGGTTTGAAAAGGAAAGAGGATTAGGCATCTCACTAGATCCAGGGGGTCAGGACAGGATTGCTGAGAAAACCACTTCGTGCCAAACAGAAACGAGCAATTACGAGCCCAGGTCCTCAATGGGAAATCAGAGTCATAAATAGAGTGACGGGCCAAGACAACCACCAAAGCAAAATAGCACAGCAACAGGCCTGTCCCCACCAGTATCCTACCCCAGTGTTATACAGTGACAGACCCATTCCCACCAGTAACGTACCCCAGTGTTACAGTGACAGACCCATCCCCACCAGTAACGTACCCCAGTGTTACAGTGACAGACCCATCCCCACCAGTACTGTACCCCAGTGTTATACAGTGACAGACCCATCCCCACCAGTACCGTACCCCACCCCAGTGTTAACAGTGACAGACCCATCCCCACCAGTACCGTACCCCACCCCAGTGTTACAGTGACAGACCCATCCCCACCAGTACCGTACCCCAGTGTTACAGTGACAGTCCCATCCCCACCAGTACCGTATCCCCTTGTTATACAGTGACAGACCCACCCCCACCAGTACTGTACCCCAGTGTTACACATTGACAGACCCATCCCCACCAGTACCGTACCCCAGTGTTACAGTGACAGACCCATCCCCACCAGTACTGTACCCCAGTGTTACACACAGTGACAGACACATCCCCACCAGTACTGCACCCCAGTGTTACAGTGACAGACCCACCCCCACCAGTACTGTACCCCAGTGTTACACATTGACAGACCCATCCCCACTAGTACTGTACCCCAGTGTTACACAGTGACAGACCCAACCCCACCAGTACAGTACCCCACCCCAGTGTTACAGTGACAGACCCATCCCCACCAGTACCGTACCCCAGTGTTACAGTGACAGACACATCCCCACCAGTACTGTACCCCAGTGTTACACATTGACAGACCCAACCCCACCAGTACCGTACCCCACCCGTGTTACAGTGACAGACCCATCCCCACCAGTACCGTACCCCAGTGTTACACATCCCCACCAGTACTGTACCCGTGTTACAGTGAGACTCATCCCCACCAGTACTGTACCCCAGTGTTACAGTGACAGACCTGTCCCCACCAGTACTGTACCCCAGTGTTACACAGTGACAGACACATCCCCACCAGTAATGTACCCCAGTGTTACACAGTGACAGACCCATCCCCACCAGTACCATATCCCAGTGTTACACAGTGACAGACCCATCCCCACCAGTACCGTACCCCAGTGTTACAGTGACAGACCCATCCCCACCAGTACTGCACCCCAGTGTTACAGTGACAGACCCACCCCCACCAGTACTGTACCCCAGTGTTACACATTGACAGACCCATCCCCACCAGTACTGTACCCCAGTGTTACAGTGACAGACCCACCCCCACCAGTACTGTACCCCAGTGTTACACAGTGACAGACCCAACCCCACCAGTACCGTACCCCAGTGTTAGACAGTGACAGACCCATCCCCACCAGTATTGTACACCAGTGTTATACAGTGACAGACCCATCCCCACCAGTACAGTACACCAGTGTTATACAGTTACAGACCCATCCCCACCAGTACTGTACCCCAGTGTTACACAGTGACAGACCCATCCCCACCAGTACCGTACCCCACCCCAGTGTTACAGTGACAGACCCATCACCACCAGTACCGTACCCCAGTGTTACAGTGACAGACTCATCCCCACCAGTACTGTACCCCAGTGTTACACAGTGACAGACCCATCCCCATCAGTACTGTACCCCAGTGTTACACAGTGACAGACCCATCCCCACCAGTACTGTACCCCAGTGTTACAGTGACAGACCCATCCCCACCAGTACCATATCCCCTTGTTATACAGTGACAGACCCACCCCCACCAGTACTGTACCCCAATGTTACAGTGAGACTCATCCCCACCAGTACTGTACCCCAGTGTTAGTGACAGACCCACCCCCACCAGTACTGTACCCCAGTGTTACACATTGACAGACCCATCCCCACCAGTACCGTACCCCACCCCAATGTTACAGTGACAGACCTGTCCCCACCAGTACTGTACCCCAGAGTTATACAGTGACAGACCTGTTCCCACCGGTACTGTACCCCAGTGTTACACAGTGACAGACCCATCCCCACCAGTTCTGTACCCCAGTGTTATACAGTGACAGACCTGTTCCCACCGGTACTGTACCCCAGTGTTACACAGTGACAGACCCATCCCCACCAGTACCGTACCCCAGTGTTACAGTGACAGACCTACCCCCACCAGTACTGTACCCCAGTGTTACACATTGACAGACCCATCCCCACCAGTACTGTACCCCAGTGTTACAGTGACAGACCCACCCCCACCAGTACTGTACCCCAGTGTTACACATTGACAGACCCATCCCCACCAGTACTGTACCCTAGTGTTATACAGTGACAGACCCATCCCCACCAGTACCGTACCCCAGTGTTATACAGTGACAGGCCCATCCCCACCAGTACTGTACCCCAGTGTTATACAGTGACAGACCAATCCCCACCAGTACTGTACCAGTGTTACAGTGAGACACATCCCCACCAGTACTGTAGCCCAGAGTTATACAGTGACAGACCCATCCCGACCAGCACTGTACCCCAGTGTTATAGTGACAGACCCATCCCCACCAGTACTGTACCCCAGTGTTACAGTGACAGACCCATCCCCACCAGTACTGTACCCCAGTGTTACAGTGACAGACCCATCCCCACCAGTACTGTACCCCAGTGTTACAGTGAGACCCATCCTCACCAGTACTGTAACCCAGTGTTACACAGTGACAGACCCATCCCCACCAGTACTTTACCCCAGTGTTACACAGTGACAGACCCATCCCCACCAGTACTGTACCCCAGTGTTACAGTGAGACCCGTCCCCACCAGTACTGTACCCCAGTGTTATACAGTGACAGACCCATCCCCACCAGTACCGTACCCCAGTGTTATACAGTGACAGGCCCATCCCCACCAGTACTGTACCCCAGTGTTATACAGTGACAGGCCCATCCGCACCAGTACCGTACCCCAGTGTTACAATGACAGGCCCATCCCCACCAGTACTGTACCCCAGTGTTATACAGTGACAGACCAATCCCCACCAGTACTGTACCAGTGTTACAGTGAGACACATCCCCACCAGTACTGTAGCCCAGAGTTATACAGTGACAGACCCAGCCTCACCGGTACTGTACCCTAGTGTTATACAGTGACAGACCCGTCCACACCGGTACTGTACCCCAGTGTTAACACAGTGACAGACCCATCCCGACCAGCACTGTACCCCAGTGTTATAGTGACAGACCCATCCCCACCAGTACTGTACCCCAGTGTTACAGTGACAGACCCATCCCCACCAGTACTGTACCCCAGTGTTACAGTGAGACCCGTCCTCACCAGTACTGTAACCCAGTGTTACACAGTGACAGACCCATCCCCACCAGTACTGTACCCCAGTGTTACAGTGAGACCCGTCCCCACCAGTACTGTACCCCAGTGTTATACAGTGACAGACCCATCCCCACCAGTACCGTACCCCAGTGTTACACTGTGACAGATCCGTCCCCAACAGTACTGTACCCCGGTGTTATAGTGACAGACCTGTCCCCAGCAGTACAGCACCCCAGTGTTAGTGACAGGCCAGTCCCCAACAGTACCGCATCCCAGTATTAGTGACAGACCCTTCCGCACCAGTACTGTACCCCAGTGTTTTACAGTGACAGACCCATCCCCACCAGTACTGTAGTTCAGTGTTATACAGTGGCTGTCATGACCCCACTTCCCCAGCAGTACAGCTGCTCTGTACTGCAGTGACAGACCCGTCTCCAACTGTACAGCCCCTTCCTGCCCCAGATATATGCTCTGGTATTCCCGCTTCTTACACATTTGTGATATAATACACATCCGGTGCTTGTCCAAATTCCAGGGCACAAAATAACCACGATTTACTGATAGTTGTTTAACTCTGCAAATTCCACAGTCATCACTTGTCAACACTGCCGCCTCAGCTATTACTTCCTGTATTAATGTCCCTCCTGAATCATCCTGTCCCTTCATCCCCCACCCCCAGTCCCGGCAGAACCTCAGCTTGCTCTGATCTTTCTTTGAGGACATGGCTCAGGATCATGGTTATAAATACTGACACTGCCTGGCTTTTGCCCTGACTTCTCACTTCTACTGTTCTGATCCCCCAATGTCATCTCTTAATACTGAGCTCTTTACCGAAGCATTCTATACACAAACACACACAGAGGTGCACACGCGCACACACTGATAAGCTCAAACTGAAGTCAATAGTCTACCCCGAGCTCAGATAGTTACATTCCTCACACACCACAGCAGCCCAAACTAAGGCTTCCTCCCTGAATTTTCTGTTTTTAAAGTCAACAGCCAATATTCATCAGAAAAATATGAATCACAGACAGTACCGACTAAATATAAATATGCCTCTAGTAAAAATGCACAACATCACATTGCCACTTGGAGCCCAGTGTTTAAATCAGTGTCGCTTTTGATTGTGTCAGTACCCACCAACAAATCCTGACATGCTTACATTCAGAGTCTGTCTACCTACTATAACTAGTTGTATGTCATTTTAGTGTAAATTTAGATTGGCAGAACCCAAATAGAAGATTGAATACTCATCTAGAATTAGCTATATTTATATGTAGTTTATATATAAATTATCTATTAACTTGTATACAAATTATCTGATTTATATAATCAATACATATAATTATCCACTTACACATATATTTTGTAATAATTATCCAATTATTTTTAACCCTTCAACTTATTTTTCAACTTCACTTCAAAAACTTGACAGGTGATAACTTATAATGACTAAATTTTTAAACTCCATTCATTGATCTTGTACTCTTTTTAAAATTATTTTAGCTAAGGATCTTTAAAACTGTTTTCTAAAGTGGGAAAAGACCATTTATGAAAATGGAGAGGGGGGGAGACAGAATGCTGGAAATACCATCTCTGATGAGTGAAACAGTTAACTGAACGAAGCGGGTAGTGATTTGTAAAAACAGAATTCTAAGTGGGACTTGGAGCATCCCTGTAGGAAATTAATGACTGAAAATTTGGGAAGATTTAATTCCTAAAATGCAACCTCTTTTACCAGCTAAACTACTGATTAAACAATGTCAAATCATCAGCTGCTTCCCTCCATTCAAACTCATATCCAGTTCAAACACTGACAATGACCAGGTCAACAAATGTGAATCAACCAAAGAAAAAAGCCACAAGCAAAGTGTGAACTCACAACGTTAGTGCTATTAATTGAAGAGTAGTACATAGTCATATTTACAGACAACAGACTCTAAATCTATTTCACTTTGATTTTTTTTACTGGAGCGGCATATAAAAAAATCCAGAGAGCCCACCGTCCAGGCCATGCTCTCTTCTCACTGCTGCCATTGGGAAGGTGATACAGGAGCCTCAGGACCCACACCGCCAGTTTTAGGGAAAGTTACTACCCCTCACCCATCAGGCTCCTGAACCATCATGAATAGCTTCACTTCACTCAATCTGAACAGATTCCACAACCTAAGGATTCACTTTCAAGGACTCTACAACTTGTGTTTTCTGTTTTACTTAATTCGTTTTGTATTTATACAATTTGTCTTCTCTTGTACATCACTCATCAGTTTTTTTGTTCCTGTGCAATTTTTCATGGATTCTATTACATTTCTTTGTTCTACTGGGAATGCCTGCGAGAAAATGAACCTCAGTTGTATATGGTGACCCACGTGTACTTTGATAATAAAATTTACTTTAACCTTTGAAAAACAGCAAATGTTTTTGAAGCCCAAACTGAAATAGTTTCCATCCTGCAGATGTTGGGGGTTGCAAAGACAATCTACAAGCCTCACTCACACAACAGCAAAACTGCAAGGTGGAATGAAATATGGGACTTTTAGGAGATCAGATATGTTTTAAAAATGGTGTTAATATATAACCATCACAATTACAGTACAGAAACAGGCCATCTCGGGCCTTCTAGTCCATGCCGAACGCTCACTCTCACCTAATCTCACTGACCTGCACTCAGCCCATAACCCTCCATTCCTTTCCTGTCCATGTACTTATCCAATTTTGCTTTAAATGACAATATCGAACCTGCCTCTACCACTTCTACTGGAAGCTCGTTCCACACAGCAACAACTCTCCAAGTAAAGAAATTCCCCCTCGTGTTACACTTAAACTTAACTCTCAACTCATGTCCTCTTGTTTGAATCTCCCCTACTCTCAATGGAAAAAGCCTATCCACGTCAACTCTATCTATCCCCCTCATAATTTTAAATACCTCTATCAAGTCCCACCTCAACCTTCTACGCTCCAAAGAAGACCTAACTTGTTCAACTTTTCTCTGTAACTTAGGTGCTGAAACCCAGGTAACATTCTAGTAAATCTCCTCTGTACTCTCTCTATTTTGTTGACATCTTTCCTATAATTCGGTAACCAGAACTGTACACAATACTCCAAATTCAGCCTTACCAATGCCTTGAACAATTTTAACATTACATCCCAACTCCTATACTCAATGCTCTGATTTATAAGGCCAACATACCAAAAGCTTTCTTCACCACCCTATCCACATGAGATTCCACCTTCAGGGAACTATGCACCGTTATTCCTAGATCACTCTGTGCTACTGTATATAGAAGGACAAGAACATTGAAGTGCATAAATAAAGAATAGAATCCCCTCATTTGAAGGTCAATACACAATAACATCCACAATAGCTAACATGCCATTTAGCTGTATTTCTAGAATCTTCTATTTTAGTCAAGCACGATCCACACTGGTTCCTCAGGAAAACACACTTTCTCTGGCTCCTCCAACTTAGCCAAACAACGCAGCCCCCCCCCCACCCCCCAGCAGCGAACAATATCATTAACCATGTACTGCCGCTGCTCAATTTGATGACAGCTTCATCTCTGGGGGCGGACTCTCTGTTCCTCTGACATTTCAGTCACATCCAGACAGTGTTCAGGAGCAAACTACCCTCTGCCACAAAGTCGCTTGCTCAAAAATCACTTCCCTTCGTCACCCGACATGAAAAGATTTGTTAAAAAAAAGTTTTGTACCACTGCTTCAGAGACCAATCCAACAATGCCATATTCAACTGTGAAGGAGACAGCATCATGACCACCCCAGTGCGAACTCTAGTTTGGGGGGCTTAGTATGCCCAGAACAAGCAGTGGTCTTCAGGAGACAGATATACTCATATCTGTCAGGAGACAGATATACTACACATATACTCAGTGGCAACTTTATTAGGTACACCTGCTTGCTAATGCAAATATCTAATCAGCCAATCGTGTGGCAGCAACTCAATGCAGAAAAGCAGGCAGAAATGGTCAAGGGGCCCAGTTGTTGTTCAGACCAGATATCAGAACAGGGAAGAATGTGATCTAAGTGAGGTTGCTGGTGCTTGACAGGGTACTTTGACAGAAACTGTTGATCTCCTGGAATTTTCAAGCACAACAGTCTGTAGAGTTTGCAGAGAATGGTAGAAAAATAAAAGAGAAAACACCCAGGGAATGGCAGTTCTGAGGGGAAAAATGCCTTGTAAACGAGACACACACACACACAATGCTGGAGGAACTCAGCAGGCCAGGCAGCATTGATGTTTCAGACTGAGACTCGTCTTCAGGACTGGAAAGGAAGGAAGAAATCAGAGTAAGGAGGAGGGGGTATGGGAGGAGGTAGTAAAAGGTGAAATCGGGAGAGAGGGGAGGGGGTGACGTAAAGAGCTCTGAAGTTGATTGTTGAAAGAGATACAGGGCTGGAGGAGTGGGGAATCTGATAGGAGACTGTGGAAGAGGAAGGGGGCACCTGAGGGAGGTCATGTGGCATATAGGGAGATATGGAGAGAGGGGGAAAATCAGGAATGGGGAATAGTGAAGGAGAGGAGCATCTGCAGATTTTCTTGTGTTTGTAAATGAGAGAGGTCAGAGGAGAATAGCCGAACTGGTTCAAGCTGACAGGCAGGTGACAGTAACTCAAATAACCACACGTTACAACAGTGGTGTGCAGAAAAGCAACTCTGAACACACAACATTTCGCTCCTTGATGGATGGGCTACAGCAGCAGAAAACCATGCGCACAGTGGCCACTTTATTAGGTACAGGAGATAACTAAAAGTGGCACTGAGTGTACGGCAAATCAACTCACTCAAGACAAATCACAGGACTGTCTAGACCACAGAAATATGAGTCAAAGATTTCATTCCCCTGCATAAATCTGATTGTTTACTCTGAACTGCTCACAGCCAATGACAAATAATTTACCTACTTAAAAAGGAAAGGCTGTAACTGAATGCTTGCTATCCAGAAAATATTTTTCTCTCATGCTTCATTTCCAATGTATGCCCAATAAATACCTAAAAATCATGCAGATGATGTAATATATTAAATGTTAAATGAAAAACATTTAAAATACTTTTTCACAAACTCAGTTCCATTTTTTTTTGCTTTTCACAACATGAGGAATTTTCTTTTGGTTGTGATTTAATGACAGCATCAACCAGACAACTTCAACGTTCCCCAGTAGATATGGAAATTTCTTTGGAAAAGATGGGAACTGAGTGAATAAAACAAATTATGAGATGAGGCGGAATTAAGTAAATGCCAACTCAAATGTACACTCCTTTCTGCAAGCTGAATGAAATATCTCTTCAACAGGAGTGGATTTGGGTGAAGATTCAAGTCGTGTAGATAATGAAAAAAGTCAAACACGCATTGATAATAAGAAATTGCACCACTTTTCCCCCTAGTCTCAGGCAAACTATGTTAGGGAAATGACACAGGGAATTTTTAAATGTCAAAAAATCTGCATAACATCCAACTACAGATTTGCCTACAAAGTAATTGGACGTCAAAAAAATCACCAAGTTACCCAGAATTCTCAACAAACACCGTACAACAAAGTGGTCAAGTCAAAATTCAAGCTCCCCCTCATGTGAGTTGTTATTACCAGGAGCCTAAAAGACCTACACTCAATTCAGACAATTTCTTTCTCCCCACCATCAGGTTTCTGAACCATCCATGAACAATACCCCATTGCTCCCTTCTCTTTGTACTTTTTTTTGAAATTTATAGCAATTTTAAGTCCTTTGCACTGTACTGCTGATGCAAAACAAATTCTTCCTCACACATGTTAATGATAAAAAAAATCTGATTTTGTTTTAATTAGATTACATACATTTAACATAGTAGCATTGTTGTCCAGCATTGTAAAACTCTGTACGTCCTCCCTACATAATATTTCAGGTCCGGATGAACGCAGGCTGAAAGTGATGGGCGAGCAATGCACAGGGAGGTGGTGGGACATATAGAAATTTCTAACCATGAGAATGTGGTGATGCTCTGCAGCTCATAGCCTGGGAGGGACACGGAGACTAAAGTAAAACTTGCCAGGCAGAAATGGACAGGCATACAGGAAAATCAGCTGCAGAGCTTCAGGACAAAGAGCAGACACACAGGACTGAGCGGATCACTCAACTAACCTTTCACCCAGTAATTATACTGTGGCTCCTGAGAAGCGCTAGCCAACTAGCCCCACAACATTTGCCCTTTCAGCAGAGCCAAAATCCCTCCTCCACCTCAACTGTTCAGAAAGCATAAATTGACCAGAAGAGATCGGTATGAAACCCTGCCGATATACGCATCAAAAAGGACAGGGGCTGTGATTATTGAAAGAGCACAGAGAACGAAATTGAAAATAAAACCCGCTCCATTCCACTGCACCCGATAGCTCAAAGGCAGAGGGCAAAAGCAAAGTTTACATGAGGAAGATGCTCTTATAAATTCTGTCATTCTGGTCATTTGCAAGTATCAAACTGCTAACAAAGTACAGCAAGGGGGTTTGTGGAATCCATGAAAATCCTCAAAGTAGACATGTTAGCGATTCATTTATAGAGAGAACCTCAGATTAGCATTATTCTGAAACCCCACGCAAAATGGGTGCAGGAACTGGTCTCCGCCCCCCCCCCCCCCCCAGCCTGTTGTACCCAAGAAATTTCAGCAATGTGCTTTTTCCAAATTGTTTCTTTCACCCAAAACACAGGTGGTAACGAACAGAACCACTAAGAAAGTAATGAGTTTCCTAGCCATTGATAGGCTTTTCCCATCTAAATTATGGAAAACAAATTTAATTGATTTATCCAGGAGCTCTCAGCCCAAAACACCAACTATTCATTCCCATAGATGCTGCCTGACTTGCTGAGTTCCTGCAGCATTTTGTACTTGCTCCTATGGCTTTCCAGCATCTGCAGAATCTCCTGTAGTCAGATAATACAATTCCTTTTGCAGTTACAACACCGACAAACTCTTAAATCCAAAATGCCACTGTGCTCGCATGAACTTGATTTCATAACGAGTTACCAATATGTTCAAATACATAAAGCACCTCCTTTTCAAAATTATGCTTGGTAGTCAATACTTTTTTTTAAAATCCTTAATTGTAAAACCAGTATTTTCTTGTCACTATTCTTCAGATGTCCTTTTTTCTCTGTCATCTATTGTATTGCAAAAGTAAAATCTCTTCAATAACAATTAAACGTGCAGCCACCTCACTGTCCAAGCAGCTTGCCGAAATTCACCACTCGTTCCCTGAACGAAAAGGGTGGGACATTCGAGAAGCAACACTGAACCCAAGACCCAATACAAGGTTTTTGTTGGAAACCAACTACCAGGCGACAGGCGTACCAGGAGCGAGCTTGTTCTGACTTCTCACGAGCACCAGATCATTAAGAGAAAAGCAATTTCTTTCCTTATAACAAAACAAAAAAAAATTTAAAAAAATTATTTTGCCATTTATGGAGACAGACATTTTCACTATTGGTGTTGGAATTCCCATGTCATCAACATAAATGCATATTTTATGTAGTTTATACATCATAGGACAATGTAAAGAGCAAATCAAAGATGCAACGTATTCCATTGGTACACATTTAAAAATACATTAATTTCCGTAACACTGAATCACCTTTACACTGAATAATTAGTAATGTATTGGTTTCTGAGTAACCTCACCCCATGCTATCTGCACCATTTAATACTGTGTAGTGCATCCTGCTGTTTTCAGTTTTTACTTTGTGTGACATACACCCACAACTCCTGTCTATGGATTCCTGTTCTATCTGGAAGCATATTCCCAAAAAAAATTTGGGAGTTGTGTTTTTGTTTTTGGAGGAGATGATGCTGATGTTTCAAGGTCTCCGTAATGGCTAGCAGCTGAACAAGTTTATCAGGCACTAGTAATGGAAGGACTCTCCAGCACAAAGTGTGGCTTTCTCCTGTTGAAGTTACTTTTTGCAGATGCTGCCTGACCTGCTGAGTTCCTCCGGGGGGTGGGGGGGGGTGTGTGTGTGTGTGTGTGTGTGTGTGTGTGAGAGAGAGACTCGGGGGTTGCTAGTATTTACTTGCTCCCCGTGACCTGTCGCCACAGAAAAAGCAGGAAACGGTACAAAGCATACTCTGGAGCTCACCCACAATATTCTGAAGCTTCTTCCTACTTTGCAATGATTCTCTCGCTCCCAATCACATCTCACATCGCATGAAGTAAACCCCACCATCTTCACTTAATCGGGCAAGTGATTAGTACAAATAGCATTAATTTTGTAGACTGATAAAACCACCCTTCCAAAATATATTTCTTTTAATTTTTTTTTAAATTTAGAGGTGACAGGCCCTTCAGACTCAAAGAGCACATGCCGCAGAATACACTCATGTCACCGATTCACCCACTATCCCGTGCATCTTTCCTCCCAAGCTCCAAACTGGCGCACTTGGGAGTTAAACCCCGGATTGCTGGCACTGTAACAGCTCTACACTAACCGCTATCCCACCGCGCTGCCCCACAGGCATGGTACAAGAGACGTGGACGGGTACAACGGGAACCAAACTATCGGTTGTTCACCGCAGTCCACAGAAACACCCCAACGCCACAGGCAAATTGTCCAGATGTGCCACAGCTGACAAACACACAACCACATTCTTTGAAAACCAACCTAGCATTTTCAAAATCCTATCCACTGTGTATCACTTATAGATCAGTGTTTTTTTTTTAATTTTTGAATCACAGAAATTAACATCTTCAGAACAGTCCAGCATTGCAGAAACAGGACATCTTTGTAACTGGACTGAAAACATGGCTGACTACAGCTGAAATTATTTGAACTTTAAATATATATTTGTATTTGATGAATGCATTTACAATCACAAAGTGAAAGAAAATTCTGTTGAATTATACTGACCACCAGGACCCCTCTGCCAATGGGCCAGTTTGCTTTAACCTATTGCTCCCTGGTGTTATGTAATGCATTCCCCATTTTCTTCATGAGCATTATTTGTTAATCTCTGGGTCAATTAACCAACTTTTCATCTTACACGTGTGTCAGTGTCACTGGACTACTTTTATTTGAGATTGATACTTAAGAGGAGGACGTGGAGCTCAAACAACAAATTTTCACGACCAATGCCAGTAATACTAAACCTGATTCTGATTAAACAGTGTGGTTTTTTTTTAAAGTTTGGAGTAGAAAGATTGAGGATGGAATCTTTTAAATCAGTGTAGTGAACAATGTCTATCAATAATTATTGTAGTAATTTTAGGAAAATTAGTTTTGCATATATGAGGGACACCATTCTCTGTTCTTTCAACGAGTGAAGTATAAACTGCAAAACAGGAAACTGCAAACTGAAAGTCTCAATAATTACTGACTTTTGCAAGTTTATTCCAAAGCAGCCCCCCCCCCCCGTGTAAAAGAAGATAATCCATGTGTTTTTTAATTATAACGTATTATTACCCGGTTACTAACACGTGGTACCCTTTAATGAAAATTATATTTGGGTTATTTTTACACAAACGCACGGGACTCTTTGAAAGTACGATTACACCGATACATATAAACTGAAGAAATAATTATGATCAGGCGTGTGTGTGTGTGTGTGGGGGGGGGGGGGGGGCATTTTAAACTGGCTTGCAAAACGCAAACCGAAAATCGATTCAACAGTGAACCATTTAAGAAAATATACACGAATTCAAAATGTGGAGGCTCACCTCTGCTTTTTGGGCACAGAGTAGTCTACTTCGATCAGCTTGCCGTGAAGTTCCACTTTGCCTAGTGGGGAGAAGGCAGGAGATGTTAAATTGGTTGGGGAGAGCGGTGGCCGGCTGACACATGCCCCCGACGTTACACATGAAACTGCAACAATTCCACACAAGTTGCCCCATGCGCTCCTCGTTCCCTCTCTCGGCTGCCCAACTTTATAGCAGGACATTGAAAGATGGCCAAACCCGGGCTTTAAAACAAATAGAAATAAATGTTTGCATTGGGGCTAGGGAAGCTTGTTTTTTTTTTGTAACGGGCTGGAATTGAACCATTAACGGAGCATGTACTAATGTCATCTGAAGCAATGCAATACGTGTGTTAAAGGAACACACACACAAAACAAAAAAAAAGCGCGGCGCCAAAGGGGAGAGAGTGAGATCTCTTTTTTGATTCACAAAATGAAGGACGGAGCCGCCATGCTTCTGAACGACCTCCTGAGCCCGCTCGGAAGAGCAAACGAGGGGAAGAGGTGGTGGGGGCACCTCACACCCACCCCAGCGGCTGGGAAGGTTCTCCACTCCAGCCCTTGGAGGGGGTTGGTAACACTCTTTCCCCCTCTTTCCTCACCACCACCACCTCTTCCCTCAGCCACCCAATAATGCACACCCCACCCACCCACCCACACTTTCTCCCCCCATCTCTTGGATTTGGGGTCCCAGTGTTTTGAAAGTTGTGTGTGGATGGTTGAGAAGCTTCCAGCATGTTTAGAATGTGTGTGTGCCATGGCCTGGCGGCGCAGTTCTTCCCCTCCATCCCTTCTTCCCTCCCTCCCCTCCTCCCCCACCACCACCTCCTCCTCCTCGCTACCGATTCGCAGCCACTTTGCTCCCGAACGGCGGCTCCTAGAGTCTGGGCACCTCGTAAAATGATGGGCACCTTCCCGGGGATTACCGACGCGGGCTTTTCTGCGCCTGAACTCTGCCAGCGGTCCATGAATAAAATCGGGACAAAAAAAATCGGGAAAAAATAAGAGTGAGAGAGAGATGGGGCTGCGCAGTGCGCTGCTATGGGCTCCTCGGAACTTCGGCTCCCGATTGCAGAGGCGTCCCGGCCGGGCCCGGCCCCCGGGGGGAGCCCAACACCCTCCTCTCCCACCACCTACCCCTATTTCCCCGTCCCGCAGGAGCACTCTTTTATTCTTTGCTGCGATTTGTTTTGCCTGGTGAATCCCACACCTTGTGAGAGTGAGAGAGAGAGCGAGAGAGAGAGAGAGGAGGGAGGAAGCGACTCGGCGTGCAGGCAATGGGTGAGAGTGTCCCGACACCAGAGGAAGGCAACAAAATACCCCCTTCCTCCTCCCTCCCCCCGCCTCCCCCCCTCCATTAGTCAGGAGGATCCCACTCACCGGACAGCGCCTCGATGACTCTGATAGCCGCGTTGTCGTCGGGGCAGTCCACGAAGGCATAGCCCGATTTGAGCAGAACTTGCCCGACTGAGAGCTTCTTCTCCCCAAAGAGTTGCTGGATATCGGCGGGGGTCACAGACGAGCTCAGATTCCCAATATACAACTTATTCATGATCTCACTCCTTTCCCCCCCAACCCCCGCCTCCTCCTCCTCTCCTCACACACACAATCGAAAATTATCAACAACTCAAATCCTATGTAGTCATAAATTAAAATAGGAACTCACTCCTCAAACCTCCCAGCCCCCAAGAGAGAGGAAAATATAAGAAGTGGGGGGGAAGGGAGGGGGGAAATAAAAACAAACTAAACCCACACAACATACAAGTCAGCCTGCAAACAACTAAACTGTAGCAGCAGCAAGACAAAAGCGAATGAGTCCGGCTCCAAGTGTCACTATGACGCTCCTTTGGGTTAAGCGCCGCCTCTAAATAAAATCAGGCTTAAAAAATCGAGAAAAAAAGAGATTGGATCCCACGTGGTGCTGTGAGAAGGCGATGAGAAGTGGTGGTGTATGGAGGACCAGGATGCCTGTAGCTCCAGACCCCTTTCCTCGGTGCCCACCAAGTGGTTGGGCCCTCCCCAACCCCCTGGAATGGGGTGGTGACTGGTGATGAGTTGGGCAGAGGGTTCCTTCAACCTGGTCCTCTCTCTCCCCACCACCAACTCCCACCGCTTGGGAGGGGTTAACTGCCAGAAGCCCACTCTCCACCCGGAGACCTGGGAACAGGAGTGGACCACCCTTCAACAGGATTGACGACCTCCTGGCCTAATCCCCACACCCCAGTGTCCAGCAATCCGTCCACCTCCCTCGGTTCTGATTCTCTGCAGGGGAGGGAACTCCAGAATTCACCACCTTCTGATGGAAATGCTTTGCCAGCCTCCGATGGCTCGAACCAATTCTGAAATTTCGAGCCCTGGATCCAGAGCTTGCATTCGGGACTTCTTCACCCCTGTTGATCCCTCCTGAAGCAGCCCACGTCAGCAGCTACCTCAGACATCTTCCCTTCACCTACCTCCCTTAAGGCAGAAGATACAAAAGTCTGAAGACATGTATCACCAGGCTCAAGGACAGCTTCAGTCTTGAAGTTTAACACTTGAACAGCCCCTAGTTCAATAGAATAGACTCTTGACTTCACAGTCTACCTCGTTATGGTCCCTGCATCTTATTGTCTGCCTGCACTGTACTTTATTCTGTGTGGTTTTCCCTTGTACTACCTCAGTACACCGTTGTAAAGTCTTGATGAAGAGTTTTGACGCAAAACGTCAACTCATCACTCTTTTCCATGCATGCTGAGTCCCTCCAGCACTCTGTGTGTGCTGCTTGGACTTCCAGCATCTGCACATTGACACTTAGTTGTAAGATGATCTTTATGGACGACATGCAAAGCAAGTTTTTCACTGTACCTCAGTACGTGTGACAACATTTTACCAATGCAGGTTCTAGTTTCTGCAAGAGATTCTGCAAATGCTTAAGTCTTGATGAACTATCTCAGCCCAATATGTCGACTCTTTATTCCTCTCCATAGATGCTGCCTGACCTGCTCTGTTCCTGCAGAAATGTTTCTGTGTTACCCTATTTTATTCTCTCCTCTTATAGCAAACACACCATCCCTGGAAACCAGTCGGACAAACCTCCATTTATGGCAAGTCCATCCTTTCGTGGATAAGGGGCAAGAAATGAACGCAATACCCCAGGTGTGGTCTTACCACAGCTTCACCCAGTTACAGTGAGACTTAGTTGTTCACAGATCCTCCAGCAAAAAACAACAATGACCCATTTGCTTTCTGAAGCACCTTCTGCACTCGCACGCTGACCTTCAGTGACAAGCGTACAAGCAAATCATTTGAATATCAATACTACACCATCTACCAAGATTCAAGATTGAAGATTCAGTACAGGAGTGTAAAGGAGAACAAAATGTTTGTTGCTCTGGATCTGATGTAGCATAGATAAAATACAAAAAGCATAAAACACAATAAATATAAAAGCAATCCTATAAGACACGATGTTCAGGTAACTGTTATATACAGAGATTGGTTGTATGTACTGCAGATAAAATGATACTAGCTGATGTGTGTGTGTCATGGTGGTGGGTGGGTTAATGGGTGGAGGTGTTGATCAGCCTGTCGGCTTGGGGGGAAGTAACTGTGTTTGAGTTTCGTGATCCTGGTGTGGATGCTGCACAGCCTCTTCCCTGATGGGAGTGGGACTAACAGTCCATAAGCAGGGTGGGTGGGATCCTTCATGATATTGACGGCTTTTTTCTGGCTCCTTTCTGTATACACGTTGTTGATGGCTGGTGGCCGGTGCCAGTGATGCATTGGGCAGTTTTAAACACCCGTTGTAAAGCCCTCCGGACCACCACCATGCAGCTCCGGTACCACACAGTGACACAGAACGCTAGGATGATCTACACTGCGCACCTGGAGGTCATGAATGTATACAGAGCAACTCTCTTCAGCCTCCTCGGAAAGTACAGGCAGTGAGCCTGCTTGACTGTGGAGGATGCCTAGTGGGACCACGAGAGGTTGTACAAAATGTGCACTCCCAGGAGTTCGAAACTACTCGCAGATTTCACTGCTATCCTGCTGATGTGAAGACGGGTATGAGTGCTGCAGATTTTTCCGTGTTTTTCTGTTTCATGCACCTCACCATCCCATCTGTCAAGGATTCACCCACTCATTTAGCTCAGCTGTATCCCCTTCTATCCCCTCCAGCTCCTCCTCCGGCACTCACAGTCCCACCTAGAGTAAAGAATATCAGTCCCCTTAGCTAAAATCTTAATGCAATCAGGTAGAGCTGTGTCTGTACCAACAGTGCCTGTGGTGCACCAGTACACCGCTACTCACAGTCTGCCAGCCCGAGAAAGATTTGTTTATTCCCACACCTTGCGTTCTGCCTGGGAAACAATTCTCAATCCACATTACCGAAAAACACTCTTGCATAAATATCATGAAGCCATCCACAATTTATTTCCACTAATTTGTCAATGCATCAATTTATTTGCCATTGATTGCTATATTACCTTGATACACACCTGATATATACTCTGTGCTCAATATCATACTGTGATATGCTGATTGCACTGGAGAGGGTGCAGGGGGGCTTCATCTTGGTGGACATTTTGGTTTTGAGTAGAGACTGTGTTTATATCCCTGGAACTGTGGTACGCAGGTAAAAATTAATAAATTGGTTTATTATTGTCACATATCCCAAGATACAGTGAAAAACTTTTTATTTTGCATGCAATCCTTGCAGGTAATTTCATCACATATGTGCATTGAGTTAGTACAAGGGCAAACAGTAACAGAACACAGAATAAAGTATTAACAGTTACAGAGAATATACAGTGCAGGCAGACAATAAGGCAGACCAGCAAATAGAAAATACTAAAGCCCGAAAGTATGTACCACCAGGCTCAAGGACAGCTTAATATGCACAAACAGGCTGGATGAACTCAGCAGGTCGGGCAGTATCCGTTGAAACGGACAGCTTCAACCCCACTGCTAGAAGACTATTGAATACTCTTCTAGTATGCTAAGATGGACTCTTGACCTTACAATCTACCCGTTATGAGCCTTGCATCTTATTGTCTGCCACTCTTTCACTGTAACTGGTTATTGATTTTCCCCTATACTAGCTCGATGCACTGACTTCATGAAAAGACCTACTCGGATGGCAGACGAAACAAAGGTTTTTACTCTACCTCAATCCATGAGACAATAGATAAACCTCCCTACCAACTTCATTGCATGTATGTGTTGAGTTTCTTCAGGGCGATGTCTAGATGCAGGATTCACTTCCCTCCTGCACTGGGCAACCTGAAGTAGTCCCATCCCATGTGGACGTTTGCAACAGGATTTTAGTGGGAAGCACATCAAGGCACTGGGGATTCCCAGGGACACTCTTGATAGTTAAAAGATCAGCCCATGGCTGCCATTTCACAGGGCAGTGTAGCAGGGTTCAGCTACCCTTGGATGCTTTTCAAACTCTGGATCCCCTGGTCAGAGAGAAATGCTTTCGATGTTGGTGATAACACAGTTACTTCTGAGACAAAAAAGCCCAGGACCATCTGATGATTTAATGGCATGGCTTAAT
This sequence comes from Hypanus sabinus, assembly GCF_030144855.1. Lineage (NCBI taxonomy): Eukaryota > Metazoa > Chordata > Chondrichthyes > Myliobatiformes > Dasyatidae > Hypanus > Hypanus sabinus. The sequence goes on from NC_082709.1 coordinate 73,583,859, forward strand.
CAGATGGCTCACTGCTGTATAGAGTCATCGCGTCATACAGTCATGAATCAGACAGCCTCTTTAGCCCAACTGGTCCATGCTGGCCAAAATGCTCATCTAAGCTAATCCTATTTCCCTGTGTTATCCCCATACCCCCCTAAACCTTCCCTACTCATGTACCAGTCCCTGTTGTTAATCTACCAGCCACACAGACTTTCTCTGGCAGCTCATTCCACAGTTTGTATTAAATCTCTCTCCTCTCACCTTAAACCTATGCCATCTAGTTCTTGATTCTGCAATCCTGGGAAAACAATTTCAAGCATTCATCCTAAATGATTTTATACATCTCTGTGTGATCATACCTCGTTCTTCTCCTTTCCAAAGAAGCAATTTCCCAACCCACTCATACTCCCTCTATAACTCTGTCCCCCAAGTTCCAGCAACATCTTCATAAATCTACCCCATGCTCTTTCTAGATTAATGGCATCTTTCCTACAGCAGCAAGACCAAGACTGAAAATAATATTCAAAATACAACCTCACCAATGTCTCGCAGATCTGCCGCATAACCATTCCAACTTCTCTACTCCAACATTGACTGATGAAGGCAAGTGTCCCAAAAGCCTTCTTCACCACCCTGTCTACTTGTAATGCCTCTTCTACTCCTAGTTCCCGCTGAACTACCAATCATTGTGAACGTTATAGCCTTACTGTCGAACTGAAATGTATAAGCTCAGCATTGATACACTGAGACCAGTGCAACAATGCACAATCTCACAGTAGTTTGCAGTGCATTCACCCAAGGACGGCAGGTCAGAAAGAGAGAAATAAATACAGATACTCATACACGGCAACAAATATTCTGCTGGAGGAACTCAGCAGATTGAGCATCATGTGTAGGGGGAATGGAATTGTCCTTTCTGGTCCAAAACCTACTGGACCAGCAGGTCCACAGCAGATGCTGTTTCATTGGCTCTGCACTCAACCCTGGAACATCTGGACAGCAAAATGCATACATCAAGATGCTCTTTATAGACTGCATCTTCTCAAAGCTTATCAATAAGCTTCAAGACCTTGCCCTCAATACCTCCTCATGCAATTGGATCCTCAGTTTCCTCACTTACAGACCCTAATCAGTCTGGATTGGCAACATCATCTCCTCCACAACCTCCAACAGCACAGGCTCACCAGAAGGCTGTGTGCTGAGCCCCATGCTCTACTCACTTTACACTTAATGTCTGTGAGGCTAAGCACAGCTCCAATGCCATATTCAAGCTTGCTTACAACATCACTGTCATAGGCTAAATCATATAAATCAGCATATAGGAGGGAGATTGAAAATCTAGCTGAGTGCTGCCATAACAACAACCTCTTACTCAATCTCAGCAAGACCAAAGAGGAAACCAGAGGTCCCTGAGCCAGTCCTCATCGGAATATCAGAGGTGGAGAGGGTCAGCAACTTTAAATTATTCATTGTTATTATTTCAGGGGACTTGTCTGGGGCTCAGCATGTAAGAGTTTGCAGAGATTCGGCACGATATCTAAAGCTTTTACAGACTTCTATAGGTGTGCGGTGGACAGTGTATTGACTGGCTGCATCACAGCCCGGTATAGAAGCACCAAAGCCCTTGAATGGAAAATTCTATAAAAGGTAGAGGATATGGCCCACCCCATCATGTGAAAAGTCCTCCCCACCATTGAGGACATCTACATGAAACTTTGTCGCAGGAAAGCAGCATCCATCATCAGAGACCACCACCACCCAGGGCATGTTCTCTTCTCACTGCTGCCATCAGGAAGAAGGTGCAGGAGCCTCAGGACTCGCACCACCAGGTTCAGGAATAGTTACTATCCCTCAACCATCAGGCTCTTGAACCAAAGGGGATAACTTCTCTCAACTTCACTTGTTCCGTCACTGAACTGTTCCTACAACGCATGGACTTACTTTCAAGGAATCTTCATCTCATGTTCTCGATATTTATTGCTTATTTATTTATTATCATTATTTCTTTCTTTTTGTATTTGCACAGTTCATTGTCTTTTGCACACTGGTTGAACACCCAAATTGGTGTGGGCTTTCATTGATTCTATTATGGTTATTATTCTAATATGGATTTATTTGAGTATATCTGCAAGAAAATGAATCTCAGGGTTATATATGATGATATATATGTACTTCAATAATAAATTTACTTTGAACTTTGAAACTCTGAATCAGGATTGAAACCAGTACAGAGACTTCTATACTTCCATCTCTTTTGCAAGGAAGGTGTTAGACTCTCAGCCTTTGGGGGACCTATGCTACGATCATCGAATGTCCTGTGGGGAAAGGTAGGGCCAGCTCAGTTTGGAGTCATAGTCATAGAACTTTATGGCACAGAAACATGCCCTTTGCCCAGCTCGTCCATGCCAACCGAGATTTCCATCCGAGCTCACCCCATAAGCCTGTGTTTGTCCCATATCACTCTAAACCTCTCCTCTCCATGTACTGTCCCATTGTCCTTTAAATGTTGTTAATGCATTCTCCCTCAAACACTTCCTGTGGCAGCTTGTTTCAACCACTGACCACCCACCAGGGAGAAAAAGAATCAGCCCTCAGGCTCACCTTATGATTCCCCAACCGAGGAGAAAATGCATTCACTCTCTCGTGATTTTATACACCTCTGTAAGATCACCCCTCATTGTCATACACTTCCTTGAATAAAATCCCAACCTGCTTATTCGCTCCCCATTACTCAGTCCCTGAAGTCCCGGCAACATCTTTATAAAGCTCCTCCGTGCTCTTTTTGGAGGAGGTATATTGGTGGAGGTTGTGGGGAATGATGGTTTACACATAGTTAATTGACCCTCTGACAACTCTCTGCTCAGTCGGGTTTGTAAGATTCAGATTTATTTATCACATGTACATTGAAACACGCAGTGAAATGAGTGGTTTGCCTTAACAGCCAACACACCCTGGGATGTGCGGTGCGGTGGGGCTGCCCACAAGTGTCACCACACATTCCGGTGCCAGCACGGCCACAGGTTTAATTGTTGCAGTGTGCAAGGGTGTCATCTTCCTATTAGGGTGCTCAACGTGCAAAGGGTGTGATTGATGGCTCTCATGCTGTTAATTTGTGCTGATGTGGAGATTGGGATGGTCAGGGAGAGGGTGTAGGACCTTACGAGATTTAGAATTGATTTACTGCTATCACAGTGAAAAACTTGTCTTGCACAGTGTTCTTAGTCTTGCATTCTGTTCATACAGACAGTGCATTGAGGTAGAACATGGCAAAAGTGTAACAGTACAGAGTAAAGTGTAACAGCTACAGGGAATGCAGTGCAGGTAAACAATAAGGTGGAAGATGATAGGTTGTGAGAAGAGGAATCCCTCTCATTGTCTAGGGAACAACTCAATAGACACAACAGTGTAGAAGCTGTCCTTGAGCTTGCTGGTACGGGCTTTCAGGCTTTTGTATCTTCAGCCTAAGGAGGATGGAGAAGAGAGAATGCCTGAGATGGGGATGGAGGGGGGAGTCTTTAATTATGCTGGCTGCTTTACTAAGGCAGTGAGATTGTAGACAGAATCCATGAAGGGGAGGCTGGTTCCTATGATGTGCTGATCTGTGTCCACATCTCTCTGCAGTTTCTCATGGTCATGGGCAAAGCATTTGCCATATGGAGCCGGGATACGTCCAGGTAGGATGCTTTCTGTGGTGCATTGATAAAACTTGATAAGGGTTGATGGGAGTATGTTGAAGTTCTTTATCCTACTGAGGAAGTAGAGACTTCAGTGAGGATCAGGACAAGTGATGTTCACTTCCAGGAACTTGAAGCTCTCAACCCTTTCAACCTCAACACCTTTGGTGTAGACAGGAGCATGTGCCTGTCCCTTCCTGAAGTCAATGACCAGCTCTTTTGTTTTGCTGACATTGAGGGAAAGGCTGTTGTCATGACACCTTGTTGCCAAGCTATCACCATCCTATACTCCAATGCATTGCTGTTTGAGATATGGCCCAATACAGAGGCATTATCTTCAAACCTGCTGATGGAATTAGAGCAGAGGCTGGCCACGCAGTCTTGAGAGTACAGGGAGTCGAGGAGGTGTTTGAGGACAGCTCTTCACTAGTACACTCTCACACAGGCTGAGCACTTTACGCATCCCAAGTAACTGACACAAACTGCTGGAGGAATTCAGCAGGTCAGGCAGCATCTATGGAGAGGAATAAAAGGTCGACTTTTCCGACTGAGACCCTTCCTCAGGACTGGAAAAGAAAGGGGAAGGAGCCAAAATAAGGAGAGGGGAGGGGAAGGTTTACCAGCTGAAAGGTGATAGGTGGAAGAGATACAAGGGTTGAATAAGAAAGAGTGTGATGGGAGAGGAGAGTGGACCATGGGAGAAAGGGAAGGAGGAGGGGCACCAGAGGGAGGTGTTGGACAGGTGAACAGAAGAGAAGGTGTAAAAGGGGAGCCAGAATAGGAAATGGAAGAGAGAAAAGGGAGGGGGGAGAAATTACCACAAGTTGGAGAAATCAATGTTCACGCATTAGGTGGAGACGACCCAAACGGAATATGAGGTGTTGCTCCTCCAACCTGATCATCATGGCAGTAGGGGAGGCCATGGACCAACTGAGATGTCCAAAGGGGAATGGGGTTTGGAATTAAAATAGTTGACCACTGAGAAATCCTCCCTGTTGTAGGTGGACTTTACACATCCACTGTCCTTTTGTGGAAATGCAGTCCTTTCCATTTCAGCAATGAAACCAAGAGCATGGTGAGATGTCAGGGGGTCAAGTTATAGTATGTGTGAGCCATTAGTATCTACGTTCCCCATATCCAGCCAGCCCTGCGTTTCCCAGAGCTCACTGGGATGACAGTAGCATGGGTCAGACTGACGGTGGTGCTTTCTTCTCTCTTGTCTGCCTTGCCTAATTATATTCACTGTTGTCGCCCGGTGCTCTGGATTGGCTTTGATCGCCCCATTCCCATCTGCCCCCATGCCTGCCCTATGCTCCTTTACTCCGACACCATCCAAACTCCTCCATCTGCCTCGTCTGTCCTCCCAGTGCTGCCATTTTGGTAAATCCATCAATGGAAAAGGCTCTGCAGATGCTGGAAATTCTGAGCAGCACACACGAGATGCTGGAGGAACTCAGAAGATTGAGCAGCATCTGTGGAGGGGAATAAACAGTTTCCAGACCCTTCCCCAGGACTGGAAAAGAAGGGGGGAGGAAGGTGATAGGTGAAGCCCAGTGAGTGGGTGGGGGAGGTGGGGTAACATGAGAACTGGAAGGTGATAGCTGGCAAATTCATTCCCCCCCCCTCCCTGAATACCTTCATCCCATGTCCTCCTCTTGAGTGTTTAATTGGATGCCCCTCCTCCCCATCGCTTACTCCTCTCCCTCGGGTGTGCCCCGTCACCCTCCACTCATCCACACAATTATCTCTGTGGCATGGGGGAAGGGCCCCAGGTGCCTCTGCAGTTGATATGGGCTGCCGGGTGGCATTGGCTGGAGCAAGGGAAGCCCCCGAGCAGATGGTGGAAGGGCAGCCCTCATTCTGCGACCAATCATCCCGTACATGTGTTCCTCCGCGTCCTGTGGGGAGATGACAGCACAGGTACAGCAGGTCACCTCCCAGACATCACAGCAATGACTGGTGCCCTTGAACATCAAACATAGAACACTACAGCACCGTACAGGCCCTTCAGCCCATGGTGTTGTGCTGACTGTTTAACCTACTCTAAGATCAATTGAGACCTTTCCTCCTACATAGCCTCCATTTTTTTATAATCCACATGCTTATCTAAGAGTTTCTTAAATGCCCCAAATGTATCTGCCTTTGCACCACCTTTGCAGGGCACTCCATGCACTCACCACTCTCTGTGTAAAGAATTTACGCCCATCATTCCCCCCTCCCCCCAAATTCTTTCCTCCAATCATTCTAAAATTATGCCGTTTGAGCCACCAGGGAGAAAGTACTTGTGCACGGGGCAAAGCTTTCTCGTGTCTTGTCCTTGCTCCTTCGGCCAGGGGCTGCGTGGACAGGTTCGAGCTTCTTCGGTGACAGGGTAAGCACAGTGTGCCCTGTGGATAACAGAACGCCCGTGCAAGGCTGGAGCCGAGCCCATCACACAGAGCACACAGATTCCAATGAACTCTTGCTGCTACACAGACCAACCGCTGGCTCACAGTTCAAAGTTCAAAAGCTCAAAGTTTACATATATTATCAAGGTATATATATCATCACATATGAGATTCACCACTCCCCTTCCCCTCCTTATTCCCCTCTCCACTCTCAGCCAGGGTTTCAAAGTTCAAAGTAAAGTTATTATCGAAGTACAAATATGTCAACATATATTACCCTGAGATTAGTATTCTTTCATGCATTCACAGTGGAGCAGAGAAATACGATAGAATTTATGAAAAACCACACAAAGCAACGAATGGCAAACAGATAATGTGCAAAGGAGGGCAAACTGCGTAAAAGCAAGTAAATAAATAAATGGAGCTGAGAACATGAGTGGCAGAGCCCTTCAAAGTGAGCCCATAGATTGTAGAATCAGTGTTGAGTGAGTGAAGTCATCGACGCTAGTTCAGGACCCTGATGGTTGAAGGGTAATAACTGTTCCTGAACCTGAAGGTGTGAGACCGAAGCTCCTGTGCCTCCTTCCCGATGACAGCATTGAGAAGAGAGCACGGCCTGGATGGTGCGGGTCCTTAATGATGGATTAATGATAACAAGGGGGTATGATTTATTGGCTATTACAGAGACTGATTGCAGAGTGGACAGGAATGGGAATTAAATATCCAAGGATATCAGGTAATGCGGAAGGATGCCCATAGTATTTGAAACGAGGTCAGTGAACTTGTGGCTCAACTCAGTAGAAAGAGGTACGATTAGTGGTCATCTCCATGGTTGCAGGGTTGAAGGGATCAGAAATTAAATATCCAAGAATATCAGGTAATATGGAAGGACCGACAGGAAGGTAAGAGAGGTGGGATAGCGCTCTTAATTAAAGATGAAATAGAAACATGGAAAATCTACAGCACAATCAGGCCCTTTGGCCCACAATGTTGTGCCGAACATATACTTACTTTAGAAGTTACCTCGGGTTACCCATAGCCCTCTATTTTTCTATGTACCTATCCAGGAGTCTCTTAAAGGTATCCGCTTCCACGACCGTCACCAGCAGCCCATTCCATGCATTCACCACTCCCTGCATAAAAAACTTACCCCTGATATCTCTTCTGTACCTATTTCCAAGCACCTTAAGACTGTGCCCTCTCGTGTTACCCCTTTCAACCCTGGGAAAAAGCCTCTGACTATCTACACGATCAATGCCTCTCATCATCTTATACACCTCTATCAGGTCACCTCTCATCCTCCGTCGCTCCAAGGAGAAAAGACCAAGTTCACTCAACCTATTCTCATAAGGCATGTGCCCCAGTCCAGACAACATTCTTGTAAATCTCCACTTCCACTTCCTTCCTTCCTGTAGCAAGGTGACCAAAACTGAGCACAGTACTCCAAGTGGGGTCTGACCAGGGTCCTATTTAGCTGTAACATTACCTTTTGGCTCTTGAACTCAATCCCACAGTTGATGAAGGCCAATACATCGTATGCCCTCTTAACCACAGAGTCAACCTCCGCAGCAGCTATGAATGTCCTATGGACTTGGACCCCACGATCCCTCTGATCCTCCACACTGCCAAGAGTCTTACCACTAATATGATATTCTGTCATCATATTTGACATACCAAAATGAACCACTTCACACTATCTGGGTTGAACTCCATCTGCCACTTCTCAGCCCAGTTTCGCATCCTATCAATGTCCTGCTGTAACCTCTGACAGCCCCCCACACTGTCCACAACACACCCAACCTTTGTATCATCAGCAAATTTACTAACCCATCCCTCCACTTTGTCATCCAGGTCATTTATAAAAATCACAAAGAGTAAAGGTCCCAGAACAGATCCCTGAGGCACACCACTGGTCACCAACCTCCATGCAGAATATGACCCGGCTACAATCATTCTTTGCCTTCTGTGTGCAAGCCAATTCTGGATCCACAAAGCAAGGATCCCTTGGATCCCATGCCTCCTTACTTTCTCAATAAACCTTGAATGGGGTACCTTATCAAATGCCTTGCTGAAATCCATACACACTACATCTATTGCTCTACCTTCATCAATGTGTTTAGTCACATCCTCAACAAATTCTATCAGACTCGTAAGGCACGACCTGCTTTTGACAAAGCCATGCTGACTACTCCTAATCATATTGTGCCTCTCCAAATGTTCATAAATCCTGCCTCTCAGGATGTTCTCCATCAAATTACTAATCACTGGTCTATAATTTCCTGGGCTATCTCTACCCCCTTTCTTGAATAAGGGAACAACATTTGAAATCCTCCAATCCTCTGGAACCTCTCCCATCTCCATTGATGATGCAAAGATCATTGCCAGAGGCTCAGCAATCTCCTCCCTCGCCTCCCATAGTAGCCTGGGGTATATCCAGTTTGGTCCCAGTAACTTATCCAACTTGATGCTTTCCAAAAGCTCCAGCACATACTCTTTCTTACTGTCTACATGCTCAAGCTTTTCAATCCACTGTAAGTCATCCCTATAATTGCCAAGGTCCTTTTCCGCAGTGACTACTGAAGCAAAGAATTCATTAAGTACCTCCGCTACCTCCCCCGGTTCCATACACACTTTTTGACTGTCATACTTGATTGGTCCTATTCTGTCACGTCTTATCCTCTTGCTCTTCACGTACTTGTAGAATGCCTTGGGGGTTTCCTTTATCCTGCTTACCAAGGCCTTCTCATGGCCCCTTCTGGCTCGCCTAATTTCATTCTTAAGCTCCTTCCTGCGAGCCTTATAATCTTCTAGATCTCTATCGTTACCTAGTTTTTTGAACCTTCCGTAGGCTTTTCTTTTCTTCTTGACTAGGTTTTCAACTGTCTTTGTACACCACGGTTCCTGTACCCTACCATCCCTTCCCTGTCTCACTGGAATGTACCTGTGCAGAACGCCACACAAATAGCCCCTACACATTTGCCACATTTCTGCTGTATGTTTCCCGGAGAACATCTGTTCCCAATTTATGCTTCCAAGTTCCTGCCTGAAAGCTTCATATTTCCCCTTACTCCAATTAAACACTTTCCTAACTTGTCTGTTCCTATCCCTTACCAATGCTACAGTAAAGGAGATAGAATTATGATCAAGTACAGCCTCTCTTCTTGTAGGCTTATCTACATACTGTGTCAGGAAACCTTCCTGAACAAACTTAACAAACTCCACGCCATCTAAACCCCTTGCTCTCGGGAGATGCCAATCAATATTGGGGAAATTAAAAAGCCCCATCATGACAACCCTGTTATTACTGCACCGTTCCAGAATCTGTCTCCTTATCTGCTCATTGATGTCCCTGTTACTACTGGGTGGTCTATAAAAAACACCCAGTAGAGTTATTGACCCCTTCCTGTTTCTAACTTCCACCCACAGAGGCTCAGTAGACAATTGCTCCATGATTTCCTCCTTTTCTATAGCTGTGACACTATCTCTGATCAGCAGTGCCATGCCCCCACCTCTTTTGCCTCGTTCCCTGTCCTTTCTGAAGCATTTAAAGCCTGGCACTCTACATAACCATTCCAGTCCCTGAGTCATCCAAGTCTCTGTAATGGCTGCAACATCATAGTTCCTAGTACTGATCCACGCTCTAAGCTCATCGGCTTTGTTCACGGTGCTTCTTGCATTAAAAAATACAAATCTCAAACCATCGGTCTGAGCGTATCCCTTCTCTATCACCTGCCTATCCTCCCTTTCACACTGCCTACAAGCTTTCTATTTGTGAGCCAGCCGCCCCTTCCTCCGTCTCTTCAGTTTGGTTCCCAACCCCCAGCAATTCTACTTTGAGCTCTCCCCAATAGCCCTAGCAAACCTCCCTGCCAGGATATTTGCCCCCCTCGGTTTCAAGAGTAACCCGTCCTTTTTGTACAGGCCACACCTGACCCAGAAGAGGTCCCAGTGATCAAGAAATCTGAATCCCTGCCCCCTGCTCCAATCCCTCTGTCACATATTTATCCTCCACCTCACTCTGTTCCTATAGTCACTGTTGTGTGGCACAGGCAGTAATCCCGAGATTACTACCTTTGAGGTCCTGCTTCTCATCTTCTTTCCTAACTCCCTGTAGTCTGTTTTCAGGACCTCCTCCCTTTTCCTACCTATGTCATTGATACCAATATGTACCACAGCCTCTAGCTGTTCACCTTCCCACTTCAGGATATCGTGGATGTGATCAGAAACATCCCGCATCCTGGGAGGCAAACTACCATCCGTGTTTCTTTCCTGCGTCCACAGAATCTCCTGTTTGACCCCCTAACTATAGGGTCCTCTATCACTGCTGCCATCCTCTTCCTTTCCCTACTCTTCTGAGCCACAGGGCCAGACTCTGTGCCAGAGGCGTGGCTACTGTTGCTTCTCCAGGTAGGTCGCCCCCACAAACAGTACTCAAACAGGAGTACTTATTGTTAGGGGGGACAGCCATTGGGGTACTCTCTAGTATCTGACTCTTGCCCTACCCTTTCTTGACTGTTACCCACTTACCTGTCTCCTGAGGCCCCGGTGTGACTTCTTGCCTTTAGCTCCTCTCTATCACCTCCTCACTTTCCCTGACCAGACGAAGGCCATTGAGCTGCATCTCCAGTTCCCTAACACAGTTCCTAAAGATCAGGGCAACACTGAGAGATAATATAAGGTGTAAGGAGCAGAATGTTGAATCCAGCTGGGTAGAAATTAGGAACAGTAAAGGGAAAAAAATCACTGGTGGGTGTTGTCTATCGGTCACCGAATAATAAATCACAGTGGCACAGGCAATAAACAGGAAAATATCTGAGGCATGTCAGAATGGAACGGGAGTTATCATGGGGGACTTTAACTTGCACATAGATTGGGTGAATCAAGTTGGTGAAGCAGTCTTGAGGAGGACTTCATAGAATGCGTCCCTTTCTTGAACAGCATGTTACTGAACCCACAAGGGATCTGGTCCTGTGCAATGAGACAGGTAAAATTAGTGATCTTGTAGTTAGGGATCCTCTTGGAAAGAGTGACCACAGTATGATTTAGTTTCTCATACAAATGGAGGGTGCAACAGATTGATCTAAGACCAATGTATTATGTCTAAACAAGGGAGACTGCAATGGGATGAGGGAGGATTTGACTAGTGTAGACTGGGAACACATGCTATATGGTGGGATGGTTGAAGAACAGTACGAGACTTTTAAAGAGATTTTTCACAGTGCTCAACAAAAGTATATTCCAGTTAAAAGCAAGGACAGTAAGGATGGAGAGAGCCATCTTTGGATAACTAAGGATATAAAAGAAGGCATCAAACTAAAAGCTTGTGTATACGAAGTTGCCAAGAGTAGTGGGAAACTGGAGGACTGGGAAAATTTTAAAAAGCAACAAAGAACTACTAAACAAGCAATAAAGAAAGGGAAACTAGGTTTTGAAAATAGACTAACACGAGATATAAAAACAGATAGTAAAAGCTTTTATAATTATATAAAACAGAAAAGGTTGGCTAAAGTGAAAGTAGGTCCCTTGGAGGACGAGAAGGGGGAATTGATATTGGGTAATGGGGAAATGGCTGAGGCTTTGAATGACTATTTTGTGTCGGTCTTCACGGTGGAGGATGCAACTAACATGCCAAAGAGAGATGTTGTGAAAGCGAAGGGAGGTGACGATGTCAATACAATAGCTTGCTAAAAACGTAGTGCTGAGCAAACTTGTGGGCCTGAAGATAGACATGTCCCCTGGTCCTGATGGAATGCATACCAGGGTACTGAAAGAAATGGAAGAGGTTATAGTAGAGGCTTTGGTGATAAATTACCAAATTTCTCTGGACTCTGGGCAGGTCCCAGAGGGTTGGAGAATGGTGAACATCATGCCACTTTTCAAAAAAGGATGTAGGTAAAGGGCAGGTAACCATAGGCCTGTTAGTTTAACATCTGTAGTTGGGAAGATGCTTGAAGCTATCATTAAAGAAGAAATAGCGAGGCATCTGGAAAGAAATGGATCCATCAGGCAGACACAGCATGGACTCAGCAAAGGCAGGTCCTGTTTGATAGACATATTGGAGTTCTTTGAGGATATAATGAGTGTAGTGCATAGAGGGGAACAGATGGATGTTATTTACTTGGATTTCCAGAAGGCATTCAAAAAGGTGCTGCTTAAAATATTTATCCAAAAGATAAGGATGCATAGAGTTGGGGTGATGTATTAGCATGGATAGAGGATTGGTTAACTTATAGAAAGCAGAGAGTTGGGATACATGGGTGTTACTCTGGTTGGCGATCAGTGGTGAGTGGTGTGTCACAGGGGTCGGAGCTGGGTCTGCAACTGTTCACAATATACATGAACCATCTGGAAGAGGGGACTGAGTGCATTGAATCTAAGTTTGCTGATAACAGTAAATTGATTGGAAAAGCAAGTTGTGCAGAAGATACAGAGAGTCTGCAGAAAGATGTAGACAGGTTAAGTGAGTGGGCAAGGGTCTGGCAGATGGGAGTACTATGTTGGTAAAATGTGAGGTCATTCACTTTGGAAGGAAAAATAGAAGATCAGGTTATTGTTTAAATGGGAAAAGATTGCAGCATGCTGCTGTGCAGAGGGTCGTGGGAATGCTTGTGCATGAATCACAAAAGGTTGGTTTGCAGGTTCAGCAGGCTATCAAGAAGGCAAAAGGTATGTTGGTCTTCATTGCTAGGATTGAATTTAAGAGCAGGGTGATAATGCTGCAATTGTACAGGATACTGGTGAGGCTGCACCTGGAGTACTGTGTGCAGTTCTGGTCTTCTTACTTGAGGAAGGATATACTGGCTTTGGAGGCGGAGCAGAGGAGGTTCACCAGGTTGATTCCAGAGATGAGGGGGTTAGACTATGAGGAGAGATTGAGTCACCTGGGACTGCACTTGCTGGAATTCAGAAGAAAGAGAAGATATCTTATAGAAGATTCTGAGTAGATTTGTGACGGAGATGAGGAGGAACTTCTTTTCCCAGAGTGGTGAATCTCCACCCAATGAAGCAGTGGAGGCTTCCTCAGTAAATATAGGTTGGATAGATTTTTGTACTGAGATACAGTGAAAAGGTTTTGTTTTCCCTGCCCATCCACACAGATCATGCCGTACGCAAGTACATCAAAGTGGTAAGAAAATAAAGCAGAATCGCTATGTTGTGTTGCCATTACTGAGAGAGTGCTGTCCAGGCAAACAGATAGAGTGGATGATGAGATAGACTGGCAGTTCAGGAGTTTGCCTCCTAGCATATGAATGCTGTGTTCAAGAGCCTGAAAATGGCCAGACAGAAGCTGTCTTTGAGACTGCGCTGTGTGCTCTCAGGATCTTGTATATTAATAGTCATAGAGTAATACAAATAGGCCCGTTGTCCCAACTTATCCCTGCCGACAAAAATTCCCATCCAAGCTAGTCCCATTTGCCTGTGTTTGACCCATATCGCTTAACCTTTCCTATCCAGGTACCTTCTGCCTGAAAGGTGAGAATGAATGGGGTGGCATGATTGGGGCTGTTGATTTTATTGATGACTTTCCCAAGGTAGCAGGAATGCAGACAGAGACTGCTGGTTGGTGCAATGAGCTTGGCTCATTTACCTCTCCCCTGCATTTTCTCATGGTCTTGGCAGAGAAGCTGCCATCCCAAACCCTGATACATCTGAACAGCGTGCTTTCTGTGGGCCACCTGTTGAAATTGATGAGGGTCATCAGGGAAGCAAGGAGGCAGGATTTGTCATTGGGTCCTAAATGAGAGAGTTTGAACTTCCTTTTTCTCTACCTGCCTCTCGATGGAGAAATTTGTCAGGAAGCTCATTATTTCTTTGTGGATTGATCTTGCTGATAAGACCCTTGATCCCAGAGATGCCCGCCTCTGAGTACATCGACAAGGAGCACTGCCACAATAAAGTAGCCTACACCATCAAAGATCCCCACCATCCAGTCCATGCTGTCTCCTCGCTGCTGCTGTTAGGAAGGAGGTACAGGAGCCTTAGGTCCCACACCACCAGGTTCAGGGACAGTTACTACTCTTGAACCATCAGGCTCCTGAACCAGGGTGAACCACTCTCCTCAACACAAAACTGATTCCACAACCTATGGACTGACTTTCGAGGACTCTGAGCTCATATTCTTGGTATTATTTATCTATTTCAATGGTTCCATTTAAGTATTTGCATAGACGGTCTTTTACACATTGATTGTAGATTTTCATTGATTCTATTGCATTTGTCTGTTCTACTGTGAATGCCTGCAGGGAAATGAATCTCAGGGTAGCATATGGTGACATATGGTACTTCGATAATAACTTTACTCTGAACTTTGGTATCTTTCATGGCCTCCCTGTCAACTTTGGCCAGCTGATGAGTGAGTCCATTTGCAACTACGTAAAGCTGCTTCTAGTCACCAGACCATGAACCAACTTCAAGTGCAGGATCTACCATAGAAGTGGCTGGTCTGGATGCCCTTTGTCCTCCCAGATTATCTTGCAGCGCCCAGGTGGTCATAACATACAATATTAGAGTTGTCGAGTAAGTCAAACTTTGGGAACGATGGCACCAAGATTGCCCATAACTCATGCACTTGCTACATCTGTCAAATACTATTCCAGAACTGCCTCTCAAAATATTATCTCTGTAAGGAAACAATATTGCTGGCCGGTGGTGTAGCGGCATCAGTACTGGACTTTGAGGTCCCAGGTTCAAGTCTGTCTGACTCCTTATCTGCTGGGTCGAGCATCGTGCCAGCAACTCAGCCTCATAAAAAGCAGACAAAATATTAAAGAAATGGCAAGGTTGCTGCCTGATGTGCCACAAGGTGCGGGAAGAAAAAACAAGGAAATATTATATAATCTGTACATGACAAAGTTCAAGCTCTCCAATTTCACCGCTGTTCTGGAGATTTACTACCCACTGACTGAAAGAAAATGTTTCCACAGATTGGCTTTGAATGTTACCTGTATGTTGGTGCGAAGCTGCAGCACATTGTCACGCTCTACATTATTACCCAGTACTTTCCTCTCTGGATCCTACACATCACCTCTCTAGCCTCTCTGTTCCAGTGGCAATGTGCCCAGTTGCTATTGATTCAATAAATTCCAAGCTTCTTTAAGTAAGAAATAGAAAAGGCCCACGTGAGCTTATATATGCACTCAGTGGCCTCCTTACCAGTTACGTCTGTACACCTGCTCATTAATGCAAATATTTAATCAGCCAAACATGTGGCAGTAGCTCAGTGTATGAAAACATGCAGACATGGTCAAGAGGTTCAGTTGTTGTTTAGATGTTGTTGTTTGGGTGGTCCATCAGAATGGGGAAGAAATGCGATCTAAGTGACTTTGATCGTGGAATGATTGTCGGTACCAGGCAGAGTGGTTTGAGTATCTCAGAAACTGCTGACCTCCTGGGATTTTTGCACATTACACTCTCTAGAGTTTACAGAGAATGGTCTGAAAAACAAAATCAGTTGTTCTGTGTGCAAAACACCTCCTTAATGAGAGAGGTCAAAGGAGAACGGCCTGATTGGGTCAAGCTCACAGGGAAGTGATAGTAACTCAAATATCCACATGTTACGACAGTGGGGTACAGGAAAGCACAAATACACACTCAGTGGACACTTTATTTGGTGCAGGAAATACCTAATAAGGTGGCCGCTGAGTGTAATACTGAAAATGCTGGAGCTCCTTGGGAGATCTAACAGGTTTGCTGAGTTAACATTTCAGATAAAGGACCGTTCATTAGGACTGGAAAGGTCAGGAAAGAAGTGTGCTTTAAGTTGCAGACAGGAGAGGTGTGGGAAGAATGGAAGTAACGTCTATGACTTGAGAGTTCAGGTGATCACACGGTACTCTCTAACAGCCTGACAATTATTTCTGAGTTGTCTGCAGAGGAGTAAATACAGATCATTAAACCCAGGGAAAAGACTAAGTGGTGTCCACACCAGGACTGCCAACGCCGGACTCAAGTACAGTTACATCTCCCAAGCCATTAGGCTGGTCAACACTTCTGCGCATTAGACTACACCACCAGCCCACCAGTCACCACAACTTCATAATTCCCTGTCAGAATCAGAATCAGGTTTATTATCACCAGCATGTGATGTTAAACTTGTTAACTTAGCAGCAGCAGTTCAATACAATACATAATCTAGCAGAGAGAGAGAGAAAAACATTAAAAATAAAATAAAACATAATAATGAATAAACAAGTAAATCAATTACGTATATTGAATAGATTTTTAAAAATGTGCAAAAACAGAAATACTGTATATTAAAAAAGTGAGGCAGCGTTCAAAGCTTCAATGTCCATTTAGGAATCGGATAGCAGAGGAGAAGAAGCTGTTCCTGAATCGCTGAGTGTGTGCCTTCAGGCTTCTGTACCTCCTACCTGATGGTAATAGTGAGAAAAGGGCATGCCCTGGGTGCTGGAGGTCCTTAATGAGAAACCGCTCCCTAAAGATGTCCTGGGTACTTTGAAGGCTAGTGCCCAAGATGGAGCTGACTAGATTTACAACCTTCTGCAGCTTCTTTTGGTCCTGTGCAGTAGCCCCTCCATACCAGACAGTGGTGCAGCCTGTCAGAATGCTCTCCACGGTACAACTATAGAAGTTTTTGAATGTATTTGTTGACATGCCAAATCGCTTCTAACTTCTAATAAAGTATAGTTGCTATCT
Organism: Hypanus sabinus; assembly: GCF_030144855.1. NCBI lineage: Eukaryota > Metazoa > Chordata > Chondrichthyes > Myliobatiformes > Dasyatidae > Hypanus > Hypanus sabinus. Next base: position 73,600,558 of record NC_082709.1, read on the forward strand.
TGCCTTCTTTATGACTACGTCGATATGTTGGGACCAGGTTAGATCAGAGATCTTGACACCCAGGAACTTGAAGCTGCTCACCCTCTCCACTTCTGATCCCTCTATGAGGATTGGTATGTGTTCCTTCATCTTACCCTTCCTGAAGTCCACGATCAGCTCTTTCGTCTTACTGACATTGAGTGCCAGGTGATGTTGAGTCACCTTATGTACAGGTACTCCTGCACCTAGTGTCACTTTACATACAGTACATACAATCAGTGTGTAAGCTGATCTTATATATTTATATTTATGGTGTCCTTTATGCTTATTGTGTTTTTCTGATGCTGCATTGGACTTGGAGTAACAATTATTTCATTCTCCTTCACACTCGTATACTGAAGAATGACAATAAACAATGTTGAATCTCGAATAGAACACTACAGCAAAGGAAGAGGCCCTTCAGCACCTCGATGTCCCTGGTGCATGTGATGCTGAATTAAACTAAATTAAACTAGACTAGACATGATCTGTATTCCCCCCATACTCTGCATATTCAAGAGTTGATAGAAAATCTTCTATAAATAAAACTATCATAAGATAATAAGACATAGGAACAGAATTAGGCTATTAGGCCCATCAAGTCTGCTTCACCATTTCATCATGGCTGATCATGGATCCCACTCAACCCCATACGCCTACCTTCTCGCCATATCCTTTGATGCCCCGACCATCATGAAACCATCAACTTATGCTTTAAATATACTCATGGACTGGACCTACACTGCAGTCTGTGGCAGAGTGTTCCATAGGTGCACTGCTCTCTGGCTAAAACAATTCCTCCTTACCTCGGTTCTGAAAATTCACCCCTCAATTTTGAGGCTGTGCCCTCTAGTTCTGGATACCCCACCAGAGGAAACGTCCTCTCCACATCAACCATATCTAGTCCTTTCAACATTGGGTAGGTTTCAATGAGATCCCCCTGCTTTCACTCCTCATAATTTAACCCCATTCACTCCTGGAATCATCCTCGTGAACCTCTTCTGTCTCCCTCCACATCCTTTCTGAGATATGGGGCTCAAAACCGTTGACAATACTTGAAGTGCGGCCTGACTAGTTTATAAAGTCTCAGTATTATGTCCTTGTTTTTATATTCTATTCCCCTTGAATAATTGTCACCATTGCATTTGCCTTTTTTTACCACAAACTCAACTTGTAAATTAACCTTCAGGGAGTCTTGCATGAGAACTCCTAAGTCCCTTTGCACCTTCTCCCTATTTAGATAATATTCCACACTATTGTTCCTTTTACAAAAATGCTTTATCGTATATATCCCAACAATGTATTCCAACTGCCACTGTTTTGCCCATTCTTTCAATTTGTCTAATCCTGCGGCAATCAAATTGCTTCCTCAGCACTACGTTCCCTTCCACTTATGTTTGTATCATTTGCAAAATTTGCCACAGAGCCATCAATTCCATTATCCAGATCACTGACAAACAATGTGACAAGTAGTGGTCCCAATACTGAACCCTGAGGAACATCACTAGTCACTGGCAGCCAACCAGAAAAAGACTCCTTTACTCCCACTCACTGCCTCCTGCTTGTCAGCCATTCCTCTGTCTATGCCAGTACTTTTCCTGTAACACCATGGAATTTTATCTTGTTAAGCAGTCTCATGTGTGGCACCTTATCAAATGCCTTCTGAAAATCCAAGTAAATGACATCCACGGTCTCTCCATTGTCCACCCTGCTTGTTACTTCCTCAAAGAACTCCAACAGATTTGTCAGGGAAGATTTCCCTGTACAGAAACCATGCTGTCTTTGATTTATTTTATTATTTGTCTCCAAGTACTCTGAAAGCTCATCCTTAATAATAGACTCCAACACTTTCCCAACCACCCAGGTTAGGTTAACTGGCCTATAATTTCCTTTCTTTTCCTTTCCTTCCTTATTACAGAGTGGAGTCCCATTTGCAATCATCCAGTCCTCTGGGACCATGCCAGAATCAAAAATAATTCTTGAAAGATCATGACCGATCCTTTATCTCTTCAGCAACTTCTCTCAAGAGTTTTCCATCTGGTCCAGATGACTTATCCTCCTGAAGACCTATGAGTTTTCCTAGCACCTTCTCCTTTGTAATAGCAAAGGCACTCACTGCTCCCTGACACTCACAGACCTCTGGCATACAGCTAGTGTTTTCCACAGTGAAGACTGATACAAATACTTCTTAAGTTCATCTGCCATTTCTTTGTCCCCCATTACTACCTCACTAGCATAATTTTCCAGTGGTCCAATATCAACTCTCACCTCCCTTTAACCCTTTATATAACTGAGAAAACTTTTAGTATCCTGATTTATCAGCCAGTTGGCCCTCATATTTAATCTTTTCCTTTTTTTAATAGCTTTTTTAGTTTCCTTTTGTTGGATTTTAAAAGCTTCTCAATCATTCAGCTTCCCACTCACTTTTACTACCTTATATGCCCTTTCCTTGGCTCTTATGCAGTCCTTAACTTCCCTTGTCAGCCACGGTTGCCTCATCCTACCATTTGAGAATTTCTTCTTCTGTGGAATGTATCTATCCTGCACCTTGTGAGTTATTCTCAGAAACCTCAGCCACCTCTTCTCTGTTGTCATCCCCACCAGTATACCCCTCCAATCCACCTGGGCAAGCTCTTCCCTCGAACCTCTGTAACTCCCTTCATTCCATTGCAATACTGATGCATCTGACTTATGCTTCTCCCTCTCAAAATGCATTTTGATTTCAATCATATTATGATCACTGCCTCCTAAGGGTTCCTTTACACTAAGCTCCCTAATATGATCTGGGTTATTACACAACACCCAATCTAAGATAGATTTTCCCCGAGTAGGCGCAAGCATAAACTGCTCTAAAAAGCCATCTCATAGGCATTCAATAAATTCCTTCTCTTGTGATCTAATACCAACCTGATTTTCCTAATCCCCTTGCATATTGAAGTCCCCCATTACAATTGTTTTGTTACCTTATTACATGCCTTTTCCAGCTCCCTTTGCAATCTCAACTCCACATCTTGGCTACTAATTGGAGGCCTATATATAATTCCCACTATGCTTTTTTTCACCCTTACAGTTTCTTAATTGCATTCACAAAGATTTGACATTCTCTGACCCTATGTCACCTCTTTATAGAGATGTAATTCCATCTCTGAACAACAGAGCCACACCACCGTCTGTGCCTTCCTGCCTGTCCTTTTGATACAAAGTATAGAATCATAGAACATAGAAATCTACAGCACATTACAGGCCTTTCGGCCCACAATGTTGTGCCGACCATGTACCTACTCCAGAAACTGCCTAGAATTACCCTACCATATAGCCCTCTATTTTCCTAGGCTCCATGCATTTATCTAAGAGTCTCGACACAATTGTATCCACCTCTACCACTGATGCTGCCAGTGCATTCAACACACCCAACACTCTCTGTGTAAAAACTTACCTCTGACTTCCCCTTTGTACCTGCATTGAAGCAACTTAAAACTATGCCTCCTCATGTTAACCACTTCAACACTGGGAAAAAGCCTCTGACTATCCACACAATCAATGCCTCTCATCATCTTATACACCTCTATCAGGTCACCTCTCGTCCTCCTTCGCTCCAAGGAGAAAAGGCCGAGTTCCCTCAACCTGTTCTCATAAGGCATGCTCCCCACTTCAGGCAACATCCTTGTAAATCTCCTCTGCACCCTTTCTATAGTATCCACATCCTTCCTGTAGTGAAGTGACCAGAACTGAGCACAGTACTCCAAGTGGGGTCTAACCAAGGTCTTATACAGCTGCAACATTACCCCACTGCTCTTGAACTCAATCCCACTGTTGATGAGGTCTATCACGCCATACGCCTTCTTAACAACTCTGTCAAGCTGCGCGGCAGCTTTGAGTGTTCTATAGACATGGACCCCAAGATTTCACTGATCCTCCACACTGCCAAGAGTTTTACCATTAATATTATATTCTGTCTTCAAATTTGACCTACCAAAATGAGCCACTTCACACATCTGGGTTGAACTCCATCTGCCACTTCTCAGCTCAGTTCGGCATCCTATCAATGTCCCACTGTAACCTCTGTCAACCCTCCACACTATCCACAACAGCCCCAACCTTTGTGTCATCAGCAAACTTACTAACCCACCTTTCTACTTTCTCATCCAGATCATTTATAAAAATCACAAAGACAAGGGATCCCAGAACAGATTCCTGCAGAACACCACTGGTCACCGACCTCCATGCAGAATACAAACCATCCACAACCTGCTCACCAAGGCCTTCTCAAGGCCCCTTCTAGCTCTCCTGATTTTATCCTTGAGCTCCTTACTGGCACCCTTCTAATTTTCTAGAGCTCTAGCAATACCTCGTTTCTTGAACCTTTTGTAAGCTTTCCTTTTCTTAACCTGATTTAAAATAGACACATCTCAAACCATTTGGCTGAGTGCTTCTTTGCTCTAACATCTGCCTATCCTTCCTCACAAGGTCATTGTGAGGAACTTATTAAGAGGCTTTGATCATGTGGATAGTCAGAGGCTTTTTCCCAAGGGTGAAGCGGCTTGCATGAGAGGGTACAGTTTTAAGGTGCTTGGAAGTAGGTACAGAGGCGATGTCAGGGGGAAGTTCTTACACAGAGAGTGGTGAGTGCGTGGAATGGGCTGCCGACGATGGTGGTGGAGGTGAATACAATAGGGTCTTTTAAGAGACTCCTAGATAGGTACATGGAGCTTAGAAAAATAGAGGGCTATGAGTAACCCCATGTAATTTCTAAGGTAAGGACATATTCAGCATAGCTTTGTGTGTCGAAGGGCCTGTATTGTGCTGTACTTTTCTATGTTTCTATGTTTCTTAACTCCCTACAAGGTGTGTCTACTCCTCTCGTGCCTACGTTATTGGTACCAACACGTACCACGACCTCCGGCTGCTCACTCTCCCCTTCAACAATATTCTGCAACCACTCAGAAACATCCTGGAACCTAGCACCCGGGAGGCAACACACTATCCTGGTGACTCTTTTGCTGCCACAGGTTCTGACCTCCTAACTATCGAATCCCCTTGACTATTGCTCCGCCTGACTTCACCCTACCCTTCTGAGGCTCCGAGCTGACCACAGTGTTATTGGTTGGCTGCTGCTTGCCCAGATAGGTCATCCCCCTCAGAAGTATCCAAAGGGGTATACCAGTTGCTGAAGGGAATGACCACAGAGGAACCCTGCACCTACTTCCTTCTCCCTTTACCTCTCTCAGTATCACCCACCTACTCCCCAAATTCTGCACTCTGGGTGTAACCACTTATCAAAAGTTGAATCTATCAATTGCTCTGCCTCCCAGATGATCCTAAGTTCATCCAGCACCAGCTCCTTAATGCTATCCTTCATGAGCTGGAGTTGGGTGCACTTCCCGCAGATGTAGTTATCAGGGTGACTATCAGGTTCCATGAATTCTCACATCCTCGAGGAGCATCCCACTGCCATATCTGTCATTCTGCCTGCACTGTACAATGGGCAACCAAGACCAGATCTCCTAACCTGTGTTTTTGGCCTCAGCCCCTTCTCGCCGAAGCCTCTTGGGTCAAAGTCTGACTGCTGGCCCACTCCCAACAATGGCTGCCCCGCTTGCTCTGTTCCCTCTGCTGAACGGCCCTCCAGAATGTCTGAATGCCTGCAACACTCTCTTTTTGTTCGAGGTGCACTGACCTGTGAGTAACCTCCTCAAACTGCTCTGTCTCGGCTGCTGAGTGGGCCTCCGGAGTATTTCCTTTGACGTTAAGTTCCCAACTATGGCCTTCTTTCAGCCACGACTCAGTGATGCCCACAACGTCACAGCGTCCAATCTGTGAACATGCTGCGACTTTACCCACTTTATTCTGAATGCCACATGCATTTAAATATAACACCTTTAATCCTGTGTAACCCCCTGGGTCACCTTAGGCTCGCTCAGCTCATTCTTGTCTAGGGGGAGCAGCCTTCGACCCCGCCAAAGGCTGATTACCAGCTGGGTAATCAGCTGGTGTGGATGCTGTGTGATGTCCCCGCCTCGCCCAAAAACAGACAGTACACCATAAGCGATTAAATGAGTACGATTTATAAAAGTTACTATAACTAAGTGATTAATAACGATACAGTATATATGAAGAGAAAAAAAATAAAGAAAAGGCGCCAAACTTAGCAAAGTCCAAACCACTTCGTGCACAACCGTTGGAGCTCAATTACTGAAGTCTTCTGGCCACCATTCGATCCCCTCCGAACTCCTCGACTCGCAGCTCAGGACCCTCCGAAGTGGTCAACCAAGCACTTCTAGCTTCATCCCCCCCTCCTCAGAGTATCTCCTGGCCTCGAACCCCCGCTTGGGGTCCGATCCTCGCACAGCTTACAGCATTGCGTCCTCTCTCTCGACCCCCCTCGTGCCAATCTGCCCAAAAGCCCGTCAACAAAAGCTTACAGACTCAGAAGAAAGAACATTAATCCCCATTTGGTTTACAAAGGAATACAATTCTCGTTATCAGTAAATTTTAACCCAAACAAGCTTCCAGCACTCTCCCGCAACAAAGAAACATTCCTGCTTTTAACAAAACAAAGAAGCCCTTTCCCAACAGTAACAAAGAAAAAAGAAGAAACCCCCTTTACACTTGTGTTCTTTGCCCTTTTGAATTTTGCCTATGTGGTACAATTTCCTTGGTACATTGGTACATTGGTATCTTGTGGTACATTGTGGTACATTGGTACATTGGTACATTGTGGTACATTGCGGTACATTGTGGTACATTGTGGTACATTGTGGTACATTGGTACATTGTGGTACATTGTGGTACATTGGTACATTGTGGTACATTGTGGTACACTGGTACATTGTGGTACATTGCGGTACATTGGTACATTGTGGTACATTGGTACATTGTGGTACATTGTGGTACATTGTGGTACATTGGTACATTGGTACATTGTGGTACATTGTGATACATTGGTACATTGGTACATTGTGGTACATTGTGGTACATTGGTACATTGTGGTACATTGTGGTACATTGGTACATTGTGGTACATTGGTACGTTGTGGTACATTGGTACATTGGTACATTGTGGTACATTGGTACATTGTGGTACATTGTGGTACATTGTGGTACATTGGTACATTGGTACATTGTGGTACATTGTGATACATTGGTACATTGGTACATTGTGGTACATTGTGGTACATTGGTACATTGTGGTACATTGTGGTACATTGGTACATTGTGGTACATTGTGGTACACTGGTACATTGTGGTACATTGCGGTACATTGGTACATTGTGGTACATTGGTACATTGTGGTACATTGTGGTACATTGTGGTACATTGGTACATTGTGGTACATTGGTACGTTGTGGTACATTGGTACATTGGTACATTGTGGTACATTGGTACATTGTGGTACATTGTGGTACATTGTGGTACATTGGTACATTGGTACATTGTGGTACATTGTGATACATTGGTACATTGGTACATTGTGGTACATTGTGGTACATTGGTACATTGGTACATTGCCTTGTCCTTCCTTACATTCATGTTACCCCATCATCTACTTGTAAACCAGCTGGCTCTTCCTCAGCTCTATCACACTGGTTCCCATCCCCCTGCCATATTAGCTTAAACCATTCCCAACAGCTCTAGTAAACCTGCCTGCAAGAATATTGCTACCCCTCGGATTCAAGTGCAACCCGTCCCTTTTGTACAGGTCCCACCTGCCCTAGAAGAGATCCTGATTATCCAGAAAGTTGAATCCCTACCCCCTGCTCCAATTCTTCACCCACGCATTTATCTGCTTCCTCATTCTATTCCTATCCTCACTGTCGCGTGGCACAGGCAGCAATCCCGAGATTACTACCCTTGAGGTCCTGCTTCTCAGCTTAACTTCCTAATTCCCTGAATTCTTTTTTCAGGACCTCCTCTCTTTATCTACCTATGTTGTTGGTACCAATATGTACCACAACTTCTGGCTGCTCACCCTCCTTTTTCAGGATTTTGTGGATGTGCACAGAAACTTCTCGGATCCTGGCACCTGGGAGGCAAACTATCTTCGCCATTTCCTTTTGGCATCCACAGAATCGCCTTATAACCATATAACAATCACAGCACGGAAACAGGCCATCTTGGCCCTCCTAGTCCGTGCCGAACCCTTAATCTCACCTAGTCCCACCTACCCGCACTCAGCCCATAACCCTCCACTCCTTTCCTGTCCATATACCTATCCAATTTTACCTTAAATGACACAACTGAACTGGCCTCTACTACTTCTACAGGAAGCTCATTCCACACAGCTATCACTCTTTGAGTAAAGAAATACCCCTCGTGTTTCCCTTAAACTTCTGCCCCATAACTCTCAAATCATGTCCTCTAGTTTGAATCTCCCCTACTCTCAATGGAAACAACCTGTTCACGTCAACTCTATCTATCCCTCTCAAAATTTTAAATACCTCGATCAAATCCCCCCTCAACCTTCTACGCTCCAATGAATAGAGACCTAACTTGTTCAACCTTTCTCTGTAACTTAATTGCTGAAACCCGGGTAACATCCTAGTAAATCGTCTCTGCACTCTCTCTAATTTATTGATATCTTTCCTATAATTCGGTGACCAGAACTGCACACAATATTCCAAATTTGGCCTTACCAATGCCTTGTACAACTTTAGCATTACATCCCAACTTCTGTACTCAATGCTTTGATTTATAAAGGCCAGCGTTCCAAAAGCCCTCTTCACCACCCTATCTACATGAGACTCCACTTTCAGGGAACTATGCACAGTTATTCCTAGATCTCTCTGTTCCTCTGCATTCCTCAATGCCCTACCATTTACTCTGTATGTTCTATTTGGATTATTCCTGCCAAAATGTAGAACCTCACACTTCTCAGCATTAAACTCCATCTGCCAACGTTCAGCCCATTCTTCTAACCGGCATAAATCTCCCTGCAAGTTTTGAAAATCCGCCTCATTATCCACAACACCTCCTACCTTAGTATCATCGGCATACTTACTAATCCAATTTACCACCCCATCATCCAGATCATTTATGTATATTACAAACAACATTGGGCCCAAAACAGATCCCTGAGGCACCCCGCTAGTCACCGGCCTCCATCCCGATAAACAATTATCCACCACTACTCTCTGGCATCTCCCATCTAGCCACTGTTGAATCCATTTTATTACTCCAGCATTAATTCCTAACGACTGAACCTTCTTAACTAACCTTCCATGTGGAACTTTGTCAAAGGCTTTGCTGAAGTCCATATAGACTACATCCACTGCCTTACCCTCGTCAACATTCCTCGTAACTTCTTCAAAAAATTCAATAAGGTTTGTCAAACATGACTTTCCACGCACAAATCCATGCTGGCTACTTCTAATCAGATACCGTCTATCCAGATAATTATAAATACTATCTCTAAGAATACCTTCCATTAATTTACCCACCACTGATGTCAAACTGACAGGTCTATAATTGCTAGGCTTCCTTCTAGAACCCTTTTTAAACAATGGAACCACATGAGCAATACGCCAATCCTCCGGCACAATCCCCGTTTCTAATGACATATTAAAGATCTCTGTCAGAGCTCCTGCTATTTCTACACAAACTTCCCTCAAGGTCCTGGGGAATATCCTGTCAGGACCCGGAGATTTATCCACTTTTAAATTTCTTAAAAGCACCAGTACCTCCACCTCTTTAATTGTCATAGGTTCCATAACTTCCTTACTTGTTTCCCACACCTTAGACAATTCAATATCCTTCTCCTTAGTGAATACCGAAGAGAAGAAATCATTCAAAATCTCTCCCATCTCCTTCGGTTCCACACATAGCTGACCACTCTGATTCTCTAAGGGGCCAATTTTATCCCTCACTATCCTCTTGCTTTTAATATAACTGTAGAAACCTTTCGGATTTACTTTCACCTTATTTGCCAAACCAACCTCGTATCTTCTTTTAGCTTTTCTAATCTCTTTCTTAAGATTCCTTTTACATTCTTTATATTCCTCGAGCAATTCCTTTACTCCATGCTGCCTATATCTATTGTAGACATCCCTCTTTTTCTGAACCAAATTTCTAATATCCCTTGAAAACCATGGTGCTCTCAAACCTTTAACCTTTCCTTTCACCCTAACAGGAACATAAAGATTCTGTACCCTCATAATTTCACCCTTAAATGACCTCCATTTCTCTATTACATCCTTCCCATAAAACAACTTGACCCAATCCACTCTCTCTAAATCCCTTCGCATCCCCTCAAAGTTAGCCTTTCTCCAATCAAAAATCTCAACTCTAGGTCCAGTCCTGTCCTTCTCCATAATTATATTGAAGCTAATGCTATTGTGATCACTGGACCAAAGTGCTCCCCAACACATACATCTGTCAGCTGACCTATCGCATTCCCTAACAGGAGATCCAACACTGCCCCATCTCTAGTCGGTACTTCTATGTATTGTTGCAAAAAACTATCCTGCACACATTTCACAAACTCTAAACCATCCAGCCCTTTTACAGAATGAGCTTCCCAGTCTACGTGTGGAAAATTAAAATCTCCCACAATCACCACCTTGTGTTTACTACAAATATCTGCTATCTCCTTACACATTTGCTCTTCCAACTCACGCGCCCCATTAGGTGGCCTATAATACACTCCTATCAGTGTTACTGCACCTTTCCCATTCTTCAATTCCACCCAAATGGCCTCCCTGGAGGAGCTCTCTAATCTATCCTTCCAAAGCACCACCATAAGATTTTCTCGGACAAGCAATGCAACACCTCCTCCTCTGGCCCCTCCTACTCTATCACACCTGAAGCAACTAAATCCAGGAATATTTAGTTGCCAATCACACCCTTCCTGCAACCATGTTTCACTAATAGCTACAACATCATAATTCCAGGTATCAATCCACGCTTTAAGCTCATCCACCTTTCTTACAATGCTCCTAGCATTAAAATAGATACATTTAAGATACTCTCCATCTTGACTATAGAGTCCCCTATAACTGCTGCCCTCCTCTTCAGTTCCCTACCCTTCTGAGCCACAGGGCCAGAATCAGTGCCAGAGGCACAGCCACTGTTGTTTCCCCATATCAGTTTCCACCATCACCCCTTTAAGCATATTCCAGACACCTCCCACCCTCTGTGTAAAAACACTTGTCCTACACATCTCCTTTAAACATACCCCCTTTCACCTTAAATGCATACCTCTAGTACTTGACATTTCTACTCTTGGAAAAACACGTGGACTGTCTACCCTATCTATGCCTCTCGTAATTTTATAATCTTTTAACAGTCTTTCCTCATCCTCCAACACTCCAGAGAAAATAACCCAAGTTTGTCCACTCTTTCCTTGCAGCTCCTATCCCATATGAGAGGGTCTAGAGAAGGTTCACAAGAAAGGAGGGTCTGTTGTCTCTGGGCCTATGTTCAACGGAGTATAGAAGGGTGAGGGGGTATTTCAGGGAGACCTACTGGATATTGAAAGTCCTAGATCGAGTGGACATGGAGAGGATATTTCCATTAGTGGGATCCAAAGGCTTGGCTTCAGAATAAAAGTTCAAGATCAAGGTCAAGTTTATCATTGAACCACACACGTATCCAGCAAAGTGGAACATCGTTCCTCTGGGGCCAGGGTGCAAAGCACAGTGTATATAGTCACCCGCAGCACATATCGTTACGACCCAGCACACAGTCACAAAGCAATATGAACACAAGTCCCTGAGTGACATGGCCTGAAGATCGACAGGTTGATATCAAGTGTGAGGTGCGTATTTATGTAAGACGGTATAGTATTGCTGTCGCAATTATAATAAAACAAGCAGTTGTGGAAATATGTGAAACAGTGGCAATGCAAGATGAAAAGTGAGCAGTGCAGGATGAGAGTGTGTCTGAGAGTTGGGGAGGGGTCGGGCTGAACATTTACGTGTGCTGGGAGGCAGCAGGGTGTTAAGAAGTCTAACGGCCTGGAGGAAGAGCTGTTACCCAGCTTGACAGTTCTGGTTCTTGTGCTGTGGTACCTCTGCCTAATGGCAGGAGGTCAGAGAGGTTGTGGGAAGGATGGGAGGGGTTTTGATGGTGCTGGAGGCACCAGCTTCTGATATATGGCCTGAATGGATGGGGGGGGGGGGGGAAGAGGCCCTGCTAGCCTCAGTCTCCTCAGGAGGTGGAGGTGCTGTTGAGTGACCAGGTGAGATTGTCAGTAAAGTGCATGTGGTGCTCCTAACTCTCTCCACGACTGATGTTTAGGGAGTGGTCTAACAGCACCTTCCTGAAATTCACAATCTTCTCTTTAGTCTTGTCCATGTAGAGACTCAGGTTGTGTTTACACCGGTCCACAAGCTATTTTACCTTCTCCCTGTATGCTGTTTCGTCATTGTTGCCAATGAGGTCAACCACTGTTGTGTCATCAGTGAACTTGATGTGGTTAGAACTGGCTTTGGCAGAACAGTGCTTTAACGGACAATCATTTAAAACTGAAACGAGAAGGAATTTCTTCAGCCAAAATCTATAGAATTTGTTAACCAGAGGTCTGTGGAGGCCAAGTCATTTAGTTAGAGATCAATTGGTTCTTGATTATTCAAGGGGGGGGATTATGGGTATTGGGAAGAAGGAGGGAGATTGGGGTTGAAAAAATCCATAATTTGAAGGTGGAGTAGATTTGATGGGCTGAATGGCCTCATTCTGCTATATCCTGCTCCTATGGTTTTACCCTTTAATCCAGGCAGCAACTTGGTAAATGTCTTCTGGACACCTTCCTAAATTGAATGAGGGCAGGTAAGAGTAGAACAATATACTGGGACAATGAGATATACCACACTACAGCTGCTGGAAATAGAGTTGTAGAACACTGCTGTTGTGTTCTTTATATTAATACGTACTGTGGGTTTCTAACAAAGAACTATATTCTGGAAGAATAGAACTTTTATTTAACAACAACCACGTGTCTTACAATACCATGTTTTTCTTGATCTGCACATGCTCAGAACTCTCTCCAATGACGTGATATCACCACATCTTCCTTTCCTTAAAAAAGAAAAACAGCAACATTGACCATACCAAATGCATAATTTAACGTGGCTCTATCAGTCTCTCTGGGGGTTTACGAACACGAGTAGACCTTCTAAGCAGTTCACACAGTTCTTGTGTTTCATTGTTATTTCCAGGTTTTGTCTGGTCTGCATCAGTTAACTGAAACTCTGAAGTTTCTTTCTTGAGGTCTTTGCGATTTCTTCTTAACACTGCTCCTCCTTCTGTTTGGACCATGTATGATCTGGGTTGTACTTCTTCAAGTACTATAGCTTTCTTAATTCCTTCCATTTCCATTTGTAATGAAATACGAATCTTCTTTTCTTCATCTAATTCATTCAATAACTGTGCAATCCATTTTTTATGCTGAGACTTCATCATTTCAATAAAACTTCTCAATTCCTTCACTTTTGCTTTCACTTCTTCAATTGGATCCTGATTCCTGTCACCTTTTGGCTTCAGATCAGTATTGTACTGTACCGGCAAGTTTGGCCTCTGTCCTCCTGCAGAAGTGACATTGCGATGGAACGCATGGCCCATTGACGCATGTGCGTTACTTCCAGAGGGCAACATTGCAACTCCTGGTTTTGGTGGCAATGCTTTGTTGGATGCTGGTATCAAAGGGATGGGTCCGGTAGCTTACTTTATGACTTCTAACTGTTTCATTCTGTCAAGCTCTGTTTTCAGTTGATGACATAATGCAAAAGGCACTTTTCTACATGGATGTACTACGGGTGGCACTGTGTTGTCAATTTTAATCGAGTGCTCTCCTGGAAGACAACTAAGCCCTTTGAACAAATCCTCATACTCTTTTATCAAGTCACTGTATTCTGACTCTGTGTCACTGTCTAGGATTAATACTCTTTTCACCAAATTCACTCTCACAGGCAGATAAACCCAGTATTGACCGTACATTCTTTGGCACCACCACAAATGAAAGTGTGTGCACCATATTTTTGTGTGATACTTTTGCCACACGTGTTCCTTTAACTGGAATGTCTGCACCTGAATACCCAGTCACTTTTATATTTGTCTTATGAAACTTTGGTCTTGGCTTTAATGCATTAAACTCAGATTCTGCAAGAACATTTATTTGTGCTCCAGTATCCAGTTTAAACAGAATAATGTTTTGGTTCACTTGCAATGGCATAGTCCAGTCATTCTTACTTTGTTTTCACAAAGCTCATCTATATAAAACTCCTCACATTCATTTTCAAGCACTGCATTTACGTGTTTTATTTTCTTTCTACTTCTTCAACAGCATGAATGATGATTACTTTTACCACAGTCGCTGAACATTTTCCCATATGTTGGACACTGTTTTGGCTGATGCTGCCACCCACAGTGATCACATAACTTTTTTCACTCAGACGTCATCTGTCATTTTTGTCGTTGTTTTATTAATTTTTCTAATATGTTCACACTTGCTCACAGTGTCTACATTGCAGCTCGCAATGGGAAGTTCTTTAGCCTGCGACGTCACAGTTTCTGAAGCTTTGCAGAGCATCAAAGCTTTTTCCAAGTCTAAGTCTTGTCCTCTTAACAGTCTTTCTCTCAGACCATTATCCAGAATGGCACAAACAATTCTGTCTTTAATGAGAGAGTCCGTCAATTCTCCAAACTTGCGTATTTCACTCCGGTGTCTCAACTCAGTAACATATTGATCAATAGTTTCACCAGCTCTCTGCGTACCTGTAAAAAATCTGTGCCGCTCACACATCACATTACGCTTCAGTATACTCAATGGTTCAAATTTGTCCAGTATCAATTTTAAATTTAAATTATCTCCATTTTCAAAAATAAAATGATTATATACCTCAATTGTGTCATCACCTGTTACGTAGAGTAGAAGCACAGCTTTAGTTTTTTCCAGTTTTTTACCTGCATCGATCGCCAATAAATATAATTCAAAACGTTGCTTAAATTTTCTCCAGTTCTCAGCTACGTTCCCGGACAATTGAAGTGTTGGTGGAGGCTGCAAACCTTCCATTTGTAAAACTGTTAGCAACACCAAAACAGTTTGAACTCTTTTTTCAGAAAATTATCTTCGATTCTCCCGTGTTAGGAAATGTATTATTCTTCCAGACCAACTTCTGACACCATGTTGTGTTCTTTATGTTAATATTACTATGGTTTCCTAATAAAGAACCATATTCTGGAAGAATAGAACTTTTATTTAACAGCAACCATACGTGTCTTACAATACCATGTTTTTCTCAATCTTTCTATCATATCTGTGCATGCTCAGAACTCTCTCCAATCACGTTCTTACACGTGGTATCACCACAACTACAGCACAGAAACAGGCCCTTTGGCCCATCTAGTCCATGATGAACCATTATTCTGTCTATTCCAGTTGACCTGCAGTCAGACCACAGCCCTCGTACTCCTCCCATTCATTGTATTTCTCCAAACTTCTCTGAAATGTTGAAATCAAACCCACATCCACCACTTCTGCTAGCAGCTTGTTCCATATTCTCAACCTCCTCCCTGAGTGTTCCCCCTCAAACACTTCACCTTTCACTATTAACCTATAACCTTTAGTTCTCACCCAACCTTTGTGGAAAAAGCCCGCTTGCATTTACTCTAACCATACCCCTCATAATTTTGTATAAAGTACCTCTATCAAATCGCCCTACACCCCAGAGTAAAAGTACTAGCCTATTCAACCTTCCCCAATAACTCAGATTCTCAAATTTTCTCTGCACTCTTTCAATCTGATTAATATCTTCCCTGTAGTAGGAGACCACGGCTGCACCCAATACCCCAGATTAGGCCTCCCATCAACTTGTGCAACTTGAACATCACATCCCAACTCTGGGTATTCAATACTCTGATTTATTAAGGCTAAGGTGCCAAAAGCTTTCTTTAAGACCCTATCTGCTTGTGATAGTAAAAGAGAATGGTGGGAATACCCAGCAGGTCAGGTAGCATCTGTCGAGGGAAAAAGCTGAATAAACATTATAGGTAGTCAGTCTTTCACCAGGATAGATCATTACGGACGTTGGGGTGGCATGGTAGGATTGCAGTTAGCGTAACACTATTGCATTGCCAGTGACAATGTTCTGCAACTGTCGGTAAGGAGTTTCTGTGCTCTCCCCACGTATGTTCCTCCTGGTCAAGATGGCTCCACTCCTTTGGTCGACAGCTTCTGAATAGATCATGAAACCACCTTTTTCACTTCTTTTGCATTTGTTTCTCATCTCAAATGTGATTTGAGAACTAGTTGAAGGCCGTGTTTTGCCATTTGGAAATCATTTGGGTGCTTCAGCACTTTGCACTCTCCAAGAGGATACGTTTTGAGTGGTTTTTGTGTGGGAGGAGGGATTTGAAGGGGGGGGGTCAATGTGCCTGATACGATTTGAGTGGTTTTTGTGTGGGAGGAGGGATTGGTGGGGGGGGGTCAATGTGCCTGATATGTTTTGAGTGGTTTTTGTGTGGAAGGAGGGATTTGAAGGGGGGGGGGACAATGTGCCTGATACGTTTTGAGTGTTTTTTGTATGGGAGGAGGGATTTGAAGGGGGGGTCAATGTGCCTGATACGTTTTGAGTGTCTTTTGTGTGGGAGGAGGGATTTGAGGGGGGGGGTCAATGTGCCTGATACGTTTTGAGTGGTTTTTGTGTGGGAGGAGGGATTTGTGGGGGTCAATGTGCCTGATACGTTTTGAGTGGTTTTTGTGTGGGAGGAGGGATTTGGGGGGGGTCAATGTGCCTGATACGATTTGAGTGTTTTTTGTGTGGGAGGAGGGATTTGGGGGGAGGGGGGTCAATGTGCCTGATACGTTTTGAGTGGTTTTTGTGTGGGAGGAGGGATTTGAAGGGGGGGGGTCAATGTGCCTGATACGTTTTGAGTGTTTTTTGTATGGGAGGAGGGATTTGAAGGGGGGGTCAATGTGCCTGATACGTTTTGAGTGTCTTTTGTGTGGGAGGAGGGATTTGAGGGGGGGGGGGTCAATGTGCCTGATACGTTTTGAGTGGTTTTTGTGTGGGAGGAGGGATTTGTGGGGGTCAATGTGCCTGATACGTTTGAGTGTTTTTTTGTGTGGGAGGAGGGATTTGAGGGGGGGGGGTCAATGTGCCTGATACGATTTGAGTGGTTTTTGTGTGGGAGGAGGATTTGTGGGAGTCAATGTGCCTGATACGTTTTGAGTGTTTTTGTGTGGGAGGAGGGATTTGAGGGGGGGGGTCAATGTGCCTGATACGATTTGAGTGTTTTTTGTGTGGGAGGAGGGATTTGGGGGGAGGGGGGTCAATGTGCCTGATACGTTTTGAGTGGTTTTTGTGTGGGAGGAGGGATTTGAAGGGGGGGGTCAATGTGCCTGATACGTTTTGAGTGGTTTTTTGTGTGGGAGGAGGGATTTGAAGGGGGGGGGGTCAATGTGCCTGATACATTTTGAGTGGTTTTTGTGTGGGAGGAGGGATTTGTGGGGGGGGGTCAATGTGCCTGATACGTTTTGAGTGGTTTTTGTGTGGGAGGAGGGATTTGAAGGGGAGGGGTCAATGTGCCTGATACATTTTGTGTGGTTTTTGTGTGGGAGGAGGGATTTGTGGGGGGGGGGTCAATGTGCCTGATATGTTTTGAGTGGTTTTTGTGTGGGAGGAGAGATTTGGGGGGGTCAATGTGCCTGATACGATTTGAGTGTTTTTTGTGTGGGAGGAGGGATTGGGGGGAGGGGGGTCAATGTGCTGATACGTTTTGAGTGGGTTTTGTGTGGGAGGAGGGATTTGAAGGGGGGGGGGTCAATGTGCCTGATACGTTTTGAGTGGTTTTTGTGTGGGAGGAGGGATTGAAGGGGGGGGGGGGTCAATGTACCTGATACATTTTGAGTGGTTTTTGTGTGGGAGGAGAGATTTGGGGGGGTCAATGTGCCTGATACGTTTTGAGTGTTTTTTGTGTGGAGGAGGGATTTGGGGGGAGGGGGGTCAATGTGCCTGATACGTTTGAGTGGGTTTTGTGTGGGAGGAGGGATTTGAAGGGGGGGGGGTCAATGTGCCTGATACGTTTTGAGTGGTTTTTGTGTGGGAGGAGGGATTTGAAGGGGGGGGTCAATGTGCCTGATACATTTTGAGTGGTTTTTGTGTGGGAGGAGGATTTGTGGGGGGGTCAATGTGCCTGATACATTTTGAGTGTTTTTTGTGTGGGAGGAGGGATTTGTGGGGGGTCAATGTGCCTGATACGATTTGAGTGGTTTTTGTGTGGGAGGAGAGATTTGGGGGGAGGGGGGGTCAATGTGCCTGATACGTTTTGAGTGGGTTTTGTGTGGGAGGAGGGATTTGAAGGGGGGGGGGTCAATGTGCCTGATACGTTTTGAGTGGTTTTTGTGTGGGAGGAGGGATTTGAAGGGGGGGGGGGTCAATGTGCCTGATACATTTTGAGTGGTTTTTGTGTGGGAGGAGGGATTTGTGGGGGGGGGTCAATGTGCCTGATACATTTTGAGTGTTTTTTGTGTGGGAGGAGGGATTTGTGGGGGGTCAATGTGCCTGATACGATTTGAGTGGTTTTTGTGTGGGAAGAGGGATTTGAAGGCGGGGGGGGGGGGTCAATGTGCCTGATACGTTTTGAGTGGTTTTTGTGTGGGAAGAGGGATTTGTGGGGGGGGGGGTCAATGTGCCTGATACGTTTTGAGTGGTTTTTGTGTGGGAAGAGGGATTTGTGGGGGGGGGGGGGGTCAATGTGCCTGATACGTTTTGAGTGGGTTTTGTGTGGGAGGAGGGATTTGAAGGGGGGGGGGTCAATGTGCCTGATACGTTTTGAGTGGTTTTTGTGTGGGAGGAGGGATTTGGGGGGGGTCAATGTGCCTGATACGTTTTGAGTGGTTTTTGTGTGGGAGGAGGGATTTGAAGGGGGGGGTCAATGTGCCTGATACGTTTTGAGTGGGTTTTGTGTGGGAGGAGGGATTTGAAGGGGGGGTCAATGTGCCTGATACGTTTTGAGTGGTTTTTGTGTGGGAGGAGGGATTTGAAGGGGGGGGTCAATGTGCCTGATACATTTTGAGTGGTTTTTGTGTGGGAGGAGAGATTTGGGGGGGTCAATGTGCCTGATACGTTTTGAGTGTTTTTTGTGTGGGAGGAGGGATTTGGGGGGAGGGGGGTCAATGTGCCTGATACGTTTTGAGTGGGTTTTGTGTGGGAGGAGGGATTTGAAGGGGGGGGGGTCAATGTGCCTGATACGTTTTGAGTGGTTTTTGTGTGGGAGGAGGGATTTGAAGGAGGGGGGTCAATGTGCCTGATACATTTTGAGTGGTTTTTGTGTGGGAGGAGGGATTTGTGGGGGGGGTCAATGTGCCTGATACATTTTGAGTGATTTTTGTGTGGGAGGAGGGATTTGTGGGGGGGTCAATGTGCCTGATACGATTTGAGTGGTTTTTGTGTGGGAGGAGAGATTTGGGGGGGTCAATGTGCCTGATACGTTTTGAGTGGGTTTTGTGTGGGAGGAGGGATTTGAAGGGGGGGTCAATGTGCCTGATACGTTTTGAGTGGTTTTTGTGTGGGAGGAGGGATTTGAAGGGGGGGGGTCAATGTGCCTGATACATTTTGAGTGGTTTTTGTGTGGGAGGAGGGATTTGTGGGGGGCGGGGTCAATGTGCCTGATACATTTTGAGTGTTTTTTGTGTGGGAGGAGGGATTTGTGGGGGGTCAATGTGCCTGATACGATTTGAGTGGTTTTTGTGTGGGAGGAGGGATTTGGGGGGAGGGGGGGTCAATGTGCCTGATACGTTTTGAGTGGGTTTTGTGTGGGAGGAGGGATTTGAAGGGGGGGGGTCAATGTGCCTGATACGTTTTGAGTGGTTTTTGTGTGGGAGGAGGGATTTGAAGGGGGGGGGTCAATGTGCCTGATACGTTTTGAGTGGTTTTTGTGTGGGAGGAGGGATTTGAAGGGGGGGGGTCAATGTGCCTGATACATTTTGAGTGGTTTTTGTGTGGGAGGAGGGATTTGTGGGGGGGGGGGGTCAATGTGCCTGATACATTTTGAGTGTTTTTTGTGTGGGAGGAGGGATTTGTGGGGGGTCAATGTGCCTGATACGATTTGAGTGGTTTTTGTGTGGGAGGAGGGATTTGTGGGGGGTCAATGTGCCTGATACGTTTTGAGTGGTTTTTGTGTGGGAGGAGGGATTTGGGGGGAGGGGGGTCAATGTGCCTGATACGTTTTGAGTGGTTTTTGTGTGGGAGGAGGGATTTGTGGGGGGGGGGGGTCAATGTGCCTGATATGTTTTGAGTGTTTTTGTGTGGGAGGAGAGATTTGGGGGGGGGTCAATGTGCCTGATACGTTTTGAGTGGTTTTTGTGTGGGAGGAGGGATTTGGGGGGAGGGGGGTCAATGTGCCTGATACGTTTTGAGTGGTTTTTGTGTGGGAGGAGGGATTTGAAGGGGGGGGGGTCAATGTGCCTGATACATTTTGAGTGGTTTTTGTGTGGGAGGAGGGATTTGTGGGGGGGGTCAATGTGCCTGATACATTTTGAGTGTTTTTTGTGTGGGAGGAGGGATTTGAAGGGGGGGGGGTCAATGTGCCTGATACGTTTTGAGTGTTTTTTGTGTGGGAGGAGGGATTTGTGGGGGGGGGTCAATGTGCCTGATATGTTTTGAGTGTTTTTGTGTGGGAGGAGGGATTTGAGGGGGGGGGTCAATGTGCCTGATACGTTTCGAGTGATTTTTGTGTGGGAGGAGGGATTTGGGGGGGGGTCAATGTGCCTGATACGTTTTGAGTGGTTTTTGTGTGGGAGGAGGGATTTGAAGGGGGGGGGGTCAATGTGCCTGATACATTTTGAGTGGTTTTTGTGTGGGAGGAGAGATTTGGGGGGGTCAATGTGCCTGATACGTTTTGAGTGGTTTTTGTGTGGGAGGAGGGATTTGGGGGGAGGGGGGTCAATGTGCCTGATACGTTTTGAGTGGGTTTTGTGTGGGAGGAGGGATTTGAGGGTGGGGGGTCAATGTGCCTGATACGTTTTGAGTGTTTTTTGTGTGGGAGGAGGGATTTGTGGGGGGGGGGTCAATGTGCCTGATATGTTTTGAGTGTTTTTGTGTGGGAGGAGGGATTTGAGGGGGGGGTCAATGTGCCTGATACGTTTCGAGTGATTTTTGTGTGGGAGGAGGGATTTGGGGGGGGGGGTCAATGTGCCTGATACGTTTTGAGTGGTTTTTGTGTGGGAGGAGGGATTTGAAGGGGGGGGGGTCAATGTGCCTGATACATTTTGAGTGGTTTTTGTGTGGGAGGAGAGATTTGGGGGGGTCAATGTGCCTGATACGTTTTGAGTGGTTTTTGTGTGGGAGGAGGGATTTGGGGGGAGGGGGGTCAATGTGCCTGATACGTTTTGAGTGGGTTTTGTGTGGGAGGAGGGATTTGAAGGTGGGGGGTCAATGTGCCTGATACGTTTTGAGTGGTTTTTGTGTGGGAGGAGGGATTTGAAGGGGGGGGTCAATGTGCCTGATACATTTTGAGTGTTTTTTGTGTGGGAGGAGGGATTTGTGGGGGGTCAATGTGCCTGATACGATTTGAGTGGTTTTTGTGTGGGAAGAGGGATTTGTAGGGGGGGGGTCAATGTGCCTGATATGTTTTGAGTGGTTTTTGTGTGGGAGGAGGGATTTGAAGGGGGGGGGTCAATGTGCCTGATACGTTTTGTGTTTTTTGTGTGGGAGGAGGGATTTGTGGGGGGGGTCGATGTGCCTGATATGTTTTGAGTGTTTTTGTGTGGGAGGAGGGATTTGAGGGGGGGGGTCAATGTGCCTGATACGTTTCGAGTGATTTTTGTGTGGGAGGAGGGATTTGGGGGGGGGTCAATGTGCCTGATACGTTTTGAGTGGTTTTTGTGTGGGAGGAGGGATTTGTGGGTGGGGGGGTCAATGTGCCTGATACGTTTTGAGTAGTTTTTGTGTGGGAGGAGAGATTTGGGGGGGGTCAATGTGCCTGATACGATTTGAGTGTTTTTTGTGTGGGAGGAGGGATTTGAAGGGGGGGGTCAATGTGCCTGATACGTTTTGAGTGGTTTTTGTGTGGGAGGAGGGATTTGTGGGGGTCAATGTGCCTGATACGTTTTGAGTGGTTTTTGTGTGGGAGGAGGGATTTGTGGGGGTCAATGTGCCTGATACGTTTTGAGTGTTTTTTGTGTGGGAGGAGGGATTTGAGTGGGGGGGGGTCAATGTGCCTGATACGATTTGAGTGGTTTTTGTGTGTGAGGAGGGATTTGGGGGGGGGGGTTAATGTGCCTGATACGTTTTGAGTGGTTTTTGTGTGGGAGGAGAGATTTGGGGGGGGGGTTAATGTGCCTGATACGATTTGAGTGTTTTTTGTGTGGGAGGAGGGATTTGGGGGGGGGTTAATGTGCCTGATACGTTTTGAGTGTTTTTTGTGTGGGAGGAGGGATTTGTGGGGATTAATGTACCTGATACGATTTGAGTGGTTTTTGTGTGGGAGGAGGGATTTGTGGGGATCGATGTGCCTGTTCCATTTCATTGCTCTATTTTTTGCCGGGTGGTGGGGTTTGGAGTTTGATGTTCATGCTGCCTTTCATTTCTTACTTGCTTTCATGGCTAGCCAGAGAATTGAAGAATTTCAGAGTTGTATACTGTACTTTGATAATAAATGAACCTTTGTGTCACAGTCTGGTCTGTAAAGTCTGCAATCCGGTTCACGGTCCAGTCCATGAACTCTGCATTCCGGTTGTTTCTGTTTTCCCTTGTTCCATTTGGAGATTTAATTGAGGCAGCTGATCCTCATTTCAGGCTTGGCAACATAAATAGCTCAGGGGTCCAGCTGTTCCTTTGTTGGACCATCCCTGTCAGAAACCCACACCAAGCTCGGCATCAGAAACTCATACCAAGAAGAGTCCCGGCTCAGTGTCCAAGTCTAGTCAAGTTGGAGTCTGAGCCTGGTCAAGTCAAGCCTGAGGTTCAAGCCAAGCAAGTCCAAGTTCTAGTCAAGAGCCAAGACAAGACCCAGGTACTGTCCCTGTCAAGCTCAAGTCCCAAGTCCAAGTTCCGGTTTTCCAGTTTTGTTATTCTGCGTCTGTGTCTGTGTTGTTATTTTGTCCTCGCTCCTTGGCTTCCCTGGTATTCTTAATAATCATAGTCTTGTTCATATTACTTCAGTGTCTGTGTCTTGCATTTGGGTCTGCTCCAGTCCCAATGCCCCTTTGCGACACTTCGAGTGTGTGGGTTTTCTCTGGTTTGCTCCCACATTCCAAAAGCGTATGGATCAGTAGTCACATGGGTGTTGCGGGGTGGCACAAAATCCTTTGCTCCTGTTACCATGCGGTGTCTTGAAATACATAAATGTTACTGCCGTTAACAGAAGAGACTCCTCATCTGAGTTTGTTCGATTCAATACAGAGTCCAGTGAACTGTGATATGCCTGGATAGAACATAACAACTATGTAGTCATAGAGCTACAGAACACAGAAACTGCCTCCTCAGTGCGACTGGTCCATGTTGACCAAGATTCCCATCTAAACTGGTTCAATTTGTCAGCGCTTGGCCCAAATCTTCCTTCACCCTTCCAATCCATGTACCTGTCCAGATGTTTTTTAAAACATTGTTATTGTGTGTGCCTCAATCAGTTCCTCTGGTAGCTCATTTCACATTGATACCATCCTTTGTATAAAAACTTTCTATTAATTCTTTCTCCTTAAACCTATACCCTTCAGTTCTTGATTTCCCCACCCCTAGGAAAAAGACTGAGGGCATTCCATAAGACCATAACATGTAGGAGCAGAGGTAGGTCATTTGGCCCATCGAGTCTCTTTGGCATTCAATTCTTTGGCTGATCCAATTCTTCCAGTCATCCCCACTCCCCTGCCTTCTCCCTGTACCCTTTGTTACTCTGGCTAATCAAGAACCTATCTATCTCTGCCTTAAATGCACCCAATGACTGGGCCTCCACAGCTGCTTGTGGCAACAAATTCCACAGATTTACCATTCTCTGACTAAAGTAATTTCTCTGCATCTCAGTTCTAAATGGATGTCCTTCAATCCTGAAGTCATGCCTTCTTGTCCTAGACTCCCCTACCATGAGAAATAACTTTGCCGTATCTAATCTGTTCAGGCCTTTTAACATTCAGAATGTTTCTAAGAGATTCCCCCCCCCCCCCCCCACTTCATTCTCCTGAATTCCAGGGAATACAGCCCAAGAGCTGCCAGATGTTCCTCATACGGTAACCCTTTCATTCCTGGAATCATTCTCGTAAATTTTCTCTGAACCTACTCCAATGTCAGTATATCCTTCCTAAAATAAGGAACCCAAAACCGCACACAATACTCCATGTGTAGTCTCACAAATGCCTTATAGAACCTCAATATCACATCCCTGCTCTTATATTCTATACCTGTAGAAATGAATGCCAACATTGCATTTGCCTTCTTCACCACTGACTCAACCTGGAGGTTAACCTTTAGGGTATCTTCACAAAGACTCCCAAGTCCCTTTGCATCTCTGCATTTTGAATTCTCTCCCCTTTCACCATATCTCTGCCCCTCATGATGTTATACACCTCTGAGATCATTGCTCTGTCTTCGACATTCCAAGAAATAATGTCCTAGCTTGTCCAACCTCTCCCTATCAATCAGTCCCTCAAGTCCTGGAAGCATCCTCATAAATCTTTCCTGCACTCTTTCCGATTTAATAACATACTAAGATATGAACTTCCGGTTTAAGATGACGCGACTGAAGATGTGCGACAGCTTACTGGTAAATCATAAAGCACGAGATTCGACCGAAAGCATCACTTATAACATCTTTTCTGAAGCAAATTGTGGTGAACTATCACTGCAGACAATGAGGAGGTAGGTGGAGGCAAGACTGGTTCGGGGGACAAACCGCCCTGGGACATCGTGAGGTACAACGCATTCAAGCTGGAGTAGTGGACGGAGTTCATTTCTCTACCAGAGATGGAATGGGTGATTTGGAGAGGAATCAATGCAGAAGAGTTTTGATGTTCTTCCACCTAAACCCGGGTGCAAGGTTGGATCCACAAGCTGAGATGATTTGGTGCAGCAGAGAAGAGCTTCAGGCTGGGAGCCTGGATTGGGGTCCTGGAGCATGGACATTTTAAACACGGGCACAGATAGACCAGAAGCCCAAGTGTCGGGTATGGAGGCAAGGGTCAGGCTGACTTCGTTTGCCCTCCTGCAAATGTTCATTTCTTCCTCTGCCCACTCGGGGGGGGGGGGGGCGGGGTGTGTGTGTGATAATTGGGTTATCTGGGTTTCTTGCTTAGTGGTTGCCTGTGAGCAGACAAATCTCAAGGTTGTATAATTTTTACATTCTTTGAAAATAAATGTGCTTTGAATCTTTCTTATGGCAGGGCAACCAAAACTGAGCACAATACTCCAAGTGTGGCCTCTCCATATAATCTCCAAATGTTTACACTCGGTGCCCTGACTGATGAAGGCCAATATGCCCATGCCAAAGGCTACCATCAGCACTCTGTCTACCTGTGACTGCACTTTCGGTAAACCATGTACTTGCACCCTACAGTTCACTGTGAAATTCCTACCTGGCTTTCATTTTCCAAAGTGCAACACCTCACATTTATCAGAGCAGTTCGGAGCAAGATGTCACTTGATCCACCATTCAATAAGATCATGGTCCAATCAACTCCTCATTCCTGTCTACTCCTGGGAAGTTTTCACCCCCCATAGTTATCATTGTCTAACTATCCCTGCCTTAATGGATGATCAATAGCTTCACCTTCCACCTCTACCATTACCTTTCCTCCCCTCTCTTCTCTCCTCCGTCTTCCACCTACTCTGCCACTTCACGCTCCCTCCCCCTCTGCTTCACCTTCTGCCACATTTAAGGGAGGATGTGCTGACATTGGAGAGGGTCCAGAGGAGGTTCATGAGAATGATACTAGGGTTAATGTCTGAGGAGTGTTTGATGGCTCTGGACCTGTACTTTCTGTAGTTTAGAAGAATGGGGGTGGGGGTTGGGGGTATCTCACTGAAACCTATTGAATATCCAAAGGCCCAGATAGACTCAATATGGAGAGGATGTTTCCTACAATGGGGGTGACTAGGATCAGAAGGCACAGCCTCAGAATAGAGGGACGTCCATTAGAACCAAGATAAGGAGGAATTTCTTTGGCCAGAGGGTGGTGAATCTGTGGAATTCATTGCCGCAGATGGCTGTGGAAGCAAAGTCATTGGGTATATTTAAATGGGGAGTTTGATAGGTTCTTGCTTAGTCAGGTGTCAAAGGTTACGGGGAGAAGGCAGGAGATTGGGGTTGAGGGGGATAATAATTCAGCATGATGAAATGGTGGAGCAGACTCGATGGGGAGAAGGCGGGGAGTGGGGTTGACTGGAAGAATTGGATCAGCCCATGATTGAATGGTGGAGCAGACTCAATGGGCTGAATGGCCTACTTCTGCTCCTATATCTTATGGTCTTTCTCAGCCCTTGGAGAAAGAGAATCCAAAGAATGCAATCTCATTTTCTTAAACATGCCACCTATTATCATTAGGAGATCGGAGGAGGGAGGGTCAATAACTCCAAATTCCTTGGTGTTATCATTTTAGAGGATCTCTCCTCAGCAACTGCCATCAGAAAGAAGGTATGACAGTGCCTCTGCTTTCTGAGATGCTTGTGCAGATTTGGCATGTCATCTAAAACTTTGAACTGCTATAATAATAATAATAATAATAATAATAATAATAATTAATAATAACAACTTACTTATAGAGCACATTTCATACAGACCATGTACTTCAAAGAGCTTTGCGATGGGATAAAGTGCACACATTAAAATAAAAATAAGCGTGAAAATAATAGATGAGAAGTTGTTAGTTAAAAGCAAGGTTAAACAAATAGGTTTTGAGCCGGCATTCCAAAGTGTCAACTGAGCCTGTGTCCCTTACAGTTTTAGGTGTTGAATTCTACAGCTTAGGAGTCTAGTTTAAGAATGCTGATCTGCTAATTAACTTTTGAGGGAGATTGTTTAAATTTAAGAGACCAGCAGAGGAAGACCTGAGGACATTTAGATGCGCAGTGGAGGGTATCTTGACTAGTTGCATCACGGCCTGGTATGGAAATACCAAAGCCCAGAAATGGAAAAGCCTAAAAAAGGGTGGTAGACACAGCCCAGTCCATCACAGGCAAAACCCTCCCCGCCATTGAGCAGATCTACCAGGAGCACTGCCGCAAGGAAGTAGCATCATTATCAAGGGCTCCCATCATCAAGGTTGTTCTGTTCTGGCTGCTGCCATCAGGAAGGAGTTACAGGATCAGGTCCCACACCATCATGAGGAGCAGTTATCAGCCCTCAGCATCACACCCCGGAGCCAGCATAGGTAACTTCACCCACCTCAACTCTGAACTGACTCCACAAAACTACGGACTCACCTTCAAGGAACCTGCATTACTTATTTATTTAGTGATTGATTTAATATATTTGCACTGTTTTACTACTTCTGCACATTGGTTGTTTGTCAGTCTTTGTGTGTAGTTCTTCACTGATTCGTCTGTGTTTCTTTATCCTACTGTGAATGGTTGCAGGAAAACGGATCTCAGTAGTATATGGCAAATTTACTTTGAGAGTTTCTAGTTCAGGACACCAAGATGGAGACTGTCCAGGCAGCATTTAAGGTGTTTTTTCTCTAAGGTGAGTAAAGCCTCGAACTGGCAGTGGAGGAGGCCATGGACAGACATGTCGATGTGGGAATGGGAAGTGGAATTACAATGGATGGGCACCAGGAGTTCCCAGAAGGTACACCGGACAGAGCGAAGATCCTCGTCAAAATCGGACCCCCCATTCGGAACCTGGTCTTACCAATGTAGAAGAGACCTGAAAAGAAGCATTGGATGCAATACACAATGTCTCATGATTCATTTGGGAAGGACTTTCTCACCTGGGAGACTCTGGGTGGTGGTGAGGGAAATTGATGGGAGGAGGCCAATAATGACGATGACAACAGAGCAGCGACGGCTGGAGTTTCTGGGAGCAATTTGGAAGGCAGGATAAATACATCACAAAGAAGAAATATTCTAAAGGGGGAATGAGGCAACCGTGGCTATCAAGGGAAGTCAAAGGTAGCATAAAACAAAACTAAGTGGGAAGCTAGAGGATTGGAAAGCTTTTAAAAACCAACAGAAGACAACTAGCAATAAGCAATTACTGTAAAAAGCAATAAGGAGAGAAAAGATTAACTATAAAGGGAAGCTAGCCAATAATATAAAAGAGAATACTAAAAGTTTTTTCTGATATATAATGAATAAAAGAGAGGCAAGAGTAAATGTCAGTCTACTAGAAAATGACAATGGAGATGTTATAATGGGGGTCAAAGGTGAATTTAATAAGCATTCTGCATTAATCTTCATTGTGGAAGATTCTAGCAGTATGCAAGAAATTCGGAAGTGTCGGAGGCCAGAGATGAGTGTAGCTGCTAGTACTTGGAAGAAGTTTCTGGGGGAGCTGAAAAGTTTGAAAGTAGAGAAGTCACCGGGACCAGATGGACTGCACCCCAGGGTTCTGAAAGAGGTTGCTGAAGAGATTATAGAGGCATTGGCAGTAATCTTTCAACAACCACTAGATTCTGGAATGGCTCTGGAGGACTGGAAAATTGCAAATGTCACTCCACTATTTAAGAAGAGAGGGAGGCAGGTGAAAGAAAGTTATAGACTGGTTAACCTGACTTCTCTGGTTGGTAAGATGTTGGAGTCCAATTATTAAGGATGATCTTTCGGGGTACTTGAAGGGGCTGTGGTCAGCATGGTTTCCTTAAGGGAAAATCTTGTCTTACAAATGTGGAGGAAATCTTTGAGGAAACAATAGGCAGGATAGATGAAGGAGAGTCGGTGGATGTTGCTTCCTTGGATTTTCACAAGGCCTTTGACAAGGTGCTGCACATGAGGCTGATAAACAGAATAAGAGTCCCATAAAGATACTAGCATGGATTGAAGATTGGCTAACTGGCAGGAGGCAAAGATTGGGAATAAAATTGCCTATTCTGGTGGGCTGCTGGTGATATGGTGTTCCACAGGGATTGGTGTTGGGGCTACTACTTTTCGTGTTGTACGTCGAGGATTTGGATGAAGGAATTGATCAAGTCAAGTCACTTTTATTGTCATTTCGACCATAACTGCTGGTACAGTACATAATAAAAATGAGACAACATTTTTCAGGACCATGGTGTTACATGACACAGTACAAAAACTAGACTGAACTACGTTAAAAAAACAACATGGAAAGCTACACTAGACTACAGACCTACACTGGACTGCATAAAGTGCACAAAACAGTACCGGTATTACAATAAATAATAAACAGGACAATAGGGCAAGGTGTCAGTCCAGGCTTCAGGTATTGAGGATTCTGATAGCTTGGGGGAAGAAGCTGTTACATAGTCTGGTCATGAGAGCCCGAATACTTCAGAGCCTTTTCCCAGATGGCTGGAAGGAGAAGAGATTGTATGAGGGGTGCATGGGGTCCTTCATAATGCTGTTTCTTTTGCGGATGCAGCGTGTAGTGTAAATGTCCGTGATGGCAGGAAGAGAGACCCTGATAATCTTCTCAGCTGACCTCACTATCCACTGCAGGGTCTTGTGATCCGAGATGGTGCAATTTCCGAATCAAGCAGAGATGCAGCTGCTCAGGACACCCTCAATACAACCCCTGCAGAATGTGATGAGGATGGGGGGTGGGAGATGGACTTTCCTCAGCCTTCGCAGAAAGTGGAGATGCTGCTGGGCTTTCTTTGCTATGGGGCTGGTGTTGAGGGACCAGGTGAGATTCTCCGTCAGGTGAACACCAAGAAATTTGGTGCTCTTTACGATCTCTACCGAGGAGCCGTCGATATTCAGTGGGGAGTGGTTGCTCCGTGCCCTCCTGAAGTCAACAACCATCTCTTTTGATGGCTTTGTGGCCAAGTTTGTAGATGATACAAAAGTAGGTGGAGGAAGCAGGGAATCTGCAGAAGGGCTTAGAGGGGTTTGGAGAATGGGCAAGTAGGTGGCATATGAAATACTGTGTAGGGAAGCACATGGCAATGCATTTGATTAGAAGGAGTAAAGGCTTTGACCATTTTCTAAAAGGGGAATGAATTCAGAAATCAGAGGTGCAAGATTCTCTAAAGTTTAACTTGCAGTTTGAGTTGGTAGTAAGAAAAGCAAATGCAACATTAGCATTCACTCTGATAGAACTAAATATAATAGCAAGGATGTAATGCTGAGGCTTTAGAAGGCTTTGGTCAGACCGCACTTGGAGTATTATGAGCAGCTTTAGGCCCCTTATCTAAGAATGGATTTGCAGGCATTGAAAAAGGTCCAGAGGAGGTCCACGAGAACGATCCTGGGAATGAAAGAGTTAATGTACACAGACCGTTTGATAGCTCTGGGCCTGTACTTGATGAAGTTTAGAAGATGTCGGCAGTGGAGGCCAAGCATTGGGTATACTTAAAGCAGAGGTTGATCGGTCATTGTTCAGTAAGGACATCAAAGGTTACGGGAAAAGGTAGGAGAATAGGTTTGAGAAGTGTAAAAAATCAGCCATGATCAAATAGCAGAGTCGACTCAATGGGCCAAATGGCCTAATTCTGCTGCTATGTCTTATGGTCTAAATATTTATATTAGTTTATTACTATTATATTTTTGTATGGAGATACAATGAGAAACTTTGTTTTGCATGCTATCCATACAGATAATTTCAAAACAGAAGTGTTTTGATCACATGGGAACCACAGATAGCAGAATACAGTGTTACAGTTATGAAGAAAGTGCAGTGCAGGCAGACAAAAAAGGTGCAGAGATGGTGACAGGGTAGCTTGGGAGAACAAAAGTTAATCTTTATTGTACAAAAGGTCTGAGTTTTCCGGAAACAGTGGGATAGAAACTGCCCTTGAGCTTGGTGGTACATGTTTCCAAGTGTTTGTACCAATGGCCGGTGGGTGTGGAGAGAAGGGAGCTTGGCAGTGACTTGAAGAGCCTTGGATTAAGTTGGCTGCTCTTCTGAAGCAGAGAGAAGTGTAGCCATAGTCCAAGGAAGGGAGGTTGGGATGGACTGAGCCGTGTCCATAATCTTGGAATCAGAACCAGGTTTATTATCACTGACCTATGTCATGAAATTTGTTGTTTTGAGGCAGCAGTACAGTGTAAAACATTTAAGAATACTATAAATTACAATAAGAAAGATATATTAAAAAAATAAATACACAATGCAAAAACAACAGCGAAAATAGTGAGGCAGTGTTCATTTTCCATTCACAAATCTGATTGTAGAGAAGAAGAATCTGTTGCTAAAACATTCCGGGTACGTCCTCCTCGATGGTAGTAATGAGAAGAGGGCAATGGGGATCCTTAATGATGGATGCTGCCTTTTTGAGATATCGCCTATTTGAAGTTATTTCAAATGGAGACTGGAGCACCTGGAGAAAAGCATGCGTTCCACGGGGAGCACAGACAGCACCAGAATTGAACTCCAAACTCCGATGCCCAAGGCGTAATAGTGTCATACTAAACGCCACGCTATCATGGCACTCCCTTGAATCATGAACCTGGACTGCTCCCTCTTTCTACTGCTGATCCCTCGATGAGAACTGGAGTGTATACCCTCGAAGGGAAGTTCCCTTCCGCTTCCTGAAGTTCGCAATCAATTCTTTGGTCTCACTTGAGCTGAGTGCAAGGTTTTTGTTGTGACGCCACTCAAGCAGCTGATTTACCTCACTCCTGTACGCCTGCTCATCGCCATCCGAGATTCTGCCAACAGTTATATCAGTGGTAAATTTATAGCTGGTGTTTGAGCTGTGCCCAGCCCCACAATCACGGGTGTAGAGAGAGTAGAGCAGTCGGCTAAGCACACACCCTTGGGATGTGTCGGTGTTGATTGTCAGTGAGAAGGAGATGATATTTCTGATTCACACTGACTATGGTCTCCTGATGAGGAAGTCAATGATCCATTTGTGGAGAGAGGCACAGAGGCCCAGGTTTTGGAGCTTATTGATTAGTACTGAGGGGGTGACAGTGCTCTTAATAACTCTGCAGCGTTTTGTGATCTTGGGCAGAGCAGTTGCTTGGGCGTTGGTACCACGGCAACCCTCCGTGCTATCACCACTTCCCCAGTCCAGATGAAGGGTTTTGAGCCAAAATGTCAACTCTCTATTCCCCTTGATAGATGCTGCTCCTTGCACTGCCTTCCTCCAGCGTCTTGTGTGTTGCACTGGAGTCCAGCACCTGCAGTCTCCTGTACCTCTATGGTAACACCCAATGCCAATCCTCGTCACGGGATGCTGACTATGTCAGGGTTTCCCTCCTCTCTTCGACAGGATTCCTGTGAGACCCTCACTCACTGCTACCCCTCTCGGGCCCCTGCCGTCCTTCTGCTCAGCCCAGGTGAAGTCGCCTGACCTGAAGCAACGGTGGTCCAATTGCCCCAGCAGATACCGCTCGGCCCACTGAGCTCTGCGGCATCTCATGTGTTGCTTCAGATTCCTGTGTCACCACTTCACTTAACCCCAGCCCAGACCATAATCAGCCCCTTCTCCCGTGCCACACAAACCGTTTTGTTTAGAGGATAGGAGGTCGGTAACCACAGCAAGAGTCAATCATGACAACCGATCTGGCCAATAGTTTATAGCCAAATATGGTGAAGCCTGTGTGGAAGTATTGCTTCCAGGTGAGGTCAAAAACATTTTCTCTTCTCAGTCCTAAACAAGTGCCTCCTTTTTTCTGAGACCATACCTTCGTGATAGGGCCCTCCTTATCCTCTCACCATTTTCCCACACTATAAGATCTTTATGCTTCAGCATAAATTCCAATGAGAAGAGCCCCAACCTGATCTGTCTTTCCTGACAGGACTTCCTAAAGTTCAAAGTAAATTTATTATCAAAGTACATCTGCGTCAGCATATGCTACCTTGAGATTTGTTTTCTTGAAGGCTATCACAGTAGAACAAAAATACAATAGAACCAATGAAAAACTGCACTCAAACAAAGACTGACAAGCAACCAATCGGCAAGAAAGCCAAATTTTGTAAATATGATATAAACAAATAAATAATACTGTGAACATATGAAACCGCTTTTACTGGGGGCCTCTGGAAATGTGGCTCGTTAGCCCTTCGTTGGATTCTGCGGCGAGAACCCACGTTTCTCTGGCTTCGTAAATCTAGGGAAATATGTGACTTCGGTCCCACCAAATCCATGGGGTTGTGATGTGTCACCCACCCAAACTCTGGTTTGTGTGAATGCTGTGTGACTTAGCCAGACCACATACTGTATACAATTATAAAGGAGTATATTTGTGAATGATAACTTAACCAAAGAGTTAGTAAAGATAAGAAAGTGAAAAACAAGAGGGCCCATTATACTTACACAGTCAAATGTGCACAGTCTGGAGCGCAAACTTTCCAAAAGCCATATTCACTGATCCTTGGCAGTCCTCCACGCCTGGGCTCTATCCAGTCGCATTTCCCAACCAGATCGAATCCAATGACTGGTTCTCTCCAGCATCTTCTCTCTTCATCACCCGCCCAAAAAAAAACAAAGACCCACGTCTTGTGCCAGTCACAAAACTGCTCCCCAAGCCTTCTCTAGAACCTCCTCCCTGTTCCCCTCTCCTGATTGGGAGGCCCACATTCCTCAGCATCCCTTATCTCCAGCAGTGACTCAACCACTGCTTCTACAGAAAGACCATTACATGAAATACCTTACAACGTTACAGTAAAACCTTTACCAGGGTGTTATACGTAAGCTGTAGAGTGAGTCCATCGGTTGTGGAGTCAATTCAGAGTTGAGATGAGTGAAGTTGTCCACACTGGCTCAAGAGCTTGATGGGTGAAGAGTAATAACATGTTTCTTTGTCCTATATAAGGAAAGACATGGATCAGAGGAGATTTGTTGGGTTATGAAGGAGTCATCCCACAAGGAAAAGTTAAACAGCTTGATTTTCCTTGCATTCATTTTTGGGATCTGTGCATAGCTGGCAAGGCAGCCATTTTTATTGTCTCCCGCTAATGACACTTGAGCAGGTGGGCATGAGCATAAATAGAGTATAGAGGCATGGAGCACAACAACACAGGAGCAGAACCTTCAGCCCATCAAGTGCATGTCTGACTATTATTCTGCCTGGTCCTATTGACCGGCAGCGGGACCATAGTCCTCCGTATCTCTCCTATCCATGTACTTACCCAGACATCTCTTAACTGTTCAAACTGAGCCCACATCCACCACTTCTGCTGGTAGCTCGTTCCACACTCTCACCGCACTCTGAGTGAAGAAGTTCCCCCTCTCATGTTCTCCTTAAACATTTCACCTTTCACCCTCAACCCGTGACCTCTAGTTCTAGTCTCACCCAACCTCAGAGCTGTGGTGGTGCTGTTCCCTTGTCCCTGTTGTCCTTTGTCCTTCCAGGTGAACTAAGAGTACCTGTTGGAAAAGCCAAGGTCAATAACGGCAGAGTATTTGTGCCTTTAATACTCCAAAGTCCTCAGAGCCACAGAATGCTTTAAAGAGCTGGACAGAAACTTTCCTGTGTGTACCCTGGGCTTAGCTGTGGAAAGCAGTGACATTAAATGTCTTGAATACTCAGAGAAGCTGGACGTACAGCAGGTGTTTAACCAACACAATGTTCTGTGGTGTTTGGTCGTTGTCATTAATCAATTGCCGTACTGGATGGTCTTTGTACAAAATCAATGGGATTCCTGCTCCCACTGACAGAACAGTGAATTAAATCTTGAAATGACAACTGTGGTCAATACTTAATAGAATTTTTTTTTCTTTCAGAGCTGAAGTCCCCCATTTTCCTTGACTTGGTATTAGATACAGTAGATCATCAAAGACAAATGAAATTTCAATAGATGTATGGGTATGGAAACATAGGATTGCAAGAGGCTTGTAGACACAACCCACTCCTTCAAATGCACAACTCGCCTCTCCATCAAAGACATGTTCAAGAGGTGCCACCTATTGCCATCAGGGAGGAGATACAGAAGCCTGAAGACCCACACTCAAACAATTCAGAAATAGATTATTCCCACTTACTATCAGATTTCTGAATGGTCCATGAACACATTAACTCTACCTCATTATTCCTTTAGTCTTCAATACTTATTTAATTTGTGATTTACAGTAATTTTATGTCTTTGCATTGTACTGCTGCTGCAAAGCAACAGATCTCATGCCAGTGATGATAGAGATGGGCAACACACACAAAATACCGGAGGAACTCAGCAGGCCAGGCAGCATCCATGGAAAAGAGTAAACAGTCAACGTTTCAGGCTGAGACCCTTCAGCAGGACTGGAGAAAAAGAAATGAGGAGTCAGATTTAGAAGGTGAGGGGAGGTGAAACTCAGAGGGGGGAGGGGTGAAGTAAAGAGCTGGGAAGTTGATTGGTGAAAGAGATACAGCTAGAGAAGGGGGAATCCAATGGGAGAGGACAGAAGGCCGTGGAAGAAAGAGAAAGGGGGAGGAGTACCTGAGGGAGGCAATGGGCAATCAAGGAGATAAGGTGAGAGAGGGAAAAGGAGATGGGGAGTAGAGAAGGGGGGGGGCATTATCGGAAATTTGAGAAATCAATGTTACTTCACCCCTCCCCTTCCCAGTTTCACCTATCACCTTGTGTTTCTTCCTCCCCTACCCCCCCCCCCCCACCTTCTAACTCTAACTCCTCATCTTTTTTCTCCAGTCCTGATGAAGGGTCTCAGCCCAAAACGTCAACTGTACTTTTTTCCATAGATGCTGCCAGGTTTGGTGAGTTCCTCCAGCATTTTTTTTGTGTGTGTTGCTTGGATTTCCATCTTCTGCAGATCTTCTCTTGTTTGCGATAATACATACGGTTCTGTTTCTGAGATTTGTAGGTGTTTCAGCCGACAGGAGAATGAAGTTCCTGTGGCACCAAAGCATTCCCCTTCAGAATGAACAATCTTGTAGCGTGTTACTTTTCTCAGAGCTTGGTAGGTGAGAGCACGCTGCTTTACAGTTCAAGGACACCAACAACAATGAACGTGGCAGGTACAAGGGGAAGAATACTTCGTACCAGAGATTTCAGGATGTTACTGTAACTCATAAGACCTTAAGAAATAGGAGCAGAATTAGGCTATTCTGCACATCGAGTCTTTTCTGCCATTCAATCACGGCCAATCTATTATCCCTCTCAACCCCATTCTCCTGCATTCTCCCCATAACTTTTGATGACCTGACTAATCAAGAACCTATCAACCTCTACTGTTTCCTCTCTACACCAATGACTGTGTCTCCAGTTATCCATCAGTTAAACTGAAGTTTTGCAGATGACTCCACTGTCATAGGACTAATCACCAGAGGCGACAAATCCAAATGCTACCAGGGGGTAAACAATGCACCATCAATAACTCTCGGAGACGTGAGGTGAGATATAGGCTTTATTGGCTGGAAGAAAGAACAAGCAGCAAGTGACCACCACACAACATCCTGGAGACTGAGGCTGGGGCGGTGTCAACAATCGCCTTTATACCGGGGTCCGTGGGAGGAACCACGGTCTGTGGAAGGAGCCACAGGAGCAGTCAGCGGGGGGGGGGGGCAGGCCCAGACAGGTATATGTAGTTCACCACAGTAAACAACCTAGTGTCCTGGTGCAAACACAAAAGCATATGCCCTTGAAACCATGGAGATTAACATCACTTCAGGAGAAATGTGTCTCCTCTCCACCCACTCATCATTAACAACTCCACAGCTGGTGCTGTTTCAGCATTCAGGTTTCTAGCCTCGTTATTTCATGGGACCTCACGTGGGAGACCCTTATCTCCTTCATTAACAAAAATGCACAGCAGAGGATGTACGTAGTTCTTGCAGCAGTCGGTAAACTTTCATCTTCCCCACAACATACTGATGCAGTTCTACACTGCCATCATGGGGAGCATCCTCTCATCGGCCTGGTTTGGAGCAGCAGCCTCTTACAACGTGCAAAAGTTACAGAGAACTGTCAGGTCAGCAGAAAAGGTCATTGGCTGCAGTCCACATCACTGCAGGACTTGTCTGTGTCCAGGACAAAGAAATGGGCAGGAAAAGATCATCATGCATGCAACCCATCCAGCAAACTGCCTTTTCCAAAATCTCCCTATTGGAAAGTGCTACAGGGCAATTAATGCAAAAAAATCTTCACAGCTGATGTACCATCAATAACTCTCGGAGACGTGAGGTGAGATATAGGCTTTTATTGGCTGGAAGAAAGAACAAGCAGCAATTGACCACTACACAACATCCTGGAGACTGAGGCCAGGGCTGTGTCTCCAATCGCCTTTATACTGGGGTCCGTGGGAAGAGCCACAGGAGCAGTCAGCGGGGGGTGGGGGGGAATGGGGGCGTGTCCAGACAGGTAAATGTAGTTCACCACAACAGCATCTCAGAAGTTTCTTCTCCCAGCCTGATCAGACACTCCACTGCACTTCAACATGTTAAACCATTCTGTATGTGCATTTTGTGCACTTTATGCAGTCCTGTGTAGGTCTGTAGTCTAGTGTAGCTTTCTCTGTATTGGTGTTGTTTTTTTATTACGTAGTTTGGTCTAGTTTTTGTACTGTGTCATGTAAACCATGGTCCTGAAAAACATTGACTCATTTTTACTGTATACTGTACCAACAGTTATGGTCAAAATGACAATAAAAGTTGACTTGACTTGAAATACTTGCCGGTGTTTGTGTATTTATGCACATTTTATTCTATGTCTGTATTTCTAATTTTATTTTTTATTCTGTATAATGGTTGAAATTGTCATTTTTGTTGCACGTAGTGCCAGCACACCACATCAATTTCCAAACACATGTCAATGTGTGTGGTGAATAACATTGACCCTTGATCGTAGATTACTTCTGCTTTAAGGCAGGGTGTAGATTTTGGCTTCATTAAGACATTTGACAAGGCCCCACTGGTCCAGAAGGTTAAGGCATGTGCGATCCAGGGTGAACTTGCTCATTGGATCCAAGGTTGGCATGGTGATGGAAGGAAGTGGGCAGTGGGGGAAGTGTGCTCTTCTGAATGGAAGTCTGTGGCGACGGTGTAACACAGAGAGCTATGCAGGGACTCTTCTTGTTCAGAGAGACACGAGTCCAAGATTCAAGATTGAAGATTGTTTATTGTCATTCTTCTGCACAATTGTGACTGGAGAATGAAGTGATTGTTACTCTGGATTCAATGGAGCATAAAAACACACAATAGGCAGAAAGAACATAATAAAGAAACAAAAAAAAACAGTAAATATGCACACAAGACCATAAGACATAGGAGCAAACCTGGGCCATTCGGCCCATCGAGTCTGCTCCACCATTTCATCATGGCTGATCCATTTCCCTCTCAACCCCATTCTTCAGCCTTCGCCCCATAACCTTTCACGCCCTGATTAACTAAGAATGCATCAACCTCTGTCTTAAATGCACCCAAAGACCTGGCCTCCACAGCCACCTGTGGCAATGATTCCACAGATTCACCAACCTCTGATTAAAGAAATTCTTCCTTATCTCTGTTCAAAATGGACGTCCCTCTATTTTGAGGCTGTACCATCTGTTCCTAGACTCCTCCACCAAAGGAAACATCCTCTTCACCTCCACTCCATCTAGGCCTTTATACATTTGATGGCTTTCAGTGTGATCTCCCCTCGTTCTAAATTCCAACGAGCACTGGCTCGGAATCTTCAATCACTGTTCATACGATAACCCTTTTATTTCCCAAATCAGTCTTGTGAACCTCCTTTGAACCCACACCAGTGGAAAGGCAGGCAGCAGGCAATGCTTCTCCTGACACAGAGAGACAGAGTTAACACAGGCAAACCACAGTGCTTAGAATGCACAGTCACAAGCGACTGGGAACGTGAATTACCACGCTGGCAGAAACAACAATCTGGCGATGAGTGGATGAAAAGCCGGGGTACTTATGCTGCAGGTTTCGATGAGGATCCAGTGTGCTGCAGTCAAGGAGCCCGGGAGAACACGGGGAAAAGGGAATTCGGAGAATATGAGGAATCAACGGTCGGGACAGAAGGATATAGTATGTTCTGGGACCAGGAGCAGTCATGTGAAGTGTACACTTCCTGGAGTTTGACACTGCTTTGCTGCTGATGTAGTAGAGTCATAGAGTCAGAGGACACAGCACGGAAACAGTTCCTCCCACCCATTAATACACACCGATCTATCCAGCTGCCTCATTCCATCAAACCACACCTGGACCATCACCCTCCATACCTCTCCCATCCATGTACCTCTCCACGCTTCTCCTAAATGTGAAATCAAATTTGCATCCACCACTTCCTCTCACTATCCACCCTCTCACTATTCTCTCGTTCACCTCATCAACATTTCACCTTTCACCCTTAACCCATGACCTCAAGTTGTAATCTTACCCAACCTCAGTAGAAAAAGCCTGATTATATTTACCTATCTGTACTCCTCATAATTTTGTATACCTCTATTAAATCTCTCATTATTCTATGTTCTAGGAAATAAAGTTCTAATCTATTCAACTTTTCCTTATAACTCAGGTCCTCCAGTCCCAGCAATATCCTTGTATATTTTCTCTGTACTCTTTCAGTCTTATTTGCATCTTTCTTCTAGGTAGGTGTCCAAAACTGCACACAATACTCCATCAAAGTCTTAGACAACTTCACATAACATCTCAACTCCTGTACTCAATACTTTGATTTATGAAAGCCAGCTTTCTTACGACCCTATATACGTAACAGTGTTGTCACTTTCCAAAGAATTCTGTTTGGCTAATGCAGATAAGAAGTCTTCTGGTCACTCCACTTTGCAAACCCTATCTTGTAGCAGCCAGAACTGGTGCTTAACTTCAAATTAATTACTGCTTGTAACTTACATTAAGAAGTGAAGACTGGTTCATGTTCTCAACATGAGGTTGAACAAGGAACATTTGTTGGAAGTTTAACTTTGTCACACAAACAATTCTGAACCTTTGGAAAGATCATGCTGCTGTAGTAGAGAGCTGAGGTTAGCAATAAGCCCAGGCTGTTCCCTCTTCCCAATGTTGCCATTAGGTAGGAGGTACAGGAGCCTGAAGACCCACATCTCAATGTTCAGTGACAGCTTCTTCTCCACCTTCTGGAATCCACCTGAACAACCTTAATTTTACTTTGGAATATATTTCTCTCTCTCTCTCTCTCTCTCTCTCTCTCAATTTGCACCAGTGTATGTTTACTTGTGTTTAGTTCGTTGTGTATGTTATGCATAGTTTATGTTAATTTAAATTTATATAATTTACATTGTTACATATGTAATGTTCTGTGCTGCTGCTGTTGCAAAAAGTAAAATCTCATGGCATTTCTACCCTGAGATTGTTATGCCAATGACAATAAACTCAAACTAACAGACTGTCAGCAGGGTTTGCTAGTCTTCACTCTTTTCTCTGGGATGATTTTGTTGTAATGTTTGGAGCAGAGACGTATTGGCAGATCTAGGGGAGAATAAGAAATGGAACAAAGATACAGGAGATGACAGACGCTGGAATCTGGAGCAACACTCTACTGGAAAAAATCAGCAGTTTGAACACCTGAGAGAGAGAAAGAAACTGTTGATACTTTGGGTTGAAAATCTACATCAGGACTAGAGGGAGATTGACGTCTTACATCTGTCCAGGTTCACCAATCACTTTGGACTCTTGTTTCCTCACTCCCCTCGGAGCCCTATTTATACTGACCATTCCCCCCTCCACTCTCAGTCCAAAGTAAATTTATTATCGAAGTACGTGTATGTCTCCCTGAGATTCATTTCCTCATAAGCATTCGTAGTAGAACAGAGAAGTACAATAGAATCAATGAAGAACTACGCACAAAGACTGACAATCAATGTGTAAAAGAAGACAAGCTAGCAAATACAAAAACAATGACTAATAATGATAAATAAGTGTACAATGTCCTGTGTATGTTACTCAAAATGGTTTTTTTTTTGGTTTGTTAAGAGTAGGAATGCTTCTTTGTTTGATAAGTATTTCTCTCGCAGTTGTTTTGCTTTATACTTGTTGATATGGTAATTGTATTAGTTTGTTAACCAATGGGGAATGTTATTTTGTCTTGTGAGGCTGGGAACTTGGGGGAGGGGTTTTCACGGGCTTTTGTGGGGAGAGCAGGAGGAAGACATCGAGGAAGGTGGACGTGCGCTGCACTGCTCGGAAGACCACCAGGGTGGTCCCAGGTGCGACGGCGTGGCGGTCAGATGGGTCGATTGGTTCATTGATTGAGCTCCAACGAGAGCACTAAACAGACTGAACTTTGATAAGTTGGCGCCTTTTGTTTTTTTCCATATATATATAAACTCGAATCTCACAGCACCTGCGTGTATGGGAGGTGGGTTGGTGAGTTGCTGGAACTCCGTTTCCCCTAGACATATACCAGCCTTTTGGGTAAGTGTTACATAAGTAAATAAATAATTCTGAAAACATGCTGCAGAAAGTGATTCCATAGGCTGTTGGATCAGTTCAGTGTTGAGGTGAATGAAGTTCTCCACATTAGCTCTGGAGCCTGATGGTTGAGGGTAATAATCTGACTTACAGAGTTTCTGCATCAGACTTGGCCTGTTCGGTGAAACTCTCCTTCCCTCACCAGTGCATCCTCACCGAAGTTCAGCTTCTCACTCTTCAGTGTACTTGAATACCAAGCACCCACAGCTGGTTCTGGCTGTGTGGTACAGAGACCAAGAGTCTACACTTTTCCATCCCAGACAGTTGGTTTCAGTGCCGAGTTCCTACCTCCCAGATTCACTCAGTTTTCTGTGCTCCAGGAAACACAGGTGCGTTCTTTCCAACTGACAGCCTTGCCCCAGAGATCCATCTGGTCGATGGCTAGTTGACCTCCTTTCAAGCAAATGTCTCAACCCAGAAAAGTTATTCAATTTGGTAAGTCAAATTTGAAGACAGAATACAGGGTTTATAGCAAGATTCTTTGTAGTGTGGAAGAACAGAAAGATCTTGTGGTCCGTATCTACAGATCCCTCAGAATTGCCACACAAGTTGACAAGGTGGTTAAAACCTTAGTTAGACCCCTCTTGGAGTACTGTATTCATTTCTGGTCACCCCACTACAGGATACTATAGAGAGAATGCTGAGGAGATTTACAAGGATGTTGCCTGGATTGTGGAGCATGCCTTATGAGAATAGGTTGAGTGAACTTGGCCTTTTCTCATTGGAGTGACGGAGGATGAGAGGTGACTTGATAGACGTGTATTAGATAATGAGAGGCATTGATCTTGTGGATAGCCAGAGACTTTTTCCCAGGGCTGAAATGGCCAACATGAGGGGGCAGAGTTGTAAGGTGTTTTGAAGGAGATACCGAGGGGATGTCAGCGGTAGGTTTTTCACACAGAGAGTGGTGGTTGCGTGGAATGCACTGCCAGTGAAGGTGGTAGAGGTGGATACAACAGGGTCTTTTAAGAGACTCTTAAAAAGGTACATGGAGCTTAGAAAAATAGAGGGCTATGCAGTAGAAAAAATTCTAGGCAGATTCTCGAGCAGGTTACATGGTCGGCACAACAATGTGGGCAGAAAGGCCTGTAAAGCGCTGTAGATTTCTACGTTTCCATGTTTCGAGAAGGGATATGGTGTTCATTAGTCAGGGGACTGAATTCAAGAGCGCAAGATGAAGTTACACGTCTATAAAACTCTGGTTAGCCCACAGAGTATTGTGTTCAGTTCATTATAGGAAGGATGTGGAGACTTTAGAGAGGGTGCAGAGGAGATTTACCTCAAGAGTTCTGCCTGGACTAGAGTGCATGTTTTATGAAAATACATCGAGTGAGCTCGGGCTTTTTGCTTTGGAGCAAAGATTGATGAGAGGTAACTTCATCAAGGTGTACAAGATAACAAGAGGCACAGATAGAGTGAAGAGGTAAGAGACTTTTTCCAGGGTGGAAATGGCCAATACAAGGAAACATAATTTTAAGATGATTGGAGGAAAGTATCAAGAGATGTCAGAAGTAAGTTTTTGTATACAGAGCATGGTGGGTGTGTGGAACACATGCCAGGGTGGTGGTAGGGGCAGAAATGTTAGGGGTATTTAAGAAATTCTTAGATGGGCACATGGATAATGGAAAAATGGAGGGTTATGTACTGTAGGAGGGAAGGGTTAGATTGATATTAGAGTAGATTAAAAGGTTGGCACAACATCGTAGGCTGAAGGACCTTTACTGTGCTGTAATGTGCTGTGTTCTTTATGTTATGAGAGCAGAGCTGTGAGCTTCTCCCTCGGTTTAACCAAATGGCTGGGATCAATGTCCTAGGGAGACTGTTTTAAACTAATATGGAGGGGGATGGGAACTCAGACAGTAAAGAAGAGGGAAGTGATGCAAAGACCAAAGCTAGAATTAGTGAAGAAAAAAGTAAGAGTAGAGTGCATAAAAGTAAAAAGCAAAAATCACATAGGTCTCTAGATTCTAAAAGGACATTGAGTATAAGGACACTTTATCTGAATGCCTGTAGTATTAGAAACAAGGTTAGAGAACATGTGGCACAGATCAGTACCAAGGCACATGATTTAGTAGCCATTACAGAAACCTGGTTGCAAGGTGGAGATGACTGGGAATTAAATATCCAAGGGTATCAGGTGATACAGAAAGATAGGCAGGAAGGCAGAGGAGGTGGGGTGGAGCTCTTGATTAGGGATGAGATCAGGGTGATTGTGAGAGACAATATAAGATCTATGGAGCAGAATATTGAGTCCATCTGGGTAGAGATTAAGAATAGTAAAGGGAAAAAAAATCACTGGTGTGAGTTGTCTATCGGCCACCTAATAAAAATGTTGCTGACACAGAGGCGATTAACCAAGAAATAACTGAGGCTTGTAAAAACGGAACGGCAATTGTCATGGGGGATTTTAACTTCCACATAGATTGGGTGAATCAGGTTGGTCAAGGAAGTCTTAGAATGCATCCATGATGGCTTTCATGAGCAACATGTTAGAACCTACAAGGGGAAATGTTATCTTAGATCTAGTCCTGTGCAGTGAGACAGGTAAGATGAACGATCTTGTAGTCAAGGATCCTCTTGGAAAGAGTGATC
The DNA here is from genome assembly GCF_030144855.1 of Hypanus sabinus. Classification (NCBI taxonomy): domain Eukaryota; kingdom Metazoa; phylum Chordata; class Chondrichthyes; order Myliobatiformes; family Dasyatidae; genus Hypanus; species Hypanus sabinus. The sequence continues at coordinate 73,644,537 of NC_082709.1, forward strand.
ATAGTATGACTGAATTTCGCATACAGATGGAGGATGAAATAGTTAGATCTAAAACTAGTGTATTATGCTTGAACAAAGGAGATTACAAAAGGATGAGGGAGGAGTTGGCTGATGTGGATTGGGAGCTCAAGCTATTTGGTAGGACAGTTGATGGACAGTGGAATACTTTCAAAGATTTTTCACAGTGTTCAACAGAAGTATATTCCAGTCAAAAGTAAGGACAGTAAGTGTGAGGAGAGCCAGCCTTGGATAACTTGGGAAATAAAAGATAGTATTAAATTAAAAGCTCATGAGTACAAAGTCGCAAAGAGTAGTGGGAGACTGGAGGATTGGGAAAACTTTAAAAAGCAACAAAGAACAACTAAACAAGAAATAAGGAAAGTGAAGATAGAGTATGAAAGTAAATTAGCACAAAATATAAAAACAAATCGCAAAAGTTTTTATAAATATATAAAACAGAAGAAGGTGGCTAAAGTCAACATCGGTCCCTTGGAAGACAAGAAGGGGAAATTGATATTGGGTGATAAGGAAATGGCTGAGGCATTGAACGACTACTTTGTGTCAGTCTTCATGGTAGAGGATGCATCTAGTATGCCAAAGAATGATGTTATGGATGAAATGGGAAGTGAGGACCTAGATAAAATCACTGTCATTAAAGAGATAGTGATAAGCAAACTAGAGGGCCTGAAGGTAGATAAGTCCCCTGGTCCTGATGGGATGCATCCCAGGGTGCTGAAGGAACTGACGGAGGTTACAGTAGACGTGTTGGTAATCATTTACCAAAACTCTCTAGACTCTGGGCAGGTCCCGATGGATTGGAAGACAGCAAATGTCACGCCACTTTTTTAAAAAGGATGTAGGCAAAAGACGGGCAACTATAGGCCAATTAGCTTAACATCTGTAGTTGGGAAAATGCTTGAAGCTGTCATTAATGAAGAAATAGCAAAACATTTAGAAAGGAGGGGATCCATTGGACAGATGCAGCATGCATTCAGAAAGGGCAGGTCCTGTTTGACAAACTTACTGGAGTTCTTTGAGGACATAATGAGTGCAGTGGGTAGAGGGGAACAGGCGGATGTTGTATACCTGGATTTCTGGAAGGTGTTCGATAAAGTGCCACACAAGAGACTTATAATAAGGTACGGATGCATGGAGTCAGAGCAAGTGTATTGGCATGGATAGTGGATTGGTTAACCAATAGAAGGCAGAGAGTTGGTATAAATGGGTGCTTCTCCAGTTGGCAGTCGGTGGTGAGTGGGGTGCCGCAGGGGTCGGTGCTGGGCCCGCAGCTGTTTACCACTTACATTGATGATTTGGAAGAGGGGACTGAGTGTAGTGTAGCAAAAGTTGCTGATGACACTAAACTGAGTGGAAAAGCAAATTGTACAGAGGATGTGGAGAGTCTGCAGAGGGATACAGATAGGTTAAGTGAGTGGGCCAAGGTCTGGCAGATGGAATACAATGTTGGTTAATGCGAGATCAACCACTTTGGAAGGAATAATAGAACAGCAGATTATTATTTAAATGGTGAAAGATTGCAGCATGCTGTTGTGCAGAGGGACTTGGGAGTGCTTGTTCATGAATTTCAAAAAGTTGGCTTGCAGGTACAACAGGTTATTAAGAAGGCAAACGGAATGTTGGTCTTTGTTGCTAGAGGGATTGAATTCAAGAGCAGGGAGGTCATGCTGCAACTATACAGGGTACTGGTGAGGCCGCACCTGGAGTACTGTGTGCAGTTCTGGTCTCCATACTTGGGGAAGGATATACTGGTTTTGGAGGCAGTGCAGAGGAGGTTCACTAGGTTGATTCCAGAGATGAAGGGGTTAACCTATGAGGATAGATTGAGTCACCTGGGACTATACTCTCTGGAATTCAGAAGAATGAGAGGGGATCTTATAGAAACATACAAAATTTTGAAAGGGATAGATAAGATAGAAGTAGGAAAGTTGTTTCCATTGCTGGGTGAGACTAGAACTAGGGGACATTGCCTCAAGATTCAGGGGAGAAGATTTAGGATGGAGATGAGGAGAAACTGTTTTTCCCAGAGAGTGGTGAATCTGTGGAATTCTCTGCCCAGGGAAGCAGTTGAGGCTTCTTCACTAAATATATTTAAGACACAGTCAGGTAAATTTTTACATAGTAAGGGAATTAAGGGTTATGGGGAAAAGGCAGGTAGATGGAGCTGAGTTTACAGACAGATCAGCCATGATCTTATTGAATGGTGGGGCAGGCTTGATGGGCCAGATGGCCTACTCCTGCTCCTATATCTTATGTTCTTATATGCTTGCCATTGAATTCCAGCCACAATGCACCACTGACATTCCTAAAAGTTCTGGAATTCACACAGTTATTTCCAGGAACATCCAAGCCCTCAAAATGTTTTTTCCCATTCACCATTTCCAGAAATAATTGCTAATTCCCTCTTTTGTCACCAGAGTAGACAATTCCACGTCTCCTCACCACCCTCCCGACTCCTCGCCTCTGTACCCGGGCTGCCAGATTTCCACCTTAACCCCAAGCACCCCTGCTGCACCATTTCATAAGCCACCTCTCTCATCACGTCTTGTGGCTTGATGGGAACTGCGTAGGCAGTGCTTCTGTGACCTGATTCGAGGTTTTATGAGGTTTAAGCGGTTAATTTTGTGGATTCAGTTCACCCATCTGTGGCGGTAATCAGACCCACAGAATCCAGATTACACTCAAGTCCCACACAAAATGTTGGAGGGACTCAGTGGGTCAGGCAGCATCTGTGGAGAGAAACGGACAGTTGGTATTTTAGGTTAAGTCCCTTCATATGAACCTGAAACATTGATACTTGGAGTACTGTGTCCAGTTCTGGTCACCTCACTATAGGAAGGATGTGGAAGCATTGGAAAGGGTACAGAGGAGATTTACCAGGATGCTGCCTGGTTTAGAGAGTATGGATTATGATCAGAGATTAAGGGAGCTAGGGCTTTACTCTTTGGAGAGAAGGACGATGAGAGGAGACATGATAGAGGTATACAAGATATTAAGAGGAATAGACAGAGTGGACAGCCAGCGCCTCTTCCCCAGGGCACCACTGCTCAGTACAAGTGGACATGGCTTTAAGGTAAAGGGTGGGAAGTTCAAGAGGGATATTAGAGGAAGGTTTTTCACTCATAGAGTGGTTGGTGCGTGGAATGCACTGCCTGAGTCATGGTGGAGGCAGATACACTAGTGAAGTTTAAGGGACTACTAGACAGGTATATGGAGGAATTTAAGGTGGGGGGTTATATGGGAGGCAGGGTTTGAGGGTCAGCACAACATGATTGTCCTATGATTGTCCATTTCAAGCAACACAGATGCTGCCTGACCTGCTGAGTTTTGTGTGTGTTGCTTTCAATATTCAATAGGTTTCAATGAGATCCCCCCTCATTCTTCGAAACTCTGGCGAGTACAGGTCTGCCATTATTGTCCTTGGACTCTTGCTCTTCTCCTTACGCGGTTGGACCCAGCCAGATTTTCGCTCCAGCTGGACTTCCCAGGGAAGTCATCTCCTCCAATGTTCAGCTCCACTGTTTTCCTACAACAAGGTTTTGGAGCAAGTTGCACCAAGGGTTCCCCGGCAACACAGTTGCATTTCAAGATCTGCCGTGTAAAACCACACCACAGTTTGTCTGCTCTCCTTTTTATCCACTCAAACAGCTCTCATCAAAACAGCTTAACCTGGCTGCTCTCATATTGCCAATTACAAAGAGAGGTACAATTACTGAACACCTCATTTACACACTCACCCTCAAAATGCTTCAGCTCAAATCCAGCCTGCAGGAACTAACTATTAGAGAGACTAGCTTTGACGACTAATTCAGGGGAAATTAATGAATTCTTTGACAAAAGTCCAAATGATAGTGTTGTGCTGTTGAAAATTGCTTATCCATGGAGCAGGTTGTATGTATATAACAATGCCTTCACCATCAAGGTGGAATTGGTTTATTACAGTCATAGTGAAAAGCTTGTCTTGCATACTGTTCATACACATCAAATGATTGCACAGTGCATTCAAGGTAAAACAATAACAGTGCACAGTAAAGAGTGATAGCTACAGAGAAAATGCAGGGGGGTAGACAATAAAGTACAAATGTTTGTACAAGATCATAATGAGGTAGATATTGATCCAAACTAATCAACTCCTAAAAAACTGCTTAGTGGGTTAAACAAACTTCAAAGTCAAGAGTTCATCTCATTGTACGAGGGAACTATCCAATATTCTTACAACAGTGGGGTGGAAGCTATCCTTGAGCCTGGTGGTATGTGCTTTCAGGCTTTTGTATCTTCTGCCCAATGGGAGAGGGGAGAAGAGAGAAAGCCTAGGTTGGGTGGGGCTTTACTGAGGCAGCGAGGAGTGCAGACAGAGTCTATAGAGGGGAGGCTGGTTTCTGTGCTGTGCTGAGCTGTGCCCACAACTCTCCGCAGTTTCTTGCGCTCATGGGCAGAGCAGCTGCCATATCGAGCTGTTATAGACCCAGACAGGATGCTTTCTTTGGTGCATCGATTTTAAAAAAAAGTAAGGGTCGGTGAGGCCATGCCAAATTTCTTTAGCCTCCTGAAGGAGTAGAGATATGGGAGAGCTTTCTTGGCCATAGTGCTTACATAGTTGGACCAGGATAGGCTATTGTCGATGCTCACTCCTAGGAACATGAAGCTCTCAACCGCAACACCATTCATGTAGACAAGAGCATGTGCACCATCCCTCTCCCTGAAGTTAATGATCAGCTCTCTTGCTGACATTGAGGGAAAGGTTGTTGTCATGGCATCATGTTGCTAGGTCACCTCCTTCCTGTACTATGACTTATCATCGGGAGGCAGGAAGGGTGGTCCTCTCCCCTCTCTTGTTTCACCCTTTGTTGGATGCATCAGGAAGGATGAGATTATCACGGAGTGATGAATCCAGGCAATGGAGGTACTTGAATCAAAACTAGATCTTCCACCTGAAACTGCAGATCGATCAGCATCTATGACCAAAGTTAACTGCAGCACATGTTCTTTGGCAACTGGCCTGACTGATCATCCTTTCGCTTCCCTGCCTGGTCCGATCACCTGAAGGTGCCCAAGATCTGGTTGGGAAGAGACAGGGTGAGCACCAAAAAGTGGCAGGAGTGGATGGGCAGGTGGCAACAAAAGTTCGGAAGCTGGGAGTGGTGTCCATTCTCGTTGGCGAGCAACATTTTGTGATGAGATGCGAGGTGGTCTCAGGGGTATATTGCATTTCCCGCACCTTCACTGTGGTGGTCATCCAAGTTGTCTTGCACTCATTGAACATAGAACATTGCACACAGTACAGGCCCTTCGGCCCATGATGCTGTGCTAACCTGTTAACTTACTCCAAGATCAATCTAACCCATCCCTCCTACATAACCCTTCATTTTCTATCATCTATATGTCTATCTAAGAGTTTCTTAAATGCCCCTAATGTAACTACCTCTACCACCACCCCTGCTGGGGAATTCCATGCACCCACCACTCTGTGTAAAAACATACCCCCGCCATCCCCCTATTTTTTCTCCAAAAACCTTAAAATTATGCCCTCTTGTATTAGCCATTTCTGTCCTGGGAAAAAGTCTCTGGCTGCCCCCTCTGTCTATGTCTCTTATCACGTGGTACACCTTTATCAAGTAAGCTCTCATCATCCTTCACACCAATGGGAAAAGCCCTAGCTTGCACAACCTACGTTCATAAGACTTGCTGTCTACTCCAGGCAGCATCCTGGTAAATCTGTTCAGCAACCTCTCGAAAGCTTCCACATCCTTCCAATAATGAGGTGACCAGAGCTGAGCACAATACTCAAAGTGGGGTCTGACCAGGGTTTTATAGAGCTGCAACATTACCTCACGGCTCATGAATTAACTTCCCCAAATAATGACTGCCCACACACCATGCAGCTTCTTAACAACTCTGTCAGTGAGGGAACTATGGATGTAAACCCCAGGATTTATCTGTTCCTCCACACTACCATGAATTATGCCAGTGACTCTATATCCTCTTTTCAAATTCCATCTTTCAAAGTGAATCACTTCACTCACAGTTTTTCGAGTTCAACTCCATCTGCCACTCCTCTGCCCAGCACCGCATCCCGTCACTGTTCCATTGCAACCTAATCAGCCTTCCACACTATCCACAGCTCCACCGATCTTTGTGTCATCTGCAGACTGACCAAGTCATCCTCATCCAAGTTGTTATAAAAATCACAGTATTCCCAGGTCAGGTCCCTGTGGAACACCACTGGTCACCGACCTCCAGGCAGAATATCTGCACCTACTTCTGTCATCATCTGAGGATCCAGCTGACTGTGAAGCACACCCAGATCTCCAGTGGTGGGAGGCCTACTCACTGTTGCCCGCGGTCATCCTCCTGGGTGAGTGCGTCAAGCTGAAGAATGGTGCTTATGTACTTCAGCTACCCCTTCCATCTGACAAAGGATGGGCCTGGTCCCATTCAACTTGGCTTTACCACACTACCTATCCCTTCTAGGAAATTCCTTCAGGGAAACATGGGTCAGTATGGATCATTTTGTGAGAAGATGCTCAGCGTAGACTGTCCAAGCCGTCTGTCGGAAGAGCCCATTGCTGGACCTCATCACTGAACACCATGACCTTGCCTGGCTCACAGTAAGGGGGTGGGGCAACATGATGAAAGACCCCTCCCACCCCAGACATTCTCTCCTCTCTCTCAGACAGTAGAGACAAATCACTGGGCTCAAGGACATTTCCTGTTCCGCTGTTATACGACTGAATGCTCCCCTCCTACAATAAAATGGATTCTTGACCTCACTATCTACCTCATTATGACCTTGCACCCATAGTGCATTTTCTTTGTAACCGTAATCATTATTCTGCACTTTTATTGCTTGCCTTGCACAAGCTCCATGTACTGATGAAATCAAACAACCAGCCTGGATGACATGCAGAACATTTTTTCCCACTACGTGTGACCAGTAGAGCATTTTACCAGTTCACCTTCCTGGTCAGATACTTCCTGTACTGTCGGAATCTCACTGCTAATGCACACCACTCTTGGATGGCTACGATGAGAATAAGACAATCTCCCATCTCTTTACAGACTGTCCGCTTACAAAGAGGGTGAGGAGAAGGAGGTGAGGGTTCTTGCCGAGGCTCCACCATTGAGTACATTCATGAGGAACGCTGCCACCAGAAAGTAGCATCTGTCATGAAGGACAGCCACGATCCAGGCCATGCTCTCTTCTCGTTGCTGCCATCAGGAAGGAGGTACAGGAGCTTTAAGTCCCATTCAACGAGGCTCAGAAACAGCTAAGGCTCCTGAACCAGCGTGGATAACTTCACTCACCTCAACTCTAAACTGATTACACAACCTACAGACTTACTTTGAAGGACTGCAGAACTTATGTTCTCCATATTTATTTATTTATTGTTATTATTGATATTTTTGTGTTTAGAGTTCAATTTCTTTTCCACATTGGTTATTTGACAATTTTTGGGTGTAGTTTTTCATTGATTCTATTCTATTTGTTTGTTCTGCCCGTAAGCAAATGAATCTCAAGGTAATCTGTGGTGATGTGTACATACTGTATAATCGATTTATGTTGAACTTTGCTCCAGCCAGCTGGATTCTGTGATCTATAGGCTGTTACTACTGTCACACACCTAGACAGGCATCGAGTGCTGCTGGAAGATCATCATCTCGGTGAAAAATACACTTTGGTCTGCCTGGAACTCTTTGGTCTTCCAGCACGATGAGATGACTGTAAGGGAATCCTGCTACTGGCTCGCTGATCTCAGTACAAGAAGACCGAGAGGGATTCCACTTTACCTGGGACACCGCGGAGGTTCTGACGCAGGCAAACACGAAGCAGTTCTGAGGATTTTTAGAAGCGTGGTAACTCCGTAAGCAAACATATTGAAATAGATACCATCTACGACCCCCTAAGAGCCAAAGAAATGCGAGCCAATAGAATTCAAAGGTCAACTGGAGGGGTAGCCAATTAGGACTGAGGCAAGCACATGGGGGCCTACGTAAATGCGAGCACCCCCAGAGAGAAACACCAACAACTGCGCACTGAGGTTGTGCCACCTTGACTAGTGATGAAAAGTCTGCAAGATAATTGCCAAGCTCTGCAAAAGACCACAACATCAAACTAACAGTAATGTTCTGTGTCTTAGCCTGATATGAGACCTCCAGCATTGCACTGTCCTGCTTCTCTGTCTATTTTTCACAAAAATACAGTTATTATAAACTCATACCACAGCAGTACTATTATACAATCACAATACAAGCAAAAAAGAGACAAACCCTGACTAATGCAGGCTAAAATATCCTTCCTCAAGGATACATTAATCTTCCATGGTGCCCAACGGTCTTGAAACAGCTCTATGTTATGTGTGGACACCATGTGTACTTTGTCCACAACTACCTGGGCATGGACATACCCGGTGAACGTTGCCAGGCAGTCAGTCGAGCAGAACCCTCCACTGTTGGTCTCTGGGACCCATGGGTAGCTATCTTAGCCAGTCCCAGGAGCAGGTTGACTAGGACATCCTCCTCTCTCCCTGACCCATTCTGTACTGGATGACCAAAGGCGAAGAGGGTAGAAGGTACACAAATCCATGAAGCATTCCTGCTTCTCTTTCGGTGGGGGCCGGTTGAATGACTTGTGATGGTAAGTCAGGCATTACTTTCCTATTCAAGTACTCATCACAATACAGTATTTGTATCTGTCTCCACCATCTCCTTTGGAAGCTCTTTCCAGATATTCACCACCCTCTGTGTGCAAAAACCTATCTTTCAGATCTCACTTATGTAATTTTTTCCTCCTTCACCTTGTCCATAAGACATAGGAGCAGAATCAGGCCATTCAGCCCATCAAGTCTATCCTGGCTGAGCCTGGATCCTATGCAATACTATACACCTGTCCTCTCACCATGTCCTTGATCAATCAGGAATCCATCAACTTTGGCTTTAAATATACCCATGGACAAGTCCTCCACTGTAGCCTGTGGCAGAGCATTCCATAGATTCACTACACTTCGGCTAAAAAAAAAGTCCTCCTTACTTCTGCTCTAAAAGGTTGCCACTCAATTTTGAAGCTGTGCCCTCCAGTTCCGGAAACCCCATCCATAGGAAACATCCTCTCCACATGCACCCTATCTAGTCCTTTCAACATTCGATGGGTTTCAATGAGATCCCCACGCATTCTTCTAAATTCCAGTGAGCACGGGCCCAAAGCTACCAAATGCTCCTCATATGTTAACCTCTTCATTCCTGGAATCATCCTCGTGAACCTTCTCTGGACTCTCTCCAATGACAACACATCCTTTCTGAGGTATGGTGCCCAAAACTGTTGACAATACTCCAAGTGTAGCCTCACTAGTGTCTTATAAAGGCTCAGCATTATCTCCTTGTTTTTATATTCTACTCCCCCTGAAATAAATGCCAACATTGGATTTGCCTTCTTAACCACAGACTCAACTTGTCAATTAACCTTCTGGGAGTTTTGCACAAGGATTCCTAAATCCCTCTCCACCTCTGATGTTTGAATTATCTCCCTATTTAGATGACAGTCTGCACTGTTGTTCATTTTACCAAAATTCATAAATATACATTTCCCAACACTGTATTCCATCTGCCACTTTTTTGTCCATTCTTCCAGTTTGTCTAAGCCCTGCTGCAATTGCATTGCTTCCTCAGAATACCTACCCCTCCACTGATCTTTGTATCATCCGCAAACTTTGCCACAAAGCCAGCAATTCCATTATCTAAATCATTGACAAACAATGACAGAAGTAGCAGGCCCATTACTGAACCCTGAGGAAGACCTCCAGTCATTGACAGCCAACCAGAAAAGGCCCCCTTTATTCCCATTCGCTGCCTCCTGCCTGTCAGCCATTCTGTTATCCATGCCAGTATATTTCCTGTAATATCATAGGATTTTATCCTGTTAAGTAGCCTCGTGTGAGGCACTTTATCAAATGCCTTTTGAAAGTCTAAGTAAATGACATCCACTACCTCTCCTTTGTCTATCCTGCTTATTATTTCCTCAAAGAATTCCAATAGATCTGTCAGGCAAGATTTCCCTTACAGAAACCATGCTGACTTTGACTTATTTTGTCATTAGTCTCCAAGTACTCTGAAACCTCTTCATTAACAAGGGACTCCAACACTTTCCCAGCCACAGAGGTTAAGCTAACTGGCCCTTAATTTCCTCTCTTTGTCTTCCTCCCTTCTTAAAGAGTGGGGTGACATTTGCAATTTTCCAGTACTCTGGAACCATGTCAGAATCAAGTGATTCTTGAAAGATCATGACCAATGTTGCCACATGAGTGCTAGGGTTCAGGATGTCCATGAGCATTTGCAGAATATTCTTGAAGGGGAGGGTGAGCAGCTGGAGGTCATGGTACATGCTGGTACCATTGACATGGGCAGGAGAAGGGTAGAGGTCCTGTACAGTAAGTTTAGGGAGTTAGGAACGAGGCTGAAGAGCAGGACCTCCAAGGTGGTAATCTCCGGATTGCTCCCGGTGTCAGAGGCTGGGGAAGGTCAGAACAGGAAGATAGCACAGATGAATGAGTGGCTGAGGAGATGGTGCAGGGGACAGGGTTTCAAGTTCTTGGATCATTTGAACCTTTTCTAGAGAAGGATTGACCTGTACAAGTGGGACATCTTGCACTTGAACTGGAGGGGAGCCAATATCCTGAGAGAAGGGTTTGCTAATCCTATCGGGAAGGGTTTAAACTAGATTTGAAGGAGGGTGGGAACCTAAGTGAAGAGGCAGAGGATGGGGTGGTTGGCACACAAGTAGAGGCAACTTGTAGGGAGTTTGTGAGGAAGGATATGCAGTTGATAAAGCAAAGTTGTCAGATGGTTTGAGATGTGTCTATTTTAATGCAAGGAGTATCATAAACAAGGCGGATAATCTTAGAGCGTGTATCAATACATGGAACCATGATGTTGTGGCCGTTACACAGGCTTGGATGTCTCAGGGGTAGGAATGGCTTCTGCATGTTATGGGCTTTAGATGTTTCAAAAGGACAGGGAGGGAGGCAAAAGAGATGGCATAGTGGCATTGCTAATCAGGGATAGTGTCACGGCTGCAGAAAAGGAGGAAGTCATGGAGGGATTGTCCACTGAGTCATTGTAGGTGAAAGTCAGAACAGGAAGGGACAATAACTCTATTGGGAGTTTTTTATAGAACACCCAATAGTAACAGAGACATCAAGGAGCATGTAGGGGGGCAGACTCTGGAACGGTGCAATAATAATAGGGTCATTGTGATGGCTGATTTTAACTTTCCTAATATTGACTGGCATCTCCTTAGAGCAAGGGACTTTGATGGGGTGGAGTTTGTTAGGTGTGTTCTGGAAGGTTTCCTGACACAATATATAGATAAGCCTACTAGAGGAGAAGCTGGACTTGATCTGGTATTGGGAAATGAACCTGGTCAGGTGTCAGATCTCTCGGTGGGAGAGCATTTTGGAGATAGAGACCACAGCTCTGTCTCCTTTACCATGGTGCTGGAGAGGGATAGGAGCAGACAATTTGGGAAAAACATTTAATAGGGTAGGAGGAAATATGATGCTATTAGACAGGAACTTCGGAGCAGAATTTCTCAGGGAAATGCACAGCAGAAATGTGGGAAACGTTCAGGGAACATTTGCATGGCATTCTGCATAGGTATGTTCCACTGAGGCAGGAAAAGGATGGTAGGGTAAAAGAACCATGGTGTACAAAGGTTGTAGAAAATTTAGTTAAGAAGAAGAGAAAATCTCATGAAAGTTCAAGAAACTAGTTACTGGTAGAGCTCTAGAAAATTACAGGATTTCCAGGAAGGAGCTCAAGAATGAAATTAGGAGACCTAGAAGGGGCCATGAGAGAGCCTTGGTGGGTAGGATTAAGGAAAACCCCAAAGCATTCTCCATGAAGAGCAAGAGGATGAGCCATGTGAGATTAGGACCAATCAGGAGTGAGAGTGGAAACGTGTGGAGCCGGAGGAGGTAGTGGAGGCACTTAATGAATACTTTCCTTCTGTATTCACCAGTAAAAAGGACCTTGGCAATTGTGAGGGTGTCATACAGTGGACTGAAATGCTTGGGTGTATAGACATTAAGAAAGAGGATGTGCTGGAACTGTTGAAATGTATTAAGTTAGATAAGTCTCCTGGACTAGACGAGATATACCCCAGGCTGCTGTGGGAGGTGAGGGAGGAGATTGCTGAGCCTCTGGCGATGATCTTTGCATCATCAATAGGGATGGGAGAAGTACCAGAGGATTGAAAAATTGCAAATGTTGTTCCTTTGTTCAAGAAAGGGAGTAGGGATAACCCAGGAAATTATATAGACCACTGAGTCTTACCTCAGTGGAGGGCAAGTTGTTGAAGAAGATCCTGAGAGGCAGGATTTATGAACATTTGGAGAGACATAATCTGATTAGGGATAGTCAGAATGACTTTGTCAAGGGCAGGTCGTGCCTTACAAGCCTAAGTCAATTCTTTGAGGATGTAACAAAACACATTGATGAATGTAGAGCAGTGGATGTAGTGTGTATGGATTTCAGTAAGGCATTTGATAAGGTTCCCCACGCAAGGCTCATTCAGAAAGTAATGACGCATGGGATCCAAGGAGACCTTGCTTTGTGGATCCAGAACTGGCTTGCCCACAGAAGGGAAAAGGGTGGTTGTAGATGGTTCGTATTCTGTTTGGAGGGACGGTGACCAGTGGAGTTCTGCAGGCATCTGTTCTGGGACCCCTCCTCTTTGTGATTTTTATAAATGGACTGGATGAAGAAGTAGAAGGGTGGGTTAGTAAGTTTGCTGATGACACAAAAGTTGGGGGTGTTGTGGATAGTCTGAAGGGATGTCAATAGGATGCAGAAATGGGCTGAGAAGTGGCAGCTGGAATTCAACCCAGGTAAGTGTGAAGTGATTCATTTCAATAGCTCAAATTTGAAGACAGATTATAATACTAATGGTAAGACTCTTTACAGTATGGAGAATCAGCGAGATCTTGGGGTTTATGTCCACGGGTCACTCAAAGCTGCTGCGCAGGTTCACAGTGTTGTTAAGGAGGCGTTTTGTGTAATGGCCTTTATCAAACGTGGGGTTGAGCTCAAGGGCTGTGAGGTAATGTTAAACCTATATAAGACCTTGGTTAGACCTCACTTGGAGTACTGTGCTCACTACTGGAAGGATGTGGATATTATAGAGAGAGTGCAGAGGAGATTTACAAGGATGTTGCCTGGATTGGGGACCATGCCTTATGAGAATAGATTGAGTGAACTCGGCACTTTTCTCTTTGGAGCGACAGAGGATGAGAGGTGACCTGATAGAGGTGAGAGGCATTGATTGTGTGGGTAGTCAGAGACTTTTTCCCAGGGCTGAAATGGCTAACCTGAGGGGGCTTAGTTTTAAGGTGCTTGGAAACAGGTACCGAGGGGATGTCAGGGGTAAGTTTTTCACACAGATGGAATGCACTGCTGTCAGTGGTGGAAGAGACGGATACAATGGGGTCTTTTAAGAGACTCTTAGATAGGCACATGGAGCTTAGAAAAATAGAGGGCTATGCAGTAGGGAAATTCTAGGAAGTTTCTGGAGCAGGTTAGGTGGTTGGCACAACATCGCGGGCTGCAGGGCTGTAATGAGCTGCGCATTTCTATGTTCTATATTCAAAGCATCTGTTATCTCTTCAGCAACTTCTCTCTGGACTATGGGATGTTGTCCATCTGGTCCAGGTGTCTTATCCACCTTAAGACCTCTCAGTTTGCTTGGCACTTTTTCCTTTGTAATAGCAATGGCACTCACTCACTGCTCCCTGACTCTTACAGACCTTTGGCACACTGCTGGTGTCTTCCATAGTAAAGATTGATTATACTTATTAAGTTCATCTGCCATTTCTTTGTCCCCCATTACTACCGCACCAGAATCATTTTCCAGTTGTCCAATATCGACTCTCACCTCCCATTTATTCTTTATATAACTGAAAAACTTTTAGTATCTTGCTTTATGTTATTGGCTAGTCTGCCCTCATATTTCATCTTTTCCATTCTCATTGCTTTTTTAGTTGCTTTTTGTTGGATTATAAAAGCTTCCCAATCATCCAACTTCCCACTCACTTTTGCTACCTTATATGCCCTTTCCTTGGCTCCTATGCAGTGCTTAACTTCCCTTGTCAACCACGGTTGCCTACTCTTGCCATTTGAGAACAACTTCTTCTGTGGGACTTAACTATATAAACCCAATAGTATGAATGGCAGCAATGCTTCACTACCAGATGAACTCAACGCTTTCTATGCCCACTCAGAAAGGGAGAACACAACTTCAGCTGTGAAGATTCCAGCTGTACCTGATGACCCTGTGATCTCTGTCTCAGAGGCTGATGTTAGACTGTCTTTAAAGAGAGAGAACCCTCGCAAGGTGGAAGGTCCCAATGGAGTACCTGGTAAGGTTCTGAAAACCTGTGCCAACCAACTAGCGGGGGTATTCAAGGATACTTTCAACCTTTCACTGCTACAGGTGGAAGTTCCCACTTGCTTTGAAAAGGCAACAATTATACCAGTGCCAAAGAAGAATAATCTGAGCTGCCTTAATGACTATCGCTCAATAGCAGTCACATCAACAGCGATGAAATGCTTTGAAAGGTTGGTCATGACTAGACTGAACTCCTGCCTCAGCAAGGACCTGGACCCATTGCAATGTGCCTATCGCCACAATAGGTCAACAGCAGACACAATCTCAATGGCTCTCCACACGGCTTTAGACCACCTGGAGAACACAAACACCTACTTCAGGATGCTGTTCATCGACTATAGCTCAGAATTTAATACCATTATTCCCACAATCCTGATAGAGAAGCTGTAGAACCTGGGCCTCTGTACCTCCCTTTGCAATTGGATCCTCAACTTCCTAACCGGAAGACCACAATCTGTGTGGATTGGTGATAACATATCCTCCTCGCTGATGATCAACACTGGCGCACCTCGGGTGTGTGCTTAGCCCACTGCTCTACTCTCTCTATACCCATGACTGTGTGGCTAGGCATAGTTCAAATACCATCTATAAATTTGTTAATGATACAACCATTGTTGGTAGAATCTCAGGTGGTGATGAGAGGGCGTACAGGAGCAACATTTGCCAACTGCAGCTCCTATCAAACCTCATTAGGGAACTGGAGTGGGAGCTGGATGACCTCTGGATCATTCGGGAGAATGAGGAGTTTATAGATAGTAGCTACAGGGAGGCAGTTACGCCAAAGGAGCAGCGCACAGGCAATTGGGTTACCGTCAGGTGAGGGAAAGGGAAAGGGCAGGCAGAGCAGGGCTCCCCTCTGGCCATTCCCCTCAACAACAAGTATACCGATTTGGAAACTGTTGGGGGGGGGAAGGCTTACCTGGGACAAGCTGTGGCAGCCGGATCTCTGGCACTGAGTCTGGCTCTGCAGTGCAGAAGGGAGGGGGGAAGAAGAGGAGAGCGGTAGTGATAGGGGATTCGATAGTTAGAGGTACAGACAGGAGGTTCTGTGGTCGTGACAGAGACTCCCTGATGGTTTGTTGCCTCCTGGGTTGGGGATGTCTCTGATCATGTGTACTGCATTCTGAAATGGGAAGGTGATCAGCCAGACGTCATGGTACACATCAGTACCAATGACGTAGGAAGAAAGAGTGAGGAGGTCCTGAAGAGTGAGTATGGAGAGCTTGGTAGGAAGTTAAAAAGCAGGACCTTGAGGGTGGTAATCTCAGGATTGCTACCTGTGCCACGTGCCAGTGAGGGTAAGTGTAGGATGCTCTGGAGGATGAACACGTGGCTGAGAAACTGGTGTAGGGAACAGGGTTTCAGATTTCAGGATCATTGGGACCTCTTCTGGGGCAGGTGGGACCTGTACAAGAGAGACAGGTTACACCTGAACCACAAGGGGACCAATACCCTTGCAGGGAGGTTTGTTAGTGCTATTGGGGAGGGTTTAAACTAGATTTGCAGGGGGATGGGAACCAGAGTACCAGAGTAGATAGTGGAGCAGGGGTGAAAATAAATGATGTTAAAGGTTCATGCAAAGTCACAAATAGAAGGGTTGTGTGTGGTGGTAATAATCTTCTGAGGTGTGCCTGTTTCAATGGGAGGAGTATTGTGGGGAAGGCTGACAAGCTGAAGGCATAGATTGACACATGGAATTATGACATTGTAGCCATGAGTGAAACTTGGCTACAGGAGGGGCAGGACCGGCAGCTTAATGTTCCAGGGTTCCAATGTTTCAGACGTGACAGAGGCAGAGGAATGAAGTGGCGAGGAGTGGCATTGCTAGTCAGGGAAAATGTTACAGCAGTGCTCAGGCAGGACAGATTAGAGGGCTTGTCTACCGAAGCCATATGGGTGGAGCTGAGAAACAAGAAAGGTATGACAATGGGGTTGTATTATAGACCACTCAATAGTCAGCGAGAATTGGAGGAGCAAATCTGCAGAGAGACAGCAGACAACTGCAGGAAACGTAAAGTTATGATTGTAGGGGATTTTAATTTTCCACATATTGATTGGGACTCTGATGCACCATCAATAACTCTCGGAGATGTGAGTCAAGGTAGGCTTTTATTGGCTGGAAGGAAGCACCGTCAGCAGCAAGAGACCACCACACAACATTCTGGAGACTGAGGGAGGAGCAGTGCCTCCAATCGCCTTTATACAGGGGTCTGTGGGAGGAGCCACAGGAGCAGTCAGCGGGGGGGGGGGGGGGCATGTCCAGACAGGTATCTGTAGTTCACCCCATTCACCCCCCTTTGTTTTAAAAGAGAGTCCCCATGGGGCGAAGTTTCTTACAAGCATATTTACAGGTTAAGTCTATCAGGTGGTCGAATCTGTCGCTGCGATCTACATAGCACCGGCTGTGATTGCACAGATGCCGGAGGTGATTGCACCGGAGACGGTGGTTGTGCTGGTTCCGGCCTAACTGGAGATGTCAGCCCACTAGGAGTCAGTGATCCCTCATGAGTGTGCAAGGCGCCTGGTATATACGCGTACGAAATGCCCGGTATAGAAGTGTCGTGAGGAGTCTGTGTAGGGCTCGATGTGCGCTGTGTCACCTCGGGTACAGGGTTCATAGTTACTGTTGAGTGTTCGGGGTAGTGGTCTGCTGCTCCTGCGGGCACCAGGTTGCGGACGGAGACCGTGTCCTTCCGCCCATCAGGTAAGACCACGGAGGCATACTGGAGGTTAGCATGAAGTATGTGAACCCTCTCGACCATCGGGGAGTATTTATTGCTCCTCACATGTTTCCAGAGCAGCACTGGCCCTGGGGACGTCAGCCAAGCCGGTAGGGTGGTCCCAGTGGCAGACTTCCTGGGAAGAGTAAAGAGTCGCTTATGAGGGGTGGCATTGGTGGACGTGCATAACAGGGAGCGGATGGAGTGGAGTGCCTCGGGGAGAACCTCCTGCCAGCGAGAGACCGGCAACCCCTTTGACTTAAGGGCTAAGAGTGTGGCCTTCCACACAGTGGCATTCTCCCTCTCCACCTGTCCATTTCCCCGGGGATTATAACTCGTGGTCCAACTAGTAGCAATGCCCCTAGCTAGCAGATACTGGCGCAGCTCGTCACTCATAAAGGAGGACCCTCTATCACTGTGGATATAGCAGGGATATCCGAACAGAGTGAAGAGCTGGTGCAGGGCTTTTATGAGGAACGTGGCAGTGGTATCGGGGCAGGGGATGGCAAAGGGGAACTGCGAGTACTCGTTGATAATGTTGAGAAAGTAGACATTGCGGTTGGTGGAGGGAAGGAGGCCCTTAAAGTCAACACTCAGTCACTCAAAGGGGCGGGTGGCCTTGATAATTTGCGCCTTTTCAGGACGGTAGAAGTGCGGTTTGCACTCAGCGCAGACTTGGCAGTCCCTGGTCATCGTCCTGATTTCCTCAAGGGAGTAAGGCATTGCCACAGTGTGGAAGGCCACACTTTTAGCCCTGTGGTGAACTATGTGCCTGTCGGGACACGCCCCTGCTGACTGCTCCTGTGGCTCCTCCCACAGGCCCCTGTATAGAGGAGATCTGAGGCCTGACGCTCGGCCTCAGTCTCCAGGACATTGTATGATAGACACTCACTCCTGGTTCCTTCTTCCAGTCAATAAAAGCCGATATCTCGCCTTACGTCTCAGTGTGAGTTATTGATGGTGCATCAATTTTATTGACTGGAAGTTTTACAACATGGAACCCGTTTTGCGTCCGGACCGGTTGGATTTGGACCCTCAAGACCCTGACGCAGCTCTCGCTTTTGAACTCTGGCTTGCATGCTTCCAATCGTACTTGGCGGAGCTTCGTGCGACTGAACCCACCGTTATGCACAGAATCCTACTCTCGAGGGTCACCCCCAAAGTTTACTCCATTATCAGGGACCTGCCGACCTACAATGGGGCACTGGACGCCCTCAAAAGACAGTACCTGCGGCCGGTGAACACCGTCATAAACGCCCTGCGCCAGCTCTTCACTCTGTTCGGGTATCCCTGCTATATCCACAGTGATAGAGGGTCCTCCTTTATGAGTGAGGAGCTGCGCCAGTACTTGCTAGCTAGGGGCATTGCTACTAGTCGGACCACGAGTTATAATCCCCGGGGTAATGGCCAGGTGGAGCGGGAGAATGCCACAGTGTGGAAGGCCACACTTTTAGCCCTTAAGTCAAAAGGGTTGCCGGTCTCTCGATGGCAGGAGGTCCTCCCTGAGGCACTGCACTCTCTCCGCTCCCTGTTATATACGTCCACCAATGCCACCCCTCACGAACGCCTATTCTCTTTTCCCAGGAAGTCTGTCACTGGGACCACCCTACCAGTTTGGCTGACGTCCCCGGGGCCAGTGCTGCTCCGGAAACATGTGAGGAGCAATAAATACTCCCCGCTGGTAGAGAGGGTTCACCTTCTACATGCGAACCCCCAGTATGCTTACGTGGTCTTACCTGATGGGCGGGAGGACACGGTCTCCATCCGCGACCTGGCACCCGCAGGTGCAGCAGACCACTACCCAGAAGGCTCTCCGGTAACTATGAACCCTGCACCAGAGGTGACACCGTGCTCACCAGGCCCTACACAGACTCCTCACGACACTTGTATACCGGGCGTTTCGTACGCATTTATACCAGGCGCCTCGCACATGCGTGAGGGATCACCGGCGCCTAGTGGGCAAGAACAAGCACAACCTCCGTCCCCTGTGCAATCACCAATGTTGCCGGCATCTATGCGGTCACAGCCGGTGCTACGTAGATCGCAGCGACAGATTCGACCACCTGATAGACTTGACTTGTAAGAACTTCGCCACATGAGGACTCTTTCAAATGAAGGGGGGGTGAATGTGGTGAACTATGTGCCTGTCTGGACACGCCCCCTGCTGACTGCTCCTGTGGCTCCTCCCACAGGCCCCTGTATAAAGGAGATCTGAGGCCTGACGCTCGGCCTCAGTTTCCAGGACATAGTATGATGGACACTCACTCCTGGTTCCTTCTTCCAGTCAATAAAAGCCGATATCTCGCCTTACGTCTCAGTGTGAGTTATTGATGGTGCAACAAGCCCTTAAGTCAAAAGGGTTGCCGGTCTCTCGATGGCAGGAGGTCCTCCCTGAGGCACTGCACTCTATCCGCTCTCTGTTATGTACGTCCACCAATGCCACCCCTCACGAACGCCTATTCTCTTTTCCCAGGAAGTCTGTCACTGGGACCACCCTACCAGTTTGGCTGACGTCCCCGGGGCCAGTGCTGCTCCGGAAACATGTGAGGAGCAATAAATACTCCCCGCTGGTCGAGAGGGTTCACCTTCTACATGCGAACCCCCAGTATGCTTACGTGGTCTTACCTGATGGGCGGGAGGACACGGTCTCCATCCGCGACCTGGCACCCGCAGGTGCAGCAGACCACTACCCTGAAGGCTCTCCGGTAACTGTGAACCCTGCACCAGAGGTGACACCGTACTCACCAGGCCCTACACAGACTCCTCACGACACTTGTATACCGGGCGTTTCGTACGCATTTATACCAGGCGCCTCGCACATGCATGAGGGATCACCGGCACCTAGTGGGCAGGAACAAGCACAACCTCCGTCCCCTGTGCAATCACCAATGTCGTCGGCATCCATGCGATCACAGCCGGTGCTACGTAGATCGCAGCGACAGATTCGACCACCTGATAGACTTGACTTGTAAGAAACTTCGCCACATGGGGACTCTTTCAAACAAGGGGGGGGGGTGAATGTGGTGAACTATGTGCCTGTCTGGACACGCCCCCTGCTGACTGCTCCTGTGGCTCCTCCCACAGGCCCCTGTATAAAGGCGATCTGAGGCCTGACGCTCGGCCTCAGTCTCCAGGACATAGTATGATGGACACTCACTCCTGGTTCCTTCTTCCAGTCAATAAAAGCCGATATCTCGCCTTACGTCTCAGTGTGAGTTATTGATGGCACCAGCAGCTCCGCATGCTGTTCTGCCGTGAGTGTCTTGCAGTCGCAAGCTCGGATGAGTGTCTGTAGTGCTCGGAGAAACTCAGCGCACGATTCGCCAGGCCGCTGTTGCTGGGTAGCTAAACGATGTCTCGCGTAGACGGTGTTCACCGGCCGCAGGTACTGTCTTTTGAGGGCGTCCAGTGCCCCATCGTAGGTCGGCAGGTCCTGGATAATGGAGTAAACTTTGGGGGTGACCCTCGAGAGTAGGATTCTGTGCATAACGGCGGGTTCAGTTGCACGAACCTCCTCCAAGTACGATTGGAAGCATGCAAGCCAGAGTTCAAAAGCGAGAGCTGCGTCAGGGTCTTGAGGGTCCAAATCCAATCTTTCCGGACGTAAAACGGTTTCCATGTTTTAAAACTTCCAGTCAATAAAATTGATGCACCATCAATGACTCACACTGAGACGTAAGGCGAGATATCGGCTTTTATTGACTGGAAGAAGGAACCAGGAGTGAGTGACCACCATACTATGTCCTGGAGACTGAGGCCGAGCGTCAGGCCTCAGATCGCCTTTATACAGGGGCCTGTGGGAGGAGCCACAGGAGCAGTCAGCAGGGGGCGTGTCCAGACAGGCACATAGTTCACCACAGGCATGTTCCGGACTTTCACAAAATGGTAAAGCCGGGTGACCCCCGGGTGGCAAAGATCTGCATGGAGGGCGTAAAGCCGGTAGAGCTGCATGCTGGCACATGTTCCCTGAGATAGGGCATCAGGGGGCTCATTGAGCCTTCCAGGCCGGTACAGGATATCATAGTTGTAGGGGGAGAGTTCTATTCTCCACCGCAAAATTTTATCATTTTTGATTTTGCCCCGCTGTTGGTTGCTAAACATGAACACAACTGAGCGCTGGTCGGTCAGCAAGGTGAACCTTTTGCAGGCGAGATAGTGCCTCCAGTGCCTAATAGCTTCCTCTATGGCCTGGGCTTCTTTCTCCACTGCAGAGTGCCGAATTTCAGGGCCTTGAAGGGTACGAGAAAAGAATGCTACTGGCCTGCCTTCCTGATTGAGGGTAGCAGCCAGAATGAAATCGGAGGCGTCACTCTCTACCTGGAAGAGAATGGTCTCGTCCACTGCATGCATCGTTGCTTTGGAAATGTCCCCTTTAATGCGGCTGAAGGCCACATGGGCCTCGGCTGAGAGGGGAAATGCGGTGGACTTGACCAGGGGGCGGGCCTTGTCTATGTAATGAGGGACCCATTGGGCGTAATAGGAAAAGAAGCCCAGGCACCATTTGAGGGCTCTGAGGGTGGTGGGAAGAGGGAGTTCTAACAGGGGGCGCATACGGTCGGGATGAGGGCCAATGACCCCATTTTCCACAACATACCCAAGGATAGTGAGTCAGGTGGTTCCGAACACACACTTGTCCCTGTTATAAGTAAGGTTCAGGGCTTTGGCTGCTTGGAAAAATCGTTGGAGGTTGGTGTTGTGATCCGGCCAGTCGTGACCGCAGATGGTGATGTTATCCAGATATGGGAATGTGGCCTTCAGTTGGCACTGGTCCACCATCCGGTCCATTTCCCTCTGGAAGACAGATACACCATTTGTGGCACCGAAGGGGACATACAGTAAGTGATAGAGCCTGCCACCTGCCTCGAAGGCGGTGTAGGGGCGGTCCTCCGGGCAGATAGGGAGCTGGTGGTAAGCGGATTTCAGATCTATGGTCGAGTACACCTTGTACTGAGCTATCTGGTTGACCATATCTGCGATGCGGGGTAGGGGGTACACGTCAAGCTACATGAACCTATTGATGGTCTGGCTATAGTCCACGACCATCCTATTTTTCTGCCCGGTCCGAACAACCACCACCTGGGCCCTCCAAGGGCTTGTGCTCGGCTCAGTGATCCCCTCCCTGAGCAGCCGCTGCACCTCCGACTTAATAAAGGCTCTGTCCCCCGCGCTGTACCTCCTGCTTTTAGTTGCCACAGGTTTACAGTCGGGGGTCAGGTTGGCGAACAGCGGTGGGGGAGGGATCTTGAGGGTGGAGAGGCTGCAAGTGGTGTCAGAAGCGCAGCTGTCGGCATGGTGTTGGGTGTGATGTGTGGGTCGGTGTGTGTGTGTGTGGTCAGTAGCGGGGTATATGATGAAGTCCCACAAAACTGAGGATTTCTGACAGTGAGTGGTGGGAGGGGCCTGTCATATGCCATAGTCACACTTTTCAGGTGGCTCTGGAAGTCCAGCTCCAATAGCACAGGTGCGCACAGTTGAGGCATGACCGGTAGCGCAAAGTCCCGATATTCTGTGCCCTGCACCACCAATGTCGTTACACAACCCCCCCGGATGTCTGTGGAATGCAACCCAGAAACCATGGTGACCCTTTGGCTTACCGGCCGTGTCACGAGTCCACAGCGTTGCACCGTGTTCGGGTCAATAAATCTCTCAGTGTTGCCCGTGTCAAACAGGCAGCTAGTCCTGTGCCCCTCCACCCGGATGTCCATCATTGACCTTGCGAGCTGGTGTGAGGCGCTTTGATCGAGGGTTACGGAGGCCAGAGTGGAATCGCCGTCTTGGTGCCCGTAAGCACCCGTGGGTTGGAGGCAGGGCGAGGTGGCGCCGACATAAATGGCCGCCCCCATGCCTCGCACGAGGCGGGCAGGCAAGATGGCGGCAACCAAGATGGCGACCCCAAGCCTCGCACGCGGTGCTGCTCGGCCCCGCTCGTGATTTTGACTTACAGACCTTGGCCCTTCTTTCTGCAGCTGGAGCAGGTAGCTTCTCTGGCCGGGCAGCGTTTTCGGGGGTGCTTTTCAAGTCCGCAGAAGTAACACTGCGCAGACTTGCGACTAGAAGCAGCTGTGGTCGATTGCGGGGAGTGTATGGACTCGCAACTGGCAGCAGCCGAGGTTGGTTCACCAGAGGGTTGTGGGGAGTTCACGGACTCATGAGTGGCAGCAGCCGTGGTCGATTCGCTG
This sequence comes from Hypanus sabinus, assembly GCF_030144855.1. Classification (NCBI taxonomy): domain Eukaryota; kingdom Metazoa; phylum Chordata; class Chondrichthyes; order Myliobatiformes; family Dasyatidae; genus Hypanus; species Hypanus sabinus. The sequence goes on from NC_082709.1 coordinate 73,667,888, forward strand.
GCGGGTGGCAGGGTCTATGGCATCCACGGGGCCGGCGGGAGATTGCGCGGCTGGACAGCATCAGCATTGTGCAGAGCAGCCTCCAGCGTGTCGGCCAGCTCGACCGCCGAGTGTAAGGTAAGATCGGCGTTTTCCAGCAGCTGTTAAAGGTCCAGACAGGTTAGAGTTTGTAAAATGTGTTCAGGAAAGTTTTCTAAATCAACATATAGAGGTACCGACTAGAGAGGATGCAATATTAGATCTCCTATTAGGAAACGAGTTAGGACAGGTGACGGAAGTGTGTGTGGAACACTTTGGTTCCAGTGATCACAACACCATTAGTTTCAACTTGATCATGGATAAAGATAGATCAGGTCCTCGGTTGAGGTTCTAAACTGGAAAAAGACCAAATTTGAAGAAATGAGAAAGGATCTAAAACGCGTGGATTGAGACAGGTTGTTCCCTGGCAAGGATGTCGTTGGTAACTAGGAGGCCTTCAAAGGAGAAATTTTGAGCGTGCAGAGTTTGTATGCTCCTGTCAGGATTAAAGGCAAAGTGAATAAGAATCTTGGTTCTAGAGGGATATTGGAACTCTGATAAAGAAGAAGAGAGAGATGTATGACATGTATAGGAAACAGGGAGCAAATAAGGTACTTGAGGAGTATAAAAAGTGCAAAAAAATACTTAAGAAATAAATCAGGAGGGCTAAAAGAAGACATGAGGTAGGTTTGGCAGTCAAGGAGAAAAATAATCCTAAGAGCTTCTACAGGTATATTAAGAGCAAAAGGATAGTGAGGGATAAAATTGGTCCTCTTGAAGATCAGAGTTGTCGGCTATGTATGGAACCAAAAGCTCATGTTGTTCCATTGTTTAAAAAAGGCTCTAAAAGTAATCCAGGAAATTATAGGCCAGTAAGTTTGACGTCGGTAGTAGGTAAATTATTGGAAGGAGTACTAAGAGATAGGATCTACAAGTATTTAGATAGACAGGGACTTATTAGAGAGAGAAAACATGGCTTTATGCGTGGTAGGTCATGTTTAACAAATCTATTAGAGCTTACAAGGAAAGTGGATGAAGGGAAGGCAGTGGATGTTATATACATGGACTTCAGTAAGGCCTTTGACAAGGTCCCACATGGGAGGTTAGTTAGGAAGATTCAGTCGCTCGGTATACATGGTGAGGTAGTAAATTGAATTGGACATTGGCTCAAAGAGAGAATTCAGAGAGTGGTAGTGGAGGATTGCTTCTCTGAGTGGAGGCCGGTGACTAGTGCTGTGCCACAGGGATCAGTGCTGGGTCCATTGTTATTTGTCATCTATATCAATGATCTGGACGATAATGTGGTAAATTGGATCAGCAAATTTGCTGATGATACAAAGACTGGAGGTGTGGTGGACAGTGAGGAAGGTTTTCAAAGCTTGCAGAGGGATTTGGACCAGCTGGGAAAATGGGCTGAAAAATAGCAGATGGAGTTTAATACAGACAAGTGTGAGGTTTTGCACTTCGGAAGGAAAAACCAAGGTACAACATACAAGGTAAATGGTGGGGCACTGAAGTGTGCAGTAGAACAGAGGGTTCTAGGAATACAGATACAAAATTCCCTAAAAGTGGCATCACAGGTAGATAGGGTAGTAAAGAGAGCTTTTGGTACATTGGCCTTTATAAATCAAAGTACTGAGTATAAGAGTTGGAATGTTATGGTGAGGTGGTGAGGTTGTATAAGGCATTGGTGATGCCGAATTTGAAGTATTGTGTGCAATTTTGGTCACCGAATTACAGGAAGGATACTAATAAGGTTGAAAGAGTGCAGAGAAGGTTTACAAGGATGTTGCTGGGACTTGAGAAACTGAGTTACAGAGAAAGGTTGGATCGGTTAGGACTTTATTCCCTGGAGCATAGAAGAATGAGGGGAGATTTGATAGAGGTATATAAAATTATGATGGGTATAGATAGAGTGAATGAAAGCAGGCTTTTTCCACTGAGGCTAGGGGAGAAAAAAACCAGAACACATGGGTTAAGGGTGAAGGGGGAAAAGTTTAAAGGGAACATTAGGGGGAATGAGCTGCCAGATGAAGTGGTAAATGCGGGCTCACTTTTAACATTTAAGAAAAACTTGGACAGGTACATGGATGAGAGGTGTATGGAGGGATATGGTCCAGGTGCAGGTCAGTGGGACTAGGCAGAAAAATGGTTCGGCACAGTCAAGAAGGGCCAAAAGGCCTGTTTCTGTGCTGTAATGTTCTATGGTTCTAACTAGTGGAGTGGTGCTGCAGCAACAACCTGGCACTCAACATCAGTAAAAGGAAAGAGCTGATTGTGGACTTCAGGAAGGGTAAGACTAAGGAACACATACTAATCCTCATAGAGGGATCAGAAGTGGAGAGAGTGAGCAGTTTCAAGTTCCTGGGTGTCAAAATCTCTGAGGATCTAATCTGGACCCAACATATCGATGTAGTCATAAAGAAGGCAAGACAGCAGCTATACTTTACGAGGAGTTTGAAGAGATTTGGTATATCAACAAAAACACTCAAAAACTTCTATAGAAGAGCATCTGACAGACTGTGTCACTGTCTGGTATTGGGGGGCGGGGGGAAGCTACTGCACAGGACCGAAAGAAGCCTCAGAGGGCCATAAATTTAGTTGGCTCCATCATGGGCACCAGCCTACAAAATACCCAGGACATCTTCAGGGAGCAGTGTCTCAGAAAGGCAGCATCCATTATTAAGGACCTCCAGCACCCAGGGCATGCCCTTTTCTTACTGTTACCATCAGGTAGGAGGTACAGAAGCCTGAAGACACACACTCAGTGATTCAGGAACAGCTTCTTCCCCTCTGCCAATCAATTCCTAAATGGACATTGAACCCTTGAATACTACCTCACTTTTTAAATATATATTATTTCTGTTTTTGCACAATTCTTAATCTATTCAATATACGTATACTGTAATTTATTTATTTATTATGTTTTTCTCTTGTAGATTATATATTGCATTGAACTGCTGCTGTTGACAAATTTCACAACACATGCCGGTGATAATCAACCTGATTCTGATTCTGATTCGGATTTTGATTCCGATCTATCTTGCACCCTGTGGACTATTCCAAGAAACTTCAGCCATCTCTGCTCTGCCGTCATCCCCGCCAGTGTCCCCTCCAATCCACCTGGGCAAGCTCCTCTCTCATGCCTCTGTAATTTCCTTTATTCCACTGACTTGCTTCTCCCTCTCAAACTGCATCATGAATTCAATCACATTATGATCTCTGCCTCCTAAGAGGAGGGACACTTAACCTGTGCTCTCTAGTTTTAGACTCCCTGCCTTGGGGAAAAAGAGATTCTGAATATCTATTTTACCTATGTTTTTCATAGTTTTATAAATCTTTTAAGATCACCCCTCAGCCTCCTACATTCTACTGAGAATCCATTCTCTCCTTACAACTACATCCCACCATTCCAAGCAACATGCTGGTGAATCTCTTCTGCACTCTCTCATTGCTATCACATCCTTCCTCTGGTGTGGTGACCAGACCCGTACTCAAAACTCCAAGCACAGTCTAACCAATGTTTTGTGAAACTGCAACATGACATTCCAACTCTTAATCTTACAGGTATTACGTTGGTCTACAAAAGCAAGCATATCAAATATCAAATTTACTTCCCTTCAGGGACTATGGACTTGCACCCAAGGTACCTCTCTACATCAATGCTCTTAAGGTTGTGGTTGTAAAACTCCTGAATGGACCTCTTCTATGTTATAAATGAACTCTTGATCTCTCAATCTACATTGTTATGGTCTTTGGTCTGCATTTTCTCAGTAACGTATATTCTGTATTCTGTTATTGATTTTCCCTTTGTGCTACTCTTATGTACTTATGTCTAGATGGCATGCAAAACTGTATCCACACACACAAAATACTGGAGGAACTCAGCCGGCCAGGCAGCGTCTATGAAGAGGAATACACAGTTGGCATTTCAGTTTGAGATCCTTCATCAGGGATTTTCACTGTAACTTGGTAAGTGTGGCATTTATAAACCAATTCCCAATTTGCTCTGTAGTCCTATCAGAATCTGACATCCCAGAGTGGATTACCTGATACTTGCCTTGATTAATTTCACCCATCCAACTCTCTAATTGACACATCTCCCTGCTGTGTCCTTACGTAACCATTTTTTAATCTCTGACTCCACCAGCTTTTGTGCTTTCCTAATCGCACACCCACATTCACATCCAAGTCATTTATACAAAGGTCCCAACACCCAGTCAAAAAACAGTACCAATCCACCACTACCCTCTGCCTCCTATCACCCGGTCACTCTTGGATCTATCTTGCAATTTTTACCTGCACAAACACACTATAGCAATGATGATCTCCAAGCAGCATGATTTCAGTTAACATGAGGAAATCTGCAGATGCTGGAAATTCAAGCAACACACACAAAATGCTGGTGGAACGCAGCATCTATAGGAAGAAGTAGTCGAAGTTTTGGGGCAAGAACCTTCATCAGGACCTACTGAAACAAAAGATAGTAAGAGATTTAAAATTCGGAGGGGGAGGGGGAGATCCGAAATGAAAGGAGAAGACAGAAGGGGGAGAGGTGAAGCTAAGAGCTGGAAAGGTGATTGGAAAAAGGGATACAAAGCTGGAGAAGGGAAAGGATCATGTGATGGGAGAAAGAGGGGAGCACCAGAGGGAGATGGAGAACAGGCAAGGAGTGATTGTGAGAGGGACAGAGAGAGAAAAGATTTTTAAAAAGGACAAATAAATAAATAAACAAACAAACAAACAAACAAACAGCTAGATAAATACATAGATAAACAGATAAACAAACAAACAAATAAATAAATAAGGGATGGGGTAAGAAAGGGAGGAGGGGCATTAACGTAAGTTAGAGAAATCAATGTTCATGCCATCAGGTTGGAGGCTACCCAGACGGAATATAAGGTGTTGTTCCTCCAACCTGAGTGTGGCTTCATCTTGACAGTAGAGGAGGCCATGGGTAGACATATCAGAATGGGAATGGGACGTGGAATTAAAATGTGTGGCCACTGGGAGATCCTGCTTTCTCTGGCAGACTGAGTGTAGGTGTTCAGCAAAATGGTCTCTCAGTCTGCGTTTGGTCTCACCAATATATAGAAATTAAAATGTATGGCCACTGGGAGAATTAAGATGTTTGGCCAGATAGACCCATTGACTCAGCTTGCTCCTGCCCCACCGAACTCATTTCTGCAAACCTCAACACTGTTTTATCCCCCCTTGTTCAATCTCTTCCCACCTATGTTTGTGACGTTTCTCACGCTTTGAATTTTTTCAATGATTTTAAGTTCCCTGGCCCCCACCACCTTATTTTCACCATGGACATCCAGTCCTTATATACCTTCATCCCCCACCAGGGAGGTGTCAAAGCTCTCCGCTTCTTTTTGGACTCCAGACCTAACCAGTTCCCTTCTACCACCACTCTCCTCCGTCTAGCGGAATTAGTCCTTACTCTCAATAATTTCTCCTTTGGCTCCTCCCACTTTCTCCAAACCAAAGGTGTAGCCATGGGCACCCGTATGGGTCCCAGTTATGCCTGCCTTTTTGTTGGCTTTGTGGAACAGTCCATGTTCCAAGTCTATACGGGTATCCGTCCCCCCTTTTCCTTCGCTACATGGACGACTGCATTGGCGCTGCCTCCTGCACGCATGCTGAGCTCGTTGACTTCATTAACTTTGCCAACTTTCATCCTCTCCTCAAATTAACCTGGTCCATTTCTGACACCTCCCTCCCCTTTCTTTATCTTTCTGTCTCTATCTCTAGAGATGGCTTATCTACTGATATCTACTATAAGCCTACGGACTCTCAAAGCTACCTGGACTATTCCTCTTCCCACCCTGTCTCTTGCAAAAACATTATCCGCTTCTCACAATTCCTCCGTCTCTGCCGCATCTGCTCTCAGGATGAGGCTTTTCATTCCAGGACGAAGGAGATGTCCTCCTCCAAAGAAAGGGGCTTCGCTTCCTCCACCATCAACTCTGCTCTCAAACGCATCTCTCCCATTTCCCACACATCTGCCCTCACCCCATCCTCCCGCCACCCCACTCGGGATAGGGTTCCCCTTGTCCTCACCTACCACCCCACCAGCCTCCAGGTCCAACGTATAATTCTCCGTAACTTCCGCCACCTCCAACAGGATCACACTACCAAGCACTTCTTTCCCTCCCCCCCCCTTTCTGCTTTCCCTACGCGACTCCCTTGTCCACTCGTCCCCCCATCCCTTCCCACCGATCTCCCTCCTGGCACTGATCCTTGTAAGCAAAACAAGTGCTACACCTGCCCTACACTTCCTCCCTCACCACCATTCAGGGCCTCAGACAGTCCTTCCAGGTGAGGTGACACTTCACCTGTGAGTCGGCTGGTGTGGTATACTGCGTCCGGTGCTCCCGGTGTGGCCTTTTATATATTGGTGAGACCTGACACAGACTGGGAGACCGTTTCGCTGAACACCTACGCTCGGTACGCCAGAGAAAGCAGGATCTCCCAGTGGCCACACATTTTAATTCCAAGTCCCATTCCCATTCTGATATGTCTATCCATGGCCTCCTCTACTGTCACGATGAAGCCACACTCAGGCCAGAGGAACAACACCTGATATTCCGTCTGGGTAGCCTCCAACCTGATGGCATGAACATCGATTTCTCTAACTTCCGTTAATGCCCCCCTCCCCTTCTTACCCCATCCCTTATTTATTTGTTTGTTTACTTTTCTTTTTTTCTTTTCTCTCTTTGCCCCTCTCATAATCACTCCATTTCCCTCTGGTGCTCCTCTCCCTCTTTCTTTCTCCCTAGGCCTCCTGTCCCATGATCCTTTCCCTTCTCCAGCTCTGTATCCCTTTTGCCAATCACCTTTTCAGCTTTTAGCTTCATCCCTCCCCCTCCTGCCTTCCCCTATCATTTCGGTTCACCCTTTCCCCTCCCACTTTCAAATCTCTTACCATCTCTTCTTTCAGTTAGTCCTGACGAAGGGTCTCGGCCCGAAACGTTGACTATGCTTCTTCCTATAGATGCTGCCTGGTCTGCTGCGTTCCACCAGCATTTTGTGTGTGTTGCTTGATTTCAATTAACACTGTCACACATTGGCAGTGTGCAACAAGTTAGAATCACAACACTCAGGCAACTGAGCAGATTACTTAGAGAACAGGTCCTCATTTATACCTGGGTAGTCAGCCCAGGCACAGTTCCTCAGCAAAGGACTCTTCAATATTTATTTATCCATCTGTCTATCTATCTATCCATCTATCTGTCTCTCTATCTATTCATCTATCTATCTATCCATCTATCTGTCTATAGACTGAGGCTGTCTACAAGAAGAGTCAGAGCCGTCTCTATTTCCTGAGGAGACTGAGGTCCTTTAACATCTGCCGGACGATGCTGAGGATGTTCTACGAGTCTGTGGTGGCCAGTGCTATCATGTTTGCTGTTGTGTGCTGGGGCAGCAGGCTGAGGGTAGCAGACACCAACAGAATCAACAAACTCATTCGTAAGGCCAGTGATGTTGTGGGGGTGGAACTGGACTCTCTGACGGTGGTGTCTGAAAAGAGGATGCTGTCCAAGTTGCATGCCATCTTAGACAATGACTCCCATCCACTCCATAATGTACTGGTTATACACAGGAGTACATTCAGCCAGAGACTCATTCCACCGAGATGTAACACTGAGCGTCATAGGAAGTCATTCCTACCTGTGGCCATCAAACTTTACAACTCCTCCCTTGGAGTGTCAGACACCCTGAGCCAATAGGCTGGTCCTGGACTTTATTTCCACTTGGCATGATTAACTTATTATTATTTATGGTTTTATATTGCTATATTTCTTCACTATTCTTGGTTGGTGTGGCTGTAATGAAACCCAATTTCCCTCGGGATCAATAAAGTATGTCTGTCTATCTGTCAGTCTATGTATCTACTGTATCTATTTATCTATCTATCTATCTATTCATCTGTCTATCTATACATCTATCTATCCGTCTATCTATTTATCTATCTACAGCATAGGCGTCAAACTCAAGGCCCGCAGGCCATATCTGGCCCAGCGTACAATTATATCCGCCCGCGAGATCATTTTAGATAGATCTATTATTTTAATTATTAATGGCCCGGCGATATGAAGCCTATGATTGTAAGTTAATACCAATCATAAAAATAATGCTTGCTCAGCAGTCTTCTTCATAAGAAACGGAATTTGTGAAGTGAAACACTTTGTAGTTATAGCAGAGACTGAGACACATGAGAACAGGCTGAAAAAACGGAGGCAATGAAAGCTGCGTTCGGACGCGCCCGACTGATCCGGCCCGCATGAAGCTGCATTTTGCCCAATCCGGCCCGTGACCTAAAATGAGTTTGACACCCCTGATCTACAGGGTATCTATACATCCATCTATCTATTTACCTTTTTATCTTTCTCCCACATGGCCACGAGGAGAGCATACAAACTCCTTATAGCTGATGCTGGAATTGAACTCTGGACTCTGGAAGACCCTGATCTGTAATAGTGTCTCACTGCGGTGCCCTAGTCAGATTTTCTGTGCATTTGTGACTGATAGCACACAGGGGTGTGGCAGGAGGGTGCTGTGGGCCAGTCCTGTGAGCTCACAGGGCAGAAAGAATGGTGAACACCAGAGAGGGGAGCCATACAGGGAGACCCCTGTAGAGTGAAAGGCGGAAGGGAGAGGGGTACACAAACAGAGAGAGAGAGAGAGCACCAGAGGAAGGGAAAGGGAGGGGAGGGAACAAAATCAGTGTGTGTTGGTCATTGGCTTATTTTATTACTGAAGTGCAGTGAAATGCTTTTCTTGCATATTGTTGATACAGAGCGTTTCACAAACAGGAGTACATGGAGGTAGTTACAAAAAAGCAGAAGATAGTGTTCCAGTTACTGAGAAAGGAAGTGCTGTGGACATTAAGGTGCAAAGGCACAACGAGGAAACCTTTATTGTACAAAGGACTGCTGAAGCCTGGAGGTACCTGTTACTCAGGCTCCTGTATCTTCTGCCATGGAAAGGGGGAGAAGAGGGAATGGAGGCAAAGTCAGAGATGCGAGATGTTATGAGCGGTCTTAAGGCCACCTTTTCAAATATTCCGAGACAGTGACCCTGCCCTGTGCCAGGCATCACTGAGGCCTCACCAGCCTGTGTGAGTGAATCTGGAGTGAACCTGAGGGTCTGTGGGACCCTGAACACAGGGCTCCTCCAAAAGACCATGTGTCTCTCAGCCTACATCACAGTGGAGATGAGAGCACCCCTGTTCCCACTTACAAAAGAACATTTATTCCAACTTCTAGATTACTATAAAACAACAACAAAAAACTCACCAGAGATAACAACGATAACTAACGTAACTAAATTAAAACATTCCCATCCTCATCTGGGGTGCCAAGCGCTCTCAGAACACCTCCGTGGTACCCGTGGACTCCACTTGTTCTTTCCTCAGAGCTACCTGGGCATGGACACACCCCTGGAAAATTGCCAGCTTGTCAGCTGGGGCAGAGCCCTCGGCTACCCGTCTCCAGGACCCATGGATAACTCGGCCAACCCCAGGAGCAAGCTTACTAGAACATCCTCCTTCCTTCTTCGTATTGGAGGACCAAATATTAAAAGGGTAGGGCTAAATAGTATCTAGAAGGCAAGGAGTAGCCCCTTAAGATGTACGAAAAGAGGCTGCAGCCTCGCACACCCCATGTACTTGTGGTACACGGGCTCTTTCAGCCCCGCAGGAGTGACAGGCAGCTGGGAGATCTGCAGCACCCACCACCCAGGTCCCCAATATACAAGGGAAGGTCTCCTGCACAAAGAGACTTCTAAGGGAACCCACAAATCCTCACTCCCAGGTAGAAAAACTGCCTGCCATGGCATGTCTGGACAGTGAACAAGGGCTAGGAAGTGGAAGCAGTAACACACATACATCCCTGAACAAGTACACAACGCTGGAAGAAGTCAGCAGGCCAGGCAGCATCCGTGAGAAAAGAGTAGCCAACGTTTCGGGCCGAGACCCTTCATCAGGAATGGTGGGGGAAGAGAGGGCCGAAGCCCAGTAATAGAGATAGGGGAGGGTGTAGGGTCTAGAGGCGCCAGGTGGAAAACCAATCAGAGGAAAGATAAAGGGGGGTGGGGGAGGGGATAAGCATGAAAGAACTGTAGAGATAAAGAAGCAGAAAGTTGAAAGGGGAGAGAGGCAGAGAGGGACCTGGGATAGGGGAAGGGGGGGGGGGGGAATTACTGGAAATTAAAGAATTCAATGTTCATACCATACATCCCTCCTACCTGCATCTCGGAATGGGATTGAGGGTGTCAGTGAGAGACAGCTCGAGTTATATCTTGATGAAGGGTCTTGACCTGAAACGTCAACTGTTTATTCCCCTGACCTGCTGATTTCCTCCAGGATCTTGTCTGTGTTGCTCAGGTCGTGTGGGACTGGCTCCCGGATAAGAATCTGGGGCCTGGGTCCGAGGGGTAGACCATTCCCTCAGCTTGGGCAGGCACCACCCCCCACTAGTGGAGACTGGTCCCGGCTGGAGTATTCCAGACTTTCAGAAGGTCCTGATAGAAGCCAAGCAACTCTCCACACCCTTCCCACGGAGCCAGCTGTAACCGCATCCCTTCATGAAGACGTCAGCCTCTCCAGAGGAAACACATCGCCCGGGAGGATGCTGAGCGAAACAGGAATCTCTGCTCAGACAACCAGCTCTCCACAACAACCACCCTCTCCACCAGGAGTCTCAGGACTGCTGCCGAGACCCAATGTTTCTTATTGCTCCAGAAGAAGTCTGTCGTTAACATCCTCTGCATTCTTGCAGCAAGGGCAGCGGGTGGGGCCAAGCTGGCTCAGGCTGGGACCACAATATGGAGGGCACCACACACAAAATGCTGGTGGAACGCAGCAGGCCAGGCAGCATCTAGAGCAAGAAGCACTGTCAACGTTTCGGGCCGAGACCCCTCATCAGGACTAACTGAAAGGAAAGATAGAGATTTGAAAGTAGGAGGAGGAGGGGGAAATGTGAAATGATAGGAGAAGACCGGAGGGGGTGGGGTGAATCTGAGAGCCAGAAAGGTGATTGGCAAAAGGGCCTCAGAAGGTCCAAACTGAGAAGCTCGAAAACAGATCCCAAAGCCAACTCGAGTCAGTTGGCGGCGGAGACACGTTCCAAGGAAGGATATATGGCTGTAATAGCGTGTCTGGGTCACAATATGATCGAAAAGTTGAAAGGCCAAAGAAATAGATGGGGAGCAGCGAGAGAGGGTTTCCCTGAACTCCTGTCCAAGAGAAGATTTAAACTTCTTCAGTGTAGGCATCTCTGGCAGAGGCGTACTGGTTTTTAGCACCACCCTGTCCCGGTAGAAAAACACCCTGAAGAGGCCTGCAAGAAGGATTTAGCTGTAATGTGACCTTTCAAATTGAGTATCAACCTCTTCCATTGCGGGACTTAATTTGGGATTGTTAGGGTGGGTCCCTTGGAGCAGGCCTGTGCGTGACTTTGTTTGATGTGGGGAGGCTGGTGCACGGGCAGTCACCACACGGTCCTTGACAAATCGGGGTCAGAGTTCAGCAGCATGGAATGTGAGGCGACTAGGGACCCTTCGCTGCTGCAGCCGCTGTCTGTTCTCAGCGCCACTGTGATGTGTCCTCAATATACAATTGTTCAGCCAGTGGTTGCCTCTGCATTTTAAATTTGCACTCTGCAGGTGTCGTATTACTTGAGTCTGGCAACTTGATTGGTTAACTGTTATCAAAGGAATTTTCTGTTATCTGAATGAGAAGACCACTTTTGCTCTCTCGTGTTTTCTTTGTCTCTCGCCATGCTTTTCCTTCACGTTCCTCTTGCTCTTGTAACACTTGTTAAAACGATTGTGACCAACCAGTTTTATGCCTCACTCTTCTGTTCTGAAGAACCTTTGGGTCACAAAAGCATCAGGAGCCAACAGAGGAGTGGATAGGCTTTGCACTGGTTCAGTGTGACCTGCTGCTTGCAAAGGACGTAAAGATCAATTCAATTAAAGAAATAATAGGCAGTGTATGGCTGGAATGCACTTTGAATTGAATTGACTGTATTACTTACATCCTTCATGAACACGAGGAGTAAAACTCTTTACGTTATGTTTCCGTCTAAATGTGCAATGTGCAATCATAGTGATTTATAATAAATAGAACAGTCAATGTAACATAGAAGTACATTCAGATCAATGTGAGTTAATCAGTCTGATGGCCTGGTGGAAGAAGCTGTCCCGGAGCCTGTTGATCCTGGCTTTTTATGCTGCTGTACCGTTTCCCGGATGGTAGCAGCTGGAACAGTTTGTGGTTGGGGTGACTTGGGTCCCCAGTGATCCCTCAAGCCCTTTTTACACACCTGTCTCTGTAAATGTCCTGAATAGTGGGAAGTTCACAACTGGGCTGTCCGCACCACTCTCTGCAGAGTCCTGCAGTTAAGGGAGGACCAGGCAGCGATGCAGCCAGTCAGGATGCTCTCAATTGTGTCCCTTGTAGAAAGTTCTTAGGATCTGGGGGTCCATACCAAACTTCCTCAACTGTCTGAGGTGAAAGAGGTGCTGTTGTGCCTTTTTCACCACACAGCTGGTGTGTACAGACCACTTGAGGTCCACGGTGATGTGGGCGCCGAGGAACTTTAAGTTTCACTGTTCCTCAGTACAAGAAACAATAACTCAATTACCATTTACTTTTGCCTTATTATTTGGAAGAGCAGTTCACCCCAAAACATCCACATATGGCTGGCAACCAGTGCTCCAATGAAATTAGTTGGTTTCTGTAAGTTACCCCCAGCTCAGGAGCATCAGGAGAAATTAATGGGTGCATGAGAGAGAGGGTAGGCTACAGGAAGTATAGTGTAGAATGGATAGCTCTAAAAACAGCCTAAACCTTGATGGGCCAAATGGCCTCCTTTGCTGTTGTAAGAAAACGTTGAAATATTGCCTCTTTAGATATTGCGAGCATTTCAAAGTACATTTATCAAAGCTCACTTATGATGCAATTTCAATAAACCAGATTTTCGAGTGTTGTGACATTGACCTTTCTACCATGTCACCTCTACTCTCTTTGAAGTTTGCACAGTTTCAGCATTCTATCTGAAACTTTGACAAACAATAGTTGTACAGTGGATCGTAAACACAAAATACTCTGCAGATTCTCCGGTCAAAGCAACACGCACAATATGCTGGAGGAACTCAGCAGGCCGGGCAGCATCCGTGGAAACAAACAGTCAACGTTTTGGGCCGAGACCCTTCATCAGAAACATTGACTGTTCATTTCCACTGACGCTGCCTGACCTGCTGAGTTCCTCCAGCGTGTTATGCGAGTTGTACAGTGGAGATGTGTCCTGACCGGTTGCATCATGGCCTGGTATGGAAACACCAATGGCCAAGAACAGAAAAGCCTCCACAAAGTGGTCAATACAGCCCAGTCCCTCACTGGCAAAGCCTTCCCTACTATTGAGCAAATCTACAGGGAGTGCTACACAAGAAAGGAGCTTACATCATCAAAGACCACCAGCATCTAGTCCATGCTTTCTCTTCATTTCCTACATCGGGAAGGAGGTATAGGAGCCTTTGGTCTCATACCAGCAGGTTCTTGAACAGTTATTATCCCTCAGCTATCAGGCTCCTGAACTAGAGCGGATATCTTCACTCTGAACTGATTCCACAACCACTGGACACACTTTCAAGGACTCTACAACTCACGTTCTCAGCATTATTTATTGACTTTTTTTGTATTTGCACAGATTGTCTTCTTTTGCACATTGGTTATTTGTCTGTCTTTGTGTGTAGTTTTTCAATGATTCTGTTGGATTCCTCTATTCTACTGTGAATGCCTGCAAAATATTGCATCTCAGGGTAGCATATGATGACATATGCACATTTTGATAATAAAAAATTACGTGAAGCTCTGAACTTTAAACTCTGAATTGATGGCAGTTTTAGAGCTGCCAGTAGATGGCAGCACTGAAGTCCATTTAGTTTGAGACTATTGCAATCCTCTCTGGCTGGGTAACAACGTGCATTCAAGCAAGATAAATGAAGTATCGTCAATTATAAAATGTTGCAGCAGCAAAGCAGCCAACAAACGGTTCTAACATTTGCTTGCCTCGTAGGGCTCAAGGTGTGGAGAGGTATGAGACCTGGGTGAGGTCATGGGAGGAGGTTTGCTTGTTTAGGTTACAAGAGAAGTTCCTGGGAGCAGAGCCGAGAGAATGCAAACGCTGGAATCTGGAGCACCAGAACAGCCTGCTGGAAGAACTCAACAGGTCGAACTGCGTCTTTTGGGGGAGGTGGCGTGTGAAGGGACTTGTTAGTGTTACAGTCAACAGCCCGCAGCACTTCTTGGGTGTGTCTTGTGTGTGAAGAAGTGATGGAAATCTGTGGAAATGCTGCTCGCCGCTTGGGCCGTAACATGGTTACTGCCAGTAAGAGTCAACCTGTCTTCTGCAAACAACGTAGATGGCATTTATTGTTGTTCTTGTAAAAATTGAGCATATTTCATATTTGTTGTGAATACTGTTGATATGATGCAATCGTGCCTCCCGTGCTGCTGCAATTAAGTTTTTCACTGGTAAATTGGTTCATTACTGATTCTCCTGCCTTCCTGACTGATCATTTTATCACATCAGTACAAGGGAGAAACTATAACAGATTGCAGAATAAAGTGTTACAGTTACAGAGAAAGTGCAGCACAGGCAGCCGTAAGATTCATGGCCCTGACGAGTTAGGCTGTGAGGATCCATCCGCCATCTCCAACAGGGTTCCACCACAAAGCACATCTTTCCTTGCCCCCACTTTCTGCTTTCCGCAGGGTTGGCTTCCTACGTAACTCCCACAGGCGGAACAAGTGCTACACCTGCCCCTACACCTCCTCCCTCGCTACCACACAGGGCCCCAGACAGTCCTCCCAGGTGAGGCGACTCTTCACCTGTGAGTCATGTACGGTGTCTGATACTCCCGGTGTGGCCTCCTGTATATCAGTGAGACCTGACATAGATTGGGATTCCGCTTCGCCAAGCACCTACACTCTGACCCTCAGAAAAAGTGGGATCTCCCAGTGGCCACCCATTTTAATTCCACTTCCCATTCCCATTCCGACATGTCATCCACTGTCGTGATGAGGCCACACTTCGGTTGGAGGAACAACACCTTATATTCTGTTTGGGTAACCATCCTGATGACATGAACACCGATTTTTCAAGCTTCCACTAATGCCCCCCCCCCACCCTTCCCTTTCACCATTCCCCATCCCCTTTCCCCTCTCTCACCTTGTCTGCCCATCACCTCCCTCTGGTGCTCCTCCCCCCTTTTACTTCTTCTGTGGCCTTTTGTCTCACCAATCAACTTCCCAGCTCTTTACTTCATCCTCTCCCCCTTCAGGATTCACCTATCATCTTCTGTTTCTCTCTTGCCTTCTCCCCACCTTTTAAATCTACTCCTCAACTTTTTTTTCCTCCAGTCCTACTGAAGGGTCTCGGCCCGAAACGTCGGCAGTGCTTCTTCCTATAGATGCTGCCTGGCCTGCTGAGTTCCTCCAGCATCTTGTGTGTGTTGCTCAGACTGTGAGGTAATGAGTCCAGAATTATCATACTTGGGGACTGTTCAATAGTCTTGACAATTCTCAGAGAAGCTGGGTGACATGGGAACTATAGCATTCAAAAGGGAGCTGGATAAGTATCTGTACAGAAAAAGCACAAGAGTAATGGGGAGAGACCTGTCTCTTCTTCCCTTACATTGAGTCAGTATGGCAGAAGACATCACTGTTGATGAATCAAGGAGACAAATCTGCATACAAGAGCAATGTAGGGCTCCTGGGCCACAAGAGAAACCTCTCGCTCAACACCAGCAAAACAAAGAGCTGATTGCAGACATCAGGAAAGGTATGGACAGCACACATCTAGCAGTGTACATTGGTGAATCAGTGGTGGAGGGGGTCAACAGCTGAACCGAATTGAATTGACTTTAATACTCACATCCTTCACATACACGAGGAGTAAAAATCTTCATGTTACGTCTTCGTCTAAATGTGCAATGAGCAGTTTATAGTAATTTTCACACACCAGGTAGTTCTGGCACAGATGCCAGTGGGGGTCAGCACCCAACCGAAGGTAAATGTGGGAGCTGACTGGGGAGGTTTTGGTGAATTAATGCAGTTGCTGCTACATTTGTAGAGAGAAGTTTGGGAGAAAAGCTGAAAAGAGTAATTGAAGACCACGGAAAAATAAAGATGCATTTCTATAGGAGGTAAATAAGTTGAAACTTCAGAGGCAAGATATAACTGCATATAGTGATATGGAAGAGATACAGCCAAAAACAGCTTTGGAATTAGACATAAGACATGGGATTTCAATCTAAGACAGTGTTGTGCCCAGTTGCGCGACCACTGTGGATCCAACAAATGGTGTAATTGTTTGTTCTTTGCGGCTTTCTCACGATTGCGAGACACTGTTGGATATTGAGAACACCAAGTACTGCAAGTCTACTTCACTAGCGATTTGTTGGATAACAGGAGCTGCACAGCATAGGCTTGTTGCGTACTGTGTCATCGCCTGCTACAGCCACCCAGGGAAGAAGGCATCGGAAGTGTTTGGTGAGAAAACAAAGTGCAGCAAGCGAGCTGGTATTTGTGCGAGACTAAAGGTGAAATCCTGCAGCCCGGCTCTCCTGTTGATTCTGCTTTCAAACATTAAATCACTAGGAAATAATCTGGATTACCTGCGACTACGACTGAATCGGCGTGAGATGAAGAACTGCTGCATGCTCATCCTGATGGAAACGTGGCTCCAGGATACCATCCACAAAGTGGCCATCTGGTTAGAGGGTTTTATCTCATTTCAGGCCAATAGAAAGACCCTCAGGGAAAGACTGTGTATCTGCATTAATAAGAACTGGTGTGTGAATGCTTTGGCGGTGACGGCAGTTCACCTCTGGTAGAGTTTTTTAAATGGTGAAGTTCAGGCCCTTCTGTTCACTGCTATTGTGATTGAGGCTGTATACATCCTCAATGTTGGGGAAGTGCTGCATGAATTCTACTGCACCATTAGTGACTTCCAAGCCATGTGCCCCCACAGTTTCTTTATTGTTGCTGGTGACTTCCACCATGCTAACTTAAAAACTGTCTTGCCAAAATTCTATCAGCACGTTGACTCTGTTATCAGAGGTAAAAACACTTCTGACCTTGTTTATACCAACATCCATGGTGCTTACAGGGTTTCTCCCTGCTCCCACCTTGGAATCTCTGACCACTGGCTATGTAGAGAGGTGCAGTGAGGGCATCACTGTTATTAAACATGTCTCTGAGGACAAATCAGTAGTCATGGTTGGCAGCAGAAGTCTGACCACTGCTGAGAGATCGGGATGCTGACTTCAGATCAGTAAATAAGATGACACTTAGGTCAGCAAGAGCTGTGCTTTCCTGCACAGCAGGAAGGCAAAACTCGATTATTCAAAGAACTTATGGCCATTTCTGTGACACCAGAGACATGAGGTGCATGTGGCATTCGGACCATAATCGACTACAAGGCCATCTTGCATGTCAACAACATTGACGCCTCTCTTCCTGATGGGCTGAATGTCTTTAATGCACAGTTTGCCGAATGGAAAGATGTGCCAGCAAATAAGGCCCCCTCCGCCCTCTGAGT
Organism: Hypanus sabinus; assembly: GCF_030144855.1. Lineage (NCBI taxonomy): Eukaryota > Metazoa > Chordata > Chondrichthyes > Myliobatiformes > Dasyatidae > Hypanus > Hypanus sabinus. Next base: position 73,685,524 of record NC_082709.1, read on the forward strand.
ACCAAGCACTCTGGCCGTGGCTGATGCGAAGAAGACTCTAGTAAAGCTGTGGGGCCTGGTGACATACTTGGTCAGGTGCTGTACCATACAGCCCAGTTAACAATAGTTCTAACATACATTTTCAATACCTTTCTAGAACAGTCCACTGCCTCCAAAGAGTTCAAGGCACCCACCGTCATCCCAGTGGCCAAGAGGGTGTCAGTAACCTGCCTTAACAACTACTGTTCTCAAAATTAATGAAGGGTGTTGAGCAGCTGGTTATGCATCACATTAAATTTCACCTTCCTGCTACATTGTACTCCTTCCAGTTTGCTTATCACTCAAATTGGTTGACTGATGAAGCCATAGTCTCTGACCTCCACCCTGTCCTGTCCCACCTGGAAAATTATGCCTCATACACCAGAATATTGTTTATCGACTTCAGCTTAGCATTTAATATGATCATCCCTCAGAAGCTGTGGGTAAACTACCCTCATTTAGTCTCTGTAACTGAACCTTGGACTTCTTGACAGAAAGACCACCGTCAGTCCATGCTGACAGCAAAACTCTAGCTCCAGGACATTGGTCACCGGCATCACCAGGGCAGATCCAGTTCAAAATGAGTCCTCAAGTTGCCAATGACACAACAGTGGTTGGCCTTGTCAGCAACAACAATAAGATGGCGTAAAGAGGGGAAGTAGAGTAGCTGGCAGAATGGTGTGAGCTCAACAAACCGAGTCTCAATGCAGACGATATGAAAGAGATGATTGCAGCCTTTAGGAAGGTGCAGGCTGACCACTCCTCACTGTCCATAAACGGCTCCTCCATGGAGAGAATTAGGAGCACCAAGTTTCTGGGAATTCACATAATGGATGGCCTCACCTGGTCCATCGACTCCTCCTCTTTAGCAGTGTCTCCACTTCCTGAGAAGATTGAGGAGAGCAAGGCTTCCCCCAACCCCCATTCTAACCGATTTTTACAGGAGTGCCATTGAGAGTGTCCTGACCAGCTGCATCGCTGTCTGGATTGTGAATTGAAAGGCATCTGACTGCAAGACAATACAAAGGATTGTGAGGACTGTTGAGAGAATCATTGGGATCTCCTTCCTACCATCCAAGATATTTATCTGGAGCAAGGCCCTTAGCATTGTCAATGATCCCTCCCATCTGTCCAACAATCTCTTTGACCCCTTGCTGTCAAGCAGGAGACAAGGACTGTTAGGATGGGAGATTACTGAACTTCCCCCAGGTGTGAGATTACTGAACTTCCTGCCACCACCCAGGTTTCATCACGTTCAAAGTGCTGGTAGCATTATACTGTTTACTGTTTAAATGCGCCTTATTAGTTGTTACTTTACCAGAGGTAATATTACTTTGTGTATTATGTATGCGAGCTATACGCACTGTGTTGTGCACCTTGGTCTGGAGAAACATTGTTTGATTTGATGTGTACGGTTGAATAACAATAAACTTGAGCTTGAACTTAAGCAGATTTAGGCCATTTGGCCCATCAAGGCTGATCTGCCATTCCATCCTGGCTGACTTACCCCAGCCTCCTGCCTTCTCCCTGTAACCATTAATGCCCTTACAAATCAAGAACCTCCAGTTTAAATGTACCCAATGACTTGGCTTCCACAGCTGTCAGTGGCAATTAATCCCACAGATTCACCACCCTCTAGCTAATGAAATTCCTCCTCATCTCTCTTCTAAAGGGACATCCCTCTTATTCCGAGACTTGCAATTACAGCTGGAAAAAGTATTTGTGGGGACATACTCAATATCTGAACAAGTTTATTGCTCGTCCATTGCTGAAAGCACTTGGAGATTTAATAGACAATAGCTGCAGAAGTAGACCATTCGGCCCCTCGAGTCTGCACCGCCATTCTGAGATCATGGCTGATCATTTACTATCAATACCCAGTCCCTGCCTTGTCCCCATATCCCTTGATTCCCCTATCCATCAGATATCTATCTAGCTCCTAATGCGAGTCCAGAGTTCAAGGGTCTGGCATTCGGGGTCCTGATAGCGGCTAGTCCTGGGGTTGATACTGAAAATTGAAGCCTGAAGGTTAATCAGAACTCTGAACATCAAAACCCTGCTATGCAAGTCTGAGAGGCCACCGGAGAAGCTGGAGGCCCGCTGTCTGCACATTTGTGAGCCTACTGGTGGATGGAAGCCCAGAGGCCTGTTCTGGGGTATGTGGGTGTGGGAGTGAGGAAGGGGACTTGATTTGCCGTTGTTTTGTTCTGCGTTGTACTGCCAAGCACTGTGGGCGTGCTGTGTTGGCACCAGAGTGTATGGTGACACCTGCGAGCTGTCCCCAGCACATCCTTAGGTCGTGTTGGTTGTTAATGCAAATGCCACACTTCACCATACGCTTCGATGTAGACGTGAAGGATAGATCTGGGTGCAGATCTGAATCTGAACCTGGATCTGGATACAGAGGGGTATCGTCACTGCAGAGAAAGCCACAGGGAGAGTGAGCAGCAGCCGATCTGCTGAAGGAGCTCAGGACCATCGATGCAGAGCCTTGACCCAAAACATCGACAATTCCTTTCCTGCCACGGACACTGCTCGACCCTCTGAGTTCCTTCAGCAGATTGCTTGTGGATCCAAGTTCCAGACTCTGCGGCCTCCCGTGCCTGCTGGCTTGTCAGTGAGTTCAATCAAATCCGTCTGCTCCTCGTTTGAGTTGCTGGTCACTTTACCAGTATCTTGGCAAGAAGAGCCGTGACAATGGTGTTGGACTGTCTGATGGAACTATGAGACCTCAGCGACGTGCTCAAATCAAAATACTGACTGAACGTTGGGACTGATCCCTCCTTTTTGAGAAAGTGAGTGGACATTTGCCAACAGGGAGCTGTGTGACTCTAGTGAAATGGCGGCTCAAAGATGCACAGCTAACTGGATATTTAGGTAACTAACCCAGAGACAGGAGAAGACAGAATTTGTGTATACTGAGCTGGCAATGGTGGATTAAAGTGCAAAGAGAGGTGAAAATGCAGTATTCCATAGGGAGGAGGTCAATTTATTACCTCTTCCTCTCTCAACCCCATTTTCCTACGTTCTCCTCGTAATCTCTGACACTGTTATTAATCAAGAACCTATCAACCTCTGCTTTAGATACCCAATAACTCATCCGCAGCCATTTGTAGCAATGAATTCCACAGATTCACCACCCTCTGGTTAAAGAAGTTCTCCTCATCTCTGCTCTAAAAGGATGTCCTGCTATTCCGAGACTGTGCCCTCTGGGTCGAGACCCCCGCTGTAGGAAGCGTCCTCTCCACGTCTACTCTATCTTTTTTTTTGTGTGCCATACTCTGCCGGAGCCTCGGCGACCACGTATTTTTTCAAAGCAGTTGTCTTGGAGGAAAGATTCTGTGAGTGGTCCCCCATGTCCTGCTCACAGCGCAGTGTTTATTTTTTTACGAGGTCAAGTTGCGAGCTCGACACTCAACCCGGCACGGATGGGAAGCGTGTCCAGGAGCGGCCCGACTGGAAACTTCGCTCCGGAGCCCGGCGCTGATGTCACCGTGCCACCAGCCGGCTCGACTCTATCTAGGCCTTTCAAAATTCGATAGGTTTCAATGGGATCATTCTTCTAAACTCCAGCGAGTACAGGCCCTGAGGCATTAAATTCTCAGCTTTGGAGAGAATTGCTCCGTACATGGCCTGGCTCATTTCACAGAACCAGCTCCTGTTTCCACCCTAAAGACCATTAGTTGCTCCAGAAGTACACTGAAAGTGGCCTGGAAACAAATGGCCATGTGATTAGGAATAAAGGGGGATCCTTTGACACTTCCTCAGTGGATCTAAGTCTGTCAGCGGTGCCTCAGATACGTTGTCCCCACTCATCGAGATTAAGTTCGGTTGTGGCATCCGAGAATGCAGCCAGGCTAGAAATGATAGGTGGCCAGCAGCAGGATGCCATAGTGCGGTCACTCGAGTCGAGTACGATGATCTCCGGAGGGGTTGTCCATTGGTGATTCTGTGATTCAGATTCTGTAGCAGCCTATCTGGGATCCACATATTCAACGGGACTTAATCCAGGATGTTAGGGTGGATATTCTTAATGGTGAGTGCATGTAGGTGACTTTGTTTAACGTGGGGAGGCTGATGTATAGGCAAGACTCCACATGGTCCTCTACAGATTGACATCAGGGTCCAGTGGCATGGAGTGCAAGACTGCTGTAGCCTTCCTCCATCTTCACTGCCATTATGAAGTGTCATCATCTTCCACCAACTCCTCCATTCAGGTCTTGGTTGGATCTCTCTTTGTCTAGAATCTCCCCCTTGACCTTACTACCATGGATGACCCTGCATGAGCAAAGTGCTAGATGACTAAACTCCAGACTGCATTGCTCTCAGGAACTCACAAGCCTCTCCAACGTGATAACGTGACGATCCGCCGAGAAGATTCAGTGGCAGGTAAGGGTCCAGGCTGCTTAGTCTTGCAACTGTTGCCCGAGATGTATGAGCCACCAGTGCTGACCAAGAGTGTGGAAGGTGCTGAGGTGCTTGTAAGCTAGCAGTCGGATAACTGAAAGGGAGAGCTGCAGCAGAGCCGGTGTCAAGATGCTCTGGTGATATAAGGATGATGCACGGGCAGAAGCCTCCTGGAGATTTGGAGTGTTGATCCTGCAGGAGGGATAACTGAGAGCAGGCAGCAAAGCCCAGCAGAAGTGTGCCAAGCAGAACATGAGAAGGAACTATTCACTGTGATCCTTTGAGTGGGGGTGTTTCATCAGCAATCGGTTTCCTCTCTGACAGACCCCAGTCTGTACAGATTGGCAACAACATCTCCTTCACAATCACCACCAGCGCAGGTGTGCTCAGCCCCCTGCTCTACTCGCTTTACACTTCTGACTGTGTGGTGAAGCGGAGCTCCAACGCCATATTCAAGTTTGCTGAAAAGGCCGCTGCTGTTGGCCAAATCAAAGGTAGTGACAAATAAACAGGTAGGAATGAGACTGAAAATCCGTTTGAATGGAGCCACAACAACAACCTCACAGAACAGCAGGAAAACCAAAGAGCTGATTGACTCCAGGAGGAAATCGGGGCTTCAGGAGCCATTTGTCATTAGGGGATCAGAGGTGGAGAGAGTCAGTATTTTCAAATTTCTTGGCATGATCATATCAGAGGATCTGACATAATTGCCATCACAAAGAAGGCACAACACAACCTCAACTTTCTTAGAATTCTGAGCAGGTTCAGTGTGTCATCTAAACCTTTGATAAAACTTCTAAAATGCACACTGGGAGTATCCTGACTGGTGTGGAAATGCCAATGGCCAGGAAAGGAAAAACCAACAAAGAGCAGTGGACACAGCCCAGTCCATCGCAGGCAAAGCGCTCCCCACCATTGAGCACAGCTAGAACGAGCGCTGCCACAGGAAAGCACCACCATCCAGGCCGTGCCCACACTCACTGCTGCCATCGGGAAGGAGATACAGGAGGCTTAGGTCCCTCACCATCAGATTCATGAACAGTTATTACCCTTCAACCATCAGGCTCCTGAACCAGCGTGGATAACTTCACTCACCTCAACACTGAACTGATTCCACAGCCTATGGATTCACTTTCAAAGACTCAACATCTCATGTTCTCAGTATCATTCATCGTTTATTTTCTATTTGCACAATGTGTCTTTTGCAGATTGTTTGCCTGTCGGTCTTTGTCTGTGTGTAGTTTCACACGGAGCAGACTTAATCGGCCAATTCATTTGTCTTACGGTCAGACAGTGATAAGATGGGGAGCAGGGGAGGGCTGGCAGCATATCTGAATTTACCCAAATCAAGGAGCCTCACAGACAAGTCAGATAAGCTCAGAGCATAGAACAGCAATAGGAATTATGATACTATTGCACTCCTGGAAACATGGCTGAGGGAAGAGCAGGACAGGCAGCTCAAGGTTTTGGGGTATAGAATTTTCTGATGTAACAGAGGGGAATGCAAACTTATGATGTAAATTGAAGGACAAACAGGGGTTTGAAATATATTTGGTATTTATGATCAAGAAGGACCTCAAGGTCAAGGGTGATCGGGAAAGATGAACTGGCTAATTGAATCCAGCTGGACAGAATCTAACGTTGGTGTATTGGTGCAGGCAGATGGGCAATTCTGTGACCACTGGTGCACTACTGCAGGGACCACTACATGAAAGCTGGTAACGTTGCAGGTAACAAGGAAGGTTAATGCAAGGCTACAGTAGGATGGAGATCAGATGGCAAATTTGGGTGTAGCATTGGCAGATGGAGTATAATCCCAACAAATGCAAGAAAATACAATCTGGGAAGTGAAATAAGTGTAGGACTTACTGAGTGATTATTTTTATTTATTTAGTAATACAGCACGGTCACAGGCCCTTCTGGCTCAACAAGCATGAGCCACCCAATTACACTCCTGGGAACAATTAATCTAATGAATACACTTTTAGGAATGTCGGAGGAAACCCACACAGTCACAGGGAGGACGTACAAACTCCTTACAGACAGCGGCAGAACTGAACTTGAGTCACTGGCACTGTAATAGAGTTATGCTAACCATTATGCAACTGGGCTATCCAAAACTGTTAGGGTGTTAATAGAATGTTGACCAACTTCTTGGAGTTCAAGTTCATAGTTCGAGTTAGATAGGGCGGTTATGAAGGTATATGTCAGGGCATGGAACATAAAAGTTGTGTTGCAGTACCGCCTGGTTAGACTGCACTTGATTAGACACTGGTTAGACTCACAGGAATGATGTGGTTGTGCTGGAGAGAGGGCAGAGGAGATTCACCAGGATGCTGGCTGGACTAGAAGAATTGTCAAGGGCAGAGATTCAATAGGTAAGGTTTGCTTTTCCTGGAGTGAAAGGGGCTGAGGGATAACCTGATGGATGCATCACCAGTTATAAGGCGCACAGATCTTTTGTTTCATGGTACGGGTTCAAAAACAAGAAGGCGCAGATTCAAGGTGTGAGAAAGGGGTGTCAGAGGAGACTTGAGGGGAAGAAGTAGTTGGTGTCTGCCAGAGGAGGTGGTGGAATCAGATGCACTTACTGCGTTTAAGAGATACTTAAATAGGTAAGGTATAGAAGGATAAATACCTACTGAGGAAAAACAGGATTGGTGCAAATGGGCAAAAAGGTAGCTAGTGAACATGGTGAGAGGGCAGGTGGGCAAAGGGCCTGTTTCTGTGCTGTACACCATTACAAGAGATGAACCTATCTCTCAAGATAACCTGATCTTCAGAGGTGCAACAAATTTAGAAATAATTTTCATTTATAGAGGGTCATTGTTCCCAAGTGATATCCCAAGGGAGCTCAAGAACAGGGTGAGAAAGATCTACCAGCAAGTGATGAGCAGGGTGAACAGGCACCTGCAAAATTCTAGGAAGGAAGGTTAGGCAGAGAAAACTTTGAAGTGGAGCTAAGGACAACATGGGAGCTGCATATCACATCACCAGTGGGGCAGCAGATACCTAATGGACAAAAGGGATTCTGCAGATGCTGGAAATCCAGAGCAACACACAAAAAACTGTTGGAGGAAATCAGCAGGTCAGGCAGCACCTATGGAAATGAATGAAGACCTCATGTTTTGGGCCAAGACCTTTCATCAGGACTGGAAAGGAAGTGGGAAGAAACCAGAATAAGAAGGTGGAGGGAGGGGAAGGAGAAAGTGATAGGTGAAGCCAAGTGAGGGGGAAGATAGGTGGGTGCGGGAAGGGGAGATGAAGTTTGAAGTTAGGAGGTGATAGGTGAAAAAGGTACAGGGGTGAAGAATAAGGAATCTGATAGGAGAGGACAGTGGACCATGGAAGAATGGGAAGCAGGAGAGGCACCAGAGGGAGGGATCTGATGGGGTGGCATTATGGGGCATGGTGTACTGCTGTATTCAATGGACTTCTGTTTGCCCTTGCTGAAGAGATTTGCAACTCCCACTGCCCTGTTAGATGCTCCTTTTTGACTGGTCATTGGTCAGGGATTGTCAGTAGGATATTACATTTTCTCAGCAGAGTCTTTGAGTACAATTACGCCTGTCTGCCAGGCAATCTGACCCCATGGCAGAGCTCAGAATTGTGCCTTTGATTGGTGTTGGGCTTGTGAATGATGGGATCTGGCTAGTGTAGCCTTATGATTATAATTGGGGCCTCATTGTTGAGGATATTGATACTTGCTCCTCGTAGTAGAGTGAGCATGCGAGTCGTGTATAATGGTGAAGAACATCTGTGCATGAGTTTGTTGTTTACTTGTGGAGATGAATATTCAGACAGCCACTACACAGTCCTTGGCAGATCGGGGTCATGGAATGCAAGATGACTGGGGACCATTCACTCCTGCGGTATTCCTCTGCCTTCACTGCCACTCTTCATCTGTCTTCATGTCTTCATCTTCCACCAGCTCCAGTGCTGAGGCCTTGGTTGGACCACTCTTCGTCTAGAACCTTTCCCTTGACCTGCTCACCATGGTTGACTCTACCAGGAGCTAAGAGCCAGGTGACTAAACTCCAGAGAGCCTCTCTCCAGGGACCTCAGGAACTTCCAAGCCTCTTATTTTCATTACAACGGAAAAGTTCTCCGATACAGCTCAGAGAGGCAGAATGACACAAACTGCAGTTATCTACAAAACTTTGTTTATTAGAATCAGAATCAGGTTTATTATCACCGGCATTTGTTAACTTAGCAGCAGCAGTTCAATGCAATACATAATCTAGCAGAGAGAAAAAAATAAGTAAATCAATTACAGTAAGTATATATGTATATTAAATAGTTAGATTAAAAATAGTGCAAACAGAATAATATAAAAAAGTGAGGTAGTGTTCATGTACATTTAGGAATTGTATGGCAGAGGGGAAGAAGCTGTTCCTGAATCACTGAGTGTGTGCCTTCAGGCTTCTGTACCTCCTTCCTGACAGTAACAGTGTGAAGAGGGCATGTCCTGGATGACAAGTGTCCTTAATAATGAATGCCATCTTTCTGAGGCACCTCTCTTTGAAGATGTCTTGGATACTATGGAGACTAGTACCCAAGTTGGAGCTGATTAATTTTACAACTTTCTGTAACTTCTTTTGGTATACAGGCAGAATAGCAAACATTCAAACTCCATGTGCACAGGCCCCTCTCGATCCGTGGTGCTGCTCACAACCAGCCTGTTGGTGAAGTCTTGAAGAACTACCCGCAAGCCCCCCGACCACTACACGTCTATACCCTCACCACTCATGAAATTCTGCAGTAACTGGACTGATACACCAGCACCCGCTCAAACCAGAGAATCAGAACCAATCATCCCTTGTCATCACTCTTCACAAGACCCCCTCCCCCTTGCTCACGTTCCCATGACCACCCCCACAGTCGTACTGCATTCTCATGGTTGTATTCAAAGTTCTGCTACGTTCAAGATCACAGTGGTGATGAGTCATTTGAGAAGCATAAAGGTGAACTCCTTACAATGCTTTTCACCTCTCGAATGTTGCAACCCCATTACATCCAGCCCAGAGGCTTTCATTGAACCCCTGCAGTTGTCCCACCAAATGACAAGCAAATTGCAAAACTACTATGCATAAAAGCAAAATGGCTATAGTAACACCCCAGAGCACCATGGTAACCCACCAGCCTGCTGACAGGCCTCCAGCTACCATCCAGAGTATAATAGCTACAGAACTGATCTTCCACTTTACACACCTTACCTACCAACTGTTGATACGTTCTACACTCTGACTCACCAGGGGTGTATGTACAACACTCCTGGCCTGTTATGACACAGGCACCTCCTTCCCTTGCCAAGCTATAATCCAATGTATTTCTATTCTTTGTCTTGCTTGGTGGCGCAATATTATCAGCACCGGACTCCGGAGCGAAGGTCCCCGAGTTCCAATCCAAGTCGGGTTGAGAGTTGAGCTAGCAACTTGACCGCATGAAAACAAAAATAGCTGGCTACAGAAACACCGTCATGACGGTGCTCCGATAACTCCACTGCCGAGTTCAGGGCTATTCTTCTTCTTCTTCGTTCTATTCTGTAGTGTCGCTGTCCTCACAGCTCCCATCTCGGCTGAAAGCCATGTCAGCACCTGCTTTGTTCCAAAGCCAGCGCAGTTTCTTTTGCCTACGCCTCCATGGCTGAGGCCATCAGGATAGCCTTCATTGATAACAGGGTAGTACCATATGGGGTAGGGGGGCAGGGGAAGCTATCATCCACAACTCTGTGATACCCCTTTCCTGACATTTTGACTTATGGGTCGGGTAATCGGTCGGATCGTCATTGTAACATGCATACGGTACAACAGATCCCAGGCAGCAGCAGGCAGATCAGCCTATGGAAAGTCAAGGGCAAGCCTGGGAGCCACACACCCTGTTCGTACCCTTCAATGTGGGGAACAAATCTGCCCCAGAACTGTATATTCCCACTGTAGTAGTGCCACACTGTCCTGTACCATTGGGGTGCTTAGTGGTACACAAGCTAATCCCCATCGGAATCTGTCCATCACAACGGCAATGGCAATTATTCCCAGACTGTGGTACAATATTCAATGCTGGTACTGCTCGAAGTTCACCTCCTTGGTCGGAGGTGGGATTAAAGGGACTCCCATTTGGCCATTCCCAGCAGTGTCGTCCATTTAGCCACCCCAAAACGCCCCCTGTTGGTCTGCAGGTACCTAGCTTTCAGCATATTCATACCCAAAATGCACCTGGGGGTTGCTGAGACCAGCACTGACAGAGGTTGTGGTTATTCTGAGTTAATACCATCGTCCAGGCTGGGATGAGTGACCCTCCCAGTCCTTCTATCATCATCCAGGGACCTCTCCACCTGCTGCTGTTGAATGGGATGACAGTGCACTCCGCCCCCAGATTCATCCATCATTGAACATCTTCCTTTCGCCCAGTGTATCGCAATAGGTATGCAAGGCCTCAGGTCTCCCGGCTGGGATAGGGTTACTGAGCGTAACCACTGAAAGCAGTTGGGTTAGCCCTAGTCTTTTTTCTGACATATGTAACTGCCACAAACCCTTTCTTACGAATGTGCAAACTAGACCAATGTCCTGAGCTGCAGGGCTTGTATGGATGGATGTCCAGGGAGATGTGGAGATGGAACAGAGATGAATTGTATTGAACTGAATTGACTTTATTACTTACATCCTTCATATACATGAGGAGTAAAAATCTTTACGTTATGTCTCAGTCTGAATGTGCAATTTATAGTAATTTATATTGAATAGCAAGTACAATATAAGTCAATATAGTCAGGACAGTCAATATAACATAGGAATACAGTTGTGCCAGCATGAATTAAGCAGTCTGATGGCCTGGTGGAAGAAGCTGTCCTGGAGCCTGTTGGTCCTGGCTTTTATGCTGCGGTACCAGTTCCTGGATGGTAGCAGCTGGTACAGTTTGTGGCTGGAGTAACTCAATCCCCAATGATCCTTCGGGCCCTTTTTATACACCTGTCTTCTTAAATGCTGGGACTCGGAGACATAAACCCCTTTCTCCCTCTTATCATACAGCCAGAATGTCACTGGGCACAGATGAGGTTATAAATTTGGAAACAACGAGTGTTGTAGAGGATTGTATATACCTCTGTCGGACAATGCTAACCTCAGAGTAAAACGAGTTAGTGTTGATGCAGGGGAAGGTAACACTTGCCTTTGGAACTGATGAAGCAGACAGGAACTGATTAACAAGACATCGGCATTGGAAAAGTTAGCAGATGAAACTGCATATGCTCTAAGTGAAACCCAACAAGCAGTATCTAAGTTGTTGACAAAATTGGCAGTGTAGTATTGCAAAAAAAAATTGAATGGCTTTGGACTTTGTTTTATCCAAGAAAGGAGGCACATGTGCCCTGATTGGACAAGGATGTTGCACTTACATACCAGATGAATCTGAATAGGTAATTCACTTTGTGGATCATATTCAAGAGGCCACCGGAAAGATTGCGAAAGTGGGAGATCAGTTTCACAATTATAAAATTCCAGGAAGAGGATGGAGGGCGACTATCCTACATTATGGTATAATCACTGGTATAATAATAGCTGTTATCCTTTTGTGACTGATGTGTAGCACAGTAGGACTGAAGAGGGGAATATATTGAAAATGGGTACCTGTGGGCCGGGACTAGGAAAAGGGGATTTTGCTTAATTAAAGTTCTGAGACTGTATCATTATATAAATGTTTGGAATCACTTTGATTACTGTACTCATATCTTAACAATTCTGTTTTGATGATTATGGTGTTATCATGAAACGACAAAAAGGAGGGAATGTGAAAATAAAGAGGAGGGGCTGTACTTGATCTGGTATTGGGAAATGAACCTGGTCAGGTGTCAGATCTTTCAGTGGGAGAGCATTTTGGAGATAGTGATCACAATTCTATCTCCTTTACCATAGCATTGGAGAAGGATAGGAACAGACAAGTTAGGAAAGTGGTTAATTGGAGTAAGGGAATAAGGAGAAATATGAGGCTATCAGGCAGGAACTTCTAAGCATAAATTGGGACCAGATGTTCTCAGATGTACAGAAGAGATGTGGCAGATGTTCAGGGGATATTTGCGCGGGGTTCTGCATAGGTACGTTCCAATGAGACGTTCCAAGGATGGTAGGGTACAGGAAACGTGATGTACAAAGGCTGTTGTAAATCTAGTCAAGAACATAAGCTTATGAAAGGTTCAAAAACTAGGTAATGATCTAGAAGATTATAAGGCCAACAGGAAGGAGCTTAAGAATGAAATTAGGAGAGCCACAAGGGGCCATGAGAAAGCCTTGGCTGACAGGATCCAGGAAAACCCCAAGGCATTCTACAAGTATGTGAAGAGCAAGAGGATAAGACATGAGAAAATAGCATCAACCAAGTGTGACAGTGGAAAAGAGTGCATGGAACCAGAGGAGATCACAGAGGTACTTAATGAACACTTTGCTTCAGTATTCACTACGGAAAAGGATCTTGGCAATTGTAGGGATGACTTACAGTGGACTGAAAAGCTTGAGCATGTAGATATTAAGGAAGAGGACATGCTGGAGCTTTTGGAAAGCATCAAATTGGATAAATCATCACATCCAGATGAGATGTACCCAGGCTACTGTGGGAGGTGAGGGAGGAGATTGCTGAGCCTCTGGCAATGATCTTTGCATCATCAATGGGGATGGGAGAGGTACCGAAGGATTGGGGGGGGGGGGTTTGCGGATGTTGTTCCTTTATTCAAAAAAGGGAGTAGAGATAGCCCTGGAAATTATAGACCAGTGAATCTTAACTCAGTGGTTAAGTTGATGGAGAAGATCCTGAGAGGCAGGATTTATGAACATTTGGAGAGGTATAATATGATTAGGAAACATCAGCGTGGCTTTGTCAAGGGCAGGTTGTGCCTTTCGAGCCTGATTGAATTTTTTGAGAATGTGACTAAACACATTGATGAAGGTAGAGCAGTAGATGTAGTATACATGGATTTCAGCAAGGCATTTGACAAGGTAACCCATGCAAGGCTTATTGAGAAAGTAAGGAGGCATGGGATTCAAGGGGCATTGCATTGTGGATCCAGAACTGGCTTGCCCACAGAAAGCAAAGAGTGGTTGTCAACGGGTCATATTCTGCATGGAGGTCAGTGACCAGTGGTGTGCCTCAGGGATCTGTTCTGGGGCCCCTACTCTTCGTGATATTTATAAATGACCTGGATGAGGAAGTAGAGGGATGTATTAGTAAATTTGCTGATGACACAAAGGTTGGGGGTGTTGTGGATAGTGTGGAGGGCTGTCAGATGTTACAGTGGAACATTGATAGGGTGCAAAACTGGGCTGAGAAGTGGCAGATGGAGTTCAACCCAGATAAGTGTGAAGTGGTTCATATTGGTAGGTCAAATATAATGTGAGAATATAGTATTAATGTAATACTCTTGGCAGTGTGGAGGATCAGAGGGATCTTGGGGTCCGAGTCCACAGGACACTCAAAGCTGCTGTGCAGGCTGACTCTATGATAAAGAAGGCATATGATGCATTGGCCTTCATCAATCGTGGGATTGTTTAGGAGCCAAGAGGTAATGTTGCAGCAATATAGGACCCTAGTCAGACCCCACTTGGGAGTACTGTGGTCAGTTCTGGTCGCCTCACTACAGGAAGGATGTGGAAACCATAGAAAGGGTTTAAAAGAGGAGATTTACAAGGATGTTGACTGGTTTGGGGAGCATGCCTTATGAAAACAGGTTGAGTGAATTCGGTCTTTTGTCCTTGGAGTGATGGAGGATGAGAGGTGACCTGATAGAGGTATATAAGATGATGAAAGGAATTGATCGTGTAGATAGTCAGAGGCTTTTTCCTAGGGCTGAAACGGCTAACATGAGAGGGTACAGTTTTTCAAGGTGCTTGGAAGTAGGTACAGAGATGTCAGGGGTAAGTTTTTTGACACAGTGGTGAGTGTGTGGAATAGGCTGCTGGCAACAGTGGTGGAGGTGGATGCGATAAGGTCTTTTAAGAGACTCCTGGACAGGTACATGGAGCTTAGAAAAACATAGGACTATGGGTAACCTTAGGTAATTTCTAAGGTTTGACACAGCTTTGTGGACAGAAGGGCTTGTATTGTGTTGTAGGTTTTCTGTGTTTCTATGTCAGTAACCCTGAAATCTTTTATGAATTTGTAGCTTTTGTAAAATGTAATGTGACATAATGGAGTCTGTGAAATCTCAATGTGTTTTGCTGTCTTGCGTTGGAAACTGTGTGTGTTTATGACAGGAATATGTTTTATGTGGGGGAGGGTGGATGTTTTGACAATAGAGGTAAACAGGACAGAGCTTCTAAAGAACAAACATGAAAACAAGATAAAAATAAAGATACTGTTGGTATGTAATTTTATGGAATGGAGCAACCTAAGTTTTGTACTCTTGTGAAAAAAAATGTTATTTTGATTGAAACGTAAGATCAAAGCTATTTTTCCAGCTGATACTTCTCTGGAAATATACCTTCCATTGCAAGTAAAATAATAAATGCATTAATAATGTGATCCACTCTGATTTTGTTGAAGTTTCTACCTTATATTAGGTCGCGCTGAATGGTACACGACACGCTGCAGCTTCTGAATGTTCCAGCTGATTCAAATTGCTGTTCTGCTCAAAGTTGTCGTGATGACAACTAAGTTTAGATGGATGGTCCTATGATTTGTAGAGCAGCTCTTCAACCCACTGAGATGGGTTTGGACCTTCCTGCAGGTTCTGTCGTTTAAACTCTCCTCGTTGATGGGGATGATCAGCATGTTTTTGGATTTAGACCATAGGTGCAGGATTAGGCCATTGAGCCTGCCCCACCACCAATCATGGCTAATCTTTTTTTCTCCTCCTCATAACATTTGATGCTGTGGCCAATCAATCCCTGCCTTAAATACAACCTAGGACCTGGCCTCCACAGCTGCTTCTGGTAACACATTTCACAAATTCACCATCCTCTGGCTAAAGAAATTTCTCCATATCTGTATTAAACGGACAACCCCTCCATCATGCGGCTGTGCCCGCTTGCCCTAGACCGCTCCCCCCCCCCATCATGGGAAAAATTCTTCCCACATCTACTCTTTCTAGGCTTTTCAACACTCGCAAGGTTTCAATGAAATTCCCCCTTATCCTTCTATATTCCAGCGAGTACAGGCCCAAGCCATCCAACATTCCTCATTTGATAATCTTTTCATCTCAAAATCATCCCTGTGGAACTTCTCTGAACCCTCTCCAATGTGAGCATATCTTCTCTTAGATAAGGAGCCCAACCCAAAACTTTTCACAGTACTCAAGGTGAAGCCTCACCAGTGCCTTATAAAGCTACCACATCTTATATTCTACACTTCTTGAAATGAATACTAACATCACATTTACCTCCTCACCACCGACTTAACCTTCAAGTTAATCTTTAGGATGTTCAGCACAAGGACTTCCATGTCCCTTTGCATCTCATATTTTTGGATTTTCTCCCAGCTTAGAAAATAGTCTGCATATTTTTCTTCTTCAAAGATGTATGACCATTCATTTTCTAACATTGTATTTCATTTTCCACTCTCTTGTCCTTTCTCCTAATCTGGTCTGTCCTGTTTCTTCAACAGTACTGCCCCTCTACCAATATTATCATCTGCAAACCTGGCAACAATTTCCCATGCAATTTCTAACCACTATCATCCATAGTTTAGATGAGTTTCTTGTTGGATCTCAGCTTTCACATCCCTGTAGAGCTTTTTTTTTCTGTAATGCTGTGGAAGTTATGGCAAGGCAAGGGTTAAAATATCTAGTCAAGGGTACAGTGCAAGAAAGGTCATTGAAGAACAGTCTCCCTTTGCGCAGCAGGAAACCACAGTGATTTGGGCATATGGAAATGAGATAAGTATATAAAGAAAGGATTCAAGGAACATACACCAATTAAGGGACAATTCCTATACTAACCTTAAACTATTATTAGTTGTTAGCTTGTAGTTGCCATTGATGTTTAACACCTTATTTTGAATGTCTTGGTTGATCTTGCAAGTAAGGAATTTGAAGTGTTAGATTTGAAGAACCCAAAGGAACTTACACATACACAGGTTACCAGTGGTCAATACACATAACCTCTAATCAATTCTGCATAAAATTGGCATTTCTCTGTTCAGACTTCAGAACAGTGTGGTGACAGGGGCCAGCCATGTTGTTTTCCTTGTGCACAAGAAAATAGTTTGATTGAGGAACAGATGTCCAGTTAATCAGCAATGACAATGCATGCCGGTGTGTTTTCAACCCAAGTGTTTGTAGTTATTTAGCTTCCAGTTATTCTCAACAAACCAACCCTGCTTATCAGGAAACTGAGACTCTTAGTAAATAACAATGGTGAGCTTCAGATCTGCTTAAGGATTGGAAACTTTGCAGCTTCTGAAGGTTACCAGGCAGCACCTCTTGGTGCTTTGCAAAGTCACTGAGAACATCAACACTGATTTTCTTCAAAGTTTCCATTGATATCCAGTAAGAAGGCAGCATATTCAATTGCAATGGCTTCTACCCGGTCAACCAAAGGTGTTATTATCCTTTTTAGACATTTTCTTTATGATTGCAAGACCCTGCTGGACATTAAGAATTTAAAGTACTGCAGGTCTAACCCATCAGCGAGTTGGTCATTGGCAGAGAAACTGAAGGAGCTGGAGTGTGGACTGTGCTGCTGCCTGAATCAGAGGAGTTGCTGTTAGAAGAGTTGGTTTGGCGCGGCTCTAAACTGGAGTCAATGCTGCCCCACAGTGTTTGCTTGGCAGAAGACAAGCTGCATTGTGTTTGACTGCAGACTACTTACTGCAACATTCACGGACTTGCTCTTGGACAAATTTTTTTTGTGTGCGACTGTATTTTACTGATATCTTATACAGTATGTGCTATGTCTAACTGTTGGTACTACATTTTGCACCTTAGTGCCAGAGCTGTTCCATTTGGCTGTATTCAACTATGGTTAAATGACACACTTGAATTTGACATTGGTGTTGGCGCCCAGCTAATGTAAGAATTGAAGCAGCAGTCCATCTGGTGGTCAACTGGTGTCACAATAGAGCTGATGGGACATCTCATTGAGGTTTCTCAGATAAATGGAGCTATCATCTTATTGGCACAGGTCATTGCCATGAGGTTTAATTGTCACTGTTGGACCCATTACCTTCTGTAATAGAGTTGTGTGTTTGACTTCCAAGTAAACTAAGCAGAACTCTACTGCAGCAAAAGAAAGGCTGCTGAAGGGGAAGATGTGCCAGAAAGCAAGAGAAAGGAGGTAAGCTTGGCATTATCAGTGAGCCCTGACAGTGTACCTAGCCAAGAGCCAAAACCCAAAACCCTGCACTAACCAACTGGCTGGAGAGTTCAGACACATCTTCAACCTATCACTTCTGTGGTCTGAAATTCCCTCCTGTTTCAAGATAGTATTGTAGTATGGTGACTTGCCTCAATGACTACAGTTCAGTAGTGCTTACATCTACCATAATGAAATATTTAGCATATTTGTTAAGGCTCAAATTAGCTCCTGCTGTACTAAGAACCTGAACCCTATTCAATTTGCTAATTACCACATTAGGTCTAAAGCAGAGATATCCTGCTCAGGGCCAGCTGGACCAGGCTGTTTGGTGCCAAACACATACTCCCCTCAAAATTTATCATGTTCCAAGATCTGGACCTCTGTACCTACCTTATACAATTGGACTGTTCTTGTACTTGATTGCATAGTTCTTGCAAATACTGCTTTGCAAGTCATGTGACAAAGAAGAAATCCTACAGCTAAAATAAAAACACTCAAAACAAATGAAGAACAAAAACTAAGAAACAAGGCAATTTCTGCTGAAGTTTAATGTTAATTTTGTATCAGATATTTAAAAGCATTTCACACACTTCTATTCGGTACCACAGATTGTGCACTGGTACAAATCCTTTTACAGAACAGACTTTACAACATGAACCCAGATTTATGGATACGAACAAATATTACTCTATGGGATACAGAAATAGCCCCATGAAAAAAAAATCAAATAACTTAATCTGAAGGAACTTAAAAAAGTCAGTAGTTAACCAAATTCAGTTAATTGCCATTAGTTGAGAGGCATGGTGTAAGTGTTGCCTTTTCCCAAGTTCTTGTGAGTGAAGCTGAAGTTTTTTTTTTGTAGAATCTTAAAGTCAGAATTCCATTCAACATACTTACACAAGAGTTTGTTCGAACATTAACTTGTAACAATTTGTATTGTTTTTTTGAGAAATTTAAGATCTAAAAATTCACATTGTAAATAAAAACTTCAGAATTCATGGGACTAAACAGAAAAAGAAATGAAGGTCGCCACCAGTACAAATTGAACCTTATACATCAATATTAATTTCACCAAACTTCATTTTTTTATTTAATGAAAGAATTGCAGCAGCTCAGTATTTTAACATCTCATTATGTTCTCTACACTCGAAGCTGCTTATGATTACAAAGCATATTGTTCTAGCCCAAGAATATAACAAAGAGTTATTTTATTGATAACAACCCAGTACAACCAGAACATTGTTTCGCACTAAACACTGGGGTGGGGTATCCAAACACAAACATGACTAAAAATAATCATATCATTCAAAAGAAATCTTCAGCAAATTGATCAGCTACAAGTCTGTTGGCCTTACGTTTGCGATTTGGATAAAAAGGATCTTCAGTAACGACCTGAAATGAGAAGTTATTTGTACAGTTTTAAAATTCTTCTGCACTGTATAGTTTCCATTGGCTACTGCCAATGCTTCTTTTGCTCCAAATTGTACTAAGCCATAAACAACCTCCTTTAACCTTTCAAGGTCAAAAGTCAACTATTTTTCAGTACTTCCAGAGGGCAGCGCTGAACTCTACCTACACATAATCGAATTTTCTAAATAATTTGTTAGCCATTTTAATGTTTAAGGAGACTGACAAATGGAATTCTGAAAAACTGCTGCAGATTTTAAACTGCCATAAAATGTTTCTTGACATGAGAATGCACAGTAGTAAATACAGCATTTCAGCAGAGTCAAAACTTTGGTTTTACAAGCAATACAGTGGAAAATATTACCCGATTAAAATCCACAGACAAGTTAAAATCTTATCAGTTATTTGTATTTTGTGTGTGTTGCTGCAACATTATCAAGAATGTCTGCTTTTCCATTCCTAAACTGTACCTTGGGAAATTTGATTATCCGACTGTCCTTCTCCTACCTGCACACAGGCAAAAACTAAAGTCCAAGGCACCAGAGGTAAGGACAACAAAGAAGAGGCCACAAGAGTTAGAAGAGTGGCTAAGGGATTGCTTTGTGTAGGAGGACTGGGCCATATTCAAGGATTCAGCGGACCTGAAAGGATACGCTACAGTTGTCACATACTTTTTTTTATATAAAGACATGTGTAAATAAGTGTCCCCACAAAATCACTCAGTCTTCCAGTCACTCAAGTTACCATTCTACAACCACCAGGATCCTGAACCAGCATAGGTAGCTTCACTTACAACAGCTCTGAACCAATTCCATAATCCACACTCTCACATTCAAGGTCTCTTTACAAGCCACATTCTCAATATTTTTTCTTCACTTAACTTGTGTCTTCTTCTGGAGTTTGTGGTTTCGCTTCTGCATGGCTTCTCATAAATTATATTGTTTTTCTTTATTTTCCTGTAGTTACACACCATGGAAACATGCCCTCAGCATTAACACATCCATATCAATAGACACCCATCTAATCTAGTCCCCTTTGCCTGCATTTGGCCCATCTCTCTCCTCTCCATACACCTGTCCGGAAGTACAGCATATAGTTTTGGTTGCCTCACCTAAAAAAAATTAATATCGGAAGCAGTACAAAGGAGATTCACCAGCTATTAGTTGGGATGAGAGGGTTGCCCAACCAAGTAGTTTGAGCCTGCACTCCTTGTTTAGAAGAATGGAAGGTGACTTTATCTAAGGGTACAAGGTCCTGAGCAAGTTTGACAGGGTAGCATTAGAATGCTTTTACTTCTTTCACTTGTGGCTGTCTTGAATAAAGAAACACAAGTACAAAATTAGGGGGGAGGGGGAGAGAGGAAGAAGAGGTGGGCAACCTATTTGGTAGTGTAAGTTGGATCATTGCAAGTATTTAAATTGGAGGTGGGTAAATATTTGATGAACAGAGGAAAGAGGCCTGGACATATGGCAAAGATAACATGGTAATATTAAACAGTAGGACACTCTGCTCCATTTTCTTGTTTCTGCAATTTCCATCATGAGTAAAAGATTTTGACTATTTTAATCTCTTTTTGCCCATCATAAGTTTATGCACTCCTCCTCAAGTTAATCATCATCCTTCTTCTCTCTGGGAACATAAACCCAGCCTATACAATCTCTCCCCTTGACTAAAATACTCCAATCCAGACAACATCATGGTGAATCTCCTCTGCACTCTCTCCAGCTCAACTACATCTTCTATATTCCATAAAGATTGGTTTTATTGTAGTTGGCTATATCCATTACTTTCTTCTTGCTGTGAAATATCATTCTAAATGGGCTAGATTCAATACATAAACTCAGTATGAAGCAGCCACATGGCTCTATGGATGAACAGAAATAATGCACCCCAGTACAATTTATAACCTGTGCAGGTCAGTAATTATCCTTGTTGAGGGACTAATTTCTGATTCAATGAGCAGAGTAAAATACTAGGACAGAGGCAGGGCCTGTCATTTCTCAAAGATTCCCCAACATAAAATTGCTGAACATTACTACAAAAAATCCTACATGCTTAAGCAACATGGTATATTGATTCACAATCAGCAGAGATCAAAGCTCTGCAGTTTTGTCACACTACTAGTGCATGGTAGTGGGCAAAAGAACTAATAGAGACAGCTATTCCAAGAACATTTCCATCCTTATTCATGGAAAAACCCAGCAAATAAATGCAAAAGGCAGGGCTGAAGTATTCATTGACCTTCAGCCATAAATGCTAAATTAGTAATCCAGTATAGTTTTGCTTGAAGGTCCCAGCATCATTCCAAATGATAAATAGCTACATCAAAGGGCCTGACAAAATCCCAGCTGCAACGTAGGCAAGCTCTGGAAGAACATCACATCTCGAGCTACAATGTTTCTGTACATTCCTAATATCAACAAAATGTGGAATAATTTCTCAAGAATGTTCTGCCCACAAAAGAACAAATCCAGTCCAACTAATTATCGTATAGTTAATCTACTTTCAAAAATGTAAAGTGGATGGAAGGTGTTGCAAATAATAGTTCAATTGCATCTATAAATTCACAGTTGACATCAACTTTGTTGGCGACGGAGACAAACAAAAGGAGATGGATTAGCTGGTTAATGTGTATTTAATATTTCAGTAATATTTGAATAACCTTGTAAATGCTGATTAACCATTCTTTGTTTAAATAATTCATTATGGGTTATATGTAAAAATAAGTAAATTGTGTACGTCATGACACCACCACGTGATACATGAGAACTTCGCTGAAAGTAAAACACGAAGTTAGACTCATGTTTTGGACTCCTTGTCTTTCTTTTAATTAGTTTAATGTTTCTTTGTTACAAAATATAACAGTGGTGAAGTATTTTTAAAATGAACCGGAGATGACTAACCACCAGTGGAAGCACAGTGAGATGTTCCAAGTTTTTTTTAAAAAAAGCAGCACAGCACATGTCTGGAAGGGAAGACATGATTAAGTTTAAAAAAAACCCCACAGAAATGGCTGGCTACTTCAGAAATATAATCCTGTTCAACTGATTGACAGGTAATTGGCTCATATACACTGAACTAATTAACAGTATTCAGAAGCAAATGGAATAGCCAATGAGGAATAAGTACCGATTTCAGGTTTAAAGGCGTACAGTTTGCTTTGAAGTTTAACTACTCTAACCAAATCGGCCGAAATGAGCTTTGCTGACTGCAGAACGCTTTAGATTTCATAAACTGAATCAAAAGGGAGTCCATTTCAGTGTACGAGGTTGAATCGAAGAGACTGAGCACTGTCAGTTCAATAATGGGCTTAATGATGCACTGAGATATCACTTAGTTTGTAGAAGAAAGCATTCAAAATGGCTCCTATCCTAACCGAAGCACAACTCTGAGCAGTTGAAACAGCTGTAGTAATAGAAACAGCAGGGACGCAATGAGTCAGTCTGGAATGAAAGTGACCGTAAACAAAACTGTAACATCTAAACAGAAACCCGCTTGGCCGAACAAATGGTATTACCATTGTGGCAGAGGTTCACATACATATACCCGAACAATGAAGGTTCAAAGGTAAACTTTCAGAAAATATCACAAAATAGGACATGTACAAAGAGCATGTCGGGGTGACAAAAATAAATGGACTGCACAAGGAACAGAGAAATATAAAAAATTGTAGTTTAAAAAAAAGCACAATCTGTGAGCTGTTAATGAAAAATCTGATAATCATGAGAATGATGGACTGGGTAGCCTTGAGATCTGCAATGTAAAACTGACATTAGACCAACAATATGGCTTACACCAGAAGAGAATAGTAAATCAGTTAAAATAGAATTGGACAGTGGCTCAGCTGTTTGCCATTCCTCAAAATGAGTTTGAACAGAATTTCAAAGGTACCAAACTGAAGCCTGCAGATATCCAAGAACATTGAGGTTGCATGTGGTAACTAAACAGGTGGGCCAGCAACCTGTGTGAGGGTCTAATTGGCCGAGACAACTACAACTTGATCCACCCACTATTTGCATGCCACATCCCCTGTAATAGTGAACTGAAAGCGAATTAAGGAAGGTACTGGATGATGCTACAACCACCTCCATGCTGGACACCGTGAACTGTGGCCTAACAGACAGACATACTTTACTGATCCCAAGGGAAATTGGGTTTCGTTACAGTCGCACCAACCAAGAATAGTGTAGAAATATAGCAATATAAAACCATAAATAATTAGATAATAAGTAAATTATGCCAAGTGGCATATAATAACAGAGGGCAAACAGATGCTGGTGCCAACCTCTGTGCCTGTTTTAAAAGCATATTGGACCAAGGAAGTAGCATGCTGCACAGAGCAATTATGTAAGTGACGAAAGCAGTGGTCCAACTACAACAGTCTTTGTAGGTAACATATCTGAGAAAGCTTCTGATAAAGTTAATCAGGCAGTTACTTGTGAAATGTGGCTTGGTTTTAAGTTGGAAGCTTCAGGAAGTTTGCAAGCATTCAGCTTTTGAGAATATAAAGAAACAATCTACTCTGTGTGCATAAAGGTTATTGTAGGAATTTCAAGAGGGAGACAAAAAGTAAGGGGTCAATGGAGATACAAAAACAAGAGGATTCATCACAAAGTTGTGGATGAGGAAACCAAGAGGAGTGATCAGATCATTAAGGGAGCAATAAAAGGATTAATAAGGAATCACTCTAGCGAACTAAATGCATCTTCCCAAGATCACAATACACATCCTAGAAAGAAAAAGAACAGAAACATGAGAAAAGGAAGTAGTTACTGAGAGAGAAGCAAGGATCAATATAGATCCAGAGAAAAAAAGCCAATGAGAAGAAAATAGTCCATAGCTGTCAGATCCACTTCCTGCAATCTTAAGAGTCAACTCCTACAACCACTATGGAGGAGGTCTTAGAACCTGACAATGTTTTCAGAACCAGAAGTCTCACCTGCCAAGCAGAGTGACCTCCCTTGTCAGGAGAGATGTTATCCCACAAGAGTAAGAAAGCCTCCACAGTGACTTAATCATTAGGCCTGAATGTGACAATTTAAAATTTACTATACTGCGAATTCTGCATATAGTAGTTGTATTATACAGTATACCGTGTATATAGTTGAGATGCATTCCCTATTGAGATGCAGTTTATAGCTAAGCAAAGAAGAGTGTCGTGTATTTAATATTTCAGTAATATGAGTAATCTTTTAAATATTTTATTAAGCCTCATTTGTTTCAATTATTATGGGTTGTATCTAAAAATAGGTGAATTGCATACCTCATGGCGCCACCATGTGTTTAAGTGCAGACCTTGCTTTTTCAAACATGAAGTTAGACTCACATTTTGGCGTCCATGTCTATTAATTAGATTAATGTTTTGAAGTTACAAAACATACCAGTCGAGTGGTTCTGCAATAAAAATCTTGCAGTCAACTTTAACAAGGAATTAACTGGAGACTTCAAGGGAAAGCTGGAAGAACATGAACCAGTCCTCATTGAGGGTTCAGCGGTGAAAAGGGCAAGTAGCCTTAAGTTTCTGGGTGTCAACATGTCGAAGGTATCTGACTTGGGCCCAGCACACTGATGCAATAATGAAGAACACACATCATTGACTCTACTTCATTAGGAGTTTGAAGAGTTTTGGCATGTCACCAAAAGGTTCCTGGAAACTTCTATACATGTATGGAGTTGAGTATTCCAACTGGTTGCATCAATGCATAGGATTGGATTGCTCTAATGGATAGAACTGAAAGAAGCTGCAGAGGGTTGTAGACTCATCTAGCTCAATGGCAGGCCTGTAGCGGTGTGCTACACGCAGCGCTAAAATTACGACACGGAGTCGGTAACTGCAGTCGAAGGAAAAAAACTTTATTCGAAAACTTCAGCCTCACTTTTAAGCCTCTGTCAACCGGCCCCCCATGGCGCAGAGGCTCCAAAGCTCTATGCTCGCAAACCCCCATAGGCTATCTCATTGTGAGTCGGTTCGGATACGCTAGGAAATGGGTCGCCACAGGCCGAACCTTCTTCTCGTAACAGGGAGGAAGTCCGGGAGCCTAAAGACATAAACTCATTCATCCAGAACACCTTCTTCCCCTCTGCCATCATATTTCTGAATGATCCATGAACACTACCTCATTATTTTTTGCATCATTTATTTTTGTAGTTTATTTATGTCTTTCCATTGTATTACTGCTCCAAAGCAACAAGATTTACGTCATATACAAAAGTGATCCTGAAATCTCTCCACCTCATTCTCAACGACAATAGTGAGCAACAATTGCTGGTCTAACAGCATCACAATGCCATGGTGGCATTCAGACAATGTGATATAGGATTAAAAATTTGATTAGGCAATTACAACCCTGAATCAAGAATAAATAGTCATTAATTCAAGTCACTGCAGTAGCTCTAAATGGAATAAAAACTGGGGAAAATGGGGATTAGTACAACTAGGTACTTAAAAGTCTGCATGGATCCAGGGACTCCGAGGGCTGTTCCACACTGTATATTTTGGCCCCCATACCACTCACTTCCCAGAAGGAAGTAAGGAATACCTTCATCAGAATCCTCTCAAAAGTTATTTTTCTATTTGTCCTTATTCATACGTATGAACCCCTTAAAGCTCTGCAGTCAAATGTATCAATTTATCTTAACATAAGCTTGTGATAATTGAGTAAGCTGTCCTTACGTGGTGAGTAGGAGCGTGATCTGGAGCGAGAACGATAGCCACCTCTGTTGTAATATGGAGAGGGAGAACGCCTCCTGAAACAAAAAAAATCTTATGAAACAGAGTACAACACATCAAAACTTCTAAAAGAACCAGGTGTTTTGCTGGGAAGAGGACCCTACTCCACAATAAAGAACCAAAATTTGCAATTGGAAATCATTATACAAACAGTGCTTACTGAGCCAATGCACTGTAGATTAATGTGTACATTGATGTGATGCACTGTGGTGAGGAAGGCAAATGCAATGTAGCATTCATTTCACAAGGACTAGAATACAAAAGCAAGGATGTATTGGTGAGACTTACTTTATAAGGCACTGGAGAGGGCCCAGGAGAGACATACGAGAGTGATCCTGAATGCTCTGATGTTTCAATATGCATATGACAAATAAAACTCCCTTCCCTAATATTTTTTTCCAATTATTAACTGAGCACAGTCTTGAAGCCAAACATAACAATACAAAAGCTGGAAGATTTTAGTTGGATTTCTGCATATCATCCTTTCAGGAAATGAATGTAGCACACAATTCATGTTTTAGCTATATCTTGATGTTCAGTCTCAGCTTGATTAAGTTAAAGATTTCAAAATTACAGGATACAATTGATGTAGATGCTCAAGTGCACAACATCAGAACTTTCTAAGAAACAGGTATCAAGAGCAAGAGTTAGTGCTGGCAAAACAGGCAGAACCTGACTGTCATCTTTAAAGGAAGCTACATGTTTCATTTTCTCCTGGAAATTCTCAGTTCAAAGACAGCATAAAATTACTGTCTGCCCACCTGTAGGACCTGCTGTAATAATCTCGGTCATCGTATCTGTCATATCTGTCATAACTGTCTCTGCGACGTGAACTACTGCAAAGAAAGGGTAAATAGTTAAAGACAGTATATAAAATTAAACACAACAGAAGATCATAAGGTGGAAATGAAATGGGTTTGTAAGATAGAAACATAGAAAACCTACTGCACAGTACAGGCCCGTCGGCCCACAAAGTTGTACCAAACATGTCCCTACCTCAGAAATTACTAGGCTTACCTATAGCCCTCTATTTTACTAGGTTCCATGTATCTATCTAAAAGTCTCTTTAAAGACCCTATCGTATCCACCTCCACCACCATTGCTGGCAGCCCAGTCCACGCACTCACCATTCTCTGAGTAAAAAATTTACCCCTGACATCTCCTCTGTACCTACTCCCCAGCACCTTAAACCTGTGTCCTCTTGTGGCAACCATTTCACCCCTGGGAAAAAGCCTCTGACTATCCACACTATCAATGGCTCTCATCATCTTAAACACCTCTATCAGGTCACCTCTCATCCTCCATCGCTCCGAGGAGAAAAGGCCGAGTCCACTCAACCTATTCTCATAAGGCATGCTCCCCAATCCAGGCAACATCCTTGTAAATCTCCTCTGCACCCTTTCAATGGCTTCAACATCCTCTCTGTAGTGAGGCGACCAGAACTGAGCATAGTACTTCAAGTGGGGTCTGACCAGGGTCCTATATAGCCGCAACATTACCTCTCAACTCCTAAATTCAATTCCACAACTGATGAAGGCCAATGCACCGTATGCCTTCTTAACCAGAGTCAATCTGCGCAGCTGCTTTGAGCATCCTATGGACTCGGACCCCAAGATCCCTCTGATCCTCCACACTGCCAAGACTCTTACCATTAATACTATATTCTGCCACCATATTTGACCTACCAAATTGAACCACTTCATGCTTATCTGGGTTGAACTCCATCTGCCACTTCTCAGCCCAGTTTTGCATCCTATCAATGTCCCGCTGTGAACTCTGACAACCCTCCATGCTATCCACAACACCTCCAACCTTTGTGTCATCAGCAAATTTACAAACCCATCCCTCTACTTCCTTATCCAGGTCATTTATAAAAATCACTAAGAGTAGGGGCCCCAGAACAGATCCCTGAGGCACACCACTGGTCACTGACCTCCATGCAGAATATGACCTGTCTACAACCATTCTTGCTGCCTTCTGTGGGCAAGCCAGTTCTGGATCCACAAAGCAATGCCCCTTGGACCCCATGCCTCCTTACTTTCTCAGTAAGCCTTGCATGGGGTACCTTATCAAATGTTTTGCTGAAATCCATATACATTACATCTACTGCTCTTCCTTCATCAATGTGTTTAGTCACATCCTCAAAAAATTCAATCAGGCTTATAAGGCACAACCTGCCCTTGACAAAGTCACGCTGACTACTCCTAATCATATATACTTAACCAACACAAATGCACACCTTCGATATGTATACATTAACACTCATAAAAATCTTATCCAACATTTATTCTGCATACTTTAATAATAAACTATTTAAGTAACAGAAATATTATACATATAGTTACTACTAAGTTACAATGCTACTTCTTGATCATAAATTCATTTTATTTAAACGACATTCACACTTCAATTTTTCATTCTTTAGGCTGGACCAGGGGTTGCCAAGCTTTTTTTATGCCGTGTCCTTCTACCATTAACCGAGGGCCCCATGGACTCCAGGTTAGGAACCCCTGGGCTTGTCCTTCTGTATTAGTTAACTTACTAAGTTGGTCTTCCCATGTAGATACCAGGGGTAGGTGTATGAGCTCTTTTAGTAATGGAAAAATCAACACGAATCCTGCGTCCATCTAATTCCATTCCATTTGCACGTTCTTTAGCCTGGCAGGAAAAAAGAGAATCAGAATACAAGCCAAGTTGAAATTTATTGAAAACACACTGTTTATCTTCATTATGGCAATACAACAAAAATACCATCCAAAGTGGCTTGCTGAAGCAAACTGATAGTCAAGAGAGTTTAAAGATGACTT
This sequence comes from Hypanus sabinus, assembly GCF_030144855.1. NCBI lineage: Eukaryota > Metazoa > Chordata > Chondrichthyes > Myliobatiformes > Dasyatidae > Hypanus > Hypanus sabinus. The sequence goes on from NC_082709.1 coordinate 73,714,170, forward strand.
TCCTACCTCTTTAGCATCATCAACATTCTCAAAGTAGACAAAAGAAAAGCCTCTGGAGCGATTTGACTGTTGATCATAAACAACATTGACACCTGCAAGAGGGCCATATCTTGAAAAGACTTCTCTTAGATCTCGCTCGGTGGTGTATAGACTCAGTCCAAAAACTCCCAGACAAGTATTGGGGTCAGGGTTAGCCTGTATCAAAGATACAACACTAAATTAGAAAAGCCAGTCGCCTTGGTCAGAAAAAGGATCACTAAAATATTCGTGGACTCAATCTGCTGATATTAATTCAAAATTTCATGTGCATTTTCACTTATTAAAGTTCATTGTCAGCTGCTTTGGACCAGCATTAAATTCCATTAAGTTGAAACCAAAGCTCTCCATAGTTTCACTCAGCATTTGCTTTGTGTTTACAATATACTGTATACAGCAGTAGCAAACCTGAGCAGAGTTAATTAGCAAACATTAAATGTTGACAGCACAAATTTTAACTGTCCACTATTTGCTTCACAACAGAGTTCTTTGAATATCTGTTTGGAAAGGCAGCCTGCATTTCTTTGCTAACCAAAATACTGGTTCAATAGTGAAATGATAACAGATGAAAGCAAATACATCTGTCAACAATGAAAATCTCCCTGCTTAAAACAGGGAAGCTGGATTTAAAGTAATGGACTATTTATACAAGGTTCAAAGTCACAATTGTCAAGTTACCTCTCAATACAAGCATGACAAATTTAAAAATACAGGTGTCCCTCACTTTCTAAGCGTTCGTTTTACCACATTTTGCTTTTACAAAAGACCTACATTAGTACTTGTTTTCGCTAACCGAAAGAGGATTTTCACTTTTAAGAAAGTCGCCTGCTTTAAACTTGTGTTTATCCCAAGAAAAGACTACCATGACCATGAAGCCTTGTGCAGGCAGATGTGTGCGCATGTGTGTATGTGCTGATTTTTTCCCCTACAGATCGGTTTTGGCTCAATCTTCCTGATTCTGGTAAGTGAAACTACACTGTACATACATTATTTCTACTTTATATAGGCTGTGTATTTATCATATCATTCCTGCTTTTACTATATGTTAGTGTTTTATATTTATATAAATATTTTAGGTTTTATGTGTTATTTGGTATGACTTGGTAGGTCATTTTTTGGGTCTGGGAATGCTCAAAAATTTTTCCCATATGAATAAATGGTAATCGCTTCTTCGCTTTACACCGTTTTGGCTTATGAGCGGTTTCATAGGAACGCTCTACCTTTGGATAGTGGGGGAAACCTGTACAAATAAATGAGCTTGTTGCTTGTCACATATAGCATACTATGAAAGACATGAAAGCAAATAGAACACAGGCATGGTAGATAACTGACCTCATAGAAAAAGAGAGCAGAAGCCACATACAGTCACACTTCACCCATTGGACTCGACTCACTTCCACCTCAATAAAATGACATGCTGGAGCCATGGCTAAGATCATGCCTTCAGTTCAGGGCCAAAGCCACAACCCTTTTTCATTACAAAGGAACAGACTTATACCAGTGTATTAACAATTTGGGGAGCATTCACATGGCACACAGTGAAAACCAGAAGGCACTATAACCATCTGGAGAATTATTCAAATACTGTTACAGTACCTGAGCAAAAAATAAAAAGCTGGCTTTACTAATGCTGCACTACTGCTTTTTCAGGAAGGAAGTCAACTATCACAGTCAACTAAAAAGAAACAGAAAGAGGATGACATACAGTGCAAGAAAAAATTTAAGAACCTTTACAATTACCTGGCTTTCTGCATTAATTACTCAAAATGTGGTCTGATCTTCATCCAAGTCACAATACCGGACAAACACAATCTACCTAAACTAAAACCATGCAAACAATTGTACTTCTCTCCAAAACTGAGTATACCACTTGAACAATCACAGACTAGATTCAAAGTAATTCAAATTAGATTCTCTGGGGTCATTTTGGAATCAGGTAGACCAATCAATGAATGCTGTGGCATGAACTGAAGAGGTCTGTTCATGCAAGGTATCCCAGAAATACTTATGAACTGAAACAGTTTTGTATAGAGGAATGGTCTAAAATTCCTCCCCGTCATCGTAAAACTGATCAGCAGCTACAGAAAATGTTTGGTGGAGGCTATTGACCCTAAAAGAAGTTCTATCAGTTGTTAAATACAAGGGCTCACATACTTTCTCCAACCTGGATTGTGAATGATTAAACAATGCATACAATAAAGACATGAAAAGTACAATTGTTTGTGCGTAATTAGATTAAGCAGATTGTGTTTGTCTACTATTGTGACTTGGATGAAGATCAGACCACATTTCATTAATGTAAAAAACAGGTAAACACAAAGGGTTCACAAACTTTTTTCTGGCAACTGTAACTGCTATGGAAATGGAAGAGGATAAACAAGACCCAATTTCTCAAGAAATCAGCAAATTCAGAGATACTTTATCTTCTAGTTTGTGAGTAAAGCAAGAAAAAGACAAATTAAAAAGGAGGGACAAGAAAGATGTAAAAGGAAGAAGGAATGTAAGAAAAGAGTGGGAACGAAAGTGTGGCAAGACCATGATAAGAACTGTGAGAGAACCATAGATAAGGAAAGGGAGCTCAACTGAGGAGATACAGTATGGGATAAACAGAGAGAAAAGCAAAGGAGAAAGAAGTCCAGAGCTACTAAAACCAGTTCCTGCAGTCTTAGAGACAACTCTTACCATGGAGGCCGCAGAACCTGAGATTCTTCTACAGCCACAAGACTCACCAGCTAAGCAGAGATCCCCCTTTTCAGGAAAGACATTATCCCACAAGAGCAAGAAATCCTCCAAAGCGATCAAATCTTTAGGCCTGAATATATTATACAGTATACTGTGTATACAGTTGAGATGATTTTTATATTGAATTGGTAGTTTATAGCTAAACAGGGAGGAGTGTTGTGTATTTAATATTTCAATAATATTGTAAATATATTGTTTAAGCATTCTTAGTTGTTTAAACAATGCATTGAGGGTTATATGTAAAAGTATGTAAATTGCATACATCATTACACGCCACATCATACGTGTGTACCTTGCTTAAAGTAAAAACAAAATAATACCTATTTTCTTGCAAATAGTTTTATGATTCGGAGTTACAAAACGTAACAATAGTGACCATAATTCAAAGTTTCAAAGTAGTTATAGAAGAGAATACAGATGGAAAGGAAATTGGAATTTTGAATTGGGAAAGCCAAATTAATTTTAGGACAGCATCTGACAGATAGATAGTTGCAGAGAGGTTTACATTAGACAACTCATTCAGAAGTGAAACAATAAGAGCTCAGGGCCAATGTGTTCCCACATGAGATTAGGAGAGGGGACCATTAAATGATACCAGAAGACTTGCAAAAATGGAGGGTTAAGTGGGAGGAAAGGGCTAGAGTGATCTTAGAGTAGGTTAAAGGGTCAGCACATCACTGTGGGCAGAGGGGCCTGTGTTGTATGTTAAGCTGGCCCTCAATTTTAACATTGCTAAATGTAAGATAATACTTTATACAAGGATGAGTAGATGGAACAGACTTCTTAGAAAGCATAATAAAAAATGGATAGGTAATAGGTAACAATGATTAATAAAGTTATTAAAGAGAATAATAATAGAATCAAGAGATTATTTCAAGCCAGTAAGTAATAGTGGAAATCTATTTTCTAAAGCAGACCAAGGGAAGCAGTCAGAGTCAGTGCTGATCACTGAGTACCCTTTATGCCCCACCTCCCATTCCACCATCCCTCACACACAAAGGATAATTTCCAGTGACTACTTAACTTACCATTTTTGAGATGGGGTGGACACCCCCCCCCCCACCCCAATCCCCAGTCATGGGGAAAATGGGAAAACTCCACACAGATAGCACTCAGAGTCGGGACTAAATCCCAGGTCACTAAATCTCTAAGACGAGATCTTAACAGGGGTGGCACAGTTGGTAGAGATTCCAAGTATTGATTGAATATGATGTATGTAGATACAATTGTACAAGGAAGCAAGGCCAGGCCAGCAGTGGGGGCTTAGAATTGTTGAAAATCAAATTGAGAAATTCAGTAGAAATTTCTATTCCCAGAATGTGAATTTAATATCACGAGCAGCAGATATGAATATCAAGACGCACTTATGGAGTAGTTCAGCCTGAGAGACAGAATGCATTTCATGAGGTTATCTAAAGGTTAAAAGGCAAGTTCTCCAAGCACATCAGCAATAGACTAGTCAAGACAAATATTCTGTGCTTAGCTTATTTTAAAAAATAGTGTCTCTTACCCGATTACCAATATGGCGCCTTCGGTTTGACATGGGCGAGCGACTGTGGCTACGACGTCGCCTATAGTCAGGGCTGTAGGACCTGCTCCTGGATCTCCTACGGCGAGAGCGAGATCGGGATCGAGACCTTGAATAACGCCTCCGAGAACTCCTCCGAGATATTGACCTGCTAAATCAAGAATATTTTAGCTCTATTTTGAATGCAAATTAGCTTCAACAAGACGCTAAAGATTGATAACATTCTCCTTCTCTTCAAATGCTCACATAGTAGAATAAAGTCTCAAAACTTTTTTTCATTCAAGTTGCCTGCGCTTTTTAAAAAAAGTCTCTTCTTCAAAGCCATTGCAGATTACTGATTGTATATTAACCAGATCAATTCATTCACTTTATTTATTGCGCAGTGACCAGCACATTCATCCAAGAGGACCACAACCACATCATGGCTTAGAGGCTTGCATGCCTGAGTTCTGATATCTGGAGTCAGGGCTTTATGCTTTGACTCTTGCTAGAGTCACCCATGCCAAACAGGTCAAAGGGTAGAGGCCAGACAAATGAATGGTCCACCAGTCTTCCAGGTTCGGGGGTTCATCTCTGGGCTAACAACCCTGAATGGCAAAACAAAACTGCTACGGAAACAGCAACGATGAATCCTCTATATGTGAGTAGCCAAGGACAAACAGAGATAGAGGACCTTCACTGCTGTTTTAAATGCCAGTGCCACAATGGGAAGTAAAACCAGCAAATTTTTTTTTTAAACAGATCAACCAGTTCCAATCTATGCTTCAGCCCAGTCCAAATACAATACGAATATGGTTATGAAAACATGAAATATATGAAATTGAGATTAAAACTGACTTTATGAAATAAGGAACCACATTCCCAATAAAGATAACTCAAATCATAGTCAGGCATGAAGTTCAGGCATGTGTGCGCTGTGTGTGTATAGAGAGAGAACAGATGTGCAAGAAATAGATGAAATCCAGTCAAGAGGTCTGCCTACTTTAGTGCAGGGGACGCCATTGTTCAGGATGACATTTCAGAGGTACTTCGGTTGAACGTCTCATTGTCAGAGCAAATATGATGGAACAGAGGAATTGAAAGATCATAAGAAAGAATGGCATAGAATCCTTGCAGGACAGCAATCAAGGCAGGTGAGAGACCTAGACGGCTTGCAGTGGATATTGGTTTGTGTGGGATTGGAAGGGATTGTGTGAAGGTCACAGCAGGGTAGAAATTGTTAAATTTGAAGTAATGAAATCTTTGAGCATGGCTTGCAATGTCAGTGGTGGGCCGAAGGGCCTCTACTGTGCTGCACTATTCTATGTTCAAAGTGAATAGAGATGATGAGAACTATGAGAAAGGCAGTCTAGAAGGATTCTGAGTTAGAAAATTAACAAGTAGAATTTGGGTGAAATTTAGAAATAAGGGGTAGGAAACAATGGTGTAAATTGTATGTGGACCATTAAGCAATAGTGGCAATACAACATGTAATGTAAATCCAAGAATCCAAGGTGTAATAACCATCTGGGGGGCAGGGGGGTTTAATCCAAGCAGATTGAAAAAAGCAAATAAGCTGTAATAAAATGAATAAATGTGAAGAATGAATTAAGAGGAACTTTATTTTAAGTTTACTGTATTGGACTAATCATGCAACAGGCTCTTTTGTATAATGAGTGGGGCTAAATGATGATCTGGTAATTAAGGAGGCAGATATAATTAATTTGATAGGAAGATTTCAGCAACTTGAATTTGAATTAAGCAAATGATGACTGAATGAGAGATTAATATTAGATGATAGTAAACTAACAGTAGTTAACTTTTAAAGTTTTAAGTCTCTATTAAAAAGTAACAGAATGAGTGGTCCTGTCACAAATTAAAATAGGCCTTTCCTCTTAATCTAATGATTTATAGAAGATCCAGGAACTTCCTGATAATAATGATGTGAGGGACTCTTCAGTGCCGAAGACCATATATGGCGCAAATACCCAAGTGCCCTCCAGCTATCCAGCTACTACCCTCAGCTACTTACCACTGGAAAAAATATCTTTCCCACTATTAAAATGTAGTCCTTGATACATATCTTTAGGTCCGTAGCACAGCACAACTTTAATTCTAATCTTAACATTATCACAGAGTGACCAGAGGCTTAAAAAAAACACTAGCGTCTGGAAGTGTTACCAAAGAATGATCCCTGAAATGGCAGGGTTAACATTTGGGAAGTGTTTGGTGGCTCTGGGCATGCACTCACTGGAGTTTTGAAAAGTGGAATCTCATTGAAACCTATCAAATATTGAAAGGCCTAGATAGAGGGATCATGGAGAGGATGTTTCTTATAGAGGAGTCTAAGACCAGAGGGCACAGCCTCAGAATACAAGGACGTCCTTTAGAACAGAGATGAGAAGGACCTTATATAATTTGGGGGGGGGGATTTGTGGAATTTATTGTTACTGACATCCATGGAGGCCAAGTCATTAGGTACACTTAAAGCAGGTTCTTGCAATTAAAACTTGTATGCATTGCATTGCATTCTACGTGAATATTAAAGGTGGCATTGCAAAAGAAGCAGAAATATGTAAAAATGTCAGAATCCGCACCATTGTGTCAAAATCATAATCTAATTAACTTGAAGCTGCAAAGCAACGTTAGCCACTTACCTGGATTTGGATCGTGAACGTGACCGTGACTTGGACCGGGAGTGCCTTGACCCATCCTTAGAATGAGAGCGTTCTGCAGAATTTGCTGGAGACTGGCTGGCAGACTTGCCAGATCCACGAAGACTTGAACTTGCTGATTTAGATGGAGAACGTGAATCCTATATGCAAAAATATATGTATTACATTTTTACAAACCTAGGACATGGTTCTATTAAAATAAGATCTGATTAAAATCTTAAAAGCATCTGAAATGAAATAAACAAGCAACCTAACTCGTATCCCAGTTTTGCCTGTACGGTTTCAATTAGGAATGCCCAGGCATAAATACTTTCCTAGAATAAACTAACAGCCCTAGGGTGTATTCTTCTACCTTGGTTTGTACAGTGCATGCATTTGTTTTTAGTACAATATACAGGTACGGGCTTACGTTAGCCAAACGATTTGAGTGAATTTATAAATAAATTCAATTCAAAATTAAGAGCTCTGGTATGTGAAAATAATCAAGCTAAACAAGTTTTCATGCTTATTTACTTTTTAAACCAAATTTCACTCAAAATTAAAGTACCTTGAAGTGAGGTTTCACTCAAGGTTTCGTGACACTACCGCAAGCCCCGCACGTACACATAAACAGACTAGAAATTACTTAGCGTAGTGCTTTCTGATTCCAGATACTTCTGATCTTAACTTCATTCTATTTCTTTTCTTCATTCTTCAGTGTCAAATTCTCACTTGGTTCATCTTCCCACTTCACACACTGCACACATTCTATTTGTGGGACTTCGTGTCTTTTTTTTTAGCATGCATTCTTTTTTTTCCCCAATTCAGCTTCACTTATTCCTGAGCTTCAATTATTACACAAAACTTGTCAAATGACTTCTTCCACATTTCTTTTCTTCATGAACATTAACCTTAACAAAAAAAGAACAGGATGAGGCATGTAATTGCAGAGAAAACCCTGTGCTGAGATTAACCAGTTACAACCAGTGAAATTTTCATCAAAGATTCTCATCTGCAACAACTGTAGTAATAGGATGTAAAACTATGCCAGGCAGTGATAATTTATAATGGCCTTGGGCAGTTTTCCACTCGGCAACACATAGGTCACTGCTAACTATGGGTATTTGGTTATAAACCACAATCCAAAACTCTCCTACTTTAACATACTTCGCAATCTATAACTGGCAACAATCATTTTAGAATGGAATAATCTTAGCTATTTTTATGGTTCGGTTTGCATCTCACTTATTGCTCATCCTCCTCTGGTGGAAGTATCTGGGAATAGGGTTCCCCACACCAGTTATTAAGCTCACTCTGGTCAGCAAATTTGAGGAGAAATGTAAGCAGAAATATGTCAAATGAGCTGGATTGAAAGACAACCTTCCAATTTGGATCAATTGATCCTACTGTTAACACTAAGTTCAAGTTCTTAAGGCTTCAAGAGTCAGTACAAACATTATCAGGTAGTCATCAGACTGATACTCACCACCTCTTACCCCAAATATCTCTTACCTGGAGGTGCACATAATGCTGAAATATTAAAAATTGATTAATCGAAAGTCAAACAGTGCTAAGTGATATTGATGATAACCCAATCGTCATGACCCCTATAAAGAGGTTGAACTGTTCCCCCTCAAATCTTAGAATTAATACCACTGAACAAACAGCCCCAAAATACATGCACCAATCAGTCAAACAACAGTGATAAGCCGGGCAAGTAGTGCCCATACTAAGCTTATACAAGCCTTTCATACCTTAAAACAAATTAACAAAACTCCAAATGTGACAAATTCTATTTAGGTCTGTCCCATTTTCTTTCTTTATTCAATTATGATTTAATTTTTTAACTAGTAGAATGGTATGATGAAATTGTTCCATAATTTTGTATTTTTAAGCTCATAGTTATCTTGAAATATTAACTTCAGCTACAAGTCTTGTACTGGAGCTTCTTATATTACTATATTTATGCACTTAGCAAAATGCCATTAATTAAGTTAATCCTAAAATGAGGCAACTAAGCACAAGGTATCCAAGCTTCACGTTCAAAATACTGGTCCTCCACAAATCCAAATCCAGGGAAGAACATCAGATCCAACTCAACAGCATGATTTCTTTAGAAAAGAGTTGTTGGTTGGAAATCAGTCAACAAGCTTCACTGGTTTTAAAGGCCATCAAGACCATCCGGAAAACCAGTCCAACTTCAGATTAACCTGGATGAAGTACAGAAATTTCATACTTTTCACTTTGTTGCATTTAGCAATGAACTAGTATAATGACAAGCTTGAAGGGTGAACTAGTAACAACTATTCCATTAATACTTTATTAAACTGATTGAACTGTCAAGAGATTTATAGTTTACAAAAAGTGAACCTGGACAACCATAATTCTAAAAGTTCTGATTTTGAAAACACTGAGGTAAACACTCTGGATAATAACTATCATGCCCTACTACCAAACATTTCTTTACCACACCACCCCTCTCTCCGCAGGGATCTCTCCTTCCATTAATCCTTTGTCCACACCCACTAACTTCCTGCCTGGAAATTGTCCCTGCAAGCAGAAATGCTACACCTACCTATTCAACTCCTCCCTGGCCTCCATTCAGGGCCTCAAGCAATTCTTCCAGGTGAGACAACATTTCACCTGCAAAGCTGTTGGGGTTTTCTACAGTTTTCTACAGTACACTCCCATTGCAACCTCATCTACACTGGTGAGACCAGACATAAATTGAGGGGCCACTTTGCTGCACCTGCAAAATATCCGCAACCATTCATATTCCAACATGTTGGTCCACGGTCTCTTATACACGCACAATTAGGCCACTCTCAGGTTGTAGGAGAAAAACTTTATAATTCACCTCAGTAGCCTTCACCCTGATGGATTTATCCAAATTCCAGTAATTTTCCCCTCCCCTCTTCTCATCACCTGCCAATCACCCCCCACCCCCTGCACCCCTCATTCTCTTTCTCCCATGGTCCACTCATCTCTCCTATCAAATTATTCTCCAGCCCTTTACTCTTTCCACCTATCACCTCCCAGCTTACTTCATCCCCACTCCCCACCCACCTGGCTTCACCCTTCACACTCTGGATAGTACTCCTCCCACCACACCTCCCCATCTTCTTATTCTGATTTCTTCCCCCTTCCTTTCCAGATCTGAGGAAGAATTTTGGCCTGAAACATGGACTGTTTAACCTAGCCTGCTGAGTTCCTCCAGCACTTGCGTGAATAGCCATCATGTGTTGGTTAGCCACGAGTGGTAAATCTTAGCACAACAGTACATCAGAGAATGCACTACCAGAAACAAGAGTGTTAATGGAATCACTATTAAATGCACTATTGGTTGTAAGACTGCACCAGAAACCTACTGCAAACCCAACAATGATCTGCAGGGGCTGCTGTAGGACACCCAAAGGAGAGCAGTACAGCATCCCCTTGGATGTAAGTAGCCTGTTCTTTTTTTTCGACTGCAGATCTCTCCCCAGTAATTACTGTTGAACTCAATGCTGTGGAGACCTGAACAGGCAAATGAAAAGCAAGCAGGACAGAAGCTTCCACCTTATTCATTAGGTGATGAGAGTGACTATAGGATCTAAACAGTCTATCAGAAAAGAGATGAGGTGCTTTCAGTTTATGATAGCTTGAGCATCACAGCAATGAGATTATCCTTTTCACTCACATGCAGCCTCTCCACATCAAGCTGAAGGACAATTCACTGCTGAGATGAAGGGCCAAACCATTTATTACTCCAGGCTCCTAGTACGGTAATGGCAAGTGCATTACCATTTCTGGCACAGCAGAGCATTACCTAAGCAGATACCTATTCTGAGTATGTATACTTGAATGCTCAGGTTGGAGGATCAGATCAGCATAACTAATAAGCATTCTGTAGGATAACATGAACCAAATTTCCAATGTATAGTGTAATAATTCTATGGGAAAAGTGTGTCAAGCAGTTAGTTTGGAAATATGTACAACAGACAAATGAGGACAATTAATTGGATCCAACAGCAGACTTGAAAGTACACAAACAAGATGCAGAGCATGTTAGGAATCTGAAATTAAAATAGAAAATGCTGAATAAACTCAACAGCTCCCAGAATAAGCTAGCACAGAAAAACCGTGTTCATGTTTTTGGGTCAATGTTCTAGTGCACTGATTCCTGATTTCCTTCAAATGGTCTCTGACCTGCAGGGAACTTGCAGCACTTTCTGTTTTTAGAATTCTGTTTTTAGAACAGTATTAGACAACTGAAAACACTTTCACAACATGTTTTGAATTAGGAAGAATCAGAATAATTATTTAATATTGTTCAACTTCCATCTTATAACACTGTTTCTCAATATAACAGAACAGTATTAGGCAGATGAAATACAAGTACTAGCAGCTGCTGATCATATTACAGTGATAGGACCACAAAATAATAGAGTTGTGAAGCACACTTGATGGCATGTGTGACTATACCCCAATCCTGTTTCTTTCATACATATATAGCAACAAAACTGTTCCCACTACCTTATTATACCAGTATCCAAGATTCCTAATACTAAACTGGACACACATTTTCTCCCAAAAGGTACAGCTGACTCACCTCAAAGTGTCATAGAAGTGATTATCAGAATACTATCTCATTAGTATCAAAACAAATAAAGCCTCCAATTCCTTCTGTACCAAAAGCATTCCTATTAGATATGCCTGTTAAGAATATGAATCTGTTCAGTATCAGCCAATGGGTATTAAACTCTACTTGCAAACAAGAAAATCCCAAGTACTAAACACTTCCAGGTTTGTTTAAAAGCAGTAAATGTGCATGGCATGCTCGTTGGCTTTCCCCTACCAAATTATTTTATCAATGTCCAATAAACACAGGTACTAAAGGACTGAGTTGACGTGAAGAGCATTACCTAATGCAGTAATTATAGAGTATTTCTTTTGTTAAACTGCTGTCAACTTCCACATTAAATTTTGACTAATTTAAATAAATATTTGAAGATCAATGACTGCATTCAACCTCAACTGTCACTAAATATGCAGGCTCCAGTTCTTTCAAATGCTTGAAATGAGTATAATTTATCAAAAATAAGCTGGGATTCTTGTTTACTGGATTCCACAACAATTTGAAATACTGAAGTTCATTTGCTGGCAAGGTTCTAATAATTGAAATATAATCCATTTTGATTAACTGGACCATCAGTTAATCAGGCCAGCTGCTTATAAAAACTAATGGAGAAAATAGCCAGTATTCCCTTTGTTTATTTAGGACACTATGATTCTTAAATGGGACAAGAAACTGTTGTCAAACAGTTTCAAACTGTGTGTACTCGTGTGGCAGTTAGATACTACAGCATGTTATATACAATCACCTTGAATGTTAGAACAAGAATGAATACTTGGAGGATGCAATCATTGAAAGCATTGTATGAAGACAGTCCATTGTCAGCAGTAGGTGCCTGCACTGATCTTGTTTATTTACAGTCAAAAGAACGTGGCAGCATACACTGAATGAATTTGATAACTACGCTAGATCAACTTATTGTAATTGATTTATTGTAATGCCTGCACTGTTTTGTGCACCTTATGTAGTCCTGGGTAGGTCTGTAGTCTAGTGTAGTGTTTTTTTTAAACATAGCTCAGTCTAGTTTTTACACTGTGTCATGTAACACCATGGTCCTGAGAAAACGTTGTCTCGTTTTTACTATGTACTATATCAGCAGTTATGGTCGAAATGACAATAAAAAGTGACTTGACAGCTATGAAAAATGACAGTTTCATAGTGCTGTAGTATTGTTTGTATTCTAATTTGTTCTTTATTTAATTTAAATACATAACTTGTTACTCAGTTTAACAGTCAATTAACTTTTTTTAAATACCTTTTTAACTATTTTCATTAAATTTGGTTAATTGGGGGCAGTCACTTAATTGGGACAAAATGTACAGATCTTAATGTGTCCCAATTAACTGGAATCTATTGTAGTTTAAATATTTATTTACATATTGAATAACATGCTACATCTTGCAATACTGCAAATTTGTTGTACTACTACTGCAACATTACGCTGTATTTTGGAAGGCAAACTCAGATGGTAATTCATTAAAGTACTTTTGCACTGAAACATTAGTTTTTACACACCAATTTGAAGAACAGTTGAAACAAACATTTGGCTAAGTCCCTTGATCGCTAAACAATGAGGGTATGTTGGAATATTCCTCTTAGTTTAGGGTGGCAAGTCACATAACAGGCAATAATTCCAATCTTATGGATGGAGACTGCATGCTTGGGAATAGGTTCATTAAATATTACCACTTCCCTGCCTCTGCAAAAATTTGGAATCAAAGAATTAATAATTTAATAATTTCAAACTAATTGCGTAACTTTCAGACAACAAATACAGGTACATCACTCAGGAAAAAACAAAAACATCCTAACAATGTATTCAAGCCAAATGTTAAGATTAAAGAATAACTTCCTCCCATTGGATGACAACTACTGATCCAGCATTAAGCAACTAATAAGCAATACTAAAACAGATCCTTAATGTAACATCAAATATAGAGACCTAGAAAACTGACTGAACTCCGGGTACCAGAATACCAATGTTCTAATTTAAAATGATCACTATCATTAACAGGTAGTCCAGTTTTAAATTATGGCAATCAGTACTTTCCACTACTAAACAAATAGGTGAAAATGCTGTTTTGAAAAATTCACCGGTATGCCAATCAGGAACTTAGATTCAAAGGATTCTATTACACTCAAGTCAGTGTAGCACATGAGATTAGTCAACTTTCACCTGCCAATTCCAATTGCATCCCATGATGCATCTCTCAGCTGATCAATTTAGAATCCACAATTGTTTGTAAGAATCTAAAGGCAAGAGAATTCCAAGTGCAAATTACACTTATCCCCTCAGAACTTTCTTCATTATTCCATTTTTTTCCCCTGTAATAAGATGAGCAAAGCAAATTAACACTATTGGAGATAAAAACCTTCAACATCAGACCTACACATCTCCTAACAGACAATTATTTTCTTGCCCTTAAGCACAGAACCAATCTTCAGATGGGTATTCATAATGGGAAAGTCAGTTATTAAGGATTTAAAAAAAATTAAGACTGCCTGTTTCATGTATTTAGTACTTTCACAGATCTGTCTTATTTGTACAACACTGTATGGGGGGGGGGGGGGAGTTTGAACTGATTCACGTTTGTCACATACAGATGAAAATCATGGTTCTATCAGTAATCTAACTTTCTAAATTAATACACAGTGGAAAAAATTCTTTTTAACAAAATTTACAAACTACCCAAAACAAGTGATCAAACTGACTACAGGACAAACCAACTGCAATGCCTCCAGAAACTGCAATATCACTGTTTTCAAACACAGCCATTCATTACTTTTGCACCCACTACATATCAATCTATTGAAATGCTTCTCATTTTCTGAATTTGCTACAACTTTTCTTAAATTCCTGCAGAGCAGGCTTCATATCTGAAGGATTACAGACAGAATCTGAAATTCAAACTTCTCTTCACAAGTGGCTGCCTATTTTGCATTTCTAGCACTGCTTGTTTCAGAACTGATAATTGCACGTTATCTTTTCTATATTCTACCATGAGGTATGACAAATTCACACCAGTTTGTTAAAGTTCTCAAAAGTTGGCACCAATTTGTAAGTCCCCTTACAGTAATAGCCAAATTGCCATTATAGCTGTCCTCTTCATCTTTCCACACATCTTCCACAAAGGTAAACAAATCCTTTCATCTGATAAATTAAAGCATAAAAATATCATTTGAGTACAACCTATGTACAGTTTTGCAATGTGAATGACCAGATGTTGCCATGCACTAACAGAGACCAGCATGAAGATTGATCATGGTAAAAGACATTGATTTACGGTTTGCACAGAGTGGTCGACACCCTGGAATTTGATAAAGTAGCAAATGGAATTAAAGTTTATAATTAAAATTATTTGTAAAAATCCCATGCAAAAAGAAGGGAATGCGAGTTAACAACGTAAATCAATGGTTTCAGCTCTTGATGTGGAGTTCATTAAACTGTCCATACATTCAACACAGAAAATGACAGTTTTGTATGGATCAGATGATATCTAAAAGAGAAATGGACTGCACTTCAGATACAGACTTTCATTAAAATTCAGGATTCAGAAATTCTAAGGGTTCCATCCAAAAACACTTTCTTCTCAGATGACAACTGACCCACTGGATGCCATTACTGTTTTACATCAAGGACTTTCAGCATTTACATTTGAAATCTTGAAGCTTTTCAGACTGTAATTTACATGTCTGAACTGCTTCAACCATGAATGTTTCCCAACATCTGAGTTGTCCTCTATACATGCCAAAATAAATGCATTTGGCAGTGTCTGGAATTTCAAAAACAATTAATATAAATTAATATTGAACCAAAATCTGTAATTCTCAGCAGTATAGCTAATTTCATGTCAAATAAGCCAAATTCATTAACTGGGCTAAGTGGCTCCAGTGGGCGAATAACCAAGTCATTAAAAAGCATGTTAATACAAACAAAAAAGCCTTAAGAGTAGTATCAACCTATGGTACAGTGTATAAATAATAAAAAAACAAACCTTAATGCTTCTATCTTCTTGTCTTGGGACTCTTCCCCCATCAATGTCACTGACACAACTAATAAATGTAAAATAAAAGGTGCTCTGACAAATACTTTAGGGAATCTAGGGTCTGACTTGAATCAAATCATCTTTACTTGGCTAAAAACACAAACAAGGGATACCTCAGCTATATCCTAAAGCACAGCTAGGCAAGATTCAAGGATTGCCATGTTGACATTTTAAAGCAGTATAGTACAAATAAATATAAGTCAGCTTTTTAATAGCATTGTAGAATTTAAAATACTGATCAATTATATTATGGATAGGCCAACTGTAAGTTAATAAGGAAATAACATATTGCTAAGCATGTAAAAGATTAATCTAAGTTGCTTTGGGAAAAGGGATAAGCACAGCACTAGGGTTTCACCAATTGTGGGAAAGCACTTTTGGAGATCTGTGCAGTGATATATAAGAAAATACGGACGACCCTGGGAAAATTGGGTTATGAATACTCTTAAATTCGAAGTATTACTGCCAAACCCAGCTAACGCCTTACTTACATTTTGGATCTCCCTCCCCCTTGTCTTCTATTGTCGATAGCTTCAGTTAATTTTCACCAGGGTTTTTGGAGGATGATGGAGGAGGTTAAAGAGAAAAATATTTGCACAGTAATTTGGTAAAATACATTTGTCAGTAAAAGTTAGTCATCAAAACTGCTTCTTTCAGGGGTGATGTCACAACAAAGAATCAATAATGAAAGGTTAACCAAAAGCAGAACTGCTTATTTAATGTAGTTCATGCCCATCTCACCCCAAAATTACAAACTATAACTCTGTATTCCCTGTCCCTTCAAATCCTATCCTGCCAATATATGTAGGAACAAATCCACACCCAATTATATTAACAAAGTCAATTTTTTATGCATAATGCAGACAAGGGTATTAATACGAGAAAATTAAGTTATTTAGGCAGGAAAACAATCCTGTAAATGTCAGGAATTAACTTTTAAAGTTCAAATATGCTTCCTTCCACACACTGCAGAACAGGCAATTCAGCAAAATCTGACTGACATTCTATCCTCAGTTGCTACAAATCTATTTACCAACTATTACCATTTAGTTTACTTTTATGACAGACCAGTCCTACCAATTTGTTCAGCATCCTCCCATCCCAAAATGTGACATCAACTTCAGATTGAAGTTCTGGGTTTAATTTAAAAAAACTCTTGAGAGCATTTTTTGTTGGTAACCCAGTATCCTCTCCGCACTGCGGAAAGCTGGCGTACTAGACCAAGGCCTCAATGCATTCCAAGTAACCCCGCACCCAACAAAAACCAAGGGAACTAAGAGGCCTAGCAGCTGTGACCAATATTTAAATTTATGTTTTCTAATCCCACATCAAGTCACAATTGAACCGTGAAAGGTTTTTAATTCTCATCTGTTGTGCATTTATAGCATTTTCCCAAAAAATATCGGGCGTCATAATTTTAACCTGCCATCGTAATTTATGATAAGAGATCTGCTAAGCTGGAATTTCGTGTTTACTGACTGGTCTGTGGAGCCGGGTTTTAAAAAAAATTCCCCAATAGAGTACGCCAGCGTTGCAGGGAGAGGCACGTGGCTCACCCGACTAAAGAATAAGCAATTTCCACAGTCTAGCTCTGCACGCCAATAGATTCAAGGGCAACGCAAAACAAGAATATTAACATTAGAGGTACATAGTGCATTGCCCAGGGGATATAGCAATGCAGAACGGCTGCAGTTAGTGGGCCCAACATGGTGGGCGGCAGGACCCAGTAAACTCCCATCAGCGTACTACAGGGCCCGAAAGACTGGCCATCAACTCCCCGCCGTTTACGCGCGCGACAGATTGACTGACAACACTGCTGGGCCAATCGTGCGGCGCGACGCCTGTCCGCAGGCACCATTCCGCCCTCCTCATTGGTGGTCAAGTACGTGACAGCACGGAGCACCAATGCAATCCACCCAGGCCGACGACTTGCCCGGCCATTGGCCGTGCAGCCTCGCCGAGGGGCCAATCAGCCCGTAGGAGAAGTCATAGCCGTGCACCTGGAGGCGGGATCCCGCAAAACATACGCACTACTGTTCGAAAAAAACCATGGAGCTCGACATTAAAACGAAAATCGATAGTATTTCGACAGAAACTCACCCTTTCGATGTATGTTTGTTCTTCGGAATCGCTCATGTTGGCGGCTATTACAGCGAAACTCCTCAAACTATTCAAGAGAAGGGGAGAAAAGGGGGCAAAGGAAAAAAAACAGCTGAGCACCAGAGCCCCAAACCGACGCCACCTACCTCGAGCTCCCCCACTGCAGGAAGTGACGTCGGCCACTAACGTGCTTCCGGTCGGGCTCCGTTGCTAGGCTCTTTTCTTGAGGGGATGGGTGTTCAAGATGGGGAAGGTTGGGTCGGCGTGGGTCGGAGTTAGGAATGGCATGTACGGTTCAAACTGCTAAATTCCTCTCCCAACCTTTTATGGTGAAGAATAAAAATATATCATCTGGATTAGAGGTTCGGCTTCACTCACTCTGGCGCCGACTGGATCCGATGCTGTGGGATTACTTTTGGAGACTGCGATTCATGCTCTATATTATTTATTCACTTTCTTATTGTTTGCAAGGTTTGTTCTCTTTTTGACATATTTTGTCTTTGACGATCAGTGCCAGTTTTTCCATAAAGGGCACTATTATGTTTCTTTGTGGCTGCCTACAACAGGACGAATTTCGAGGTTGTATTATGTCTACGTTCTTTGATAATCAATGTACTTTGAACTATTTAATGTACCGCCCCCTTGGCTCCCAGATCACACCACAGCCCCCCCCCCCCCCTTTCCAGCCATTACATAAAATCTATAAAGAATTTTGTTTTACAATGCACAGTGAAAGAAAATAGGAATTCCAAATTCAAAGCAGTGACAAATTATTCAAGTGTAGAAATAAAGTTATTTAATTACAGTAAAACAATTTTCATCGACATTTTTTAAGTCCAACTATTAAGTACACCCTATCCTGGTTATATGCCAGGGGATACGTTTCTCACAGTCGAAGCATAATGTGAATAATTATTTATATGGAGAAAATAGGGATGCGTTCTGGAGGGTTTTATCTGTAACTTATTAATATTTTCATACCAATACGACACAAAAGCAGTACCACAAGGCAACATTCATATTATATTTAATCAGTTTAAGGTAATGTTCAACATAATAAATCATAGAAAGTTAACATACTAGGGTGTATGGTTCTTAAACCCTTAAGAGCATGGGGCTTTAGTGAATGGTAAACTAAGAGAGGCTTCATCTTACAGTCTCCTTCAGCATTGGAACACATAAGCAAAGTCAACCTATCCTTTGCTAACTTGAAACCTAACGCACTCTTTTCATCCTTACTTAAGTAAGTGTGTTTCGGCATACGCTTCCAAAAAAGCCCAGTCTCGTCTGCATTAAACATGTGATATCTAACTCAGCTATCATAGCCCACAACTGAACAGGGTAGCGTTCATCAGCTTTGTGGTCAGCACTAGCTTGCTCACCATGCACAGCTAAGTTGTGAAGCCTGTGATGATTACCAAACTTAGAAAACCATCCACTACTTGCATTAAAGCTAATAATATCACTTGACACTTCCTCACTAGCCTCTGAACAAAGGCAACCATAAATTTCCAAAGCTTTCACACGAAGATGATCGGAACTGAGTTGTTTTTTTCTTTGTTTCATGCTCAATGTAAAAACTCAACGTTTTCTCCATTTTTGTCATAATCGGCTGATGCACTTTGTTAACAATCTTTGAGGACACTTGTGGTGAATCAGTCACTGCACTTTTAATTTTCTCAGCATTTTTCTTTAAGTTTTTGATCGTGGACTCACCCAGGCCGAAGTAGCGTCCCAGAGCTGTGTTACCTTCACCTGACGCTGCTCTGTTTTGTAATTTCCAAATTTTTTTCAAGTGTTAAAGCGGTTCCTTGCTGCTTGGCTGATGGCCCAGGACTTGACATCGGACGCTTAGGAGGCATACAGTAGTTAAATATTTCAAGCCCAAAATCACTGCACCATAGGTAAAAACAACAAAAGTCTAAGAGCACAAGATCGCACATCCACACACTGCCAAAACCAATGAGAGACTGGCGGGAGTGAGTCTGAGGCGTGCGCACATGACTTGTATTGGCGGGAAAGCAGGGCTCCTCACATAACTGAGTTTTGGACGCATATAAGGAGAAGTTGGTAGAAATAGGTTCCTCGCATAACTGTGAATTTGCACTGTCTGAAGACGCATATAACGAGGATAGGGTGTACTTCATTGCTTTTTTACCTTTCACTGGGCTGGATGGACTTGGTTTCATCTTCTCAACATCAGGCTGAATGTCACTCAGAAGGAATCTCCCATCATCACGTTCAGTAATTTGCAATCTGTTGCTTTAAAAGAAGTTGAGTAACTGCACTGAAACTGTGCTCCACTAAATATGATGTTGGAAAGACAATAAAGAATTTTTTGAACTTTTTCCACAGTGTAGGATAGCATTCAGAGATTTCTTTCTGCAATCAAGACTCGGTATTTTCTGAAGCTCTTCTTCAGCTTGAAGTTTAGTGAGATCAGTACTTCCTCCATCCTTCCTGTTAATTCCTCACTACATGTGTTCAGGAATGGATTTTGAAGAGAAGATCCTGCAATCTCTCTGACATATCTTTATGCAGCTCACTCTTGTGACACAGTATACTTGAAGATTATCATTTGGTATTCCTTCTTTCTCTTAGAGAAGCTCAGAAATTGGAAAAGGTCATGGCATCCAAATGTACTCAGAAAGGGTTAACTTGGACAGAAATGTGGAATGACTGATTTCACTTTGATAAAATTCATATCATTTCTTTACAATTGAATATTGATTTCATTAAACTTTGCAAATAATTCTGACAACTAAGCAATGCCATGCCTAATATTCTTAAGTTGACTACTGAATGAAGCATTCAAATTTTTTCTGTTTTAAAAAGTTCATAAAAACATAAGGCTGTTTGTTTCTTGTGAGAGCCACCTGAGCTTTGGTGCTGCAAGCATTCAAAATGTTCATCATTTTCAATACACAATTCAAAGTAAATTTTATTATCAAAGTACAAATATGTCACCATCTACAACCCTGAGGTGCATTTTATTGTGGGCATACTCAATAAATCTATAGAATAGTATTTCTAACAGAATCAATGAAGGACTGCCCAACTAGGGTGTTCAACAATAATGTGGAAGACAATAAACTGCAAATACAAAAAGAAGAAACAACAACAACAACAATAATAAATAAATAAATAGATAGATAGATAGATAAATAAGCAAGCAAGCAATAAATATTAAGAACCTGAGATGAAGAGTCCTTGAAAGTGAGTCCATTGGTTGTGGGAATACTTCAATGATGAGGCAAGTGAAGTTGAATGAAGTTATCCCCTTGGTTCAAGAACCTGATGATTGAGGGGTAGTAACTGTTCCTGAACCTGGTAGTGCGAGTCCTGAGGCTCCTGTACCATCTTTCTGATGGCAGCAGTGAGAAGAGAGCATCTGCTGGGTGGTGAGGATCCTTGACGATGGATGCTGCTTTCCTGCAACCATGTTTCGTATAGATGTTCTCAATGGTTGGGGGTGGCTTTACCCATGATGGACTGGGCCAGATCCAATACTTTTGTAGAATTTTGTGTGAAAGCTCTCAAAATAGTCAAGAAGTGAGAGCATGGGACTTGATTTTATTTACTGCTGTGATAATAGAATTTAATGATCTGTGAAGCAGATCATTTAGGTATTTTGTGACAAGATGTCTGTGAATGAACACAGTGAGTGGTAAATATGTTGGGTACAGCTTTTTTCAAGAAAGTAATAACCCCGCAGTAGCATTCTGTCATTGATGGTGGTGGCATCCGTTAGTCTCAAGAGACCATGGCTTTGCGCCTTGGAAAGTTTCCAGGGTGCAGGCCTGGGCAGGGTTGTATGGGAGACTGGCAGTTACCCATGCAGCAAGTCTCCCCTCTCCACGCCACCGATGTTGTCCAAGGGAAGGGCAAGAGCTGATACAGCTTGACACCGGTGTCGTCGCAGGAATTGCCAGAGTGAGGTTGAAGGCAACATCGGACTGCCTTAGGGACTCCAGCTCTGGGTTTGTCTCTTAAAGCCTTTCCCTTGAGTGGGTATGGCTGCAAGGCAGCGGAGGTTTGAAATCAGAGTTTTCCCTCTCTTAAATGGACTGCCTTCCCAGGCTGATGAACTCCATCTACCCAAAGCACTGGTTTTAAGGCGCCAGGACCTGCCTTCACCCCTTCTCCAGTCTGTAGAAACAGTTCTGCCGGGCTTAGAGGCTAAGCCACATGAGAAGGCCAGGAGTTGTTGATGGTGCCACAAATGTTGCGCAATCAAGAATGTTGGTGAGCAAATTGTCCTTCTCTCTGAAAAATTGCTCAACAACCCGAAATATTGACTCATCTATAGAAGCCATGTTTATATGTTTTTTTCTGTATTATATTTTGTGGTGTGTTTATTATAGTAATCTGACACATGGGCTAGGCTGTGGTCGAAGCAAATGAGTATAGTTACTAATGGAAGGGAAATGGTCTTGTCAGCCAAAAAGTAATTGTCTGTTCTGTGAGAGTGAACCTAGATTGGATTCATACCCTCAGCTGGAGAAAAGAGCTCATAGTGAGAAGATTGCCTTCCTAAAGAGAAATGTCTGATTTGGCTGTTTGTGTACAGCAAGGATCGCAGGAAGCATCTTTCATACGAGGTATGCAATGGCAAGCATCCCAGTATACTTCACATTCACTCTAGAATCAAAACAAGCCATGAAAGCAAATTTCCCTCTAATTTGTAATGACTAGTGTGCACAAAAATTTCATGCTGTGCAATTTATTTTTGCCCAGAGACAACAATGTGTGGGCACTGAATTTTTAAGTGAAATCAAACCTTTGTGCTCCTCTGGGTTTGATCGTTTTCACAGTTTCTGTATTGTACATAAATATTTCTCATAGCTGCACGTTGCTGACCTCATGAGCTTTTGGTGTAGCAGTTTCTACTGTTACATTAAGCTATTCTGCTTTAAATGATCTAGCAACTCTTTTGCACTTCATGCTTCTTTGGAATTCAAAATAGTGAGTCAATAATTTCTTCAATAAAAACAGTATAAATACGCCAATTCTAAAATCTGCAGACAAGTCCATTGCAAACTCCATGTTGTCAACACTGTCCATAACAGAAACCAGAAAAAGTAATGTGATCGTGTACGATAATGAAATATACTTGATTTGAAGTAGAGGGTGGCAACTTTTTGTGCACAGTTTAAATTCCTTTGTATGTGAGTAGCAAGGGATGTGTGCGTGCACATCTTAGAGGGAACATTGCATGAAAGAATCAGACACAGCTGCGAGAAGTGCCCTGGTATTCAGTGGCCTTACAGGGGATGGCCATCATGACTGTAAACTTCTCATAATTCCAGTCTAAGAAGGGTAACGTGATAATGGTTACTTATGCTTTCCTTGACCAAGGAAGCACAGCTGTGTTCTGCATAGTGAGCCTTATGAACAAGCTCACCCTTACAGGAATAAAGACATGCGTTCTCTTATGCACCATGGGTCAAGAGAACATTCAATAGGGAGGAAACTCCGTGGATGGTCTGACCTGAGACATGTCAATTTTATAGAGATTGATTCAGAAATTGAGCTGCTAAAGGGACAAATGTTAAAGCATTGGAGCTGTTACAAGTGATTCACAGTGTTAATGATGGACCCTATGCAATTAGAACAACGTTGGGTTGGACAGTGAATGGAGCACTGAAAGGAAACTATGGTGATGGGAGAGACTGTGCACAACCAGCACTGACAATTAACAAGATCTATTTTGATCTTGGAGGAGCTTTGGCAGCACCAGTTTAAGGCAGATTTCCCTGAATGCAGTCAGGATTATCAACCTGATTTGTCAACAGAAGACCACATGTTCATGAAGCTGGTTATGAACTCAGCAGAACCAGATTGGTTTACCTTTGAGGAAGAGAGAAGTTCATATGCCAAATAACAGGAAGATTGCAGAACAGCATGCACTAAATCTAAGAAAGGCTTAAGAAGAATTTGTCATTTCATGCTGACTGACAGCTTCCATGAAGGATGTCATTTCCAAAGGTTATGCTGACTGGCAGCAGGGGATATGGAACACAGTGATGGGAAAGTCTGGTATATTCCACATCATGGTGTTTGCCACCCAGAAAAGAGAAACTTTGTGTTGTGAATATCACTTAATGCTCAGCTTTTACAGAATCCAGATCTTAACAGCTCAGAGTCATATCTGGATTCAGAAAAGAACCACTGATGATCATGGCAGATATTGAATTAATGTTTCACTAGGATAAAGTACCAGCAGAAGATGCAGATCTGCTGAGGTTTCTCCGGAGGCCTCAGCCAAGATATGGTGAACTTCAAATGCACAGAAGTCAATGAAGAACAGTTCAGCTGAGAGATGGTGGATAAGGTTTTGCTTTGCTTCTGTGTTGATGACCATCTTGTGTCAGTGTCCTCTGAGGAGGAGCTAGTGTCTCTCTATCATGACCTTGATTCCATTTGGCTAAAGGCAGCCTTCGATTCACAAAGTGGATAAGCAACAGACACAGTGTGCTAGCTGTGATACCAGAAGAGCAAAGGGTGAAAGACATGAAGGATTTGGATTTGGATCAAGATATATTTTCAATGGAGAGAGTACTGGGTGTGCAATGGTGATTTCAGTCTGATATTTTTAAGTTTAAGATTACAATCCAAGATAGAGCACTCACTAAAAGGGGGATGCTCTCCACAGTTAGATCCATCTATGATCCTTTAGGAATCTTGAGTCTGGTGGTGCCATCTTCAAAGATGATCTTAAAAAATTTATGTATGGAAGAGCTGGGCTGGAATGACACTATACCAACATTATATGTTCATGAGTGGACAGGCTGGCTGGAAGAACTCTGCCAAACGAATGACTTAAAGATTGTTAGGTTTTGAAGAAGTTACTGCTGCACAGTTACACCACTTTACAGATGCAAGCAAAGATGGTGTCGGATTTCAGTAATTTTCAATCCCTGGTTTCTTTTAGGAGCTCAAGAATGAGTGAAAGACTTAAATTCTTCACGGTCAGTTATTTAAAGTTTAAACAAAGGACAGATATTAAGCAGCGAAAGTAACAGTGATACAAAGCAGATGAGAGAAGAGAAATTAAAGAGATTCAATATGGCACTTTTTAAAAATCCATCACCTTTATACTCCAGATAATAGAAATTCCTTAGTTAAAGATAAACCAATTAAAAGGCTCCACAATTATAACAAGTATACAGTGTGCTAACACTTAGCCAATTATGAAAAAGTGTCAAACCGTTATGTAACTGCTATACCGCCTTCTGCCGGTAGGTGGGGATGAAACACCACATATTGTGGAAAATACATGAGTTTGTTAAAAGTACAAATAGTTAAAAATACAAATTATGTCAATAAGAGAGAAACTATAATTAAAATTATGATTTTAGTCTTGCATTAATTCAACTAATCTCTTATAAAAAGTATTAAAAAAACTGATTGCAACAATCCACCCTTTGATTTTATAAGGTAGACTTTGAATCACTACAGCTGAAAATTCAGAGGTAGAAAAAGTTAAAGTATCTATGTTACAGAGTAACTAAAACGACTTCAATTGTATAATATCAAAGAGTATGCATGTTCTTAAAAGCATTTATAGTATTACATCATGATTGGATACATTTGGAACACACGAGTTGGGACTATTCTAGTAACAATTGCTTTCAAACAAACACAAAAATGTAGATTATGAATACATATTAATATGAATGTGATGATTTTTAATATTGAGTAATTATATCTTCAGGGTTGTCAGGTATGTAGGTGCAACATTCCTTAAATGATCTCCCCCCCTCCCCCCATTTACTGCTAGGAGAAGAGCTGTGCTCTACAGGAATGGTAGATACAGATGTGTGGTTTCTCAAATCATGTTGATTGTATTTACATAAATAACTCAATTTGACATGATTCACAGGGTTTATTACCATTGTGTACCCATGTTTCTTGTCAAAATGATGAAGCACAGGTAAAGTATGAGTCATTTCAACCTGTACATCATCAGTAAGGGAAATAGGTAAACATATAATACCTTCAAAATAAAATCATAATGTCCAGTAATTATATTCATACTTAAGGTCTTCCCACAGTACCTGTCTTAATTGAGAGTCTCTTTAGCTTGCTTGTAGTGGCTGGTGTGTACCCACTTACTTTTACCTTCTATCTTCATTGCTGAATTGGACATTAATGGTAAAGACCTTCCCACCAGTAGTTCTTCATGTGGTTTCTTGATCAGGACTCAGTCACCAGGAATCAAGATTTGTCCTCCTTCTAATGGACCACTCCAAAGAAGACTGTACAGCTTGTGTTGGTTTCAAACAAATATCAACTAAACTATCTGACATAATGTGTATATCAGCCTCTCTGAGACCGAGAGCTCCTGGTAGTGACACTGTTACTACTTCAAGTTGACTCAGTTTGTTTTCTTGTTTGGGGCTGCTCTCATGCTGCATAAAACCAAAGGAAGAGCTGAAGGCCACGGCATGCCTTCCGAGTGATACTTTGTCAGCCGTTGTTTGATGATGCCATTCATTCTTTCAGCTTGTCCTGAGGACTTTGGATGATGTGGACAATGAAAAGACCATTCAGTGTTCATCACTCGACATAATTCTTGACAAACAGTGAAGCGTGTTCCTTGGTCAGAGTCAGTGTGGCATGGCAATCCCCATCTAGGAGCATAGTCCTTCTTCAGAGTTTTGGCTGTGTGTAATGCCAGTGGCTTTTCTTCGTGGTATGGCTTCCACCCATCTTAAAACATCTGAATATCCTTGGCAGTTCGTTAGAGTAATATAGTCCACTTGTAGATGTAAAATAATGGACAGCTGGGGCAGGATTACTTGGTTGAGTTAGCTTCTCCGTTGATCTGGGGTTTTCTGGCAAGTCATAATCTCTCAACTGTTAGTTGAGCTTGTAACCTGAACGTTGGATTCCACCACCGTTGGGAGAATCTGTTAACCATCTTTTGTACTCCAATGTGTCCGAAGGAGAGTATCTGCTGTGCCAGCTAAGGAAGCAGCTCAACTGGGGCTATGACACTATGACTAGTTCCCTATCTCCATACTCCATTCTCATTTAACAATCCACCATTTTCCATCCAATACCACTTTTCTTCATTTGAGCACTGACCTTGCATTTCTCAAATATCTTGTATGTTCGTCTGTGATATAGAGTTCAACTTGGTTTCCATAATTTCAGTTACCAGGTTTTCTTCTATCTCTTCCACTTACTTTATTGCCTCCCTTGCTATTCTTATCACAGTTTTGTCTGCAAATATACTTCCACAGCTTTCCATTGTGGTCATTTTGGAGTGACCTTTACATTTCAATACAACAGCTTCTGATAGCAGTTGTGTGGCTTCCATAACTTCTCTAGTTGGCCATTCTTGATTGGAGTTACCATGCCACTAAGAAATTCTCTTTGTCTCCATAAGTTTCCAAATTCATGAATGACTCTGAAAGCATATTGAGAATCTGTGTAGATATTAGCTGATCTTCCTTCTGCTGGCTTACAGGCTTCACTCAAAGCTTTCAGTTCTGCCTTTGTGCAGAGGTACCAGGAGCCATGTTTTCTGAGGGTATCACTTCATTTTCTGTGACCACAGCCATTCGAATTCCTCCCTCAATGGCTGAGGAGCAGTGTACAGAATCAGTTCTGAGTTCAACAAAGACATTTCTTTGAGGTAATTTGCATCTTCTTGGCATGTTACTGGTCTTGCACAGTCATAATCTTCTATGTCCACTGGCAACAGTGTTGCTGGACTTGCTCGTTGGATGATGATACTGGATGCCTCAAGAACAGTGGACAACCTGGACCACTGAGCAGCTGTCACTTGAGAGGCACTGTTCACAGTCAGTAAAGTATGCACTGAATGCAGGTATTAAACATTTAAACTCTGATCCAGCACAATATTAAAAATGTTCATGACTGCCATGTAGGTTGCGTCCACTGCTTGCAGACATGAACTCCATCCTAATGCTACATTGACTAAGTTGGCTGAAGTCAGTTTCCATCCCCCACATGGACCTCATCACTGCTATGATAGGAACCCGAATGGACACATTGTAGAGGAAGGACTTTCACATGCGACTTCACGACTCAGTCTTTTGGACTCAGCCTTCTGTGCTATAGTATATCAAGAATGAAACTTTCAGGTTCCCAACCTTTGTTGCAAACAAAGTTTCAGAAACTCTTAGAGTCTCAGAAGCATCTCAATGTACGTATGTAAACACTAGAGTGTTGAGGGTCTCAGTATCTTCTTCATCCTGAAAGGGAATGGCCTGTGAATCCCAATTGTTCTGGAGAACTTATGCTAAATGACCTGGAAGTCAAGAGAAGTGTTTCAATGAATACCATGCTGATTGAAGAGGAAGTGGATATGGTAACATGTATAATCCATCACTTCCCATCTTAGACCTGTTTGAGGAAGACCTGGCCTGGACTCTTAGATTTAAGAACCTGCTCTTATTTCTTAGTCAGAAGAGAAAGCAATTGAACAGCACACTTTCTCAGTCTCACTTGGATGAAGAACAAGGGTAGTCTTTGGAGCGAAAGATTGAGAGGACCAAAGGTCAGATTGGCCGAGGTCGTCTCTCAGTGGATGAGCTCAGAAAGGTGGAAATGGAGATCATTGGGTTTTGCCAAAGGAAGAGATTTCCAGATGAATTCTCAAGTTTGCAAAGGGGAGAAGGTATGAAAAGGAACAGTCATATTTTCAAGCTCAATCCAGTACTTGAAGATAGTGTCTTGAGTGTTGATGAACAGCTTAGTAGGGCAGCCGTGCCTGAAGAGTGTAAACATCCTGTATACTGGCAAAGGATCTTCATACCTCAGGCATCATTCTGAGGCATGTACAACAAGGGGTGGGACACAGTGGCAGTAACCACGTGTTATCCAGGCTGCACTAAAACTACTGGATTCCCAGCACAATACGAGTATAAGAAGGATCCTGTCTAAGTGTGTTGCTTGTTGACGGTTGCACACAGCTTCAGGATGCCAGCACATTGGCAGATCTACCTCTGGACAGGGTCTCTCCTGAGGAACCTCCGTTTACATTGTAGGAGTGGACCTTTTGAGGTGACGAGCAGGAGTACAGTGAAGAGCTGTGGGCTCATGTTTACCTGTCTAGCTGTACGAGCTGTTCACATTGAAGTGACATCTTGTTTAGACACAGATTCCTTTATTAATGCACTTCAAAGCTTTATAACAGGACAAAGACCAGTTTGTGTACTGTGGTCTGATAATATGACAAACTTTGTTGGAGCTGAGTGTAAGTTTTGAGAAACCATTGAGAATGGAATCATTCATGGATCAGTGCTGTGCTTCTTTAACCCTCTGACTAGTTCATGGAGGAATATGGGAAAGATTGATCAGGTCTGTGTGAAAGGTCCTCATTTCCACCATGAAGATACAGAGTCTTGACAAAGAGAGTTTCCACATAGTCCTTTGTGAAGCGGAGACTATCAGTGGCCGTCCAATTACAAAAGCATCTTCCAATCCCAATGATTAGGAAGCACTAACAGCCAACCATCTATTGCTTCTGAAGACCTCACTATCCTTACAACCAGGAAAGTTCCAAGAAATGTCTTTTGGAAGACATTTATGTTTGTCTAGGATGGAAGAAGGTCCAATACATGCCAAAAGCAACACACACACACAATGCTGGAGGAACTTAGCAGGTCAGGCAATCTATGGAAATGAACAGACAGTCGATGTTTTGGGCCGAGTCCCTTATTCAGGGCTGTGAAGGAAGGGGGAAGATGGCGGAATAAAAAGGTGGGAGGGAGGGGAAGGAGGTTAGTTGGAAGGTGATGGGTGAAGCCAGGAGGATGGGAAGGGTCAAGGGTTGGAGAAGAAGGAATCTGATAGGAATGAAGAGTGGACCATAGGAGAAAGGGAAGGAGGGGAGAAGGGAACTTAAGGGGAAGTAATAGGCAAAAGGTCAGAGTGGGGAATGGTGGGGGGGGGAATGGTGGTGGTGGGGGGGAATTTTCTACTGGAAGGAGAAATCGATATTTGTACCATCAGGTTGGAGGTTATCTAGATGGAAGAGAAGGTGTTGCTCCTCCATCTGAGCGAGGCCTCATCTAGCTACAAGAGGAGGCCAAGGACTGACATGTCGCAACGGGAATGGGAATAGGAATGGGTATTAAAACGTTTGGCCACTGGGTAGTCCCGCTTGCAGGGGATAGAGCAGAGGTGTTTGATGAAGCGGTCCCCCAATTTATGACGGGTCTCACCAATGTAGAGGAGGCTGCATTGGGAGCACCGGATGTGATAGATAACCCCGGCAGACTCACAGGTGAAGTGTTGCCTCACCTAGAAAGACTGTCCGGGGCCCTGAATGGAGGTGAGGTAGAAGGTGTATGAGCAGGTGTAGCACTTAGGCCACTTGCAAGGATAAGTGCTGGGAGGGAGATTAGTAGGGAGGGATGAACAGACAAGGGAATTGCAGATGGTGTGACACTGCAGAAAGTGGAGGTGCAGGGGGAGATAAAGGTATGTTAATGGTAGGATCCCTTTGGAGATGGTGGAAGTTGCACAAGATAATGTGTTGGATGTGGAGGCTGATGGGGAGGACCTCTATCACTTTTAAGGCAGCAGGAAGATGGGGGGGGAGTGCAGATGTTCAGGAAATGGAGGGGAAGGGGGTGAGAGCAGCATCAATAGCAGAGGGAGGAAGCCCTGTTCTTTAAAGAAGGAGGAATCTCTGATGTTCTGGAATGGAAATCCGTGTCCTGCAAACAGATGCGGCAGAGGTGAAGAAACTGAGAAAACAGAAGTAAACTTTTACGGAAGATAGTGTAGGAAGGGCAATAGTCGAGATAACTGTGGGAATCAATATGTTTATAAAGGGTGTCGGTTGGCAGTTGGTCTCCAGAGAGGGAGACAACGAAATCGAGAAAGGGGAAGGAAATGTCAGAGATGGACCCAAGTGAATTTAAAGGCAGGGTGGAAGTTGGAGGCAAAGTTGATAAAATTGACAAGCTCCGCATAGGTCCATGAAGCAGCACCAAAGCAGTTGTCAATGCAACGGAGGAAGAGCTGGGGAGTATTACACGTCAAATTTGTTTTGAAACAGTGGGACAAGGAATGGTGAGGAATAAAACACAATTTCCTCCCAGGAGACATTGTGCTTACAGTTGACAACAGAGTGCCTTGAAGACTCATGGATTGTGGGAAGAGTCATTTAAGTCTTTCCAGGCAGAAGAGGATTTGTGTGGCTCATCAAGACCAAGATCTATAACCAAAATCTGTCTTCTACATGAGGCAGAGGTTTGAAGGAATTACAGATCTAGAAGCTTCATGACTATGACTTGACAGAGCGTGGTGGTAAAGGTCACTCTGTGCTGGTAACCTCTGACGTAGACAACCTTTACTTGACCGGTAGAAGAAAGAGGATATTTTCCTAAATGTCAGGCTGTTTATCCTTGAAGATTTCATGTCTCCTATTTTTAAAAGTAGGAATTTGTAATTATTATAGTGTAATAACTGGGGGCAGGGATATATGAATCACATATCTAATTTTGTTTATCTGTATTGTATTGTGCTGCACGTTTGTTATGGGTAATTGTAATGTAGAAGCCATGATAGAAGAAAATGAGTACAATTCTGTATTCTCGCCTTGTCTTCATTAGTCTTGTTGAGAGAGGCAGCTGGAGAATGTGAGTATTTTTGTTGAGTTAATTTTGCTATTTTCTACTTTGATCACACTTAATTGAGCAAATTGGAACACTTATTATGTTATATCACTACAAGATTGTTCATCTTTGCTAGTTTCGTAATAAAAGATAAAACATACTTTTTTTTCCAACTTGGAACTTAGTTATATGAAGGCATCTCATACAGTGTCAACTCCTGTACACTGTCAGCTCCTGTACTCCGTACTGCTCCGGTACTACTGTACAAATAGTGTCAACTCCTGTACTCTGTACTACTCTTGTACTACTGTACAAATAGTGTCAACTCCTGTACTCTGTGAGCTCCTATACAAATACAGTGTCAACTCCCGTACTCTGTCAGCTCCTGTACAAATAGTGTCAACTCCTGTACTCTGTACTACTCCTGTACAAATACAGTGTCAACTCCTGTACTCTATACAACTCTTGTACAAATAGTGTCAACACCTGTACTTTGTCAGCTCCAGTACAAATAGTGTCAACTCTTGGACTCTGTCAACTCCTGTACTAATTGTGTCAACTTCTCTACTAATAGTGTCAACTCCTGTACCCTGTACTACTCCTGTACTACTGTACTAATAGTGCCAACTCCTGTACTCTGTACTACTGTACAAATAGTGTCAGCTCCTGTACAAATACTGTCAACTCTTGTACTCTGTACTACTCCTGTACTACTGTACAAATAGTGTCAACTCCTGTACAAATACAGTGTCAGCTCCTGTAAAGTAGTGTCAACTTCTGTACTCTGTACTACTCCAGTACTACACTGTACTCTGTACTCTGTCAGCTCCTGTACAAATACAGTGTCAACTCCCGTACTCTATACATCTCCTGTACACATAGTGTTAACTCCTATACTCTGTACTACTCCTGTACTACTGTACAAATAGTGTCAACTCCTGTACTCTGTGAGCTCCTATACAAATACAGTGTCAACTCCCGTACTCTGTCAGCTCCTGTACAAATAGTGTCAACTCCTGTACTCTGTACTACTCCTGTACAAATAGTGTCAACTCCTGTACTCTATACAACTCTTGTACAAATAGTGTCAACACCTGTACTTTGTCAGCTCCTGTACAAATAGTGTCAACTCTTGGACTCTGTCAACTCCTGTACTAATTGTGTCAACTTCTGTACTCTGTCAGCTCCTGTACAAATAGTGTCAACTTCTCTACTAATAGTGTCAACTCCTGTACCCTGTACTACTCCTGTACTACTGTACTAATAGTGCCAACTTCTGTACTCTGTACTACTGTACAAATAGTGTCAGCTCCTGTACAAATACTGTCAACTCTTGTACTCTGTACTACTCCTGTACTACTGTACAAATAGTGTCAACTCCTGTACAAATACAGTGTCAGCTCCTGTAAAGTAGTGTCAACTTCTGTACTCTGTACTACTCCAGTACTACACTGTACTCTGTACTCTGTCAGCTCCTGTACAAATACAGTGTCAACTCCCGTACTCTATACATCTCCTGTACACATAGTGTTAACTCCTATACTCTGTACTACTCCTGTACTACTGTACAAATAGTGTCAACTCCTGTACTCTGTACTACTCCAGTACTACTGTACTAATAGTGTCGACTCCTGTACAAATACAGTGTCAACTTCTGTACTCTGTACTACTCCAGTACTACACTGTACTCTGTACTCTGTCAGCTCCTGTACAAATAGTGTCAACTCCTCTACTAATAGTGTCAACTCCTGTACCCTGTACTACTCCTGTACTAATAGTGCCAACTCCTGTACTCTATACTACTGTACAAATAGTGTCAGCTCCTGTACAAATACTGTCAACTCTTGTACTCTGTACTACTCCTGTACTACTGTACTAATAGTGTCAACTCCTGTACTCTGTACTACTCCTGTACTACTGTACAAATAGTGTCAACTCCTGTACAAATACAGTGTCAGCTCCTGTAAAGTAGTGTCAACTCCTGTACTCTGTCAACTCCTGTAGAAATAATGTCAACTCCTGTACTCAGTCAACTCCTGTAAAAATTGTGTCAACTACTGTACTCTGTCAGCTCCTGTACAAATAGTTTCACCTCCTGTACTGTCAGCTCCTGTACAAATAGTGTCAACTCCTGTAGAAGTAGTGTCAACACCTGTTCTCTGTCAACTCTTGTACAAATAGAGTCAACTCCTGTACTCAGTCAACTCCTGTAAAAATTCTGTCAACTCCTGTACAAATAGTGTCAACTCCTGTACTCTGTACTGCTCCAGTACTACACTGTACTCTGTCAGCTCCTGTACAAATACTGTCAATTCCTGTACTCTGACAGCTCCTGTACAAGTAGTGTCAACTCCTGTACTCTGTCAGCTCCTGTACAAATACAGTGTCAATGCTTGTACTCTGTCAGCTCCTGTACATATACAGTGTCAACACCTGTACTCTGTCAACTCCTGTACA
The DNA here is from genome assembly GCF_030144855.1 of Hypanus sabinus. NCBI lineage: Eukaryota > Metazoa > Chordata > Chondrichthyes > Myliobatiformes > Dasyatidae > Hypanus > Hypanus sabinus. The sequence continues at coordinate 73,747,931 of NC_082709.1, forward strand.
AATAGTGTCATCTCCTGTACTCTGTCAGCTCCTGTACAAATAGTGTCAACTCCTGTACTCTGTACATCTCCTGTACAAATAGTGTCAACTCCTGTATTCTGTACTACTGTACTAATAGTGTCAACTCCTGTACTCTGTACTACTCCTGTATTACTGTACAAATACTGTCAATTCCTGTACTCTCTCAGCTCCTGTACAAATACAGTGTCAATGCTTGTACTCTGTCAACTCCTGTACAAATAGTGTCAACTCCTGTACACTGTCAACTCCTGTAGAGATAGTGTGAACTCCTGTACTCTGTCAACTCCTGTACAAATAGTGTCAACTGCTGTACAAGTAGTATCAACTCCTGTACTCTGTACTACTCCAGTACTACACTGTACTCTGTACTCTGTCAGCTCCTGTATAAATAGTGTCAACTCCTGTACTCTGCCAACTCCTGTACAAATACAGTGTCAATTCCTGTATTCTGTACTACTCCTGTACAAATACACTGTCAACTTCTGCACTCTGTACTACTCCTGTACTACTGTACTAATAGTGTCAACTCCTGTACTCTGTATTACTCCTGTACAAATACAGTGTCAATTCCTGTAAAAAAAGTGTCAACTCCTGTACTCTGTCAGCTCCTGTACAAATACAGGGACAACTCCTGTACAAATAGTGTCAACTCCTGTACTCTGTCAGCTCCTGTACAAATACAGTGTCAACTCCTGTACTCTGTCAGCTCCTGTACAAATACAGTGTCAACTCCTGTAAAAAAAGTGTCAACTCCTGTACTCTGTCAGCTCCTGTATAAATAGTGTCAACTCCTGTACTCTGTCAGCTCCTGTACAAATACAGTGTCAATTCCTGTATTCTGTACTACTCCTGTACAAATACAGTGTCAACTCCTGTACTCTGTACTACTCCTGTACTACTGTACAAATAGTGTCAACTCCTGTACTCTGTATTACTCCTGTACAAATACAGTGTCAATTCCCATACTCTGTACAACTGCTGTACAAATAGTTAACTCTTGTACTCTGTCGACTCCTGTACTAATAGTGTCTACTCCTGTACTCTGTACTACACCTGTACTACTGTACAAATAGTGTCAACTCCTGTACAAATTGTGTGAACTCCTGTACTCTGTCTCTCAGTGGTTTTGGTTTGTTTCCGAGTGTCCGCTACAATGAGAATAAACTCTATTCGAGCAGGCACTTTATTTAGCACAGGCATTGGAAACAGTAGCTGGACAAGCACATGAACCAGAGAAAGCTCAGATTTTTACTGAGTTGGCACCAGCAGCTCTAGGAGAAGATCAATGTAATCATTATGGCAGCACGTGACATCAGAGCAACCTGTTCATTATTGTAGTGTCAAGGAAGTTCATTAACAATTTACTTGAAAAGAGAGCAAGCCCAGAGCAAATCCTGACAATGGAGCAGTATGAAAACAATATGGAAAAAAATAGTGATCAATGTCATTGTATCGATCAACTAGGTGGAGGTGATAATGTTATTGGATGACAATAACCTTGTTATTGGAACACAGGAGGGCTCTACAATGGGTAGTTAAGACTAGTCAACACATCACCAGCACCAGCCTACTCACCAGCAGGGACGTATGTACAGACAGATGCTGGGAAAAGGCCAGCATATCAGGAAGGAAATATTGACTGTACTCTTTTCCTAGATGCTGCCTTGCCTGCTGAGTTCCTCCAGCATTTTGTATGTGTATATCATGAAGGATCTCATCTACCCTGCCTATGGACTGTTAATCTCACTCCCCGCAGGGAAGAAGCAGCAGAGCATTCACTGGGCTCAGAAACAGTTACAGTACTTCCCTCAAGCCATCAGACTGATCAACACCTCCACCCATTAACCCACCATCACCCACCGTCACTTCATCTACATACTCCGTATATAAGTCACTTGTACATTGTGTTTTATAGGATTGTGTTTATATTTATTGTGTTATTTATGTTTATTATGTTTTTTATGCTGTGTCAGATACAGTTACACTCATTTCATTCTCTTTTGTACTGAAGAATGACAATAAACCATCCTGAATCACATAGACATTTGATGTAACTTTTTCATATGTGAGTGTACATTGAAAGAAATATATTGTTGTAGTAGTAAGAATCTAGCAAACTTTTTCTTCTAATTTAGTGGTCACCAACCTTTCGAAGCCCAAGATCCCCTACCTCGGCCTTAGTGAAAGGCAAGATTGACTCCAAATTGATTAGTTACACGCATGTGCACTGGGGCAGAAAAGACGAAGTAAAACCCCGCAACCTGGAATTAGAAATAATGTACGAACACCAGGGGTCACCACCCTTCTTTTTTGCACTGCGGACCGGTTTAATATTGACAATATTCTTGCGGACCGGCCGATGGGGAAGGGTGTTAAACACAACCGGAATACAGCGATACTTGAAGCAGGTTCCTTATGTCCAGTCTATTGCGCAATTTAGTTTACATGGCTCTCGTCACTTAGCTGCTGTCCCACTTGCTCATGTTTTTAACGCTGGAAAAAAAACTCAGTAGGTTTGTATTTAAGTGCAGGGTGCTTGGACTCAGAGTTCTGAAGCAGTTTTGAGGGCTTCATTGCCTCATTAGACAGCCTCCGGGCCCGAGCTCCAGCTGCCCGCCCGCCCGCTGCCTTGGCCAGGTGCGTCTGTTCCTGTACCGGAACCGCGGCGATTGCAGTCCAGAGAGAGCGAGGAGTGCGACAGGACGTGTCCACCCCTCTTGTAGGATCTATCGGCGACAAAAGTTTGTTTCAGTAGTTTGCAGTGCTGTATCTGCTCTGCTACTTACGGAACCCTGTGCCCTAATTAGGTCGTCTGTGAATATTTTAGCACCGAGTTCCCCACGACCATTTGGTGTGCTGAACAGGTTCAGAGGCAGTACCCACCTGTCTGCGCTCCAGGCCAGTAGCAACGGCACTTCTCGCCGGCCTCACGGAGCGACCGGTTACCCGAGGCCAACCAGTGATCCCTGACGCGCTTGCATAATGACCTCGTGTGTATTCAAGTTCAACAGTGGGCATGACAGGGAATGAGGAAAGGTGCAGCTGACTTGTATTGTTTCCTTGGGGACTAGAGCATGGTGGGGGAGCTATACGCATGCACACTGGGCAGACAGAACGGAACTAAAACTCCGCAACCCGGAAACAATCTCTCAACAGTATTTGTGTATTCATTTTTCTTTTTTTTGGGATCTATCGGGGAAGTCTCAAAGATCGACCAGTTGATCACGATCGACGGGTTGGCGATCACTATTTCTTTCAAGACAAGAAGCAAATTAGATAAGCCAAAATAGATACCAAAGATAATGCTAGAGAGAAGAAGCGCATGAACAAATTGATTATCGACCACACCTCGAGGTCCACGAAGGACTTGGCTCAATGCAAGATGTGAAAGTCAAATTTGATCCAGAGGAGAATGTCACAACCAGACAGTATGAAGGAAAAGATTGCAGAAAATGCTGTGGAAGCTACATGAAGTAACTTCTTTTGAACTAGTTGAGCATCTTTAGGACAAGAAAATGCATATACTGGAAATCTAAACCAAAAAGTATTGCATTCCATTCTGGTCACCACATTGTAGGAAGGATGTAGAGAGGGTGCAGAATAGGTTTACTAGGATGCTGCCTGGATTCACAGGCAAGTGCTGTAAGGAAAGGATGGAAAAACTTAGGTTGTTTTCTCTGGAGCAGCAGAGGCTGAGGAGAGGTTATAAAAGTCATAGAGTACAGAGCCGCCATCTTTTTCTCAGGGTCAAAATGTCCAATACCAAAGAGGATAAAGTGAGAGGGTGTAAATTCAAAGGAGATATGCCGGGCAAGTATTTTACACAGAAGGTGGTGAGTGCCAGAGCGGTAAACACGTTAGAGACATTAGGAGGCTCTTTGGCATGTGAATGTGAAAAAAATGGAGGAATATGGTCAGTATGTAAGTAGACAGGACTACTTTGGTTAGGTATTTAATGAGTTCTGTGGAAGGGCCTGCTCCTGAGCTGTACTGTTCTACGTTCTGACAGAGAATGTCCACACGTACTCCATGTATTGTGAAGTATCTGCAAAGAGAGAGACAGAATTGGCAGATAACTACGCACTTGTGGATGTAGTGAAGGCAAGGCAGCACCGTCAAGTGGAGCTCAGGAGTCCTCCAGTAGTTTCTGACAACTCATGGAGGGATGGGACTGGATCAAGTAGACAACTTTGTTGGCAGTGAAGGCCTGTTTCAGTGCTGCAACTAAATGAAATTAACTATACTATCATACTACCCAGCTTCAAGTGATTCAGTAGAAAGAACAGTTCAAACTGAAAGACCACGTTTAACAATGTGCATCAGAGATAATAAACCTGATTCTGAAGATAGATTGACAAGATCAAGTTCAGCATGCTTCTCCATCTAATCCCTTTTCCCTGCTGGGGAGGCGTCTACCAAAGTTGCTGATGGGCAGATCTGTCAGTATGTGATTGGATTCAATGAGGCTGCAGCTGAGAGTGGCTGCATACTCAAAACAAGTAAAACTGAAGGAGGAGCATAATGCTGGTGACCTCTGTTTTGAAGTAATTAGTTCTGAGTCTGGCTATTGGGCTGCATTGTCCTCATTTGTCTCATTGGTGATTCATCCAGGTGGTGTCTGTGTGACAAAGCGTCACCAAGACCAATAAGACACTGCACGTTACAATCACCAGCTCAGTCAGATGAGTATATCAAAGTTCAAGTTTATTATCGTTTGACTGTACACACATACACAGGTAAACATAGATAATGTTCCTCAGGGACCAAGGTGCAAAACACAGTGCTTATGTCACATACAGCACGTAAAATAATATTGCACAATAGTATTAGTAGTGGGAAGCTGGAGGACTGGTAAGCTTTTAGAAACCAATCAATTCAAATCAAGTTTAATTATCATTTAAATTATACGTGGATACAGCTGAATGAGACAGTGTTCCTTTGGACCCAAGGTGCAAAAATATATGCGTGCTTTCAAAAATAATGGAAGAGAAAAAAAGAACATGGTTACGCAAGAAAACACATTTTTAGTCTAAGACCTTGAGCAACAAATTATACAAATTAATGGTTCCCAGCAGTCCAGCCTGTAATTCCACTGATCCAACACTGGAGGGCAGCAGGCAAGGCCATGGCCTGAGGCCTAGTCCTCGCTATAACAGAGAAACACTGCTCCCTCGCCTCCTGTCTCACCACTAAACAAGGGAAACAGGCCTATGGCTCTCAATGTTCAACAGGGTCTTGCAATTGCAAAAGAAATGTACAAGATAGTCACACAGCTCCTCTGCACGTCACCTTCGCGTATCAACTCTGGTGCCTTTGAGACGCAGGCAGCAGCATGGCTTGCACCCAGGTCAGCTACTCTGGACCCAATGCAGCTCCCCCTGCAGTCCAGTGGCCGGAATCTCCTCCTGTGGCCTGATATTTGGTCTCCCCTTCTCCGAACTGCTGGCCAGCTACTCCAAACAACAAGCAGCTCACTGATGCAGTAGAACTGCTGTACTTGTAGTTATTGGAGCCCAGTGTAGACTTAACAATAAAAGAAAATACATTTAACAAAGGAAGCAGTAACTTTGGTTGGCCACTGACAGGCTGCTGCATCTACAAGTGCTGGCATCTTACCAGAAGTCAGCCAGGAGGCAAATAAAAAGCCATAAGAAAAGAAAAGATGAAATATGAAGGTAATACAAAAGAAGACACCAGAAGATTTTTTCACATATATAAAGAGTGGCGAGAGTGGATATTGGACCACTGCAAAATGTTGCAAGAGAAGTTCAAAGAACCTTAATTACCAAAGAGTGTATACTGTTATGAATGATGAACAACTCTGATGGGCAGAAGGGTACAAAGTTGCCAATGCCCCCCCTCCTTTTGGAGAATCGCAAATCGCTACTATTCCGATGCTGTTATCAAGGAAGTGAGAGAGAGACAGGACTCTGCCAGGGTAGTTGTTATTGATAACGGCTCATGAAAAATTAATGAGAGAGAGACAACTCAGAGATACACAAAGTGGAATGTCCTCCTAACAAAAGTGGAACAGAACCATTGATTACTGCTATTGTCTTTTGGAGAAGGTTTGTGTACTTGGTACTGTTCTATTCATTGAAACCCCTCAGGGGGTAACCAGAGTGGGCTGGTTTGATGGGTTGCATCATCCCAACCTGATTGACACCTGAGACCCTGTGAGTGGGGATAAAAGTAAGGTCTGGGGAACACCCCTCAGACGCACCAGGAGAAACACTTGTGTCCACCCTTGCCTGGGTGACAAGTCCTCCACGGAAGAATGGTCCAGCTAAAGGATGGAGGGGTCATAAGTGAATGGCCACAACAACAACGCATCGACGGATCAAGATCGTAAAGGGAAGTTGGCAAGTCAATAGCTGTTACTGTTCTCTCTCTCTCTCTCTCCAACAATTGCAACACAGCGACCAACAACAACCACAGCCTGCATGAACTGAACTGAAATGTATATTTCCATCTGACAATTCATTATCCCCTAGACAACGATAGAGCTTGTTTCATTAGTGATTATTATTATACCCGCACTTTTAAGTTTAGTATTGCTAATGTATATTCTCTGTATATTTGCATTGATATTATTTTGTATATTTTTGCTAATAAATATTGTTGAAAATAGTCACACCAGACTCCAACGGACACTTCTATCTTTGCTGGTAAGACACCCAGTTACAGGGTTCTTAACAACTTGGGGCCTTGTCTCGAGATTTGATACCAAATTGAAGGGCCAGTGAATCAGGGTTTTAAGTCCAGACTTGGATCTGGTTGCGTGGGTAACCAGACGGGAAACCAGCAAAGATGGATGTAGACGAATTTACACAAAACCCGACTCCGGAGGCGCTAGAGACTGCCACAAAGTCGGACTTGATAAATATTGTGAAAGGGCTAAATCTCACAGAGGTGAGGTCGTCAATGAAAAAGTGGGAGATGCGGAGGGCCATAACTCAGTATTATATTAAGAAGGATGTGTTTTTGGCTGAGATATTGGCAAATATCCCTGTAAAGGTATCAGTTATTGGGACGGCTCAGTTAGAGTTGGAAAAATTAAGGTTGGAACAGAAGAAAAGGGAGTATGAGTTCCAGGTACAGGAGAAAGAGAAACAGAGGGAGCAGGAATTTAGGTTAAAACAGCTGGAAACAGCTGAAAAGGAGAAGGAAAGAGCTGACAGGGAGAAGGAAAGAGCTGAAAAACAGAGGGAGTATGAGGAGAAGGAGAAACAGATGCAGCATGAGCTGGACATGGAGAAGTTAAAGCAAGAGAGAAGGGTCCAAGGGGCAGACCGAGAGGAGAGGTTTAATGTTAGTAGGGAGTTTAGGTTAGTACCTCCGTTCGAGGAGACAGATGTTGATAGTTATTTCTTGCATTTTGAAAAAGTGGCAGTGAGTCAGAAGTGGCCCAGGGATCAGTGGGTGACGTTGTTACAAAGTGTGTTAAAAGGGAAAGCGCAACGGGCATATGCAGCATTATCTGTGGAGGAGGAGGAGTATGAGAATTACGAGGAAGTAAAACAGGCCATTCTTCGGACCTATGAGTTGGTACCTGAGGCATATAGACAGAAATTCAGAGATTTTATGTAAGTGTGGAATCAGACATATGCAGTGTTTGCCCATGAGAAGGGTGTGCTCTTGGATCGTTGGTGTGCGGCAGACAGGGTGGAGGAGGATTTCGATCGTTTCAGGGAGTTAATTCTGATTGAGGAATTTAAAGGTTGTGTTTCAGACGATATCCGCATGTATTTGAATGAGAAGCTGAATAAGTCTATATCAGAATTTGCCAGGTTCGCAGATGAATATGCCCTAGCCCACAAGACAAAGATTTCCTCGACTAAGAGTTACCAGAAAGACCGTAGGGACGGTAGAGAAAGCCCGCCGGCTAAGGCAGAGATTCAGCTGGGAGCCAGTGGTAAAGGTAAGGAGGAAGAAAGGCAAGCTGGCAGGAGGGTTCCTGGCTTGACCTGATTTATTTGTGGAAAGGTTGGTCATATTGCATCGAAGTGCTTTGCTCCATGGAAGGAGACAGGAAAAGGGAACGCAGCAGTCCCTAAAGGGTGTATTGTGTTGATCATCAAATCGACGAGAAAGCCCCAGGTAGATAAAATATGAGAGGGGTGTGAGACATTTATTTCAGAAGAGACCATGTCTGTGAAAGAGGGAGAAACACCAGTTCCAGTGCGGATCTGGAGAGACACTGGAGCTGAGCTGTCATTGATTCTCAGTAAGGTACTAGATTTTGGTACTGAGACTGGAGAGGTAGTTTTGAGAGGCATAGGAAAAGGGACAGAAGCTGTACCTTTGCATGGGATCATTATAAATTGTGATCTGGTATCTGGACCAGTTGAAATAGGGGTGCGATCAGAATTTCCGAGAGCTGGCGTGGACGTCCTTCATGGTAATGATTTAGCCGGTGGTGAGGTTTGGTCAGCAATGAAGCTGATAAGCCAGCCTGTAAGTGTTGAGGACCAACCCCTAGGTTCCAAGATCTATCCCGCATGCGCGATCACTTGCAGAATGTCGAGAAAGGCAGCTGAGAAAGAGACCAGTTTAAATCAGTCCAGTGTTGATTTGGCGGAGACGTTTTTACCGACCCTGTACCAAGAGGGGTTAGAGGGTGGTAAAACAGAGAATAGGGAGGTGAAAGAGAGTAAAGGAGAGGAGGTAGACCTACCCTTAGCCAGGAGGGAATGTATAGAGGCACGGAGTAAAGATGAGAAACAGATAAGGCAGTTAGAAGGTCCAGGGTTGGACATGGATGATCTGTCTGGCTTGACAGAACTGTTTGAAGAAGTTGAAAATTTTAAATGTGTTCCCGAAAATGAAATAAGGGCAATCCTAGATGAAAAGGATGCCATTACCTTGAAGGAGTCTGCTGGGTTAGCAGATGAAATTGTTTTAACCCGCAGGGTTGAGTTTACTCCGGAAGGGAGTTGCCCAGAGAGTAACTGGGAGGATCAGGGGAACTTAGAATTTGAAAAGGGGACGGGTATTGAAAGCCTGGAAGAGGCAGATGTCCCGTCTGAGTGTGTTTAAGATGTGGATGCACGTGGTACTGAACCTAGTAATGAAACTTAGGAAAAGTCTGAGGTATCTGATTCAGTTGAAAAGGAATGCAGTCCTTTTGGGTCAGATGGACTTGGTTCAGTGAAGAAAGGGTTAACCTTGGTACTAGTGGGAAGTGAGAATTCCCAGTTGTTTGTGTTAGAAGGTGTGTTAAAAGTTAGTGAGGAGAAGGCTGGTGATGTGAATATTATTATTGAAGGAGAAGGGAAAAGTGTAGTTCCTAAATTGACTAAAAAAAATTTAAAGTCTGGATTGATTTCAGAAGCAGTAACCAGGCTGAAGGAACAATGGCTAGTTAACAAGGTGCCTATGAATCAATTGCAGTTTGTTCTGGAATTTAAAGGTAAACACCTTGCAGATGTGAAACTGAAAATTAATAGAATGAAGGGTCCTGAAGATAAAATTAATTACTTGCTTAAAAATAAAGAATTGTGTGGAAGTTCAGAAGATGGGCTAAGTTTGGAAAACATTGTTGATAAGTTAACTCCTATGAAAGGAGTATGCGAAAGCCTATTCCACACTGGTGAGCAAGCTAACCACGTGAGAGTTAAGTGGAAAAAAGGCAAAGGTTGACAAAATGCCACTTTAAATAACAGGATCTGGTTTTGAGGGATTTCGACAAAGCATGTAAATAATAAAGACAACACCATGGAAGATTGACTGTTAAGTTTAAAAGTAAAATAAAGATTATTATTTGCATAAACTTTTGTAATGTACTACAGAATAATCACACATGTATTGGTTCACATTTTGTAATATACACTTAAGCTAAGATCACAACTCTTTAGTTTTGTTTTTGCTGAAGAAAAGGAATAAAAATAGGTGGTTATTAAATTGATGCTACAGGAATTTATTAAGATATTAAAGGAAGTGACAATGTAATCGCTAATGGTTTAGATGCTAAGTTGAATGTATATCTGTATTACTCTGTAGTGAAAACTCTTTTGTATTGTGTTAGATTCTGAAACTCTGTAAGACTCTGTATTAGTTAATTTTCCCCTTTTGGTGAAAATTCTTAGAAGGATGGGGGTGTTACAAATGATGAACAACTCTGATGGACAGAAGGGTACAAAATCGCCAATGCCCCCCCCCCTTTGGAGATTCGCAAATCGCTACTATTCCGATGCTGTTATCAAGGAAGTGAGAGAGAGACAGGACTCTGCCAGGGTAGTTGTTATTGATAACGGCTCATGAAAAATTAATGAGAGAGAGACAGCTCAGAGATACACAAAGTGGAATGTCTCCTCCTAACAAAAGCGGAACAGAACCATTGATTACTGCTATTGTCTTTTGGAGGAGGTTTGTGTACTTGGTACTGTTCTATTCATTGAAACCCCTCAGGGGGCAACCAGAGTGGGCTGGTTTGATGGGTTGCATCATCTCAACCTGATTGACACCTGAGACCCCGTGAGTGGGGATAAAAGTAGGGTCTGGGGAACACCCCTCAGACGCACCAGGAGAAACGCTACAAGACCGGTGGGGGCTTGTGTGTGTGTCCACCCTTGTCTGGGTGACGAGTCCTCCACGAAAGAACGGTCTAGCTAAAGGACGGAGGGGTCATAAGTGAATGGCCACAACAACAACGCATCGATGGATCAAGATCATAAAGGGAAGTTGGCAAGTCAATAGCTGTTACTGTTCTCTCTCTCTCTCTCTCTCTCTCTCTCTCCAACAATTGCAACACAGCGACCAACAACAACCGCAGCCTGCATGAACTGAACTGAAATTTATATTTCCATCTGACAATTCATTATCCCCTAAATAACGATAGAGCTTGTTTCATTAGTGATTATTATTATACCCGCACTTTTAAGTTTAGTATTGCTAATGAATATTCACAGTATATTCGCATTGATATTATTTTGTATATTTTTCCTAATAAATATTGTTGAAAATAGTAACACTAGACTCCAATGGACACTTCTATCTTTGCTGGTAAGACACCCAGTTGCGGGGTTCGTAACAACACAATATACAACTTGGTGTTTCATCTCCTGACATTCAGCCACAAAAGAAAGAAATCCAATAGAACCCATTAAAAAAAAAGACCAATGTGCATAAAAAATTCCAAATCATGCAAACAATGAAAGTAAGCAAATAGCATTCAGAGCTTAAATTCACAAAAGTGAGTTCACAGCCAGTCCAGGAGCCCACTCGTTGCTGGCCACAGCCTCAGTTCAGCATAGAGACAAGTAAACTGGCAACCAGTGAGCTAAACAGCAGCCTGTCCCTCTCTACTGGTCTCGACACCCTGACCTTTTCAATCTGGACCGGCACTTAACTCGATCAAACAGCAAGTTGTTCCTCACTCTTGGATCCGCGCAAGTAAAGAGAAACAAAGAAATGGTGAGGACATCAGCAGTACAAGAGAAATTTGAAACTGTCAGAGAGCAGAAGTGAAAGTAATTGCTACTGTTGTGCATTTAAGATATCAGTAATATTTCAGTAATATTGTAAATATCTTGTTTGATTAAGCATTCTTTGTTATTTAATTAATTCATTACGGGTTATAAATAAAAGTACATATCATCATGCTAACACTTGATAAGTGCGCTTAAAGTAAAAAAAATGAAGATAGACTCGCATTCTTGACTCCCTTGTTATAACTTAAGTTTGGAGTTACACAACGTAACAGTGGTATTAGGTAAGTTTTAAATGAATGTGAGACAGCTACTTAACTGTTGAAATGCAGTAAGATGTTTAAATTTTTAAAGAAGAGCAGCAAGAAGTTCAAGTTAAAAATAAAAGTAGAGCAGCACATGTCTGTTTGGAAGGGGAAGAGAGAAACTGTTAAGTTAAGAAAACTGAAGAATTCACAGGTCCATAAACAGTGAGAACCAGGTGATAATAATCATAAATTTTAAAAAAATGCAGAAATGGCTGGCTACAGTGGGAAGATGGATGCATTTGATTCCTCAGTGGATAACTGGCTCATGTATATTGAGTTAATTGAGCTGTATTTTAAAGCAAATAGAATAGTTGATGAGACGTGAGTGCCAGTTTTGCTGAGAGCATTGGATTTAAAGGCACACAGCTGACTTCAAAGTTTAAATGCTTCAACCAAACCAGCCGAAATCTGCATTGCTGATATTGTGAAAGTAATGCAGGATAGAACAAAAACCATCGTTGATTGCAGAATGTTTTAGGTTTCATAAGTGGAATCAAAAGGAAGGGGAATCCATTTCAGTTTACGGGGCTGAATTGAAGAGATTGTCTGAGCATTGTCAGTTCAGTGATGGGCTTAATGATAGAAACGTAGAAAACCTACAGCACAATACAGGCCCTTCAGCCCACAAAGTTATGCTAAACATGTCCCTACCTTAGAAATTACTAGGCTTACCTATAGTCCTCTATTTTACTAAGCTCCATGTACCTGTCTAAAAGTCTCTTAAAAGACCCTATCGTATCTGCCTCCACCACTGTTGCCGGCCGCCCATTCCACGCACTCACCACTCTGAGTAAAAAACTTACCCCTGACATCTCCTCTGTACTTACTCCCCAGCACCTTAAATCTGTGTCCTCTTGTGGCAACCATATCAGCCCTGGGAAAAAGCCTCTGACTATCTACATGATCAATACCTTTCATCATCTTATACAACTCTATCAGGACTCCTCTCATCCTCCATCGTTCCAAGGAGAATATCCCGTATTCACTCAATCTATTCTCATAGGGCATTCTCCCCAATCCAGGCAACATCCTTGTAAATCTCCTCTGACCCTTTCTATTCCTTCCACATCCTTCCTGTAGTGAGGCAACCAGAACTGAGCACAGTACTCCAAGTGGGGCCTGACCAGGGTCCTATATAGCTGCAACATTACCTCTAGGCTCCTAAATTCGATTCCACGATTGATGAAGGCGAATACACTGTACCCCTTCTTAACCACAGAGTCAACCTGTGCAGCTGCTTTGAGTGTCCTATGGACTTGGACCCCAAGATCCCTCTGATCCTCCACACTGCCAAGAGTCTTACCATTAATTCTATATTCTGCCTTTATATTTGATCTACCAAAATGAACCACTTCACACTTATCTGGGTTGAACTCCATCTGCCACTTCTCAGCCCAGTTTTGCATCCTATCAATGTCCCGCTGTAACTTCTGACAGCCCTCCACACTATCCACAACACCTTCAACCTTTGTGTTATCAGCAAACTTACTAACCCATCTCTCCACTTCTTCATCCAGGTCATTTATAAAAATCATGAAGAGCAAGGGTCCCAGAACAGATCCCTGAGGCACTCCACTGGTGACTGACCTCCATGCAGAATATGACCTGTCTACAACCACTCTTTGCCTTCTGTGGGCAAGCCAGTTCTGGATCCACAAAGCAATGTCCCCTTGGATCCCATGCCTCCTTACTTTCTCAATAAGCCTTGCATGGGGTACCTTATCAAATGCCTTGCTGAAATCCATATACACTACATCTACTGCTCTTCCTTCATCAATGTGTTTAGTCACATCCTCAAAAAATTCATTCACACTCATAAGGCACAACCTGCCCTTAATCAAGCCATGCTGCCTACTCCAGATTATACCTCTCCAGATGTTCATAAATCCTGCCTCTCAGGATCTTCTCCATCAACTTACCAACCACTGAGGTAAGACCCTCAGGTCTATAATTTCCTGGGCTATCTCTACTCCCTTTCTTGAATAAAGGAACAACATCCACAGCCCTCCAATCCTCCGGAACCTCTCCCATCCCCAATGATGATGCAAAGATCATTGTCAGAGGCTCAGCAATATCCTCCCTCACCTCCCACAGTAGCCTGGGGTGCATCTCATCCGGATCTGGTGACTTATCCAACTTGATGCTTTCCAAAAGCTCTAGAACATCCTCTTTCTTAAGATCTACATGCTCAAGCTTCTCAGTCTGCTGCAAGTCATCACTATAATCACCAAGATCCTTTTCCATAGTGAATACTGAAGTAAAGTATTCATTAAGTACTTCTTCTACTTCCTGTGGTTTCATACACACTTTCCCACTCTCACACTTGATAGGTCCTATTCTTTCAGGTCTTATCCTCTTGTTCTTCACATACTTGTAGAATGCCTTGGAGTTTTCCTTAATCTTGCCCGCCAAGGCCTTCTCATGGCCCCTTCTGCCTCTCCTAATTTCCTTCTTAAGCTCCTTCCTATTAGCATTATAATCTTCTAGATCTCTAACCTTACCTAGCTCTCTGAACCTTTTGTAAGCTTTTTTTTTCTTCTTGACTATATTTATTACAGCCTTTGTACACCATGGTTCCTGTACCCTACCATAACCTCCCTGTCTCATTGGAACATGCCTATACAGAACTCCACACAAATATCCCCTGCATATTTGCCACATTTCTTCCTTTCTTTTCCCTGAGAACATCTACTTCCAATTTCCTGCCTGAGAGCCTCAAAATTCCCCTTACTCCAATTAAACATTTTTCTAACTTGTCTGTTCCTATCTCTCTCCAATGCTATTGTAAACAAGACAGAATTATGATGACTATCTCCAAAATGCCCTCCCACTGAGAGATCTGACTCCTGACTAGGTTCATTTCCAAATACCAAATCAAGTTCAGCCTTTCCTCTTGTAGGCTTATCTACATATTATGTCAAGAATCCTTCCTGAACACACCTAACAAACCCCACCCCATCTAAACCCCTTGCTCTAGGGAGATGCCAATCAATCTTTGGGAAATTAAAATCTCCCATCATGACAGCTCTGTTATTATTACACCTTTCCAGGATCTGTTTCCCTATCTGCTCCTTGATATTCCTGTTACCATTGGGTGGCCTATAAAAAACACCCAGTAAAGTTATTGACCCCTTCCTGTTACTAACCTCCTCCCACAGAGACTCCGTAGACAATCCCTCCATGGTGTTCACCTTTTCTACAGCTGTGACACTATCTCTGATCGACAGTGCCACAGCCCCACCTCTTTTGCCTCCTTCCCTGTCCTTTCTGAAACATCCAAAATCCAGCACTTGAAGTAACCATTCCTGTCCCTGAGCCATCCAAGTCTCTGTAATGGCCGCAACAGCATAGCTCCAAGTACTGATCCACAATCTAAGCTCATCCACTTTATTCACAATACTCTTTGTGTTAAAATAAACACATCTCAAACCTTCAGTCTGAATGCGTCCCTTCTCTATCACCTGCCTATCTCCCTCTTGCACTGTCTACAAGCTTTCTCTATTTATGATCCAACCTCCTCCTCCCCAGTCTCTTCAGTTTGGTTTCCACCCCCCAATGATTCCAGTTTAAAGTCTCCCCAGTGGCCTTAGCAAACCTCCCCGTCAGGATATTGGTCCCCCTGGGATTCAAGTGCAACCTTTCCTTTTGTACAGGTCACTCCTGCCCCAAAAGAGGTCCCAATGATCCAGAAATCTGAATCCCTGCCCCCTGCTTCAATCCCTCAGCCACACATTTATCCTCCACCTCATTCTATTCCTATTCTCACTGTTGCGTAGCACAGGCAGTAATCCCGATGCACTAAGAGATCATTTAGTTTGTGGAATTTTACAAGAAAACTTTCAAAAATGGCTGCTAACTGAAGCACAACTTAAATTTAAAAAGAACATTTGAAATAACTGCGTCAATGGAAACAGCAGACAGAGATGTAATTGAGTTGCATTCAGGAATGAAAGTAAGTGGGAACAAATTTGTAGTGTCTAAACTGAAACGAGCTTGGCTGAACAAATGGTGCTATCAATGTGGCAGGGGCTTACGTACACCTGACCAATGCAGATTTAGAGGTGAAACTTTCAGAAAATGCTAAGTAGGATGCATACAAAGATCATGTTGGACAGATAAAAATAAATGGAGAGAAGAAAAAAATAAAAAGTCAAATGGCAATTTCAAAAAGAGCACTAATCTGGAAGCTGTTGATGAAAAAGCTGAGAGTGCTGAGAGTAACACAGGACTGAGTAACCTTGAGATTTACAATATGAAAATGAACAAGAGACAACCAATATGGCTTACACCAGAAGTGAACAGCAAATTAATTTAAATGGAATTGGACACTGGCTCGGCTGTTTCAATCATTCCACAAAATGAGTTTGAAAGGCATTTCAAAGATACTGAACAGAAGCCTGCAGATATCCAACTAAGAGCTTATACTGGAGAGAAGATAACTCCTGTGGGAGTAACGTTCGTAACAGTGAAATACAACAATCAACAAGCTACACTGGACTTGTATGGGGTAAAAACAGGAGGGTCAGCATTGTGGGGTTGTGATTGGCTGAGACAACTACAACTTGATTGGAGATCCACCCACCATTTGTATGTCACATACCTGGCAATGGAGTTAACTGTAAGTGAAAAAATAGTGCTGGAAGTTGCCACAACTGTCTCTATGCTGTACACCATGAATCATTGACAACAGAGAGCACACATGTACTGGTGCTGAGCTCTGTGCCTCTGGTTAGAAAGCACATTGGACCCAGGAAGGACAATACTGCTCAGAGGAAGCATGAAAGTGATGAAATAGTGGTCCGACTACAAAAGTTTTTGTCGGATACATATCAGCGAAAGCCTCTAATATATTAATCAGCCAGTTACTTGCAAAATGTGGCTTGGTTTTAAAGCTGGAAGAGAGTTCAAAGAGCTTCAGGAAAGTTATGAACATTCAGTTTATGTGAGTATAAAGAATCAAAATCTATTCTGCGTGCATTAAGATTATTGCATGAACTTCAAGTGGGAGAGAAAAAGCTGCCCGTACAGATAGATGCAAAGACCAAAGCCCGGTTGGATGACTGGAAGGACAAACAGAAAGGAATCAATGCAGGTACAAAACCCAGGATTCATCACAATGTTGTGGATGAAGAAACCAAGAGAGATGAGAGCAATAGAAGGATTAATAAGAGAATACTCTGGTGAACTATGCACCTTTCCAAGATCAAGATGCATATCCTAGATAGAAGAAAAAGGAAAAGAAAGAGGATGACAAAAGTGCTATGGAAATGGAAGAGGATAAAGGAGATCTAACTTTTCAAGAAATTAGCAAATACAGAGATACCCACAGGAAACAAAAAGAAGAAAAAGGAAGGTGAGAAAAAGAAAGACAAGAAGTTGAAAAGGAGAGAAGAGATAGAGAGAAAGAACATATGAGAAAGAAAAAGGTGTGAAAGAAAGCAGGAACGTGAGAAAGAGTGGGATAAAAAGAGAGAGAGAAGCTGGGACCGGGAGAGAAGTAAGGTTTGAAGTAGATCCCAAGACCTATCAGAACCACTTCCTGCAGTCTCAGAGTCAAATCCTACAATCACTAAGGAGGAAGCCTCAGAACCTGAGAATGTTTTCACAGCCACGAGTCTCAGCAGTCAAGCAGAGTGACCTCCCTCGTCGGGAAAGATGTTATACCACAATAGTAAGAAATCTTCCATAGTGATTAAATCTTTAGGCCTGAATGGGACAATTTAAAATTTACTATACTGTGGATATCTACATAGTTGTTCTATTATATAGTGTTTATAGAGTTGAAATGCATTTATATTGAGTTGGAGTTTTTAGCTAAACAGGAATGTGTTGTGTGTTTAATATTCCAGTAATATTTGAGTAATATTGTAAATATATTGTTTGATTAAGCATTCTTTGTTGTTTACATAACTCATTGTGGTTTATATGTAAAAGTACATTAACGGCATATGTCGTGATGTTAACACATGATAAGCCTTGTTTAAAGTAGAAAACACTGTGAGACTCATATTCCCAATTCCCTTGTTTTCCTTTTAGTTGGTTTAATGAGGAGAAGGTGCTTGGGAAGCTGAAAGGTGTGCAGGTAGATAAATCCCCTGGATGAAATAGACTACACCCCAGGGTACTGAAAGATGTAGCTGAAGAGATTGTGGAGGCATTTAGCAGTGATCTTTCAAGAATCACTAGATTCTGGAATGGTTCCGGAGAACTGGAAAATTGCAAATGTCACTCCACTCTTTAAGAAGGAAGGGAGACAAAAGACAGGAAATGATAGGCCAGTTAGCCTGACTTCAGTGAGATGTTGGAGTCTGTGCTCAAGGATGAGGTTTCAAGGTACCAGGAGGCACATGATTAAATAGGCTGATGTCAGTACGGTTTCCTGAAGGGAAGATCTTGCTTGACAAATCTGTTGGAATTCTTTGAGTAAATAATAGGTAGGAGAGATAAGGAGAGTCAGTTGATTTTGCTTTCTTGGATTTTCAGTAGGCCTTTGACAAAGTGCCGCCCACAGGGCTGCTAAACAAGAGAAGAGCCCATGGTATTACAGGAAAGATACAAATAGATAGAAGATTGTCTTACTGACAGGAGGCAAAGAATGGGTCAAAGAGAGCCTTTCCTGGTTGGCTGTTAGTAACTAGAGGTATTCTGAAGAGGTTTGTGTTGGGACCGTTCCTTTTCACATTATATGCCAATAACTTGGGTGGCAGAGTTGATGGCCAAGTTTGTGAATGATATAAAGATAGATGGAAGAGCAGGTAATTTTGAGGAAGCAGGGAGTCTGCAGAAGTACTTGGATGGAATAGGAAAATAGATAAATAAGTGGTAGATAGAAAATAGTGTAGGGAAGTGTACAGTCATAAACTTTGGTGGAAGGAACAAAGGTATAGACTATTTTCTAAATGGGAACAAATTCAGAAATCAGAGGTGCAAAGGAACTTTGAAGTCCTTGTGCAGGATTGCTTAAAGGTTAACTTGCAGGTTGAGTTGGTGGTAAGTAAGGGAATGCGATGTTAGCATTCACTTCGAGAGGACTAGAATATAAAAGCAAGGATGTAATGCTGAGACTTAATAAAGTATTGGTCAGAACGCAGATGGAGTATTATGAGCAGATTTTGGCCTCTTATCTAAGAAAGGATGTGTTGGCGTTGGAGAGGGTTAAGTAGGAGCATTTGATAGGTCCGGTTTGTATTTGCTGGGGATGGGGTCTCATTGAAATCTATTGAATATTGAAACACCTATATAGAGTGAACATATAGAGGATGTTTCCCACAGTGGGGGGGGGGGGGGGGCCCTAGAACCGGAGAACACAGTGCAGAATAAAAGGATGCCCCTTTCGAGATGAGGAGGAATTTCTTAAGCCAAAGTGTGGTGAATTCATTGGCACCAACTGCCATTATGTATATTTAAAGTGGAGGCTGATAGGTTTTTGATTAATAAGGGCATCAAAGGCTACAGGGAGAATGCAGGACAATAAATTAGCCATGATAGAATGGCAGAGCAGATGGTCCGAATGGCCCAATTCTGCTCCTATGTCCTATGGTCTTATAGAAACTCTGAATGTCCCTATTGATCTACCCCAAGTTTCACAGATGCACTACAGAAAGCATCCTATCTTATTATATCACAGCTTGATGTGCCCAAGAACACAAGAATTGCAGATAGTTATGGACATAGACCAGTCTATCATGCTGACCCACCTTCACTTCATTGACTCCATCTACATTTCTTGCTGCCTTGAGAAAACAACCATCTTTCTCAAGGAGCCTTCCCACCCTGTACATTCTGTCCTCTTCCTTCTCCTTTTGGGCAGAAGGTATAAATGCTTGAGAGCACATAAAAAGGACAGCTTCTGTCCTGTTTGTATCAGCCTCTTGAATGGACTCTCATATGCTAAATGAAGAACTCTTCATCTCCCAGTTGACCTCATTGTGGCCTTTGCACTTTTGTCTCTGCACTGCACTTCCTCTAATTGTAAAACAATATTCTGTGTTCTGTTTCCTTTTTACTGCCTCAGTGTAATTATGTATGGGATGATCTAAATGGCATTCAAAACCAAAGCTTTTCAGTGTACCTTGGTAAATGTTATAATAATAAAGCAATACGATAGAATTTAAATTCTACCAGTGCCATGGTAGGATTTGAACAAGCATTTCCACATCAGCACTCCAGACCAATGGCTACTACTTCAGTAACTTAATAATTATTTTTGTTTTTATTGCCCATCCCTTTATGCCTTGTGAAGCTGATATTGAACTATTGTTGGATCCAACGGCTTAATTGATATTGGCTTTGCATTTTAACAATTAACTATCTGCTTGTATTTTATGTAATTACTTATATACAAGTAAATGCTTACTATGCTTCCTAGTGGACATGGTAAGGATATAGAGAAGTTCATGAGTCCCCTAGTATAATACTGGGATGATTCTGGAAGTTTCTCTCGGTACTACGTTATTTGAATAATGGCTATCCAGTTGATGAACTCTCAGCTATGAATTTGAATGTTCCATGCTGGGCTCCATATTAGCTACTCAGTTCTTCTGTCTTTCTCTTTGCTTAGCAGGCCTCTATCACTGCTTCTTTCAATTTCCCTTGGTTCTATCAATGCTTAATGAAACGACTGTGAAGCAACAAGTTTGGTGCCTTTTTCCTGACTTCTGAAAAAATGTTGGATTTAAGCATTATAATCTGACACCACCTTGTGATAAGATAAGGCTTCTTGTAAGTTTTCACACTCGGTGGCTAATTCGGGACGTGCTGTATATTGATCTTGCAATAATAGAATAACAACGATATACCTCCAAGGCAGGATAATGTCTGAGCAGCTGAGGATTGATGGAACACAGGCCTAAGGGATCCTTTGATACCTCTTAACGGGAAAATTCCGATATACAGAGTCATAATTATACCTCGATTATGTTCTTGGTGACGTCCACATAAAGAGTTTCCAGGAATGGAAAGGTTAGCTAACTTCTTCATTCCGGCGATCATCTCATTAAGGCACTTTACACTTTCTTAATGCACTCTGGGTCAAATAAGCCACCTGATCATAAAGCAGAAGTTCCTGAATTGGACAAGGTAGCAAACAGTGACAGATCTGGAAACTTATAACTACAAGACTTGTGAGATCCACAACATGATGAGTCATACACACAGAAATGGGTCCTTCAGCCTTCCACAACCACCAAGATTCTTACCTAAGCTAGGCCCATTTGCCTGCAGTTGACCCATATGCCTCTAAACCTTTCCTAACCATATACCTTTTTAAATGGCTTCACTGGACTGCATTAGTCACTTACTCTGGTAGCTCTTTCCATATATTAACCAACATCTGGGTGAACAAGTTGTCTTTCATTAAATCTCACCCATCTTACCTTAAACCTATTCTCTCTAGTTCTTGATCTCCCAACCCTAGAAGACTGTGTATTCATCCTATCTTTGACTCTCATGATTTTATACACGTATATAAAGGTCACTCCTCATTCTCCTCACACACCAATGAATGAAGTCCTAGCTGCCTCAAACTGTCTCTGTAACTCAGACCCTTGAGTTCTGGCAACACCCTATTAAATCTTTTCTGTACACTTTCCAGCTTGTGTAGATGCAAAATAACATTCCGTCTCCTATGTTGAGTGTTCTGACTAAAGAAGGCTAACATATCAATCGCCCTGTCTATTTGTGATACCACTTTCAGGGAACCAGGGTGCACTTACTCCTAGGTCCCTCTGTTCTATAACATTCCTCAGGGCCCTACCATCAACTGTGAATGTCCTACTCTCATTTATCTTGCTAAAATGTGACACCACATAGTTATCTGAATTAAACTCCATTTGCCATACATACAGTGCCTATAAAAAGTATTCACCCCCCATTGTAAGTTTTTATGTTTTATAGCTTTCCACTATGAATCACAGTGGATTTAATTTGGCTTTTTGATACTAATCAACAGAAAAATACTCTTTCATATCAAGGTGAAAACAGATCTCTATTGAGTGATCTAAATTCATTACAATTACACACAAAATACTTGATTGCATAAGCTTTCACCCCTTCAAGTCAGTATTTAGTAGATGCACATTTGGCAGCAATTACATCCTTGAGTCTGTTTGGACAGGTTTTTATCAGCTTTGCACGTCTGGACACTGCAATTTTCTCCATTCTTCTTTACAAAACTGCTCAAGCCCTGTCAGATTGCATGGGGATTGTGAGTGAACAGCCCTTTTCAAGTCCTGTCACAAATTCTCTATTAGATTGCCGTCTGGACTCCGACTTGGCCACTCCAGGACATCAATTTTGTTTTTAAGTCATTCTTGTGTAGCTTTGGTTTATGCATGGGACTATTGTATTGCTGGAAAACAAATCTTCTCCCAAGTCGCAGTTCTCTTGTAGACTGTATCAAGTCTTCCTTCAGGATCTCCCTGTATTTTGCTGCATCCATTCTACCCTCTACCTTCACAAGCCCTCCAGGGCCTGCTGCAGTGAAGCATCCCCACAGCATGATGCAGCCACCACCATGCTTCACAGTAGGGATGGTGTATTTTTGATGACGTGCAGTGTTTGGCTCTGCCAAACATAGCGTTTAGTCTGATGTCCAAAAAGCTCAATTTTGGTTTCATCGGACCATAGGACCTTCTTCCAACTGCTTTCAGAGTCTCCTACATGCTTTCTGGCAAACTCCAGCTGAGATTTCTCGAGATTTTATTTTTCAACAGTGGCTTTCTCTTTGCCACTCTCCCATAAAGCTATGACTGGTGAAGCACCAGGAAACAGTTGTTGTATGCAAAGTCTCTCACATCTCAGCCACTGAAATTTGTAACTCCTCCAGAGTCATCATAGGTCTCTTGGTGGCCTCCCTCACTAGTCACCTTCTTGCACGGTCACTCAGTTTTGAGGACAGCCTGCTCTAGGCAGATTTACAGCTGTGCCATATTCTTTCCATTTCTTGATGATTGACTTAACTGTACTCCAAGGGATATTCAGTGACTTGGAAATTTTCTTGAACCTATCTCCTGACCTGTGCTTTCGCAGAGTTGCATGGAACATTCTTTTGTCTTCATGGTGTAGTTTTTGCCAGGTTACTGACTCACCAGCAGTTGGACCTTCCAGATATCTGTGTAATTTTACTACAATCAATTGAACCACCTTGACTGCACATAGGTCTCCAAAAATAGATCTACACTTAACTAATTATGTGACTTTTAAAACTAATTGGCTGCACCAGTGATGACTTGGTGTGTCATACTAAAAGGGGTGAATACTTATGCTTTCAATTATTTTGTGTTTATTTTTATAATTAATTTAGATCACTTTGTAAAGATCTGTTTGACATGAAAAAGTCTGTCTGTTGATCAGTGTCAAAAAAGCCAGATTAAATCCACTGTGCTTCAATGTCGTAAAACAATAAAACATGAAAACTTCTGGGGGGGGGGGTGTTGGTGGAGTGAATTCTTTTTACAGGCACTGTACCACCTGAATGAAAGCTCATTCTGTATCACTGGAAGTTCAACCAGACACTTTCCGGTGCCAAATGCTGTCTTCACCACAAAGTTTGGATTCAGATTTATTATCATTGACTTACATGAAATGAAATTAGTTGTTTTGTGGCATCAGTACAGTGCAAGATATTAAATTACTATGAATTACAAAATAAATCCAGAGTGGATAAAAGGAATAAATGAAATGGTGTTCTGGGTTTTTAGGATCATTCAGAAATCTGATGGCCGAAGGGAAGAAGCTGTTTCTGAATTGTTGAGTATAGGTCTTCAAGCTCCTGTACCTCCTTTCTAATGGTAGTAATGAGAAAAAGGCTTATCCTGGATGGTGGGGATTTTTAATGATGCATGTTGGCTTCTTGAGGCACTGGCTCTTGAAGATACCCGGAAAGGTGGGAAGGGTTGTGTACATGATAAAGCTGGCTAAGTCTACAACTTTCTGCATTGTTTTCTCAGTGTTAGGCTATGATGCAATCAGTGAGATTGCTCTCCACAGTACATTTGTACAAATTTGCGAGTCTTTGGTGACATACCAAATGTCTTCAAACCCCTAGAGAGGAAATGCATCAATGTGTTGTGTCCAGGTCAGACGTTGACCCTAAAAAACTTAAATGTTGCTCACTCTTTCCACCAGTGACCTCCCAATAGAGGATTAGCGTATGTTCTCCTGACTTCCTTTCTTTATATTGACGATCAGTTCCTCAGTCTTAATGTGTTAGTTTCAGCATCCTGACTTGAGGGGGACCGGGGTAGCATGGTAGCGTAGCTGTTAGCGCAATGCATTATCGTACCAGTGGCCTGGGTTCAATTCCCACCGCTCACCTGTAAGGAGTTTGTATGTTTGCCATGTGGATTTCCTCTAGTTTCCTCCCACAGTCCAAAGATGTACTGATTGGTAGGTTAAATGGTCATTGTAAATTGTCCCATGATTAGGCAAGGATTAAACTGGGGAATTGCTGGGTGGCATGGCTTGAAGGGCCTATTTACACGTTGCAACTCAATAAAAAAAAATTGTAGATAATATGAAAATTGTCAGAGTTGAGAGAGCATGGAAGGTAGTCTTAATGAAATAAAATCTAATTTAAAGATATAATTATTCCGTGAATATTAGGTTAAAATTATGTAGTTTAACTAAAGTTACCAATAAAAATATAAATTAAATAGGTACACAAAATTACATCTTATATAGTTCTCTTGTTTTAAGTTCCACAGTTTCTTCCTCTTGTTTTTCTTCCATCTCGACATCAGACATTGGCGCTTCAGGAGCAGTCTGTTGAGAATTTGTGTCTGTACTACTGACTGATGCTGGGGTAAATGATGCAATAGATAAATCCATAGGACTTCAATGTTGAAGTGCTTCAGAATATTTCAATGAATCTAGTGTAAAATATTCCAGTTATTTTTTTTTCCAATGTTGCAGCAATGTACACTTTTGTTAGGTATACCTTTCAACCTGGTGTGGTCTGCTACTGCTGCTATAGCCCATCCACTTCAAGGTTCAACATATTGTGCATTCAGAAATACTCTTCTGCAAAACACAGTTGTAATGAGTAGCTGAGTCTTGCCAACTTGAACCAGTATGGCCATTCTCCTCTGACCTCGCTCATTAACAAAGTGTTTTTGCCCACAGAACTGCTGCTCACTGGATGTTTTTTGCACCATTCCCTGTAAAATCTAGAGACTGTTGTGTGTGATAATCCCAGGAGATCAGTAGTTTTTGAGATACTCAAACTACTTCATCTGGCACCAACTATCATTTCATTGCCAAAACCACTTAGATCATATTTCTTCCCTGTTCTGATGTTTGGTCTGAATACCAACTGAACCTCTTGGCCATGCCTGCATATGAATTGATGCCACATAATTGGCTGAATAGATTTCTGCATTGATGAGCAGGTGTACCTAACAAAGTGGTCCCATTCTATTGGGAGCTGTTTCATTGATTCTATTGTGGTTCTTGGATCTACTGTGAATGCCCATAAGAAAATGAATCTAAGGGTTGTGTATGTTGATAATAAATCTACTCTGAACTTTGAATTGAGTGTACTTCTACCACGTGAAGAGCAATGTATTTTGAGATGAAAGCCAACAACTTGCACTGATTGTGCTCGCATCTTGTTAATACTCATGACAAACTAACATGAATACAGAAATGAAATTATTTGAATTGAAAAGGTTGATAATTGTCTTCATCCCTCAGATACCATCTTCCATAACATAATTTTTAGTCTTTATTGTTGTCTCAAATACACATGGTTGTAATGTTTCACCTGATAACTGTGCGGTTTAATAGTACTGATAGATCTGAATTCCTGAGTAGCATATCAAATGCAAACTGTCACCAAACCATTACCCAACTATCTCTGGATACATTAGGACAGGTAAACAAAAAATTTCATCAGAGATTTGAGACGAATCTTCAAGGAAAGGAAGAGGAAGGAGGTGTTAGGATAAAATAATATGGTAGTATTTTATGCTGTCAATGATGCCATGAAATAAAGGAGGAACATAATGCGAGACAGGAGGACCAAGTGAAGGTAGGGAGCGGTGGTGGTGTTGTAGAGCTGAAGGACAATCACAGTATGAAGGGTGAGACACAGAATTCCATTTATATAGCTTTTCACCATGTCCCAAGATATCAAGAGTACTTTTCAACAATGAGACCACTCAAAATGGAGGAGGAGGATTTGGGATTGATTAGGAACCTAGAGTTCATTTGTCAGAGAAATACAAAAAGCCCAGTATAAAAAGGTAGAAGAAAAATGGCCACCTTCCAAATCACACACCTGTCCCACAAAGGTAGGTCCTATGGTTTCTGCATTGGCCTTCTCCACTACCTCAAATCTCATAGAAGCAAAGTGGAAGAAAATCTGCAAAGGTCTGCTCAAATCACAGGCATCAAACGTGAGATAGTGTT
Source organism: Hypanus sabinus (assembly GCF_030144855.1). NCBI lineage: Eukaryota > Metazoa > Chordata > Chondrichthyes > Myliobatiformes > Dasyatidae > Hypanus > Hypanus sabinus. Next base: position 73,774,098 of record NC_082709.1, read on the forward strand.
GAGAGGGCGAGGGAACTAGATTAAATTACACCCAAAGTGCCATTGCAGTTCATTGACGATGAAGGACAGAGAAGATGTGGAGTGAGTATGAATATGGGTAGCAGAGTTTGAATGAGCTTGTATACACATACACACACAAAATTACAAAATCAACACAACTGAAGGATAATACATGGTCAGAATTTAATAAATACAGTTATAAATCTCAGTTTCAACACAACACAATGGAACTGTATCCAAAGGGTTTACAAGTCTATAGGATTCCACAGTTGTGGCATCAGAAGGAATATACCACAGCAACACTGTTGCTTCAGGTGTTGCAAAAAAAAAGGAAGATTCCTTCGTTGACTGCATTAACCTACACATACTGTTTTGTAAGGGCAGGAGAAACCCTTATAACGTTCTTCTTATTGCTGTTGGGTGAATTAGAGAGGCAGGAGTTCTCTACCACACATTTACCCAGAAGTCAGTAACCACACCAGATTCAGCTTTTTGAACAACAAGAGCCAAGCTGAATGTCTAGTTCATACTTACTTCTGCTATCTCCACATCTTGAAATTCTCAAAGCAGGGAAAGGATAACACTATCATGGTGGTTACAGCTTCTCCAGGTTCCCAGAAGAGGCCAGTATTTGGCCTATTTCAGCCACACAGAGCCAGCAGAGGGAACACAGGATATTACTTCTTCATGCCTGTCAGCTCCCCAAGAATCACAACAGCTTTTTGTGGAGGATCTCCCAAACCATTTTCATCCTGAAGTAGGGAATATCATGCTGGAAGAAGCAGGAAAAAAAACTCCAAAGTAAACAATTTAACAATTTGAAATCACAAGCATGATCTGCAGATGTTGGAGATCCAAAGGAACGCATAAATTGCTGGAGGAATTCAGCAGGCCAGGCAACATCTATGGAAAAGATTAAATAGTCAACTATTGAAGGGTCTCAGCCTAAAATCTCCCTTCCATTGACGCTGCCTGGCCTGCTGAGTTCCTCCAGCAATTTGTGTGTGTTGCTAACAATTAGAGATAATATCCAATAATGAATAAGCTTCAGTGGGCTTACTTAACAGATTTTGAAAAATACTAATACCTAAAAATCATTATGAACTCACTAAACATTAAAGCTCTGCGGTTAATTTATTTCAGAATCTCAACCTTCTTCCTGTGAAGAGTGAGCAGCCATTCTCTTTGTACCTCCCTCCTCCATTGGCACTTACCAACCTGGCACATTCTAATAACTGGCCTCTCAGAGGCAGGTGCAGAACACACACAGTGCCAGTGGTTAACGCAAAGTGCTGATTAACCAAGCATTTACTGTCCCCAGCTACTCTACATTTCAATGCTACGCGCTGATGGATCCAAATCTATTACAACTGTACCTATACAGTGACAACCCGTACCTAGCAGTACTATCGAATGACAGAGCTATACCCACCATGAATGCCAAGTCTTTTTTCCCCTGCAGGAACAATGCAAGGATAAATCCAGAATAGCAAGACTGAATAATTCTCACAACTTACTGTAGGTTAAAAAAGGAATGCAACACACATACTTTAAACTAATTGAGGTATTCCAAATGAGATTCACAAAGGTATTTCTCAGGGTAAGACGATTGTCCTATCATGAATATCTGAAGCATTTGATTTGGAGTTCAGAAACAAGAGCAGTCAATATTTGAAAAGAAGGAGTGATAGGACAGATTCTTCAGTCATTTTCAAAGATGGCTAGCTATATAACTGAAGGTAAAAAATTTAGGGACTTGGAAAAAGAGCTAAGGAATAGGACTGCTGCTCAAAGGAGCCTATTTATCCTAATGCACTTAATAGCCTATTTTTGTCAAGTCAGGCTACACTGCAGGTACAAACCTTAGATGAAAATCTCCTTTATTCTGGTTTCCTTAACAGAGTCAGAGAGCACAGAAACAGGCCCTTCTGCCCATCTAGTCCATGCAAAGCCTTTAAACCGCTTACTCCCATCGACCTGGCCTCCATATCTCTACTATCTATGTACCTATCCGAACTTCCCTTAAATGTTGAAATCGAACTTGCATGCACCACTTGTGCTAGCAGCTCATCCCAAACTCTCACGACCCTGAGTGAAAAAGTTTCCCCTTAAACTTCTCACCTTTCACCCTGAACACAAGACCTCTGGTTGTTGTCCCACCCAACTTCAGTGGAAAAACTCTGCTTGCATTTACCCTATCCATACCCCTCATAATTTTGTACACCTTTATCGAATCTTCTCTCAATCTTCTGAGTTCTGAAGAATACAGTCCTAACCTATTCAACATTTCCTTATAACTTAGGTCCTCCAGACCCAGCAACATCCTTGCAAAATTTTCTCTGCATACTTTCAACCTTGTTTACATCTTTCCTGTAGGTAGGTGACCAAAACTGCACACGATACTCCCAAATTTGGTCTCACCAACATCTTCTACAACTTCAATATAACATGCCATCTCCTGTACTCAGTACATTGATTTATGAAGGCCAATGTGCCGAAAGCTTTCTTTACAACTCTATCCACCACTTTCTACAAATTATGGACCTGCATTCCCAGATCCCTTTGTTCTACCACACTCCTCAGTGCCGTATCCTTCACTTTGTTGGTCCTACTGAAATGCAAAACCTCGCATTTGTCAGCATTAAACTCCATCTGCCATTTTCCCCGCCAATGCAGATCCCTCTGCAAGTCATGATAGCCTTCTTCACTGTCCACTACACCCCCAATCTTGGTGTCATCCACAAATTTGCTGATCCAGTTTACCACATTATTATTTAGATCATTGATAGAGATGACAAACAAAAAAGCATTGATCTCTGCAGCACACCACTAGTCATGGGCCTCTAGTCAGAGAGACAACCATCTACTACCATTCTCTGGTTTCTCCCACAAAGTCACTAATCCAATTGACTACCTCATCCAGAATGCTGAGCAACTGAACCTTCTTGAGTAGCTTCCCATGTGGGACCTTGTCAAATGCCTTACTAAAGTCCATGTAGACAACATCCGCTGCCTTGCCTTCATCCACTTTCTTTGCAACTTCCTCAAAAAACACTAAGATTGGCTAGACATAACGTACCATGCACAAAGCCATGCTGACTATCCTTAATCAGTCCACGTCTATCCAAATACTTATATATCCGGTCCTGTAGCATATCTTCCAGTAATTTTCCCACAACTGATTTCAGACTCACTAGCTTATAATTTCCTGGTTTATGTTTAGAGCTTTATTTAAACAGCAGAACTACACTGGCTATCCTTCAATGCTCTCCTGATGCTAAGGATGATTTAAATATCACTGCTTGGGCCCCCGCACTTGCCTCATGTAGGGCCCGAAGGAACACCTCATCAGGCCCGGGGATTTATCCACCCTGATCGGCCTCAGGGTAGTAAACACTTCCCCCTATGTAATTTGTGCATGGTCCATGAAGTTGATACCGCTGTGCCTCACTTCTGAAGTCTGTGTGCCTGTCTCCTGAGTAACTACAGATGCAAAGAATTCCCCCATCTGTTTTGGCTCCACACATGCATTACCATTCTGGTCTTCCAGAATATTCCAGAATATTGTTCCTTGCAATACTTTTGCTCTTGACACATCTGTAGAATCCCTTAGGATTCTCCTTCACCTTATCTGCTGGAACACCTTCATGCAGTCTTTTAGCCTTCCCGATTTCTTTCTCAAGTGTTCTCTTGCAGTTCTTTTATTTCATAAGCACCTCATTTGTTCCCACTTGCCTATACCTGCTATGCACTTCCTTTTTTCTCTTAACCAGGGCCTCAAAACCATGGCTCCCTAAACTTGTTATCTTTACCTTTTATTCTGACAGGCATATACAAGCTTTGTACTCTCAAAATTTTGTTATTGAAGGCCTCTCACTTACCAAGTATACCTCTGCCAGAAAACAGACTGTCCCAAATCTACACTTGCCAGATCACTTCTGATATCATCAAAATTGGCCTTTCTCCAATTTAGAATCTCAATCCGTGGTCTAGATCCGTCTTTTTCCATATTTACGTTGAAACTAATGGCATTGTGGTCACTGGATGCAAAATGTTCCCCCACACAAACTTCTGTCACCTGCCCTCTCATTTCCTAATATAAATCCAATATTGCATACTATCTATTTGGGATTTCTACATACTGATGAAGGAACGTTTCTTGAACACATTTGACAAACTCAAGTCCTTTTATAGTATGGGATTCCCAGTCAATCTGTGGAAAGTTAAAATCACCTACTAAAACAACCTTATGTTTCTTGCAATAGTCTGCAATCCCTTTATAGATTTGTGCCTTTAAATCCCGTGGACTGTTGGGTGGCCTGTAATACAGCCCCATTAATGTGGTCATACCTTTCTTATTACTCGGTTCCACCTAGTACACCTCACTGGTCGAGATCTCCAGTCTGTCCTGATGGAGCACTGTCATGACATTTTCCCTGATCAGTAACACCACCTCTCCTCCTTTAATCCTTCTTGCACTGTAACATCTAAAACAATGGAACCCTAGAATATCAAGCTGTCAGTCCTGTCTCACCTGCAACCAAGTCTCACTAATGGCTGCAACATCATTATTCCAAGTGTTGATCCTTGCCCTGAGCTCTTCTGCCTTTCCTAATATACTTCTTGCATATACACAGTTCAGGACACTAGTCGTTCCATGCTCAACCTTTTGAATTGAATTGAATGATCTTTATTGTCATTATACATAGGTACAATGAAACTCTGTTTGGCTTTCTCTCAGGCAATCAAACAAAGTGGTAGATAAGAACAAGATAGTAATAGAAAAATGGTATTAAATAGATAAGTAGCATAAAATAAGTTACAGCAGCACCAGAATGTCACAGTAATGCACAAAGTGCTGTTAGTGCAAGTATTTGAGTCCTTGTGTGTGCTCACAGTTTCAGTCGTTGTTCTGTGGGAGTGGTGTGATGAATGCCACAGCTCTGGGGTAGAAGCTGTTCCTCAGTCTATTTGTTCTGGTTTTTAATGTCCTGAACCTTTTGCTGGACGGAAGCAAGTCAAACAGGAAGTGGCCGGGGTGTGTGGATTCCTGACTTTGTCTGAGGTCTTACCAACATCTGTCTCCACCACTGTTCTGGCACTCTGGTTCTCATTCCCCTGTAACTCTAGTTTAAACCCACCATGCAGCATGAACTCACTAGGATATTAGTCCCCCTTCGGTCCAGGTGCAAACCGTCCCTCCTGTACAGGTCTCACCTTCCCTGGAAAAGAGCCCAATGATCCAAAAATTTTATTAATTTTTGACATTTTTCAAAGAATATAACCTAGTACTTACTGGAGTCAAAGGGACTTTATCACTCTCATTGAGTAAGACCACAGTAGAGCTGGTGTAGTAAATAGAAGAGTCATTTCCTTGGAATAATGTGGATTAGTTACTAGAGGTTGTTATTGTGAATAGAAGGGGACCTATCATGTTCTGTCATTATCTGACTTGAATATACTAATTCCCAAGTCAGAACTACTCTCTGATCCCCAACATCTGAGCCTTAATAAGCAGAAAATGTGATGTTTTAAAAGAATAATTTCTTACCTGGGTAAAGGTAATCTGTTCATCTCTGGCAATGTAATCAGCATATTTACAGACGAATACCCCACAGTCACTTCCATTCAGCTGCTGTGGAACCTCCTGTTCGATAAGAAGGACATGTTAGTAAAGAAGGAAGCCAAAACTGAACTGCATCCATTAAATGGTCAGAAAGGGCATCTCATTTTTTTTGGTAAGCTTAGTCTGTTCATTTTGCATTTTATGGAAACTCAATTTTTCCTCACCCATCATCTATCTTACTTCAGAGGAATTAACATTTCACAAGTAATTAAACAAAATTGATTACCTTTAGTTGTTTTATGTAAATCAAAATATCAAAACACACAGTAAAATGAGTGTGGGCAGCCTGTAATTGTCACCATGCTTCCAGCAGCAACATAGCATGCCCACAACTCACTAACCCTAACCCCTATGTCTTTGGAATGTGTGAGGAAACACACGCAGTCACAGGGAGGACAGACAAACTCCTTATAGACGGCGGCAAAATTGAACCCTGATCTTACAGCTGTCACTATCAGTAATTGTGTTAATTGCTATGTTTCTGTACCACTCAATTTGCAACTGTTTTGTTTGCTGCTCAATTCAAAGTAAATTTTATTATCAAAGTACATTTATGTCACCGTATACAACCCTGAGATTCGGTTGCCTCCAACTGTATAACCTTCTAAAATAGCTGTGCTGCTTTAATTCTGGTTTTCTAATCACTGTCATTGTTAAGTGACATGGTTACGGAAGATGCCTCAGAGCCCCAGAGAACAAAGTCCAACCCTGACCTTGGGTGCTGTCTTTGTGAAGTTAACCTTATGACCACATAGGTTTCCAACAGATGGTCTGCCGCCTTCCCACATGCAAAAGACATGCAAGCTGCCAGTTAACTGGCTGTTGTAAATTGATCCTATTATAAGAAGCTGGCAAGAGGAAGGGTGGGGTGGAGTTGATGGAGATTCCACACAATGGAAGTACCTGTTTCCATCCTTGTATGACCTTATGAATTTATGCAGCTCAGCTAAAATCTTCTAAGGCTCTGAGCCCCAGAATTATTTTTCCAAACTTCCCCATCTTTGTTCCTTCTATTAAAATGCTCATTATAACTTTTTAGTCAATCTGTCTTAACAATTCTGATATAGTTGTATCAAATTAAGTATGTCCAAAGAATGTTTTCCTAAGTTCCAGGTTTAGTGCCCACACTTGTTGAGATCAGCTCACAACACAGACCAGGCAATCAAGTATTGGTCTGAAGCATCCAAAGTCAAATTTTTACTTTCCCAAAAGTGACCACATCTTCTGTCAATCTAGTATGAAATCCATAACAGTAAACGTTGCTGGTAATTGGACCAAAGTCCAACCCTGACCTTGCGTGCTGTCTTTGTGAAGTTCACCTTAGGACCACATAGGTTTCCAACAGATGGTCTGCCACCTTCCCACATACCAAAGACGTGCAAGCTGACAGTTAACTGGCTGTTGTAAATTGATCCTATTATAAGAAGCTGGCAAGAGGAAGGGTGGGGTGGAGTTGATGGAGATTCCAGAGGAGACACAATGGGAGGAAGTACCTGTTTCCATCCTTGTATGACCTTATGAGTTTATGCAGCGGAGCTAAAAACTTCCAAGGCTCTAAGCCCTGGAAATATTTTACAATTCTGATATAGTTGTATCAAATTAAGTACATCCAAAGAATGTGTTCCTAAATTCCAGGTTTAGTGCCCACACTTGTTGAGATCAGCCCACATCACAGACCAGGCAATCTAGTATTGGTCTGAATCCAAAGACTAATTTTTACTTTCCCAAAAGTGACCGCATCTTCTGTCAGTCTAGTATGAAATCCGTAGCAGTAAAGTTACTGGTAATTACATGAGATCTCATGCTGCGGAGGACCCACTCAGAGGAATCCAACTGATGGCCTTTTTTGTTCCTGCTTTCTTCCTGCAAGTATTGTCTAAAATCAAATAAGTGAAAAACAGTGAAGGTATTTATTACTTTATAACACTGCACAACCAGAAGAGGACACAAGAACATCACTGTATGGTTTTTAATAATTGTGCTGTAATAAAATAGCTAGAGCAATCACAAGTGAAGAAGCAGCAGCCTCCAAGTCTACCCCAGTTCCAAGAAGATGCATTTCCTTTTTCTTTTACTGATTTCACCCAACGTCTGTTCTACCAGTCATCTTCTCATTCTTAATTTTGTTGATTTGAGTGAAATGTAACAACAGTGCAGGGCACGGAAGACCCAGATTCAAAATCTAGTCTATGCAGAATCAACTTGAGGTACAATTAATCATGGGTCAGAGTTCTAATTCCTAGTTTCCAACTGACAGTTTTTATTATCCTAATCAAAATATGGTGGAAGGACATGCTGTGATGAAGATTTTGTAACAGCCACATGACATATAATGGATGAGTGACTGGGCAATACTTGGGCAACAGAGTTGAAGCTATGCTCTTTGGTAGGAGGAATCAAAAGGCAGATTATTATCTAAAAGGAAAGAGACTGCAAATGAATGAAGAATCTAGGTATCCTTGTGCATGAATCACAAAAGGTTAACAGGCAGGTGCAGCAAGGTATGAAGAAAGCAAACCACATATTGGCCTTTATTGCAAAGGTGTTGTAGCTTAGAAATAGGTAAGGTTTTTTTTAAAAAAATGTGAGGCCACACCTGTATTGTTTGTGCAGTTTTGCTCTCCTTCTTCAAGAATGGATTTAATTAGCTTTGGAGGTAGTCCAAAAGAATTCAGCCTTCTCATCCCTGGGATAAGAGGATAGTTTTATGATGAGAAATTAAACAGGTTATGTCCATATTCACAGGAATTTAAAATAATCAGGAGTCACCTTATTCAGATATACAAAATTGTATGGGGGCAATGAGAGGATAGAAGTTGAGACACAGGAGACCACAGGTATTAGAACCTGGACAACACATAAATTGCTGTAAGAACCAAGTATCAGGAAGCATCTATGGAGGAAAATACAGAGCTGATGTATTGGGTTCAGACTCAATTCAAAACTTTGACCATTTCCCTCTGCAGATGCTGCTTAACCCACTGAGAGCCACAAGCATTCTGTTTGTTAGTTAGGCAAAGAGGCAAAGTCAGCTTGTGTTCCTTAAGACAAAATATTGCCTGACAAATGTGCTGGAATTCTTAGAGAAAGTAACATGCAGTATTGACAAAGGAAAGGATGTTGATTACTTGAATATTTAGAAGGCCTTTGACAAGGTGCCACACATTAGGCTGCTGAACAAGACAAGAACCTATGCTATTACAGGAAAGATACCAGCATAGATAGAAGATTTTCTGGCAGTAGGCAAAGGGGGGGAAATAAGGAGGGCTTTTGTTCTGTTGGCTGCAGTGACTAGTGGTATTCAGCAAGGTCAGTGTTGGGTCTGCTACCTTTCACATTATATGTTAATGATCTGGATGACAGAAGTGTTGGCTTTGCGGCCAAGTTTGTGGATGATATTAAGACGGGTGGAGAGGCAGGTAGTGTCAAGAAAGCAGAAAGTTTGCAGAGGACTTGGACAGATTAGGAGAATGAGAAAATAAGTGGCAGATTGAACACAGTGTAAGAAAGTGTATGGTCATGCACTTTGGTAGAAGGAATAAAGGTGTAGACTATTTTCTAAACAGGGAGTGAATTCAGAAGTTAGAAGTGCAAAAGGACTTAGCAGTTCTCATGCAAAATTCCCTAAAAGTTAATTTTCAGGTTGAGTTAGTAGTAAGGAAGGCAAATGCAATGTTAGCATTCATTTTAAGAGGAGTAGAATATAAAAGCAAGATGTATTGCTGAAGCTTTATAAGGCATAGGTCAGACCATGCTTGGAATACTGTGAACCGTTTTGGTCCCCACGTGTAAGGAAGAATGTGCTGGTATTTGAGAGGGTACAGAAGAGGCTTACCAAAGCTATTCTGGGAATAGAAGGTTTAACATATGAGGTACGTTTGACGGTTCTGGTCATGTACTTGTTGAAGTTTAGAAGAATGAGGAAAGATTTCATTGACGTCTACTGAACATTGAAAGGCCTAGACAGAGTGGATGTGGAGAGGATGTTTCCATTAGAATCACAGAAATGTATAGCACAGAAACAGGCCCTTCGGCCATCTAGCCCATGCCAAACCATTAAACTGCCTCCTCCCATCAATCTGCACTAGAACCACAGTCGTCCATACCCCTGCCATTCATGTACCTATCCAAACTTCTCCTAATGTTGAAATTGAGCTTACATGCACCACTTGCGCTGGCAGCTCGTTCCACACTCTCTGAGTGAAGAAGTTTCCCCTCATATTCCCCTTAAACGTTTCACCTTTCACTCTTAACCCATGACCCTAGCTGCAATCCCACCCAACGTCAGTGGAAAATGTCTGCTTGCATTTATCCTATCTATACCCCTCTATTTTGAATACCTCTATCAAATCTCCCCTGAATCTTCTATATTCCAGGGAATAAAGTCCTAACCTATTCACCTTTCCTTAAAACTCAGCCCCCCCAGTCCTGGCAGAAATGAAAGAATGTAAGACCAGAGAATACTGCCTCAGGAAAGAAGGAAGTTCATTTAGAATAGAGATGAGGAGGAATTACTTCAGTCAAGAGGATGGTGAATCTGGCCAAGTCACTGGGTGTATTTAAGGTGGAAGCTGATTGGTTCTTGATTAGTAATGGAGTTATAGGTTACAGGAAGTCAGGAGAATGGAGCTGGGAGGGAAAACAAATCAGCTAGGATTGAATGGCAGAGCACACTCGATTAGCTGATTTGCCTAATTCTGCTCCTATGTCTACTTTTACAAAGCAGGATAAAGTTTCAAAACTGGTTATTTAAGACTGACATGTATGGGCATTTCTTCTTAAAGAGTGTAGTGAATCTCTGGAATTCCCTACTTCAGAGAGTTGCAGAAGCCAGAAGTATTTAAAATGGAAGTAGAAAAACTTTTGAAAAACTGGGGGATTAATGGCCATGGTGATCAGGCTCAGAGGGAAGAATTGAGGTTGGGGTGAATCATCCGTGATCATATTGAAGAGACGGCAGGTGGGTGGCCTACCACTCCGATTGTGTTCATTCTCTTGTCTAGGCCCCATTTCTTGCAGCCACAATGTGTGGGCACAGGCTCTGACACTATTTAGTTGAAGGCAACAGCAATAAATGCAATTGGTTCGATGTTCTCCCCAGTTTAAAAATACCCAACTTTTGTACAGCCCCTACACTGTATATGTAGATTTCTGATGAAGAGTCTTGGCCCAAAATATTGATTGTTTATCCCCCTCCATGGGTGTTGCCTGTCTTGCTGAATTCCTCCAACATTTTGTGTGTGTTGCTCAAGATTTCTGGCATCTGCACAATCTTTTGGGTTTAGGACTAGATTGTAGATGTCGAAGATAGCTCTAAGGAGATTTTAGAGATATGGAAGGGTGTGACTCTGAAACAAGAATAGTTCCTTAATAAAAGCAAGAAAATAGTTCGCTGGAAATTTGAAATAGAAACAGAAAGTGCTGGGAATATTTGTTACTTTCCATGGTCACTGTTTAGGCAATGATCTGTTTCTAGTCAAGATGGCACCAAGCCCCAGTCTCCACCGAGACAGTGGCTCAGACTTGTTTTTAAGTTTGTAGTAATTGTTTTGGGAGCAGAAAGGGGAGTTAGGAGTCAGGTTAGGGTTTAGAAACGGGGATGAAAGGGAGTTAGAGATCAGGTTAGGCTTTACAGACAGGGATCTGAAGGAGTTAGAGGTCAGGCCTCTGTTAGGCAATCCAAGACCAGTGATATGGATGGGTGATGAGGAACATCTGGAGTCCAGGCCCCAGCTCTGCATTTGAAGTCCAGCCATGCAGACAAAGGACATCCAGAGTCTGGGCCTCTGCTCTTTGCTCGAAGGCCAGCATTGTGGATGGGTTATAAAAGACATCCATGAATGTTAGGCAGTCCCAGGTTGATGGGTTCCAGGATTGGATGTACGTCAAGCATGAGGCACAAGAACCAGTCAGTCGGCGAGCCTGGAGTTGTCTGAAGTTTGAGGTCCCATTATCAGTTAGTTTGTGTGTTGATAGCTAGACCAAAGCATGAAAGACAATCAGATGTCTGGAAGTCAAAGCCTAAAGCCTGAGGCCTGGAGGCCGGAGGCCTGTCTTAGAGAATTGTCACTGTATGTGGGTGGGTAGAAGGGAGGGTGGGTGGAAATGAGGAAAGGACTTGTGTTGCTGTTGTTGTTTTGTTGCTTGTGTGTTCTGTATTTTTGCTCTGTTCTGCGTTGTTCTGCCAAGCATTGTAGGCATGCTATGTTGGCGCTGGAACATGTGTCCTCAGCACAGCCCTAGGCGTGTTGGTAACTCAGACAACGCATTTCATTGGATGTTTCCATGTAGATGTGATAAAAAATCTGAATATGAATGAACAAGTGAGTTGGAGACTGGCAGGATGAATTTGCCAACTGCCGTGGGGCTGCTGCAGGCACCTTCTGTTGTGGCTGCATTTCTCAGTTGCAAACAGTTCACAAGGACAGAACCCTCTTGCAACCTCACGAGTACCTGTATCTGTAACAGATGCTGCTGGGTAATCACCAGGAATCAGAACTCTGGCTTATCAGCCTGTAGCTCAGAGTGCACCGAGACTTATCATACCTCAGGTTAACTCTGCACAGGCTGGATACTGAATCAGGGTTTTCCCTGCTCTGTGCTGTTAGTTACATTCCACTTAAACCAACTGAGTTGACACTGTTGCTATCACTACATGAAATAGCCTTTGGGATAATACATATAGAAAGAGAGGACCAAGATTCATTTAATGACCAAATAATGATCTTGTACTGGGAGCAAGGCTTTGTGGACAAACTGAACAGCCCATCCATTTATTATCATGTGAATGCACCTCAGTTTTGGTATTGCTCTGTACTTATCAAGATCTATAAGCCCCTTATTAAAAGCTTGCTTTCATTACTAGGGGCATAGAATATAAGGGTCAGGAATCACATTGCAACTGTGTAGTACTTTGGTTAGGCCACATAGTTCTGGTTGCCCCAATATAAAGAGAATGTGGAGGCTTTGGAAATACAGAAGAGGTTTACAAGATGATGCCTGGATCAGAGAGTATTAGCTATAAGGAGAGGTTGGACAAAGTTGGATTGTATTCCCTGGATCATTGGCGGCTAAGAGATGATCTTACAGAAGTTAATAAAATTATGTGAGGTGCATATCCAGTAGACAGTCAGAATCCTCCTCTCCCAGGATAGAAATATCTGCTGTTAAAGAGCATAGATTTAATGTGAGAGGGAGAAAGTTTAAAGCTCATTTTCCACCACAATAGGGTGCTGCCTGCTTGGAACTCACTGCCAGGGATGGTTAACGGAAGTAGATTTAATAGTGGTGTTCAAGAGATTTTTTAGGTAGGTACTTGGATATGCAGGGAAGGAGGGATAGGGACCATGTGCAAGCTGGAGAGATTAGTTTAATCCAGCATCATGAACAGGCAAAGATATCATGGGCTAAAGGGTCATGGCTGGTGTGAAGCCAGTCTGTGGAGGGGTGGTGAAAAACTGTGAGGGGTGTGATGCCAAGTAACTGTAGCCTCAATGTGCACAGGGCAAGGGGAGGTGGAAGCTGGCCCAGAAGGATTCAGATGGAGAGATTCAGGTGACGGGATGGGTTGGGGGGGGGGGGGGTGGAGAGTGTTGTAATAATCACACTTAGAGGTGGCTAAGGTGAGGGTTTCTGCAGTGAAGCAGCCAAGTCAGAAAAAGGTTCACCAATATTTGAAGTGCAAGAGGAAGGGTCACTCAATTACAGTCTGTACTGGAATGTTCTATGTTCTATCTTCTACCGGGATCCCTTTTCTCAGAATCTAAACTATTTCAGTAGCACACACAAAATCCTGGTGGAACACAGCAGGCCAGGCAGCATCTATAGGGAGAAGCGCTGTCGACGTTTCGGGCCGAGACCCTTCGTCAGGACACTTCTCCCTATAGATGTTACCTGGCCTGCTGTGTTCCACCAGCATTTTGTGTGTGTTGTTTGAATTTCCAGCATCTGTAGATTTCCTCGTATTTGCTATTTCAGTAGCATTCATTTATTCTCAAACATCATTTGCATATTTTTATTTACAGCATAACTTCCTAGATGTATTTAAACATGCTCTCCAGTACCTGAAATCTGATTTGACTGAAGGAAATAGAACAAAGCATTAATGGGGATACTTACAGCAATGTCCAGCACACATTGTCATTCCACTGACCCATGGAATCAAGGTGAAGGATTATCTTTTTCCTTAAATCTGCAACCTGTTCAATAAACATTTCTGATTTTAACTTTATATTGTATTTCATATTACCAACTCAGTGCTCCAGCTTTCAGTCACCAAGATCAGAAACACATCCTGCCTCAATTACCTGGCCAATTTTTCTGACCTTAAATGAAGGTGTAGAGTGGCAAAATGAATTTTGATGCTAAAAATACCTACAGCTTCCTGTTCCTATCCATATATTTTCCTGCAAGCATAATTTACATTGTTGCCCATGTATTGAAAAAATGATCTGAACAAAATCTTGCACATTTAAAAATGTACCCTTGTTCCACGGCGTAGTTCAGTCACTAAAACAATATCCACGTGCAATACAAGAAGAAATAATCTGTTCGGTGAGATATTTTTATCATCTTACTGTTGTGCTCCAAGGCAAATGTCACATTATTATGTGAAAAGAATTTGCTTGATCTAAGTGGCAGACCACAATGCACATTTTAGCTTTACAAATCAGAGTTAAAAGGGAGAGCCATTTCCCTCTTCTTTTCCCACCATCCAAAGAAACAGTAATTCTTATGCTCTTCTTGCAATTCAGTGTACTGCACATAGTGCTCACAAAATGGTCTCATCTACGCTGATCTCTTTGCTGAACATCCCAATTCAGTCTGCAAGGGTGACCCTGAGTTTTCTGTGGCCTGTCACTTTAATACCCTAGTCTGACACTTTTTAAGACATTTGGACAGATACATGGAAAGGTTTAGAAAGTTATTGGACAAATGCTGGCAGATGGACTCACTTGGATGGGACATCTTAGTCAACACAGACCAGATGGGCTGAGGGCCTGATTTACTGCTGTATAACCCTATGAATCCATCAGCTCCTTTAGCAACATGTTCCAGATAGTTACCATCCCTTGTGTGAAAAAAGATCCTTTTAATTTCTCCACTCTCCTCTTAAACCTGTGGCTTCTAGTTTTAGGTTCCCTGTCCTGGGAGTATCTACTCTATCTATCATGCCCCTTATTTATAATCATTTGTAAGGTTACCCCCCCAATCTCCTAATATTTCAGAGATTCTCATGCAGATGAGCCTGCACTGAAACATTACTGAAGGAAATGCTTGCTTACCGTCAAACACCAATGTGCTCCTAAATGTACTGGTACCAGTATAAGATCCTTTTCAAATAAGTCCACTCCTTTTGTCCATTGCTTTACAGTCTGGTAGCCTCCAGTGTGCAGTTTCAGATAGAAAAACGTATTAAACGCATAAACTCCAGGAAAATAAGCTTCTTTACTTCTTTCCATAATTAAACACATGTAGAAGTTAATCACCTGTAAAACATCAGCAGAAGATGGTTCATAATCTCATCCAATGCTCAGGAACAGAAAAGTGATGGATATAGGGCAGTCCATCACGGGCAAAACCCTTTTTACAGGCAAGACCGTATTTAAGAGGAACATTGCCACAAGGAAGCAACATTTATCATCAAGGATCTCCAACATCCAGACATGCTCTCTTTTTGCAATGACCAACAGTCATGAAGTACAAGATTCCCCACCACCAGGTTCAGGAACAGTAGTTCTTGAAACAGTTCAGTGTTGAGGTGAGTGAAATTATCCATGCTAACTCCACAACCTATAAGACTCACTTCCAAAGACTCATGTTCTCAGCATTATCTATTTATTTATTTGCATGATTTATCTTTTTTTTCTCTTTTTTATTTGGGGGAAAAAAAACCCCATCTAATTAGGAAACCCCCCCCCCCACTAACTACCAAAAAAAACTCCCATTAGGAATCAACCCCCCGGAGCAATACATTTGACCATCATCTAAATATATAAAAAAAGTCATCAACTGCCATTTCATATTTATATAAAAAAATAAAATTGGAAGGTATGCCATATAACTTAATTTAAATTAAGTGATAATATTTGGCAAAAGAACCCCATCTTCTCTCAAAATCAAATCGAGGATCAAAAGTTCTACTTCTAATTTTTTCCAAACTAATACATAACATCACTTGGGAAAACCATTCAATTATCTTTCCATTTTAATAACATAGCTCTTCTTGCTAATAATGTAACAAATGCAATTACATGTTGATCTGAAGATGAGATACCCTGAATATGATGCGGAACTATTCCAAATAGAACAGTCAATCTATTAGGATGTAAATTAATTTTCAAAGCTATTATTACTTAACAAAGGACAGACTATCTAAAATATTTCCTAGTATAGATATTTATTGCGATAGACGTAAAACTGAAGTAGCTACTTTGTCACATATGTTCTGGTCATGTTCTTCATTAAAATCGTTTTGGAAATCTTTATTTTCTACAATCTCTAAAGCTTTGAAAAATATCTTCTTTTGCACATTGGTCTTTGTTACATGTGATTTTTCATAAATTCTATTGTATTTCTTTATTTTCTTGTAAATGCCTGCAAAAAAATGAATCTCAATGTAATATATAATGATATACATGTACTTTGATAACACATTTACTTTGAACTTTAGTTAGTCAAGCTTAATCTGCCATTCAATATGATCATGGCTGATCTGTCCCAGGCCTCTTCTCTTCTGTTCCAGCCTCTCAAAATCCTCAGGTATTCGTTTCTTTCAAAACTTATTTGACTGCCCTCTATATACACCCAGTGATCTAGCCCCCATAACCCTCTGCAATAGAGTGTTCCAGAGGTTTGCATTCTCTGCTAGTAAAAATTCCTGCATAGCTCTGTCTTAAATGAAGTATGCCTTTTGTTGATTGAGGTCGACCATGGATGCTGTCTACCTATCCAAGCCAAGGCAGTACGATATAGAGAGCAAGCTGATGTCCATGCAGCAGGCTTCCTCGCTCCATGCAGCTGAAAAATCAAAGAAACAGCAAAGACTGATACAGCTTGGCACCACCGGCATCATAGGAATTGCCAATCAGTGTTGAACTCAATGTAGGTCTGCCTTAGGGACTCCAGTTCCAGATTTTTCCTTGACATTTACTCCCAAAGCCTTCCCAATGGGTGGGTATAGCTGCAAGGCAGTATTAGTTTGAAATCAGAGTTTTCCTTCTCCTAGATGAGCTGCCTACTGCGGCTGATGAGCCACATCTGCCCAAAGCGACTGGTTTTAAGGGGCCAGTAACCCGCCCTTGCCCCTTCTTCTGTAAGTAAAAATGGTTCCACCAAGCTTAGTAACTAAGCCACACATGAAGGCAAGGAGTTGAACTTGGTTGTCCGAAGCTATTTGAGACATTGACATGGGGAGTATTTAATCGGTAGTGAGAACTCATCCCCACTTCTCACTTCGGCTATGACAATCTCAAGCAACCTTAAAAACAGTTTTAAATGATTGCCCCCAATCTCATCCCCAAGCTCAAACTCTCTAGAAGAAACACCTTGACAATTACCTTGTCGTGGTCATTCGGGAGGTGGACTTGCTGGGCAGAATAAAGCAACTGTATAACTGGCAGTCTTCTAGCTGTCCATCTGATGACCCTCCAAGACTAAGACCAACAATACAGTGTATCTCGGCTTACGTAAATATGTGTACATAAATGAAACAGAACAGGGATCAGGATCAGCTTTAATACAGTGTCTCCCCTGGTACAATGGACTGCTATTCAAGGTCACAGATCAGGCTTTCTACAGGTGGTTCATCAGCAGGTTGGATGGATGGGGGGGGGGGGGGTAAATCAAGTTACGTAGAGACTGAGAGCCATCTGACTGCCTCTTATAGAAGGGATGTGTGTTTACATGGCAGATAAGACCTTAAGACATAGGAGTAGAATTGGGCCATTTCCCTGTCAACCTCATTTTCTTGTCTTCTCCCTGTAACCTTTCATTCCCTGACTAATCAAGAACCCATTAACCTTCACCTCAAATGTACCTAGCGACCTGGTCTCCACATCCATAAATGGTAATGGATCCCACAGAGTCATCATCCTTTGGTTAAAGAAATTCTTCCTCATCTCTGTATTAAATGGACATTCTTGTATTCTGAGGCTGTGCCCTCTGGTCCCAGAAGTCCCTAGTATAGGAAACATCCTTATCACTTCCATTCTATCTAGGTCTTTCAACATTCAATAAGTTTCAATGAGATCCTCCCTCATATTTCTAAATTTCAGCCAATACTGGACCAGTGCCATTAATCACTGCTCATATGATAACCGTATCATTCCCAGAATCAATTTTGTGAACTTCCTCTGAACCCTCTGCAATGTCAGTACATCCTTTCTTAAATAAAGGGTCCTAAACTGCTCACAAACTCCAAGTCCGGCCTCACCCATGCCTACAACCTCAACATTACAACCTTGCTTTTATATTCTAGTCCTCTTGAAATGAATGCTAGTATTGCATTTGTCTTCCTCACCAGCAATTCAACCTGCAAGTTAACCTCTCAGGACTCTGCACAAGGACTCACAAATCCCTTTGCACTTCAGATTTTGAAATTTTCTTTCTGTTTAGAAAATAGTCTACAGATGACCATACACTTCTTGCCACTGTATTCCATCTGCTCCTTGTTTGCCTATTCTCCTAATCCAGTCATTTTGCAGCCTTTTTTGCACTTCCTCAACATTACCTGCCCCTCTACCCATCTTCGTATCGTTTGCAACCTTAGCCACAAAATCAATTTCATCATCCAAATTGTTGACATTAAACACAAAAAGAAGCAGTCCCAACACATACCTCTGTGGACCACCTCTAGTCACTGGCAGCCACTCCGAAAAGGATCCCTTTATTCCCACACTTTGCCTCCTGCCAATCAGCCAATGCTCTATCCATGCTAGTATCTTTTCTGTGATACCCTGGCCTCAGAGTTGGTTTATCAGCCTCACGTGCAGCACCTTGTCAAAGGCCTTCTGAAAATCCAAGTACACAACATCAACCGATTTTCCTTTGTCTATCCTGCTTTGTTATTTCTTTAAATAATTCCATGGATTTGTCAGGCAAGATTTTCCTTAAAGGAAACCATGCTGACTTTGGCCTATGTTATCATGTGCCTCCAAGTACCCTGAGACTTCCAGGGTATCGACTCCAACACCTTCCCAACCACTGAGGTCTGGCCTAAATTTCCTTTCTTCTGCCTCCCTCCCTTCTTGAAGAGTGGAGTGACATTTGCAATTTTCCAGTCCTCTGGAACCATGCTAGCACTTAGTGATTCTCGAAAAACCATTACTCATGTCTCCACAATCTCTTCAGCTACCCTGTTCTAAAACCCTAGAGTGTAGTCCATTAGGTCCAGGTAACTCATCTACCTTCAGACCTTTCAGCTTCCCTAGCACCACCTCTGTAGTAATAGCAACTACACTCACTCCTTCCTCTTGAAACTATTGAATTTTCCACATACTACAAACATCTTCCACATCAAAGACTGATGCAAAATACTTAATCAGTTCATCTGCCATTGTCTTGTCCCCTGTTCCTATCTCTCCAGCATCACTGTCCAGCAGTCCAATATCCACTCTCTTCTCTATTTTGCTGTTTATATACCTGAAAAATACTTTTGGTATAATTTTTGATTATTATTGATTAGCTAACCTTCATATTTCATCTTTCTCCCCCTTGTGTTTACTTTTGGTTACCTTTTGTAGGTTTGAAAAAAAACATGCCCCAATCCTCTAACTTTCCACTAATCTTTGCTCTATTATATGCTCTCTCTTTTGCTTTTATGTTGGTTTGACTTTCCTTGTTGGCCATGGTTACATCATCCTGTCTTTAGAATACATCTTCTTTGAAATGTATCTACCCTGTGCCTTCCCAATTGATCCCAGAAACTCCATCCATTGCTGCTCTGCCATCATCCCTGCTGGTGTCCCCTTCTAATCAACTTTGGCCAGCTCCCCTCTCAATATTATGATTGTAATTCCCTTTACTCCCTGGTAATACCGATACATCTGACTACAACTTCTCCCTCTCAAACTGTAGGGTGAATGCTATCATATTATGATCACTGTTTTTTCAGCGCACCTATACCTTAAGCTCCCTAATCATATTCAGTTCATTACACAACACCCAATCCAGAACTGCTGACCCCGTGAGTTCAACCAAAAGCTGCTCCAAAAAACCATCTCAGAGGCATTCAACAAACTCTCTCTCTTGTGATCCAGTATCACCTTGATTTTTACAATCTATCTGCATATTGAAATCCTCCATAACTAATGTAACATTGCCTTTGTTTTTAAAACTTTATTTTTAATTGTTCTGCCAAACAGGATAAAAACAAACAGACAGATAGGGTCATCATAGGGGAAGTAAAATCCATATCTTATAATAGAAAAAAATGAATAGCAAAATGGGTTACATTGCTGTATCAAAGTTAACCAAACTCTTATGTCGATAATTGTCCTTCAAAGTCTCAGGGGACCTCAAGATTCATAACTCTAAAGTCCATTCTGCAGGTTCCCTCATAAGAAGAAATAAATCAAAGTTCTTCAAACCAGATAAATGTACAGTGAAGAAGTCATTTCAGGCTCAAATAAAATCTAAAATCGGAAATTTACTTTATTTGAGATTAACATCGCAACTCCTCTTGTGTTTCCCCTCTCAAAAGAAATGTAATAACAATTTTTACATCCCAATTTACGTAACTTCTCATGTTCAATCTTTGAAAATCTTTCTTGCCAAAAAATTACAAATGTTTGTATATCTTGCTTTTCTCTCTTCACTTTAGCTATAGCCTTACTCCTTTTGATTGGGTTCTATAACCCACTCATATTAAGGGTGATTAATCTGTATTCTTGATACGGCATTCCACACCAATAAAAAAAGATCCCTAGATGACCTGAACGAATGAGCTTCTGTCTGTACAACAAGCTAACATTTAACATGTAAACAACACATATAACATCCGTGACTTCCATCTTTGAAGTTTAAACTAAACCTCTAAGTTGGGGGGAAGCCCTTAAACCCAAAGGTGCCCCTCCTAGTGCAGGCTGATGCCTCTGAATAATTGAAATCAAGACAGTGCATAAAAAAGAACAAAATCAAAGATCAGCTCCCAGGTTTGTGGTCAGTTATAGTAATAAGAGCTTACAGAGGAAAAATAATTTATGTTCTATTTTTAAGTTCTTAATCCAAAGTCAATTATAGTTTGTTGTTAGGGTACATGTGATTTTACCGACCTAGCTGGAAGGATATTTTATCACTATACTTTTGAGAGCTCTCATGCAGTATCTTTGTTGCGTCGAAATTCGTTTAGCTTGTTCTGGATGAGTTTCAGATGGGTTTCTCGATCCCAACGGGATTTTGCCCCCGCCGTCTCCCAGGACAGCCACCTCAGATTCGCCATGGCCATGCCTTCCACAGGGGCCATGATTCCGGCACAGTCCAGGAAAACTCTTGTTCTTCAGATCCTCCATCACCTCTGATGCATTACTGTAGGTGACTTGTCCCATACTAAAAAACACTCGAAGTTTGGCTGGATAAAGAGTATGGAACCGAAGCCCCTTTAAGCGTTTTTCTGATGGTGGAGTAAGCCTTTTTTTCCATAAGTATTTCGGCCGGGTAGCCTTGATCAAAAAATACTCTTTTAATAAATCTCTCGTTTTTTCCAAGCCAAGTGAAGCACCAATTCTTTAATTTTATACTCCTGAAAGTAGATGACCACAGACCTTGGGTTGGAAACTTGTGGTTGTTTGGATCCAAGATATCGATGGCAGCGTTGTAGGCCAAGGGCGACATTGGGAAGGGACAACTCTGTTTTAATAAATTTTTCCAGAAATTCCTATATATAGTCTCCTTCCGCCCACTCAGAAATTCCATGGATACATATGTTATTCCTGCATGAACACGCCTCCAGGTTCATTAGTCGAGCTTGAGTAATCCCCTGAAGTTCCGGTGCATGGGAAAGAACCTCCCTGGTCTCGGCTTTCCATTCCTCCACTTCTGTCACCCTTTGCCCCATCTCTTCAACTCTGCCCGTTATTTCTTTTAAATCACCAACAATAGCATTCAACTTCTGGTTAATTTCTTCTCTGAAATCCACCAGTTCCTTCTTTAGAAAACCCATGGAATCACTCGGTTCCTTGTTCATATCCAAACCAAGCGCCTGTATTTTGGCCACAATGTTTGCATGAACAGCCTCCATATTCTTGTGTTCAGCTTGGTTGCTAGCACCGACATTATTCTCCTCACTGTCAGTCAGTATTTTATCGCTTGTCTCGGGTTTTGTTGCGGTTTTCCTCTCGTCTTTCTTTTGTTTCCCGCTTTCATGCTACTAGACCCACTTTTCTATTTAAAGAACCGTTTCTTATTTAGGGGGAAGTAAGACCATCTGGGAGCCCTTACTGATTATGCTGCCGGCTGTATCTGTGCCATACCAGAAGTCATAACATTGCCTTTTTGACATGCTTTTTCTTTCTCCCGCTGTAATTTGTAGACCACATTCTGGCTACTGTCTGTCCATCAGGGAATTCTTACCCTCCAGAGTTTCTTAACTCTACCCACAAGGATTCTACATCTTCTGACCCTATGTCACCTCTTTCTAAAGATCTGATTTTATTTTTTTCCCAGCAGAGCCACTCCTCCTCCTCTGCCTACCTGCCTGTCATTTCGATAGATTGTGTATCCTTGGATATTAAGCTCCCAACTACAATCGTCTTTCAGTCATGACTCTGTCGTACCTGCTAATCTCCAGGGTGCTACAAGATAATCTACCTCATTTCATATGCTGCCTGCATTCAAATTTAACACCTTCTGTCTTGTATTTGTCACCCTTTTCAATTTTGTCCCCCCCTTTACATTGGAACCCATCCCACTGACTGCAATTATCATTTGTCCTTCCTGACATTCTCACTATACACTTTCTATGCTTACAAACAACAAGAGCCAACATCTCTATCTTCAGCCCTATCACTCCAGTTCCCATGCCTCTGCCAAATTAGTTTAAACCCTCACCAAGAGCTCGAGCAAACCTGCCCGCAGATCATTAGTCCCCCTTGGGTTCAGGTGTAGCCTGTCTCTTTTGTACCAGTCATGCCCAGAGGAAATCTCAATGATCCATAAATCCAAAACCCTGTCTCCTGCACCAGTTCCTCAATCATACATTCATCTGCCAAATCATCCTATTCTTGCCCTCACTAAAGCATGGCAAAGGCAGCAATCCACAGGTTGTTACCCTGGAGGTCCTGTTTTCAGCTTTCTACCTTGCTCTCTTAATTCCCTCCTTAAGATTTCCTCTGTTTTCCTTCCGATGTCATTGTACCAGATGCTCAGGTGCTCACCATCCGCCTTTAGAACGTTGTGGACACAATCAGATATCCCTGGCACCTTGGGAAGCAACATACCATCTGGGTCTCTCTACTGCATCCACAGAACATCATATCTACTCCTCTTACTATGGAATCTCCCAAGACCACTGCATTCCTCCTCTGGCCCTTCCCTTCTGAGTCACAGCATCAGATTCAGTGCCAGAGACTCAGTTGCTGCCGCCTCACCTGGGTAGATACCCTCCACCAACAGTATCCAAAACGGTACATTTGTTGTTGAGGGGAATGGCTAAAGGGGTACTCTGGACTGGCTGCCGATTTCCCTTCATTCTCCTGACAGTCACTCATTCACCTGCCTCCTGCACCTAGGGTGACTACCTCTCTGTAGTTCCTATCTATCATCTCCTCAGTTTCCCTTATGAGCTGAAGGTCATCGAGTTGCAGCTCAATTCTTTAACACATTCTTGGAGAAGTTGCAGCTCATGCACCTGGTGCAGATGTGGTAATCTGGGAGGCTAGAAAAGAACAAAACACAGCCCCTGGAGACTGTCCTAACTGTACAGCTACAGAAGCAGAATGAGCAAGGAAAAACTTACCAGATACTTATGTCACCTACATCTGTTGCTGCCCAAGCCAAAAGTCTTCCCACTCTAACACTGCCTACTCCAACAATTGCCGCTTCGCTTGCCCTTGCTTTATTTTTAATTCAACTTGCTAATGAATCCTGGACTCCAAATGGCTGCTGTTCAAGCTCTGAAAAAAATCTATGAAGCACTGATTTTTAAAGCTCTGTCCTCAACCTGGGTGAAGCCACCATTACTTTTCGCTTCCGAACTCAGACTGGCCGCTGTTCAAGCTCTGAAAAAAAGGGCTACAATGCATTAATCTTTAAAACTCTTGGTGAGGGATGGGAAAATGTGACACTGAAAATGCAAGACAATCTGAACTAGAGACCTCAAATTCTCAGATGAAATAGTAAAAAGTTTTTGTTGAGCTAATCAATAGGAAAGAATGGATCCTCTTCTTTCTTGATCTCCCCAAACAAATTTTCCATAGTGAGAGAAATTAATGTCCTTTGTGATATACACTGAGTTTTAAAATTGTAGTTTGTTAAAAGTGAAAATTTCTAAAGCTTTCCTAAAGCCACTCACAACCTGTAGCAGTACATTTAATCTCTATTTGCCCTTGCTCTTGGACAATGTGAAGACATTGTACATCATTCAACAATCCTGTCAAATTTTTACTGATGGACCATAAAACTAGGGTAACTAACAAAACAAAGCATGCATGAAAGTGGCCAAGGGGATGAGAGGGTAGATAGGGTGCAGTTGAACACTAGTGCAAAGAAAATACTTTGGGGATATGAAAAGTAATGCAATATTGGGGAAACCTGCATTTTAAACACGATCCCAGATGCCAATTGTTGTTGAAGACCAAATAAATATTTCCCTCCTAAAAGGATTTTAGTGAAGTAGGCACTTCTATGATATTCTGGTATATTTGTGATCATTATTACTGATACCAAATTCATTTTTTACATTTTATTTTAATTGACTACATTCTCTAGGAACAGTGGTGTGATTTAAACTCTCACCTTTAGCTCCTGGATTCATAGTGCAGAAACAATCACCAGGGACCTGCAGAGCATAAGCTTTGTGGGTAGGGTGGGAGGTAGTACATGGGTGGAGATTAAGGTCCTTGCCCCGTTCAAGAATCGGTCTCTACTGTTACCTCCAAATGCACATCAAATGAGGTGCACAAACGCAATCGTCATTGTTGAAATCAATGGACAATCAACCTGCATCCATCCATAACTCCTCCTCAAGACCTATTGCAATTCACAGCACAAGACCAATCCCATTCTAATTTAGAGGCCACATTGTGAATATCGTGTGCAGTTTTGGTCAGCTACCTACAGGAAAGATAACAATGAAATTGAAAGAGTACAGAGGACTACAAGGATGTTGCTGGAAATGGAGGACCTGAGTTATAGGGAAAAGTTGAACAGGTTAGGACTTTATTCCCTGGTAATAGGAGAATGAGGGAAGATTTGATAGAAGTACGTAAAATTATGATGGGTACTTTGGGTAAATGCAAGCCAGCTTTTCCCACAGAGATTGGGTGAGACTAGATCTAGAGGTCATAGGTTAAAGATGAAAGGTGAAAGGTTTATGGGGAACACGAGGGGAAACTTTTCCACTCAAAGGCTGGTGAGAGTGTGGGACAAGCTGCCACGGAACTTGTGGATGCAGGTTCAATTTCAACATTTAAGAAATGTTTGGATAATTGCATGGACGGGAAGGATATGGAGGGCTATGGTCTGGGTGCAGGTCAATGGGGCTAGGCAGAATAATAGTTCAGCACATACTAACTGAGCCAAAGGGCCTACTTCATCTGTGTAGTAGTGTTCTATAACTTTATGACTATTCAAAGCTGCTTGGTCTGACCACACACACACACCACCCCCCCCCCCCCCCCCCCCGCCGAAGAACTCAGCTGGTTCAGCAGAATCTGTGAGAAGAATGGAACGGTCAATTTTTTGGGTTGAAACACAGCACCAGTCCTGCACAACTGCTGCTTGACCACTGATTATTCCTCCAACAGATTATTTATTGCTTCAGGTTCCAGCTTCTATCTCTATCTCACAGTTACACCAAGTTTCACTTGCCACTTTATGGTCCTCCTATTTCTTGGATCTAAATAATTAACCATTCCTCCTGCTTTTGCATTATCTTTTATCCCCACTGCTTCTCAATCTGTACATCACTGGCATGCACGTATTATCCTAGAACTTGAAAGACTTCTACTACCCCACTCAACTTTCATTTTTGTTTCTCCTGATTCCTAGTTTTGTGCCTGAAACTATAACCATTTGCTATAATAAAACCTAAAAACAAATTACATCTTTAACAAATTAAATAATCAAATGATTTCACAGTATTTTAATAATGAATGGTAAAACTCACCACTGAATAGTAAAAACAATATAGCTAAGAGTAGAAGTAACCATGTAAAACTGGAAAGTGATAAAGGGGGAACACGATGGGTGCAGGCAGTAAGCTTTGTTGACTGTCTAGTGCGGCTACTTTGGGCATGTGATGAGAGTTAGGGGGAACCTACATTCCAAGCAATACCTCACATCCCACTGGGAAATTGGGGAAAATAATATATTTTTATTTCAGTTGCACAGAGAAACTATCTCAGATAAAGAGCTAGAGGGCAGATAGAAGCACATACTCAAACAAATCAGTACGTTCAAAAGATGGAAATAAGTAGACGGTAGGGATGTGTAGAAAACCAGTGAGAAAATATTCTGAAACAAAAAAGGCATATTAGGTAAAAGGGCATTGTACCTCATCATTGAGCCAGTTATAATTACAGAGAGTGCTGATATCTTTCCGTGTTATCTTCAGTTTAAATCCAGTGCTGAGCACTTCATCAGGTTCTCCATAGTCAAGAGCCTTCCTCACCTCCTCCACCATTTTCTGCAACGGAAAATCTAAAATTACTAAAATTGCAGGCAAAACGCAAACCTGAAGAAAAACTAGTTTCCGAACATAGATGGATCAGCTGCCTGGAGAGCAAATCATGCTGCAAAGTAATTCAACAGGACCCTAACCAACAATTACATTTTGCATGACTTCACTTTGGTCTCCACGTGCTCATTTACATATTTAGCAATTACACATAGTTGCATTTTCTTGAAAAAAAAACTTGATTATTTATAAATTGGATTTTACTTTCCAATGATGGACTAATCAACTGCCATATTTAGTACTGATACCCAATTAGACTTCTATAAAAATTTGTGGAAGGACTAAAGGTCACAGCCAAAAACATGTTGATAGGTTGACTGTTGATTGGTTAATTATTCCTTGTAAACTGCTCCTAGAGTGATAGCCAAGGCCTCTGGACCAGATGGCAAGTGTAGTGCAAGTGCAAAAATATGTGGTTGATGGTCAGTCTAGCCTTGGTGGACCAAAGGGACCATTTCCATGTTGTTTCTCTCGACATGGATAAAAATAGCATCAAGACTGCACCTGAAATCAACAGCAAAAGGGAATCTGTACATAAAAAAAAAGCAGTCACTGCATTGTCGCCACTCTGATCACTGATTTTAAAAGGTGTGTTGTGAACTACATATACCTGTCTGGACACCCACCCCCCCCCCCCCGCCCCCCCGCTGAGACTGCTCCTGTGGCTCCTCCCACAGACCCCGTGGCGATTGGAGACACAGCCCCGGTCTCAGTCTCCAGGATGTAGTGTGGTGGTCAATTGCTGCTTGTTCTTTCTTCCAGCCAATAAAAGCCTATATCTTACCTCACGTTTCCGAGAGTTATTGATGGTGCATCAAGGTGCTCGCTGATGCTGCAATGGATATGAGAGAGGCAGAGGAGGGAGCACACTTATATGTGTGTGATCCTCCTTCTACATGTCCACGATGCAGTCAATGAAAAGTGCAGAATGATCAAAAGGGCAGACATTGCAGCTCTCAACTGATCTGTATGAAAAGCTGGGAACAGTGAAGAACCACCAGTGATGCTGTTTCCATTATCCCAAGTGTTATAAACAGACTGGCTGTTATTATATAATACAAGGAATCAGCATCCAGCATAGGCACTATAACCAACATCACATTGTTGATCTCAGCCAACGTGCTTCAAATATTATGAAAGTGTTCAATGCTGATCACAGGTTGCACCAATCCCCAGTTCATGATAGTGCGGAACAAAAGTACGGAGCAAGCTCAAATGGGCCAAATGGCCTAATTTTACTCCTGGATATCATTATGGGCAACTGATAGCAAGAAGTCATCAAATACACTAAGCTGAGACAATTTCTTAATAGGTAAAATTTCATCCAAAAATGATTAAGAGCTCTGTTAAATACAGGTAAGAAATTACTAAGTACAGTACTATGCAAAAGTCTTAGGCACATCTGCAGAAGCTAGGATGCCCAAGACTTTTGCACAGTTCTGTAGTCATTTTATATATTGCACCGTACTGCTATTGCAAAACAACAAATTTCACAACATACATCGGTGATGGTAATTCTGATTCTGACATACTTTCAGGCTTTTGTATCTCTTGCCTGATGGGAGAAAGCAGAAGAGAGAAAGTCCAAAGTGGGTGAGGCCTATAATTATGCTGGATGCTTTACCAAGGAAGTGAGAAGTTTAGGCAGAGTCCATGGAGCGGAACCTGGTTCTGGGATGTGCTGAGTTATGTCCACAACTCTTTGCAGAGTAGTTGCCATACCAAGAGGTGATACATCCAGGTAAGCTGCTTTCTATAGTGTATCAATACAAATTAGTCAGATTAAAAAGAGGACATGCCAAATTTCTTTAGCTTCCTGAGGAAATACAGATGCTGATGAGATATCTTGGCTGTGGTGCATAAGTAGTTGGACAAGGAGAAGCTAGTGGTAATGTTCACTTCTAAGAACTTGAAGCGCTCAACCCTCTTGACCTCATTAGCACTGATGTAAACAGGAACATTTGCACCACCTCCCTTTCCTAAAACTAATGGCCAGGTTTTTGTTTTGTTGACATACACTAGACTCTCCATTTCCTTCCCATACTCTAACACATTATTTGAGGTGTGGCCCACCACTGTGGTATCATATGCAACTTGTAGATGGAGTTGCAGCAGAATCTGAGCACACTGTCTTTGGTGTATAGGAAGTAGAGTTGGGGGATGTTAATGCAGCCTTGTGAGGCAGCAGTGTCAAGAATAATCATGGTGAAAAGTGCTGCTGTCTATCCTTACTGTTTGTCAGGAAATCAAGGGATTTCCATGTGGTTCCAGTTTTTGAGGTTGTGTAACTGAATCCTCAAATCCCCAACTCCTTCAGTGACAGATGTACATTTCCCTCTGTTCTACCCGGCAAATTTATCATTATACTTCTTCCGTCCAACAACTTCTATCCAATCCACTGACCAGTGTTCTGCTGTAGCTGGTTGATCCATAGAACCCAATTTTGCATTTTTTCCCCATTCAGATTATCTACCGATCCTGAGAATAAGGCTTCAACAATGACCAAGGCAGACATGAAGGCTTACATTCCTGCAGGTTTATAAGTATTACCCAGTCCTTCAAGTTTCAGAATAATTTGCTTTCACTCCATTTCAGTGGTCTGGGGTGACCGAGGCATGTTATACAGGATCTGCAGACCCCATCACGTGGGGCTGGATAGGATGGGTGGGTTTTTCACTTTCATTTGGCCTTTGTTCCCAAGAAGACTCAAAAAGTGCTTGATCTCTTCCCAGAGGCTCCTTTTAATTCCCATCATTCAATGTGGATGCTACACCCCCTCCCACACCAGTGAGACCTTAAGAACATCCTTGAAATGTCATCTTGTCAGAAGTTGATTGCTCATCATGGTTGACTGCATTGAATTTGAGCCCTGATGCTGGAGTACTGGTCACCACAGGCCCAGTCTGTATTTCTGTCTCTGACAAGTTCTCCTCTGCTTGCAGCACTATATAGACTGGGCCTTTGAGTTGTAGGCAACCTTGACAATGCAGAAGGTCCTTGCTATCACTTAGTTGCAGAATATCACTGCCCTGTCCTTCCAACAACACCATTACCCATTGTTATCCAACATGGTACCAAGCTCCTGTCCGCATAATCATTATTAATAAGTGGCTTAACTGAATCAACATGTTCCCTCCACAGCAATATACCTTCACTAATGATCCCATGATTGCATTTATAGCGACAGAATCAAATCTACTCTGCACTTCAGTTCACTCACTCTGTACTATGTGAGCTCTATCCTATCTGAATGAAGCCTCACTTTCTGTAAATCTCTTGTCTATTCCAGTCAACCACCCAATTTAAAACTGTAATCAGAAAACGCTGGAAGAACTTAGCGGGTCTGGCAATATCTGTGGAAGGAAATGGACAGTCAACATTTCAGGTTGAAACCATTCATCTGTCCTAAAAGGCAAAGGAGAGATAGCTGGAATGAAGAGGTGGGGGAAGGAATAGAAGAAGTGTTGCTCCAGATTTCAGCAGCTGCAATCTCTGTATCTCCATAAAGTTATATTAGTCTTGTCAAAATTTTTCTCCAATACTGGAGTATTTTCTCTGCTCATTTATCTTTTTGTCAGAAATGAGGCAGAGAAATATGCTGTCCTTCTCTACTACTTGCTCTGCATCACAACAAACCCTGCCCAATTTTTTTGAAGTTCCACTTCTAAATATCCAAATGTAGTGATTGTGTCTGATAATATGTTCTTCTACCTGTAGCAGGACTGTATTGCAAAGTTCCATTATTAATCTCCTCCTGGTTCAGTCCTGTCATGATTTGCAGGTATAATACCTGCAATATTTGCCAGCACAATCAACCACGATCGAATGGCGAAACAGAATCAATGGGCCGGATAGCACAATTCTGCTACGTCTTTCAGAAACTACTCCTACGGCTTAACTTATATGCTGTCTGCCAACCCTTGGTTCTGTGACTGTATTTTCAGATAACACTTTTAACATTGAAATGTCAATTCCCTTCTTCTGTTCTCCTGGTGTCCTATCTGACTCTTTCAAAACTCATATCCTATTTATTACCAAGACTGACCAGGGAGCTTTCCCTTCATGATATTCTTGAAAACTCCTACTTTAGCCCAAAACTTACTTCCCTTCCAACAAAGGTACAAGGGTAGTAAGGCCTGCCATTTCATCTCCTGTTCCAGTGTCCAAAGCCCTTTGAGAAAGCAGCAATTCACCTTTGGATTTAATATACTGTTCACTGTTCATGATCAGGGTTCCTCGACCAAATGGGAAGATCAAATGCAGATTGGGTGATAGGCTTGCTGAATACTTTCATTCAGTTCACAAGTTTAACAATGTGCTTCCTGTCAATTGCTATTTTAATTCCTTCCTTCATGTGGACTCTGCTGTCACTCTGTTTTAGTGAAGGTTAACTTGGTGAACAACTTTGCAACTGCCACTTTGGTCAAACTACAGAAACATAGATTATGTTTTAGTTGGCAAGAGAACAAAAGATGTAGGCTATGCAGAGGTAACACGTGAGTATCCTTGGACAAGAATGACTGAAATTTAATACACAGGTTCAGTGAGGAATTAGAAAGGCAAAGTGTATGTTGACCTTCAGTCATGCAGCACAGAAGCAAGCCCTTCAACCCAACCTGTCTATGTATCTATTCTGTAGGAATTTTATATGCTTCCATGAGCTCCCCTCTCAGCAAATACAGGCTGAGTTCACTTGATATCTCCTCATATGACAAAGCTGCCATTCCAGGAATCCTTTCTTAGGTAAGGAGACCAAACCTGTACACAATATTTAAGGGGTGGTCTAGTCAGGATCTCAAATTTGATGCAATACATCTTTACTGCTGTTTCTTTTCTCAAAGTCAAATTTTAAAGCTATACGAGACATTGGTGAGAGTGTGATTGCAGTATTATGTACAGTTCTGGTCACCTGACCATAGGAAGGATGTCATTAAATTGGAAGGGTGCAGAAAAGATTCACAAGGATGTACAAAGGACTGGATGACTCAGTTTATAAGGAGACTAAACATTGCATTACAGAGACCGATGTTGAAACCTGTATAAACCACACCTCAGTAAACTGTGGAAGATTGCCTCTCTGTTCTTTTGTTAAAATGCTCAGATTTTCCTTCAGGCTTTCAGAGGCTGGCACATCAACAGCTGCTGTGGCATTTCCCTCATCCAGGTATAATCGAGCTGCTACTTCGTGTGATAGGTCTTGTTCTATGTGCTGTTTCTGAAAGAAAGGAAAATGAATCAAAATTAGGTTGATTGTCACTGGTATTAGTCATAAAACTTATTTTATGCATTCATACAGTGTGGGCATAACAAATTACTATGAATTGCAGCAATAAATAAATAGTTGAAAGGAGGAATAGTGAGATAGTGTTCATGGACCATTCAGAAATGTGATGGCAGAGAAGACATTAATGTTCCTAAGACATTAAATGTGGTCTTCAGGCTCCTGCACCTTTTCCCGATGATAGTAATGAGAAGAGGACATGTCCCAGATGGTGAGTGTTCTGTATCAGAGAAAGTTCCCACCGGTGTCTGTAAAGTGTTTGTAAGTTATCCCCGTAACTGCATTAGTTTCATCTGGGTACTCCGGTTTCCTCCTACAGTTCAAAGACGTACCGGTTGGTAGCTTAATTGGACATTGTAAATTGTTTTATCATTTAGCTAGGATTAAATCGGGGTTTGCTGGGCGGCACATCTTGAAGAGTCAGAAGGGCCTGTTCTATGCTGCAATGCAATCTATCAATAAATAAATGTGGCGAATGCACCTGCGGCCATTTGACTGTGCTTGCTATGACCAGGGGGCATCCTCTGTTGTGCATGGGCTTTCAAGTGCATGTTCTTTGGCTCAGTGAGCTTGATTTGTTGCTCCTGCACTCTTAAGTTGCCCAGTATGTACCATTAGTAACACGTTTCAGTAAAACCGTTTAATCATACTACTCCATTGTCATTCTTGCTCCACGCAATATGGAACAGTGAGGGTCCTTAATGTGAGATACTGCCTACTTCAGGCATCACCTTTTGAAAATGCCCTCAATGACAGGGAGACGTGTGCCCATAATGGAGCTGGCTGAGTCTACAAACTTCTGAAGCCTCCTACAATCCTGTGCTATGGCTACCACTTCAAGGTTCGACATGTGCGTTCAGAGATTATCTCTGCACACCACACATTTTATCATAAATGTCTAGATAAGGGGTACTACAGAAAACATTTTCTCGTATCAGGCAAGAGGAAAGAAATTTACATGGGATAATAAAGCAGAACTTTTCATCCAGATGGTAACTTGTATCTGGAATTGGACTGCCTTAAAGAGTGGGAAAAGTTGAGTTGCTGGCAGCATTTAACAAGTGTCCCATCGAGTGCTTGAATCTCTCAGGCATAAAGGCTATGGTTCAAGGGCTGAACTAGTTGACGTGGATGAGTCAGGCTGAATGACCTGATTCCATACGGCACAATTCTATTATTCTATGGCTCTAAATCAGTCAGGGTTACTGCTCTTGTTCACGAACATACTAGTCAGGATAAAGCTTTGGCCTTGATCGTTTCTATCTATCTATCTATTTATTTATTTATTTATTTAGTGATACAGTGTGGAACAGGCCCTTCTGGCCCAATGAGCCACACCACCCAGCAACCCACCTATTAAACCCTAACCCAATAACAGGACAACTTACCATGGCCAATTAACCTACTAACCAGAACATCTCTGGACTGTGGGAGGGCATACAAACTTCTTACAAACAGTGCCAAAACTGAAGTCTGAACTCCAGGACACCCCAAGCTGTAATAACAACATGCTAATGGCTACCCTATCGTGGCACCCAGCTGTGGCTTGTGTGAAACCAACTCAGTAATAGAGATTAGAGGTTAAAACAGAAAACAATAAATGTTACAGATTTTAAAAAATCCTCGCACAAACATGTACATTCAAAAAATACTTCTTCATAGGCGCTACACTTGTGCTTCTATAACAGTCATAACTGCAACCTACACCTTACCTCTGCAAGTGCTTTTATTCCCACAGCAGGCTTTCTTCCAGTGTTTTGTGAGATTTCTGACTGATGATCAAAAAGGCTCTGCCTATTGGACCAAGAGAATTATTAGGGTCAGTTCCAATTTTTCCATCACCTTTCATATTTCTAAAATGTAATTTGCTAGGGTGATTTGTCAATATCCCCTCCAGATGCATTTACCTAGTAATCGTTCTGAAAAATATAGGAGATTTAATTAGTACCATTCATGTCCTCTAAAGTAGCTACTAGGTCCAATTACTTTGCTATAAGATAGAATTAGATAGATTTGTCTCACATCCATTGAAACATATAGTGAAATGCATTGCTTGCATCAACAACCAACATAGTCTGAGGATGTACTGGAGACAGCCCACACGTGTCACCAAGGTTGCAGCACCAAAACAGCATTCTCAGAACTACCTTTCTAACCAATGTGTCTTTGGAATGCAGGAGGAAACTGGAGCAGCTAGATGGAACCCATGCAGTCACTGGGAGAAAGTACAAATTCCTTACAGACAGCTATGGCAATTGAACCAATTGCTGGCACTGTAAAGTCTCATGTTAGTGGCTTCACTACCTATCTACCCATAAATGTCAACCAATGGTCTGTTCTGTCCTTTAAACTAATATTCACTGCCTGTTTCTGAACTGGAAATCTGCACTGGACATCTGCTGAAAGAAAGTGAATATGGAGTCATACAGGAGAAGAACAGGCTTCCATAGGAACATTCCCGCTATAATTCTTTTTCCCCCACACCTGCGCAGACCAACCATTGCTCCGAGCAGGAAATTTTAACATGACCTGAAAACAGCAAGGCATGTTAAATTTTTTTGTGTAATATGCATACAATGAAAATTGAAAAATCACTACTCACAACACAGAGAATGCTCGGTAGACAAAGCAACTGACAGGCACAATGACAAAAGTAAAATGCTTTGACTAGATGGTGTCAGCATTCAGTAGGCCAGCAGTTTATTAACAATGACCAACTGACTTCCATTCTATGTTTATTGTTATAATTTACACTAGTTTGTACTTGAAACACTGACAATGTAAATACATTGAAGCTCTAAAATGTTTCAAAGTAAAGATAGTGGTATGTTTATTATTTAGAAAATTTATGTATTATATTCATTAACTCAATTACAGGCAATTTCACAATTATATTAACATGCATTTCTACATTATCTTAACATCACATAAAATAAAATTCCAGCTGCACGGCAACAAAGGCTATGTGCGTGGGAGCATTTCAGTTACTACGCAGCCATGTACCAGCGCAGATTAGAGGGAACAGTGCTCTGTAGCCTGAGTTTTTGCCAAAATTAACTACCCATAAACTACCCATTAACTACCCACCCCTTCCTCCAACAAGCGCATACATACTTGTGCAGTCCTACAGTGAAGAAGTCATCACCTTGGCACAGTGGTGTCAAGAAAACCTCTCCCTCAATGTCT
Organism: Hypanus sabinus; assembly: GCF_030144855.1. NCBI lineage: Eukaryota > Metazoa > Chordata > Chondrichthyes > Myliobatiformes > Dasyatidae > Hypanus > Hypanus sabinus. The sequence continues at coordinate 73,809,084 of NC_082709.1, forward strand.
CAATAACAAAGGACTACAGGAGAAATGGAGACAGGCTCCCCCTTATTGACATCAATGGATCTGGGATTGAGAAGGTGGATTTAGCTTTACCTAATTTTAGATTTTACTATTGGGCGAATAATATTCGAAATTTAATATATTGGAAACTAGATTTAGATTTACCATTGTGCCCACAGTGGGTAAATTTAGAATGTAATGATGCACAAGGATATTCTTTATTCTCTGTTCTTGGTTCTTCTCTCCCTGTTGATTTAGTTAAACTTAATAAACAGATATCTAATCCTATTGTCAAACATACATTACGAATTTGGTTTCAATTTCGTAAGTTTTTTACTCTGAAAAACATTGTTCTTGATAGCCCTATCTTACTTAATTTTTTCTTTAAACCTTCTTTAATAGATCAAGCTTTTAGCATATGGAAAAGGAAAGGTATAATGTGTTTTCGTGATCTTTTTTCTGAAGGTAGTTTGATGTCTTTTGACCAACTTTCTAACAAATTTAAGTTACCTAAATCTAATTTTTTTTAGATATTTACAAATTAGAAATTTTTTTATATAAAGTTTTACCATCCTTTCCTAATTCAACTTTGATAGATTTTTCAGATATGATTTTTACTTTAAATCCCTGTCAGAAGGGATTAGTGGCTCTTATTTATAATATGATTATGAAGATACAACCAGAGGTATTGGGCAGAATTAAACAGGAATGGGAAAAAGAACTTCAATACAACATATCAATGGAAAAATGGGAAAAATTTTACAAATGGTTAATTCTTCTTCTATATGCGCTAAACATGCTCTAATACAATTTAAGGTTGTACATAGAGCTCATATGTCTAAAGATAAGCTTGCTCGGTTTTATTCTCATGTTAATCCTCAATGTGACAGATGTCATTTAGATGTGGCTTCATTGACCCACATGTTTTGGTCATGTCCTACCTTACATAATTATTGGAAGGACATATTTGCTACCATTTCCTCAATTTGGAATATTGATTTACAACCTCATTTTATCACTGCAATTTTTGGTATACCAAATGAAGATGATAGTCGACTCTCCCCTTCAATTAGACGAATGATCGCCTTTGTAACATCAATGGCCAGGAGGTCTATATTACAAAATTGGAAAGAAGTAAATCCTCCTACCACATTTCAGTGGTTCTCTCAAACTATTTCTTGTTTAAGTTTAGAAAAAATTAGAAGTACTATTTTCGATTCATCAATTAAATTTGAAGAAACTTGGGGACCGTTCATTCGACACTTTCATATGAATTAATTTGGCTTCTTCCAGACCTTTACTCTTTTTATTCTTGTTCTGGTATGGCATTCCGGAGTTTCTGACACTATCATATACATACAAACTATTATTATTGCCCATGTTAGTTTAGGTTTATTTTTTTTATTTCCTTAAATATACATTTTTTCTTGTATTTTATATTTTTTTTTCTTTTGATGATTATTTTTAATCTTTTTCATGTATAATCAATATAGGTTAGATTGATTATTATATGATCTTTTTTTGCTGATAGTTTAATAAGATATTGTTATCTTGTTACTAATTTAATTCTAAGTCTAATGTATTCATAACCTATTTAATACAATACTATGTTATGTTTTTTTATATAAAAAACTAATAAAAAGATTGAAAAAGAAAAAAAGAGAAGGTGAACGGCTTGAAGTTCCTCGGCATAAGCATCACTGAGGATCTCACGTGGTGGACTTTAGGAGACCTAGGCCTCATATGGAGCCAGTGATCATTAATGGAGAATGTGTGGAGCAGGTTAAGACATATAAGTATCTGGGAGTGCAGTTAGACAAGAAGCTAGACTGGACTGCCAACACAGATGCCCTGTGCAGGAAAGCACAGAGTTGACTGTACTTCCTCAGAAAGCTGGCATCATTCAATGTTTGTAGTGAGATGCTGAAGATGTTCTATCAGTCAGTTGTGGAGAGCGCCCTCTTCTTTGTGGTGGCGTGCTGGGGAGGCAGCATTAAGAAGAGGGACCCCTCACGTCTTAATAAGCTGGTAAGGAAGGCGGGCTCTGTCGTGGGCACAGAACTGGAGAGTATGACATCGGTGGCAGAGAGGAGGGCGCTGAGTAGGCTACGGTCAATCATGGAAAACCCTGAACATCCTCTGCACAGCACCATCCAGAGACAGAGAAGCAGGTTCAGCGGCAGGTTGCTGTCAATGCAATGCTCCTCAGACAGGATGAAGAGATCATTACTCCCCAACGCCATTCGGCTCTACAATTCAACCACCGGGGCAAGACATGTTAAAGTGCCGGGGTTAGGACTGTGCTTAAGTTACCACTCAATGCACATTAGTAAACTATTTAAGAACTTTTTAAAAGCTATTTATTAATGCTTTTTGGGAGGGTGATTGTAGATGCATATCATACTTATACTGAGTTAAATACTGTATGTAATTAGTTTTGCTACAATAAGTGTATGGGACACTGGAAAAATGTTGAATTTCCCCTTGGGGATGAATAAAGTATCTATCTATCTATCTGTACATACCAGCTGCGTGGTGAACAAAGCACAACAGTGCACCTTTCAACTCTGATAGTTGAAGTTTGGCATGAGTCCTCAAATCTTATGGAGCAGCCTGACTGCATCACTGCCAGTACTTCCCTTAAGTTCAGGACTCTGCAGAGAATGGTGCAGACAGCCCTGAACACCTGTAGATGTGAACTTCCCATTATTCAGGACATTTACAGAGACGTGTGTAAAAAGGGCCCAAAGCATCATTGGGGACCCAAGTCACCCCAACCACAAACTGTTCCAGCTGCTACCATCCGGGAAATGGTACCGCAGCGTTAAAGCCAGGACCAACAGGCTCCAGAACAATTTCTTCCACCAGGCTGACAGACTGATTAATTCCCACTGATATAACTGTATTTCTAACCTATACTGACTGTTCTGTTGTATACCTTACTGTACATACTATTTATTACAAATTACTATAATTTACACATTGCACATTCACACGGAGACATAACGTAAAGGTTTTTACTCCTCGTGTATATGAAGGATGCAAGAAATAAAGTCAATTCAATTCAAATTCCTACCACTCACCCAAACTTTAAAGGCAATTTGCAGTGATCATTTGGTCTGCTAACTCAAGAAAATCAATCAAGCAGATTCAATCATTACTTTCAAAGAGGAATTAGTAAAGGAAGAGAAAAACTAAATGTGGAGGATCAGAGGGATTTTGGGGTCCGAGTCCATAGGACGCTCAATCAGGCTGCGCAGGTTGACTCTGTGGTTAAGAAGGCATATGGTGTATTGGCCTTGATTAATCATGGACTTGAATTTAGGAGCCCAGAGGTAATGTTGCAGCTAAATAGGACCCTGATCAGACCCCACTTGGAGTACTGTGCTCAGTTCTGGTCACCTCACTACAGGAAGGATGTGGAAGCCATAGAAAGGATGCAGAGGAGATTTACAAGGATGTGGCCTGGATTGGGGAACATGCCTTATGAAACGGGGTTGGGTGAACTCAACCTTTTCTCCTTGGAGTGACGGAAGATGAGAGGTGACTTGATAGAGGTGTATATGATGATGTGAGGCATTGACCGTGTTGATAGTCAGAGGCTTTTTCCAAAGGCTGACATGGTTGCCACAAGAGGACACAGGTTTAAGGTGCTGAAGAATAGGTGCAGAGGAGATGTCAGGGGTAAGTTTTTTTTTGAAAAACGCAGAGAGTGGTGAGTGCGTGGAATGGGCTGCCAGCAACGCTGGTGGAGGCAGATACAATAGGGTCTTTTAAGAGACTTGGATAGGTATGTGGAGCTTAGAAAAATAGAGGGCTATGGGTAAGCCTAGTAATTTCTAAGGTAGGGACATGATCGGCAAAACTTTGTGGGCCAAAGGGCCTGTATTGTGCTCTTCATTTTACTAACTTTCATTTTACTTAAGTTTGAGTTTCTTTTACAATTAACTAAAGTTATCTGCAAGCACTCCAAATCATTCATTTTAGCTCCATTGAACATTGGAGTTCTGCTCTCCAGCTGGATTTAGATTGTTACTTACCAGATTTAAAAACTATTTTCAAATTTCTGCACTGTCTTGATCATATTTAAAAATGACTATGTTGCTCATTGATGATAATATTTTGGTATCACAAAAGATGCATACACAAAATTCTGGAGGAACCCAACAGATTAGGCAGCATCTATGGAAATGAATGAACAATTGAAATTTTGGTCTGAGACCCATCTTCATGACTGGAAAGTGATGCACCATCAATAACTCTCGGAGACTGGAGGTAAACGATAGGCTTTTATTAGCTGCAAGAGACCACAATTAGCAGCAAGAGACCACCACACAACATCCTGGAGACTGAGGGAGGAGCAGTGCCTCCAATCACCTTTATACAGGGGTCTGTGGGAGGACCCACAGGAGCAGTCAGCAGAGGGGCGTGTTCAGACAGGTATATGTAGTTCACCACAGAAAGGAACGGGGATGATGCCAGAATAAAAAGGTGGTGGGGGGGGAGGGGAGAAGGAGGACTAGCAAGGTGATAGGTTAAGCCAGGTGGGTGGGAAAGGTAAAGGTAAAGGATTGAAGGAGAAGGAATCTGATAGGAGAAGAAAGTGGACCATGGGAGAAAGGAAAGAAGAAAGGGCACCAGGAGAAGGTGATAGGCAGTGAGGAGAAGAGGTAAGAGGCCAGACCGGGGAATAGAAGAGGGAAAGGGGAGAGAAGAAAAAAGTCCTTTTAGTTTTATCTGACTTATTGACAGAGATTAAATTTATTTTCTCACCTTGTGTTAATATTCCCTGATACTGATTTGGCATGGGAATCCTTCCACACAGGCAGACCTAGGCGTAATAGTACTACTGATGAATTAATACAGCATTTCTAATTTGCATTAATATTTTTTATTCAGAACTCTTAACAAAATGAAGAAATTTGCAGATACAAATCAGAGGGAACATTATTTCTCAGATTAACAATGACAAATTATGTAAATTAAACAGCACAATTAATTGAATAGATGGAGCTGAATTTGAATTTGTACAGATGGAAAGAAATTAATGGACAGCAAAAACAGTTCATGAATGGTATTGAAATAGCTAAGAACATTCTTACAGGTTGCATCATAGTCTGGTATGGAGGAGCCAATGCACAGGATCAGAAAAAACTGCAGAGGGATGCAAACTCAACCAGTTCTTTCATGGGCAATAGCCTCCCCTGCTTTAAGGGCATCTTCAAAAGGTGATGCCTTAAAAATGCAGCATCCATCTTCAAGAACCCCCATCACCCAAGATGTGCAATCTTCTTACTACTAACAGAGAGGAGGTACAAGAGCCTGAAGACACGTACTCAACGTTTTAGGGACATCTTCCACCCCTCTGTCATCAGATTTCTGAATGAACAATGAACTAACCTATGAATATTACCTCACTATTTTTGTTCTCTGTTTGCACTACTTATTTAATTTAGTTTTACTATACACTCAGGCATGTATAGTAAAACACCACTATACTCAGAGAGCATGGATTCGTTACAACATGGTTATTTAATTCTTTATTGAAATTTTTTAAACAATGACAAAAATTCATTCTAAACAACACTTAAACCTTACAGTAGGTTTAGCAGGCACCATTACAGTAAACATTCAATCAGCCAATGAGAGCTCTTTAATACACCGCACCACTCACAGCCAATCATGTATTAGTTCACGATCTGCTCCCCCGTGTGTGTAAATGTTCTTGCTCCCTCACTGATTTATTCCATTTTTTTTTTACCCAAAATATCTGGAAAATGACCTGCAACTTTCAGTGAGGGTAGTACATCAAAGATGTCTGGAAAAGTTATTAGCATGGATGTGACACTGCAAGTGCTATGGCATTTAGAAGCTGGTGAGCGTCAGGTTGATGTTGGTGTCTCTTTGAAATTGAGTATATTGACAATCAGAAAAATTATTTAAAAATGCATACAAGATAAAAGTTTCTGCAACAAAGACCTCAAAAGTTATCAAAGGTGACTTGTTCAAGGAGCCACTTGCTTGAAAAAAAATGGAAAATAGACTAATATAAGGGTGGATGACCAAACATAACAAAACATGCCCTAAGCTAGCTGATAATAATGGAAAAGGCAAGAAGCTTCTTCAATTATATTCAAGAGGAAGAAAGAGATACGTTAGTAACATTCACCACCAGCAGAGGCCAGCTTGATAGAGTTAAGCAGTGCAGAAAACCTCCATAGCATATGTATCTCTGGTGAAGTGACTAGTACAGACCACAAGAGCCTTAATAACAAAGAGCTGTGAGAATTAGCAGAGCAACGCATCCTGAGTGAATCTGAGGACAAGGATGGAGAAGAGAAAACTCCAGCAAGAAACCTCACCACAAAGTTCCTCAGCAGTAGCATCACCCCGATCACAAAAGTCATGGACCAGTTCATCGATAATGGCTCTGGAAGGGAACGAAGCAACAAAGCAAAGAGAGGTTTCCTGCTACCGAGAACTGCTTCATGAGAGGAAGCTCAAGAAAAAGCAGTCAAATCTTGATGCCTACATGAAGAAGAAGGAGGACCCACAGCCTGGTCCCTCCTCTAAGATGTAACCACCACCCGCTTCCCTCCACTGATGTACAGGTTAGGCCTATTCCTGTGTTTGTTTACCAACGGATTATTGAGCATACATAAAATATCATATATCACGGGCTTGATTTTTTTTTAAATCAGGGACACATGTCTATTTACATTATGTTATAATGACTCTGCATGTCACAATTTACATAGCACTCTACCTCCAAGGAATGCATCCTCAGCATTACGTGAAGTCTGAATATATATATATATATATATATAGTAAATATATTTACTATATATACACATGCAGAGGCCGCTTAACACTATAGTAAATATATTTACTATGTGTCTTATTGCAATTTATAGTATTTTTTATGTATCGTACTATACTGCTGCCGCAAAACAACAAATTTCATGACATATGTCAATGATATTAAACCTGATTCTGATTCTCAGTTAAAGGATAAGTGTATTACTGAGAACAATGCACCTTTAACATAAAGAACGTATATCAAAGTCAACTGCACAATATATTTAGGTGACTAGAAGACAGAGAATGGCTTCTCTACAATTGTTTAGTTAGAGAACACCTTCAGTAACATACTCAGCTCTGACACCAAAGTTCTTAGTAGATAACAGGAATTTGAGAAAAGACTTAAGAAACTAAGAAAATGGGCGCTTTCTCAGAAGTAGATAGTGAATTGAGTACATCAGGGAAACTATTAAGTGGTAGTGGATAGAATAATACAGCTGATGAGCCTTGCAAGATGTCATTATTAGTCTATAACTACTTTGTAGATTTGGAGTGCTTACTATAGGCTCTCTTTGTGACAGAATTGTGACAGAATCCCATTAAGGCAAAACTGATTATATTTATCTTGGGAGAAAAAAAGACATTGGGATTAGTGATTGGCATGATGGGGTAAAAGATTTCTTCCTGTGCCAAAAATATCTATGATAGGACAAAGAAACAAAATTATCTAAGTTAAGCAAAAAACAAAGCAGGAGCTCAGTAGGTCAGGCAGCATCTAGAGAAAAATGGAGAGTTAATGCATTGGATCAAACTGCTTCATTAAAGAGTAGGGGGAGATAGCTGTTTGATTTCTAGTCTTTAAACAGAAATGACATTAGATAGGAAGAGGATCCTTGACTGATTTTCATCTGACTGATCCAGATGCTATTGGACAGAAACATGGAACCAGAACTGATAGCAAACTGGTGAAGGCAACGGTATAGTCAATATTTTGTGTCATGACCCTGCATCAGAACTGAGAGAGTGAGGACAAATAATATAAAGAGGTGAGAGAGAGGGTTGGTAGACAAATGATGGATCCAGCGTCATAGAGGATGATGAGCAGATGGAGCCAGCTGGGTTAGGAAAAGTAGACTGTGGAATAAAAAGGTGTGTGGATGACGGGCAGATGGGGGAAGGGTAATGAATCTAGGTTGCCAAAGTGGGAGAGTAGGAAAGGAACACATGGGCTGAAATTGGAAAATTTATTGATGAGGTGTCATATTAGAGCAGCTGACGCCAGTTTCATTGTGTCGTGCTAATTAGCGAGCATTACAGTTCAAGTGTTTTAAACCAGCGCAGCATGTGTTCAATCGAGATCAAGTACAAGGTAGGTAAATTTATTAAGCCAACATCTACCCTTCATTGGATTCCCTTGTATTACATTGTAATCCTATCCTTTGTGGTTATCAACTCCACCAGTAAATCAAATTTGGGGTCACTTATGGTAGATTTTGCAAAATTTGTGGAATCTGAACAATGCAGTGACAGTCATTAATATTACATTCGTCCTCATTGCCCTCAGGACTTCCCTTTTTAACTGCTGAAGGTGGGGAATTTAAGCATCTTACTTGAAAGATTATGAGTGAGCCAGGATAAACATCAGAGTATTGCATACCTAGAAGATCCAAAGATATATTTGTTCTTAGACTCTTTGAGTGGTGAAAGGTGGTGAGGTTTAGAGCTTTCTTTACTCTCAATGAATTCTATTCCATAGAAGCAGCATATATGGTTTCCAGCTGGTGTACTGAATGTTTCGTAGAAACACAGGAAAACAGGAGTAGGTCATTCAATCCTTTGAATCTGCTCTGCCGTTCAACATGATAATTGTTTCTGTTTGTTCTCCAGATCCCTTAACCCCCCCCCCCCACCACCCAAGCCCCAAGAATAACATACAACTCCTTTATGACTTGGCTTCACCTGCTTTCTGTGGTAGAGAATTCCACAGGTTCACTACTCTTTGGGAAAAGAAATTTCTCCTCATCTCAGTCTTTAATAGCTTATCCTTCATTTGTGGACTGTGATCCTGCAGCTGGACTGCCTTGCCATCCAGAACACCCTACCTGCATGTAGCTTCTCCTGTATTATTAGAATTTTGTAGGTGTTTATAAGCTTAATTAACCTAATCTTTCTTCTTGTACTTTTTCTACTTGTTCAAAAAATATTGTTCAAAAAAGAGCCTTTACCAGGTATAACTGTCTTTAGTTATTGAGGAAGTTTTAGAGGGCTGGCATATTTTACTTTGGAAAGGTGAAGGTACAAGCAAAAGTGGGACTTGGAAATAATTTTGATTGCAGAAGGAAGAGAAGGTGATTTACTGAACTGTAAATGAGCTATGGTATGGCTTGCTTCAATGCTTCACCACTAATTTGAACCTCCAAATTATGATGGAAAGGTAAACATGAATATCAAACTCTCTGATGAAGGGTCTTTGATCTAAAACATTAACTGTTTCTGTTTTCTGACACACTACCTGCACTCACTGAGCATTTCCTGTTTTTATTTCATATTCAGCATGTTTATTTTATTCTGATCTCCAAATTAAGATCCTTGCTTATTGTCTCCACCACATGTAACCATTAAGTTACTTTGAAGATCTTCCAACATTAATCAAACTTAAACTTCTCTCAGTAAAGGTTGCTAAAGTAGCCCCACTCACCTACTTCATCCACTCTGAGTGATAATGCTTTACTTTCAAAGCGGTCTTGTTTTTCCTTGTATCCTGTCCTTGATTGATGGCACTGGTGGGGATTGGCTGATCTGGAAACAAAGGCAATATGTGTGAAGCCTGCTGAGAAGTCTGGTGTCAAGTGAAAATAATTAGGAATCATCTTCTGATTAATATCCACTTTTCAAATGGAAAGCTTTATCTTAACAAAACTAAATTAAGCAAAAACGCAAGACTGCTGAGAATACTCAGGAGTTTCCTGCAATTTTGAAAAATTTTTTGGTAGCCCCATTGCAATATGATAAATATAAATACTGAATGTTGTTAATAAATGGAGGATAATATATATGGAGGATTATAAATATACAAGGAGGAAATGAGGAGAAATATTTACATTGTTGCCAGGATCTGGAATGGTCTATTTAAAGAGTTGGTGGAAGTTAGAGTCATAAATTTAAAAGGGAATAGGACCAAGTTGCAGGATTCCAGACCGAGGAAACAAAAGACTATGAGACTATATATAAAACAACTATTTTGAAAGAACATGACCAATATCTTTTCAGGCACATGTTCTCAGTTCTGTATGTTCTTGAAGTAAAAAAAACTTAATAAAACTTGATGAAAACATTAATTGCTGAGAAAATGAAATAATGGGTGAATATGCATGTAATTTTTTTGTTGGACAAAGAGAGAGAAAAACTTTAGAGGCAAAGAAATTAGCTTTGTTATGGGTGTAGTTCATCAGTGTGAACAGCAGCAAAGGTTCAGATCTAGCCTAGTAGAAACCTCACTGAAAACAACCCTGTTTTTTGGACCATGTCTTCATTTAGAAATTTAACATTCAAAGAATGATGGTTGCACCACATTTAGATATTTGTGTGTATAAATCCCACACCTGGTCATTCTAATCCTGCAATCCCCATTAAATCTGTCCCATCTTGTTTTGTTTGAGTCTCCTTATATTTATTTTAAAACTACAAAGTACATCAGATGTAATAAATGCAATTCTAGCAATTTTGTATTTTACCATCTTTTCTCGTTATTTACTGAGGTGTGAAAAAAAATGTAATGCCTTAAGTAAGGGTAGGTTAGGACAGAATAGAGACACAGAATTGCACAACACTGAACACAGACCATTTGGCCCTTTAGATCCTTGTGGGCCGAAGCGCCTGTATTGTGTTGTAGGTTTTCTATCTATGCTGACAATCTTCATTATTTGCCATATACATTTACATGTATTAAGAATTTGCTGTGGTGTGTTGGTACAACTTGGAACAAAAACAACAACATTCAATAATTGTAAAATATAAAGATTTATATAAAAATTAAAAGTTGAAGTATGGATGATATCGTATCTATATGATCGAATATCATACATTATCATATCTATCTATACTAATTCCACTTACCTGCATGTTCCATATCCCTTTATACCTTGCTCACACAAATACCTGTCCAGATTTCTCTTAAATGGTGTTACTGTTCTTGCCTCCACTACCTTCTCTGCCAACTTGTTCCAGATACCAACTACTTTGTACGAAAATGTTACCCCTCAGATCCCCTTTAAAGCACCCTCCTGACATCTTGAACCTATGGCTTCAAGTTTTAGACACCCTTACCATGAGACTCTGGCTATCTATCCTATCAATATCTCTTAAATTTTTATCAACCTTTATTATATAAACTACAAACAAAAGACAGGCATCCAGTCACCCAAATGACTGCAGTAGTTAAACTAACATGATAATTTTTCATGATATTTATCCTAACAACATTTCTGTCAGTATACTGCCACAAAGAAATGAAAGAGTTGAGTGACCACAATAATAAAATATCCTTATCTCCTGTTTCCCTGCAGCTGGTCAGAATTTTGCTTTTACACTATAATCAACTCTTGAATAGTTTCTAAGTTGCTTAGGAGTGCAAATTCAATTCCTTGTAACCAAGTTCTAAATCAGGATGATAAGTCTAGATGAATTTTTTTTTTTTTTGCAAGAAATGGATGTCACTGGTCAAGGTTTGGTATTTATTATCCACCCCCCAATTGCTCCTTAAGAAGTTAGCAGTCAAATACATTTGGATTTGAAGTCACACACAGGCCATACTGGCTAAAGACAGCCAAATTCCTTCCCTAAAAGACATCAATAAAACAGATGAGGCTTTAAACAGCAAAGCACAGATTACTGTTTGTTTGGTATTGAAACTAATTTTTAAATTTCAATCAACATATATTATTAGAATTTAAATTCCCCAGTTTTTTTGGTTGAATTTGAACTTGTATCCCAGAATCAATGGTCCCCAAATCTAACCGCTGGATAATTTTCTTAACTACTTTGTCATACTTTGTCAATGCCTCTTTTGTTAGATCTGTTCTGACTCATGTCAGATTGTGGTTTCTGGATTTCAGTTCGGTCCCACAGACCTTGGTGACTACCCTTGGTCTAAATACACCACTATGGAATTGGATGTTGGACTTCTTAAGCAACAGACCTCATATGGTCAGGATGCATAACCATTCTTTCTCCCCCATCATCCTCAATACAAGCATCCTCCAGGGATGTGTGCTGAGCCCACCGCTGTACACTCTGCTCACACATGACTGCACAAATAAACACCCAAGTAATCATATTGTCAAGTACACTGATGACAAGACAGTGGTGGGGTTCATCACCTGAGAGGGAGGTAGAAGAGCTCGTGGCCTTTTGACAGGCAAATAACCTCCTCCTCAATGTCAATAAGACAAAGGAGATGGTTATTGACTTCAGAACTCACACCCCTCTTTACATCAGCAGCGCAGTGGTGGAAACTGCAAACAGTTTCAAACTTCTGGAACTGCACAATTTGCTCAATCTCTCATGGCCCCAGCACACATTCTATATAATCAGGTAAGCTCACCATGCCTCTGCTTTCTGAGGAAGCTGAAGAGAGCTGGACTTTGCACATCCATGCTCACAGCGATATACAGATTTACAGTAGAGAGCAGCCTAACAAGCTGCATCACAGCATGGTATGGAAACTGCACTATGGCTGACAGAAAGGTTCTACAACAGGTAGTCAAAGCTGCCCAAAGCATCACTGGCACAAGCCTACCTGCCATCAAGGACATAACCATTAACCCACCCCTCCACACCCTCTTCTACCACTACTTTGTCATTTCCCATCAGTCTCCTTACATACAGACACACCTGTGCGTAGCGTCACTTTATGAACATACAATCAATATTTATAAGCAATCTTATGTATTTATATTTATTGTGTTCTTTATCTTGTTGTATTTATTTTTGTGCTGCACTAGAGCCAGAGTATTATTTCTTTCCCCTTTACAATTGTATACTGGAAACTACATTAAACAACCTTGAAGACTTGAGAGGATGTTTTGTAAATTGAGGTGCTCTACAAAGCAAAATATCCAATCTGCATTTGGTTTAGACTACAAGACTGTATGACATAGGTGCAGAGTTAGGACATTTGGCCCATCGAGTTTGCTCCACCAATCATGGTTGATCCTTTTTGCCCCTCCTCAGCCCCACTCCCCAGCCTTCTCCCCATAACCTTTGATGCCTTGTCCAATCAAAACTCTATCAAACTCTGCCTTAAATACACCCAACGATCTGGCTTTCACAGTTGTCTGTGGTAATAAATTCCACAAACTCACCACCCTCTGGCTAAAGAAATGGACACCCCTCTACCCTGAGGCTGTGCTCTCTTGTCCTAGACTCTCCCACCATGGGAAACATCCTTTCCAAATCAACTAACTCTGTCTAGGCCTTTCAACATTCAAAAGGTTGCAATAAGATTCCCCCCCCCCCCCCATCCTTCCAAATTCTAGTGAGTACAGACTCAAAGTTATCAAAAGTTCCTCGTGTGATAACCCTTTCATTCCTGGAATCATCCTTGTGAACCTCTTCTGAACCCTCTCCAAAACCAGATGAGGAACTCAAAATAGTTCACAATACTCAAGGTGAGGCCTCACCAGTGCCTTATAAAGCCTCAGCACCACATCCCTGCTCTTGTATTCTAGACCTCTTGAAATAAATGCTAACATTGCATTTGTCTTCCTCATCACCAACTCAACCTGCAAGTTAACCTTCAGGGTGTTCTGCACAAGGACTCCCAAGACCCTTTGCATCTCAGATTTTTGGATCTTCTTCCTTGTAAGAAATTAGTCTACATATTTATTTCTACTACCAAAATGCATGACCATTCCAACATTGTATTTCATTTTCCACTCTCTTGCCCATTCTCCTAATCTAAGTCCTTCTGTAGCCTACCTGTTTCCTCAAAACTATCTGCCCCCCACCAATCCTTGTATCATCTGTAAACTTAACAACATAGCCATCTCTTTCATCATCTATGTCATTGAGATAAGGCATAAAAAGAAGTCCCAACACCGACCGCTGCGGAACACCACTAGTCATTCGGTTTCTCTGCTATACAGGCTTGTCACAAGCACCAAATGCAATGCATTAAATTGGAAGAGTACAAGTGAATTGCCACTTTACATGAAAGGAGTACTTGCATCCATGGATGGTCAGGAGGGACAGCTGTTTCATTTCACTAACCAACCAGGATTTTATTCTATCCTATTCTGTCACTGCCTCAATTTAAAAATAACGAACTCTGTTTTTCAGATTTCACAGTGTATCGCCGCTCCCAGTCTTTGATCAAGTCCTGTAACCATCAGAAAACTTCAACCTTTCATTTCTGTACTTCTGATCACTCCTAATTTTCCAACAACTCCTTTCTCAACATTCTGCCTCTCTTTTCATAGCAATATTTGAGTTATATTTCAGTTCAAATTATAATTCTTTAACCAAGCTTTTGATCACCCATCCAGTACCACTTTGTTAGAAAATAAAACAGTATAGCACAGTAGATCCTTCAGCCCTCAAAGTCTATGACTCCATGTCAATCCAAACTAATCCTATTTGCTTGCGTATCCTTCCATTTACACCTGTTCACCTTTCTGTCTAAATTATGTTATCATGTCTGCTTCCATCACCTTTTCCAGCAACATGTTGCAAGTACCTACAACTCTGTAAAATACATGCCTTGAAAATCTCCTATAAATTCTGTCTCTCTCACTTTAAAGCTATGGCCTCTAGTATTTGACATTTTCACCTTGGGAAGAAAGGACTCTTAACTATCTACCCTATCTACACCATAAAATTTTATTTTCTCCCACCAGAAAACCCCTCAGCCCCTGACTCTCTAGAGAGAACAACCCTGGTTGTCCTACCTTTCTTTATTGTCAATTTTCTCTAGTTCAGGCAGCATCCTGCTTAGCCTTGATGTCATACTTTGAGAAACATCATGTTTTGAATCACATTCAGTCTTGCACTGAATGCAGACACAGAATAAAAACAAGTTACTACTGGAACAGACTGAAATATAAATCTCTGGTACTAACACATGTATTGCTTTGGAAGTAGAAACTGAGGGTTGCTGTTGAGACTTCTTCTCTAATCCTGCAGCTACCAGGCGTAGCAGGAGTTTATACTTCTCCTTCTCATCCTTTTCTATGCTCTACAAAGAAAGTAGAAAACAAGATTTAAATTGTGAACATCTCTCCCAAGGCTTCCTTTCCAAAAGTTCATACAAAAGTAGTAGAGAATTGTGGCACCATTTTATACATGCAAATCAAGATTGTTAGTGCCGGACAGTTCAATCATTGGTCACATGCACATTTCCTGCATGATAGATGGATCATGAATAACCATCAAGAACAGAAACCAACAACAGTTCAAAGTCGAAGTAAACTTATTGTCAAAGCACCTCCATGTTACCTTGAGCTTCATTTTCATGCAGGCATTCATAGAAAAATAAAGAAGTGCAAAAGAATTTATGAAGAACTATACATTAACAAAGTCTGACAAAAACCAATGTGCGCAAGAAGACAAGTTGTGTAATTAAAAAAATAATACTCAGAACATCATTTGCAAACTCATGAGTTGTGGAGTCCTTGATAGAGAGTTTGTAGGCTGTGGAATAAGTTTAGAGATGTAGTGAATGAAGGAGGAAAGCAAGGGGGGGGGAAGGGGAGAGGAGTGGTTCAGGAGCTTGACAGTTGTAGGGTAATAAATATTTCTCAACTTGGTGGTTCTTGTACCTCCTACCCAATGGTAGTAGTGAGAAGACAGCATAATCTGGGTGATAGGGGTCTTTGATAATGAATGCTGCTTTCTTGTGATAGCGCACCTTATAAGTGTGCTCAATGGTGGGTGGGGGGGGGGGGGGGGAGGGTTTTTTCAGTGGTGGATTGGGCTGTGACCTCCACTTCCTGAAGGCTGTTCCATTCCCAGGCATTGATGTTTCATTCTAGGTTGTGATGTAGTGAGTTATGATACCCTCAATTGTGCATTTATAGAAGTTTGTCAACACTTTAGATGACATGGCAAATTTATGAACTAAGAAAGTAGAGACACTACTGTGCCTTTTTAGGGATGGCACTTTCGTGTTGGTCCCAGGAGAGCTCCTCTGAAAGGATAACACCAAGGACTTTAAAGATACTGACCCTCTCTACCTCTGATCCCCTAATGAGGAGTGGCTCATAGACCCCCGGCTTCTTCATCCTGTAGTTGATAACCAGCTCTTTGGTTTTGCTGATATTGAATGAGATTGTTGTAGGTACAAGGATGGGGTAATTGGTGTAAGGTAGAGGAAGCGTGCAGAGTCTGCAAGGAAAGATAGGCACTTAGTTTATAGGGCAAAATTCCAGTCTGTGGGATGGGTTGAAGTGTGTCTATTTTAGTGCAAGAATTATTAGGAACTAGGGCAATGAACTTAGACCATGGGTCAGTACATGGAACTATGATGTTGTGGCCATTACAGAGACTTGGTTGTCACAAGGGCAGGGCTGGATACTAGATGCTCCGGGATTTTATATGTTTCAAAAAGAAGAGGGAAGGAGGTAGAAGAGGTGGGCAGAGTCTTTGCTAATCAGGAATGATATCATAGCTACAAAAAGAAAGGATGTTGTGGAGAGATTGTCCACTGAATTAGTGTAGGTGGAAGTCAGAAACAGGATAGGAACAGTCATTCTATTAGGAGTCATCTACAGTATAGACCAGGGGTGGGCAAACTTTTTGACTTGTGGGCCACAAAGGGTTCTAAAATTTGACAGGGACCAGGAGCAGATGGACGGAGTGTTTTGGTAATACACCTCATAAGAGAAAATAAAATATCATGGGATAAGTAGAAAACATTTGCTTTAATTTCAATTGAAAATGAACAAATGCATTACAACAAAATATCTGTCTTTGAAGTCCCATGGTATTTAGCTATTTATTGAAATGACTTTTAAAACACTTAAAATTAAATGAATAAAATACAGATTTTTTTAATAGTAACAGTTATTATCTTAGAGCACTGAAAATTCTGTTATCCTTCAAGATATTATCATCATCACTCTCCTCCTGACTGTCTTTATTTCAAAAACGGTAGGAGATGCAGGTCTACTTGTCCTGCTCCTTCTTATTCAATTGTCCCCTATGCCAAAACTCAACAACGACCAGCACAAAGACAGAACACTGACAGCGCGCCAGTATGCGGAGCGCGTTATTTGATCTGGAGTGCATTTTTTATTTTGAGAACGTACGTGCACCTGCGCACTACTCATGTCCATCACTTAACAGAAATGACATGTAACATGTAAGGCTTATTGAGAAAAATATTTTCAAATGCATTTTTTACATAACACAACGAAGAAACTTATTTTTAATTTCAGTGGGAACAGTGTTGTTGGTCTCCCTTTTTAGCCAGCGCATCAAAGTCTGGATTTAGTTTTGTTGTGGCGATTCTTAGGATGGATCTGAGGTGTTGGTCAGTTAACTTGGATCTGTGGCTGGCTTTGTTGATGTTCATGACGCTGAACGCCTGTTCACACAAATAGGTCGAGCCGAACAAAGAGTAAAGCGCAAATGTGGAGTAATACGCTGCACCTCAACAAAGATCAATGTGTAGCGGTGTGCTACATGCAGTGCTAAAATTACGACATGGAGTTGGTAACTGCAGTCGAAGAAAAAAAACTTTATTCGAAATCCCCAGCCTCACTTTTAAGCCTCCCTCAACCTGCCACCCGTGGCACAGAGGCTCCAAAGCTCTGTGCACGCACATCCCCGCAGGCTATCTCCCTTAGCCGGAACGCTGGCTAATTGTGAGCCGGTTGGGATGTGCCAGGAAATGGGTTGCCACAAATCTATATAGAGTGCGTCATCTATTGGGAAAACGCCAGAATTGCGGGGAAAAAAACGTTAACAAGGTTTATTAATATAATTTCATCAAGTTCTGCGGGCCGGATTAAAAAACTTAACGGGCCGCATATGGCCCGCGGGCCGTAGTTTGCCCATGCCTGGTATAGACCCTCAATAGCAACAGGGACTCTGAGGAACAGATCAGGAAGAACAGTCGGAAAGTTGCAAAAATAACAGGGTTGTTGTCACGGGAGAACTTCAACTACCCTAATGTTGATTGGTATTTCTTCAGTGCAAAAGGTTTGTATGGGTCCAGAATTTGTTAGGTATTTCCAGGAAGGATTCCTGACTTAATACGCTGACAAGTCGACTAGGAGAGGCCATACTAGATTTGGTGCTAGGCAATAAAACAGGTCAGGTGGCAGATCCTTCAGCGGATGAGCACCTTGGAAATAGTGACTACAACTCTCGGAGCTTTATCATAGTCTTGGAGAGGATTGGGAGCGGACGGTAGGGGAAAATATTTAATTATGTTATTAAAGAGGAACTGGGGAGCATAAATTGGAAACACATGTACTCAGGAAATATCACAACAGAAATATGGAGGTTGTTTAGGGAGCACTTGCTGGGGGTTCTGGATAGGTTTGTCCCACTGAGGCAGGGAAAGGGTGGCAGGGTGAAGGAACCATGGTTGACACAAGATGAAGAATATCTAGTCAAAAGGAAGAAAGAAGCTTACTTATGGTTAAGGAAGCAATGATTAGACAGGGATGTAGAATTATAGAGTAGCCAGAAAAGAGCTGAAAAATGGACATACGAGAGCTAGAATGGGGCATGAGAAGACCTTGGCGAGTAGGATTAAGCAAAACCCCAAGGTGTTCTACTTGTATATGAAGGACAGGAGGATGAATAGAAGGAGGGTAGGACTAATCAGGGATGGTAAATAATCACAAGCCTGCAGTTAGAGGAGGTAGGGGAGGTCTTTAATGAATATGTTCTTCAGTAGGAAAATAACAAGAGAGTCCTTGACAATTATGCAGACAATGTAAAACATAAGCTAGGTCATGTTGATTTTAATAAAGAGGACATGCTAGAACTTCTATAAGACATTAGGATAAATAAATCCCCAGGGCCAGATGGGATGTTGCCCAGGTTAATTTTGGAAGAGACTACTGCACTCTTGGTGAAGATCTTTGCATACTCTCTGGCCACAAGAGTACTACCAAGTGACTGGAAGGTGGCAAATGTTATTTATTTGTTCAAGAAGGGGAGTACGGATAATCCTGGGAATTATAAATCAGAGAGTCTTACTTCAGTGGTGGGCAAATTATTGGAGACGATTCTTAGAGACAGGACTTATGAGTATTTGGAGAAGCATAGTCTGTTTAGGGATAGTCAGCATGACTTTGTGAGAGGTAAATCATGCCTCATGAGCCTGATTGTGATAAAGTGCTTTGACAGGCTGGTGATGAAACATATCAACTCCTGCCTGAGAAGTGACTTGGATCTGTTCTAATTTGCCTAGAACAACAAGTCTACAGCAGATGCCATTTCATTGGCTCTTCACATAACCTGGCAACATCTGGACAGTGAAGATGCATACATCAGGATGCTTTTTAATCAACGACAGCTCAGCATTCAATACCATCATCACCTCAAACTAATCAACAAGTTTCAAGACCTTAGCCTCAATACCACCTTGTGCAATTCGATCTTCAATTTCCTCACTTGCAGACTTCAGTTTCAAATGGTAAAAACATCTCCTCAATCTCCATCAGCATAAGGTGCACCACAAGGCTGTGTGCTTATCCTCCTAGTCTAATCACTTTATACTTATGAATTTAGGCTAAGCCCTAACTCCAATGTTATAGTTAAGTTTGCTGATGACACTACTGGCATTACTGAATCAAACGTGGTGACAAATCAGCATATAGGAGGAAGCTCGAAAATCTGGCCGAGTGGTGCCTGAACTCAATGT
The DNA here is from genome assembly GCF_030144855.1 of Hypanus sabinus. Classification (NCBI taxonomy): domain Eukaryota; kingdom Metazoa; phylum Chordata; class Chondrichthyes; order Myliobatiformes; family Dasyatidae; genus Hypanus; species Hypanus sabinus. The sequence goes on from NC_082709.1 coordinate 73,828,759, forward strand.
CAACAAGACCAAAGAGTTGATCAGTATGTTGGTGTGTTGGCCTTCATTAGTCAGAGGATTGAGATAATGATGTAGCTCTCTAAAACCCTGGTTAGACCACTCTTGGAATGTTGTGTCTAGTTCTGGTCGCCTCATTATTGTAAGGATGTAGAAGCTTTAGAGAGAGTACAGAAGAAATCTACCAGAATACTGCCTAGACTAGAGGTCATGTCTTATGAAAATAGGTCGAGCGACCTCTAAAGGCCAATTTATACATCTGTGTCAAATCTACGCCATATGGCATAGCCACATACCCTATGCCTTAGCCTGACACACACCTCCCCAAAAATGTTACTACACGTCGTAGCAACGGAGACCGCAACAACTATGATTGGTCCACTTAGTAGCATCGCATTTCCGGTTGCTTGACACCAGTTCATAGCTACCCGTTACAGCCTGTTGACTTCCACCTGAAGCTAAACCTCGAATGGTGATTGCCAGTGTCTGAGTAACATCTATAAGCATGCTATGTGTACACAGATGCAAAATAAATGGTTGTAGACAATAAACCACATTGGAGGAAAGTTTAGGGGGAGGATATGAAAGATGCTTTTTTAAAAACACAGTGAATAGTGGTTTCAGGGATGGTGGTAGAGGTAGATACATTAGGGGCATTAAAGAAACTCTTAGAGAGGCACATGAATGATAGAAGCATGGAGGGGGAAGGATCTTAGGATGGAAGGTGGGGTTATGTAGGATTACATGTAGGAGGGAAGGATCTTAGAGTCAGTTAAAAGACTGGCACAACAGTGTTACCTAAAGGGCTTATACTGTGCTGCAATGTTCCAACTGCTCTTTTTTTTGCCTTGTACCATTATCTTTCCATGCCATCAAACCACAGAATGTCTTACAATCCAAGCCATACAGCATCCAAATAGCCCCTTTGGCCCACCACATCCAGGCGTTCATCAGGTACCCAGCTATACTAACCCCTCCTACCAGCACTTAACCTATAGCATTCTATGCTTCAGCAATTCAAGTACTTACCTAGATATATACTGTTTGAGTACCTGCTTCCACCACCCCCTCAGTCAGGGTGTTCCAGATTCCAGTGAAACCTTTTCCCCTGATGATGGTGTTAAAAGCTTGAGGACATAGATTTAGAATACGGAGAAAAAATTTCTTACTATCTACCACGACCTTGCCTCTCAAAAATCTTGCTTACCTCTATCAGTTCCCCTTCAACTCATTTGCTCTAAGGAAAATAAATCCAACTTGTCTAGTCACACTTGACAAATGGTGAGAATTGCCAGCAATTTCTAATATTATTTCAGCTCTATTGTTCACCTGGTTCACAGTACTGTGCCTGACATCTTTCCTTATTGATGGCGGCGTCGATGGAAGACTGTGGTGCTGTCGGGGAAAAGAACACAGTTCACTAGCTTCTCCTGGAAGCTGATGGACTTTCCTGTCAAAGAAAAATACAGGATTTATTAAGCACCATTTCAAATTTACTCAGTGCCTTTATAATGCTGTTGATATGTCCCTGTCCAGGAACACGAGCAATGTTCCATCCAATGGACAATTTAGGAATGAGAAGTTGCAAATAATGACCCCAATGCTGTGTGTTGTTCAGCACGAGAAACTGGCTGGAAATATCTTTGGAGTATAGCAAGAGTAACATTGTTCAGTTGGGAGAAAGATTTTACTTGTTTAAAGTAGGACAGTCAGTCTTATATATTTTCTTTTACATTTCATTTAAGGTAAAATGCAAGCAGAATCACACAAAAATAGAGATTTTTTAGAATTTAAAAATTCTTTTCAATATTTTATTAATTTCACATAGAAGAATACTATGTACTCGGTACTATACTATTTTTTTTATTCAAAATTTAAAATTCTATCTCAGTGTTTTTGTAGTGTGATGCTACTCTCCAGCAGTTTTAGTGACTTGTCTTCAAGTACTTAGCAGTATTCCTGCTGCATAATGCCACTGAAGCAATGCTTGCAAACACACAAATGTATTTCAAGACCAACAAAAATAACAGATAACTTGGCTTTGTTACACATCAAGCTATACTTACTTTTGCTTTATCTTGTCAAATTCACACACTTTCCTTTCATTCCCACGGATCTCCTTCCTCAGTTCTTGGTCAACATCTAACAAAATTAGTAACCAAAAAGCACCATGAATCTGCATCTTTAGGCCAGATCATCCCTGTAAGAAGTTGCTTTAATTACACAATGAATAGTCAAAGGTGCACATCTAATGTGCTAAATTATATAAAGCATTGAATCTCACTAATTACATTTTCCTTGTTTGACTTATGTTAAAATTGTCACTGGAAGGTCAATGTGACAAAATATAGAGAAAAATGTCAACACTAAATGGAAACATTCCGATCAAGACAATTCTAAGGAATACTGAGATAGAATTAATCATAATTTATTGTAAAAATAATACAGATATACAGTTAAGTGTGAAATACACAATGGTTCTAAAATTTGCTAATGATGCTTGGACATAGTAACAAAATACAGCATTACAATTTATGTTAAATCAGCATGACTAAGATTTTTACTAGGTTGTGAATTGAATTGAATTTCAGTTTATTGTCATTTAGAAACCACAAATACAAAGCAGTTAAAAAAATGAGACAACTCCTCCAGAATGATATCACAAAAGCATATGACAAAACAGACTACACCAGAAAATCCACATAACGTTTGGCAATCCCCAATCCAGAGTCCGGAGAGGCTGCTGTGTATTAATATCACACTACCATCTTAGTGTGTTCCCTGGAAAGGAGCTCCAAACCCAGCAGACAAAGCAAGTGATCCCCACCCATTTTCTTTCAAAGAAAGCAGGAAACCCAGTATTTTCCCAACTCCATGGGCTTCTTACAAATTTTCCAAATAGTCCTTGCTCGGTTTTATTCATGACCAAAAATGGCTTTCACTAGTCCATTCAACACACACAAAATTCTGGAGGAACTCAGCAGCATCTGCAGATTTTCTCTTGTTCACCAGCCCATTACTGTGCCTCAATACAGAACCTGGCTCCCATGCCTTTATTCTAGACTGAGACAACGTGTCCAAGGGAACTATCTTCCAAACCAAATAAATAGCCTATGATTGGAAAGGAGCTTCAAGGGATCATAGTGGAAATGGAGGTGAAAGGCAAAAGATAATGGTAAATCTAGGCAGAGGGAAACAAAGATTAGGACTATAGGAAATAGAATAAAAACAACATAGGAACAGGCTCTTCAGACTGTCATGTCTACACTGAACATGATGCCAAACTAAATTTTGTCTGCCTGTACATGATCCATATCCCTCCATTCCCTGCAAGTCTATCTAAAATGTCTCCTAACACACTATTATATTCCTCTCACTAAAATGTATGTCTTCTAACATTTCCATCTTGGGAAAAAGATTCTGACTGCATATGCCAGCTATTTGAATCTGTCCACGTTTGTTACAAATGCTGCATTTCCAGTTAATGGTTTTGCATCACAAATGAGAAAAGATGAAGATATTGAGGGATACAGATTAAATGGGTTGTGAAGAAAAGGTCTGTGGATGAAATCCTGAAGACTAAATGAGAGAAGGGAAAAGGTTAGGAAATGCAAATGGAGTCTTAAGGAGGTACTCAATATCAGGTAGAGATTTGGCTTCTATTTTTCTTTTGCTCCTGTTTCTCTCCATTAATGCTGCTCTACATAAATGCTTTCTGCAAAAAGATGAATCTCAAGGATTTATATACTTTAAACTTTTCCGTTTCAGGCTTGCAGCATCTGCTGTGTTTTGAAATTAGTTATTACGATACAATTACAATTAGTTATTACAAAGTTCAATGGAACAATACCCTAACAGGGAAGACAGTGGAACAAAAATGGCAGGTATTTCTGGGAATAATGCAGAAGGTGCAGGATCGGTTCATTCCAAAGAGGAAGAAAGATCCTAAGGGGAGTAAGGGGTGGCCGTGGCTGACGAGGGAAGTAAAGGGCAGTATAAAAATAAAAGAGAAGAAGTATAACATAGCAAAGATGAGCAGGAAACCAGAGGACTGGGAAGCTTTTAAAGAGCAACAGAAGATAACAAAAAAGGCAATACACCAAGAAAAAATGATGTACGAAGGTAAACTAGCCAAGAATATAAAGGAGGATAGTAAAAGCTTCTTTAGGTATATAAATAGCAAAAAAATAGTTAAGACCAAAATTGGGCCATTGAAGACAGAAATGGGTGAATTTATTATGGGGAACAAGGAAATGGCAGACGAGTTGAACAGGTACTTTGGATCTGTCTTCACTAGGGAAGTCACAAACAATCTCCCAGATGTAATAGTGGCCAAAGGAACTAGGGTAAAGGATGAACTGAAGGAAATTTATATTAGGCAAGAAACGGTGTTGGATAGACTGTTGAGTCTGAAGGCTGATAAGTCCCCAGGACCTGATGGTCTGCATCCCAGGGTGCTTAAAGAGGAGGCTCTAGAAATCGTGGACGCATTGGTAATCATTTTCCAATGTTCCATAGATTCAGGAACAGTTCCTGCTGATTGGAGGGTGGCTAATGTTGTCCCACTTTTCAAGAAGGGAGGGAGAGAGAGAAAGGAATTGTGGACCGGTTGGCCTGACGTCAGTGGTGGGAAAGATGCTGGAGTCAATTATAAAAGAGGAAATTATGATACATTTGGATAGCAGTAGAAGGATTAGTCTGAGTCAGCATGGATTTATGAAGGGAAAATCTGCTTGACTAGACTTCTGGAGTCTTTTGAGGATGTAACTATGAAAATGGACAAGGGAGAGCCAGTGGATGTACTGTGCCTGGACTTCCAGAAAGTTTTTGATAAAGTTCCACATAGGAGATTAGTGGGCAAAATTAGGCACATGGTATTGGGGGCAGAGTGCTGACATGGATTGAGAATTGGCTGGCTGACAGGAAACAAAGAGTAGTGATTAACGGATCCCTTTCGAAATGGCAGGCTGTGACCAGTGGGGTACCGCAAGGTTCGGTGCTGGGACCGCAGCTGTTTACAATATACATTAACGATTTAGATGAAGGGATTAAAAGTAACATTAGCAAATTTGCTGATGACACAAAGCTGGGTGGCAGTGTGAAATGTCAGGAGGATGTTATGAGAATGCAGGGTGACTTGGACAGGTTGGGTGAGTGGGCAAATGTATGGCAGATGCAGTTTAATGTGGATAAATGTGAGGTTATCCATTTTGGTGGCAAGAGCAGGAAGGCAGATTACTACCTAAATGGAGTCGTTAGGAAAAGGGGAAGTACAACGAGATCTAGGTGTTCTTGTACATCAGTCAATGAAAGCAAGCATGCAGGTACAGCAGGCAGTGAAGAAAGCTAATGGCATGCTGGCTTTTATAACAAGAGGAATTGAGTATAGGAGTAAAGAGGTCCTTCTGCAGCTGTACAGGGCCCTGGTGAGACCCCATCTGGAGTATTGTGTGCAGTTTTGGTCTCCAAATTTGAGGAAGGACATTCTTAATATTGAGGGGGTGCAGCGTAGGTTCATAAGGTTAATTCCTGGAATGGCAGGACCATCATATGTTGAAAAATTGGAGCGACTAGGCTTGTATACACTGGAATTTAGAAGGATGAGAGGGGATCTGATTGAAACATATAAGATTATTAAGGGATTGGACACACTGGAGGCAGGAAGCATGTTCCAGCTGATGGGTGAGTCCAGAACTAGAGGCCACAGTTTAAGAATAAGGGGTAGGCCATTTAGAACAGAGATGCGGAAAAAAATTTTCACCCAGAGAGTGGTGGATACGTGGAACGCTCTGCCCCAGAAGGCAGTGGAGGCCAAGTCTCTGGATGCATTCGAGAGAGAGTTAGATAGAGCTCTTATAGATAGCAGGGTCAAGGGATATGGGGAGATGGCAGGAACGGGGTACTGATTGTGTATGATCAGCCACGATCACAGTGAATGGCGGTGCTGGCTAGAAGGGCCGAATGGCCTACCCCTGCACCTACTGTCTATTGTCTATTCCTTTCACAACTTTATGAAATTATATTAGGTCTCCCCTGAGAAAATAAGGCTGTCCACCCTTTCCCTACAGCTTAAAATGACTCATCCAGGCAACATTCTGCAACCTTTTCAAATTCTATATGCCCTTCATGTAATGCTTGAGCAACCAGAATTGCACACAATGAGAATTTGCACACAAACTAGTATCAAAAATTTAGAATGCCAAAAACTTCTGCTCAAAAGCAATTAACAAAGAACAAGAAGCAGGAGCCCAATAAGAACAAAATAAGAAGCTTCAACACCTGTTGGCTCATCACAACTACAGGTTGTAAATCAATCTCAGAAGATGAAAGTTAGGCAGAGAGCCCTAAAATATAGTGGAGATTTAGCAACAGTAGGATTTAATTTCTAAAAATACATCAAATGTTCTGAAAATCTTCAGCAAGTTTCTCTCCAGAGGCTATCTAAACTACTTCATATTTTCTTATTAAATTTCAGATTTCCAGTATTTGTTTTTATAGATTTCTTTTTCTATATTATAGATGATATATGACATTAACATTGAGAAGAGCAGACTTCACTGGTTCTGATCAGATGGTTTAGTTAGAATTGTTGGATGATTAGATGTTAATATCAGTCATCTTAGATCCCCGAAGATACCTTTACTTTAAAATCTTTTTATTATTATTATCCAAAATAACAAGAGTACATCGAAGTAAGTATAACATTTACAATGTCTGAAAGGGAAAAAAAATATTAAGGTTTGAAAAATATGGTGACACAAAAAAAAGAAAGAAAAAACCTACTAAAGCAAGAAAAAGGTGAAAAAAAAACCCATTAGGTGTTCAACCTCGGAGCCATGCGTCATACAAAAAGCTTCAAAAGATGAAACATCAAACTGCCAGCAAAAAAAAATTATACCAAAATTTACAATTAGATTGTGGAGGAAATCTACCAATGAACTCAAATGGTAGTAACGAGCAAATGAACCTCATCTTTTCTCAAAATCAAACATAGGTTCGAAGGTTCAACTTCCAATTTTCTCCAAACTAAGGCATAACATCACTTGAGAGAACCATTGAGACAGAGTGGGAGCCAACGTCAGCTTCCATATCTCTGAAGATTCCAATATGAACTGCAGGGGAACCATTCTTCCTTCCAAGTCCAGGCTTTCAATATATACAAGAGATAGAGAATTACATAGAAATACGTGGCAGACTACGGGAAGATCTGTACCAACAAATGTAAGCTTAGACTCACCCAATTTTAAATCCGCTCTTGATAAAGGGTGCCAAGAATTGGGGTCACGAAGATCAGTCAGGGAGGAAGAAAGTTCCTTAAAGGAGGGAGATGGATTAGTAATGTCTAATATAAACAAAACATAATAATCTATTACTGCGTTGTAAAAATAAAGATTCTGGATAGTCAAATACACTAAAATGTTAACTTAATCAATGTTTTTCCATATTTTCCCACCTTGTTTATCCCCTAAATTGGGCAATAATTTACGTACAAAAGCAATGCACAATGCAAATCATTAGTTACTGGCTGAAGAGAAAGAGTTAACTTGCGAGATGTGAAATACCACATTAATAATTAAAAGACTCCTGTCACGTGGTGAATGGACTCAAAAAAGGACATCACCTCTGTAATTTTCATAAATGCTGTTTATCTGCCCATTAAAGAACAAAATTTATGGTGCTACTGTAAGTAGTCCAGAACTCAGGAGAATACAGGAGGGTAGGGTTCACTGCTACCCAGTACATCACGTTATGATGTTAAGTGCCTTGCTTGTTCTCACATACCCTTCTCCTCAAGAGGTCAACAGCTGCGCTGCTATACGGAAGGTGATGGTAAAATTCATCAACAAGATCTAATCACTGAGAGATAATTCCTAGGATATGTAAAGATACCACCAATACCTTCTCTGAAAATCCTTTATTAAATGCAATGGAATGATAAGTCAGCCAATGTCAGCATCTTCTGTCCGGTCAACATCTCCAGAATGAGGCCCTAATTACACCACGGCTGTATTGGACAAGCCTTGTCGCTTGTATATCACTGATTCTTGAAACAGACACTAATCTAAATCACATCATAGGACAATATAACAAGGCTGACAATAGACAAGATTCAAAGACATGCTCTGTGCCCCCATGGAAAAGAAATGCAACATCTCTACTGACTGTTGGGAATTTCTGGCCCATGGTCGCTTAGTGGGGAAGTTCATTCAGGATGGTTCAAGTACATCAAGTCCAAGATTCAAAAAACATTAACTTTACATTTATCTAAGGATGCAGCAAAAAACTTAAGAAGCTAGAACAAAATTAATGCAGGTTATGGCTAGCTACTTGGAATGATGCAAGTCAGATGCTGAGACTCTCAGTTATTAACCAGATCCTCAAGAAGCTTGACTGAATAAGGAACTAGAGGGAACACAAGAAGTATTTAAAACTACGAGGCATCCATCTATGAGGCTCGCATAATTCACGGACATGATCTTCCCTGAACAGCAGTTACACTGAAGTAACAGAGAGGCTCTTCATATCATAAGGGATAGCTGTGGAGAAACAGCTCCAATACCCTCCCCATGGATCTCCTCTACAAGTTATAACTTTATAGTTACAGTATTACAGACAATACATTTATCATGATGGTTTCCTTTGACTATCTTAACTATTTTCAAAAAATTAGGCATGACTGATCACATCACTGACCTGTTTCGATGGTTGTTTCGAATTCCTCTGCACTGAGGATGTGAATTCTACTTGCATGACTTGGTAACCAAAAGGTGACACTGATTTTATATAGCTGACAAATGTTGTTAAAGACTTCTTAATGGCATTCACAAAGTCATCTAGAAAACAAAGAACAATTTTTCTTCTGGTGACTGAATTTTGCTCCATTTCCCTCTTCTGACCATGTTTGCTTGCCAAGACAGACTGAAGGTATATTGCAGGGCCCCAGCTAAAGCCTGCAGTTCATTGAAAGGTTGTTCAAAGTTCTAAATAAACTATTAAAGTACGGTGGATTCTTGTTAATTGGGTCAGCTACTAATTTGGGACAACTCTTAAAGTTAACAAAAATCAAGAATACTGCCGGAATTCCCTTTGCCACTTAATTGGGGCAGGAGACTTCTGAACAGGTTCTAACTAGCGTCAGTTGCATGTACATGTGGCCCTTAGACGCTACACTAGCTTAGAGTGAACAGTTTTTAAATAGCATCTATGTTCAAAAAGCTGTGTTCATTGTCACTGATAGTTGACGAGAAATAAGTAGTAAGACAATTCCAAACTATTTTGCTCACTGTGATTTCAAGCATTTAGGCTTGGAGATGCCAGAAACAATTGGGAGTGAAAATGTAACAACTTCACTAGTTCAACAAGTTAGGAACTAAACATTCATCTTGAATGTTACAATGAAAATGAAGATTTGGAAGATGCAATATTGATATTATTATATGAAGGAAGTATTGTGTCTGCACTCGGTGTCTGTGCTGATTTTGTTCATTGTGTGCACTGGATGAATTCCTCCTTCAATAACCATTAGGAACTAACACACAGTTTTATAGTACTGTAGTACTATTAGTAGTGCTCTATATTTTAATTAAATACATAATTTATTACTCATTTGTCTTTCTTAACTATTTCCATGAAACTCTAGCTAATTGGGGCAGTCACTTAAGGGGCCAAAATGCACTGGTGCAAACTCTGTGCAAATACAAAAAGAAAGAAAAACCAAAACAACAACAACAACGACGACGATAGATAGATAGATATCAAGAATATGAGATGAAAACTCCTTAGAACCGATCAATGTTTGGCAGAGTGAAGTTGAGTGAACCTGATATTTCAAAAGCTTGATGGTTGAGGGGTAATAACTGTTCCTGAACCTTGTGGTGTGGGTCCCACCTTCCGGATGGCAGCCACGAGAAGAGAGCATGGTCTTGATGATGGATGCTTCTTTCCAGTGATACTGTTCCATGTGGATGTGCTCAATGACGGGGAGGGCTTTGCTCGTGATGAACTGGGCTGTATCCACTACTTTTGGTAGGCTTTTCCATTCAAGGGTATTGGTGTTTCCATACCAGACCATGATGTAACCAGTCAATATACTCTTGTATCTATAGATGTCCGTCAAAGTCTTAGATAACATGCTGAATCTTTGCAAACTTCAGAGTCATTGCCATGCCTTCTTTGTAATGGCACTTACATGCTGGACCCAGGATAGATCCTCTGAAATTATAATGCTGAGGAATTTAAAGTTGTTGACCCTCTCCACCCCTGATCCCCTGTGGAGAACTAGCATTTGGATTTCCAGTTTCCTCATCCTGCAGTCAATAATCAGCCCTTTGTTTTAATTGACAATGAAAACAACCATTCCACCAGATTTTCAATTTCCCTCCTATATATTGATTTGTCACCACCTTTGACTTGGCCAGTGACAGTAGTGTCATCAGCAAACTTGATCCAGCTGTACAAGGAGGTATTGAGGCCTAAGTTTTGGAGCTTATTGTTTACTTTTGAGGGGTTGAGAGCATTAAATGCAGAGTTGTAGTCAATGAAGAGCACCCTGATGTATGCATCTTCAGATGTTCCAAGGTTGAGTGGAGCCAATAAAATAAAATGATATGATAGCAAATGGGAGCCACCTTCCTGGAGATGAAAAACCACATTGGCACAATAGCTTCCTCACTCATTGCACACAACTAAGCGGGTGCACTATTGCACCCACCATTTTAATGATACTGGGGTTCCAATGCACAGTGTCACTATTTTCATATTTTACTGACTGAAAGACTCAATTTATATCACCTACACATTTTGGACTAACCTAATCATCAACCTTCCCAGCATTGTGATCCAAGTGACTTTGACCATGGAGTACTGATGCGAGACAGTGTGGTTTGAGTATCTCAAAAAACTGCCCCTGCCATTGTAAATACAGTGGATTCTGGATAGTTGAGCCATCGGTTAATTGGGACACTTAAAGAAGAAAATATAATCATTTATTCTGGGACATTAGCTACTTAATTGGGACAGGACAGTGTTGTTAAAGTTTGTAACTAATGTCAATTGTGTGCACTTGCATGGCTGTTAGACACTACACTGTACTTAGAGTGAACAGTTTATAAATAGCGTCATTTGCTTTAGTTTGTGTTCAAAAAGTAGTAATTTTTGTCACTGATAGTTGGTGAGACATAAACAACAAGGCATTCAGAATTAATTTGCTCACTGCAGTTGCAAGCATTCAGGCTTGGAGATACTAGAAACAGCTGGGAGTGAAAATGAAATGATTTCACAACTTCAAGCAGCTAAGAACTACTAAGAATTTGAAGGTATTGACAATCATCTTGAATGTTGAAATCAAAATGAAGATTCAGAGGATGCAATCATCAAAAGCATTATATGAATGCAGTCCACTATCTGCACTAGGCATCTGCACTGACTTTTTTTAAATTTACAGGTTAATCCAAAAAACACGGTAGAATACACTGGATGAATGCCTCTGTTGATAATTATTAGGAACTAATACAGTTTTATAGTACAATAGTAGTATGAGTAGTATCCTAATTTGTTCTGTATTTTATTTAAATACATATTTTTTACTCAGTTAAGGGGTAGTTTGTCTTTTTTATATTTTTTAACTACTTCCATGGAACTTCAGCTAGTTGGGGCAACCACTTAATTGGGCCAAAATGTACTGGTCCTGATTAATCCACCAATTCCATTAATCCTATTCCTTAGAATCTTCTCTAATATAATTTCCCTACTGCCAAAATAAGGCACTCGAATCTGTAGTTACCTGACTTATCCCTGCAGTCATTCTTAAAAAAAGAAATTAATAAACATGTCTTTCACCAACTGACCTGCACCTAGCTTTCTATTATACCAACATTATTCAGTGAAAGACGTGCAAACAATACTGTAAACATTATGGTGCAGACTTATCCACATTTGTTCTGCATCTTAAGAGAAATATTTATACCAATAGTGCATGTTGAAGTATAATACAGCAGCTCAAAAGGAATACTCATGAGTGGCCACTTTAGTAGGTACCCCTTGTGCTAATAAACTGGCCAATGAGTGTACATTCATGGTCTTCTACTACTGTAGCCCATCCACTTCAAGGTTTGGCAACTTGTACATTCAGAAATGCTCTCCTGCACACCACTGTTGTAATGTGCGGTTACTTGGGTTACTGTCGCCTTCCTGTCAGCTTGAGCTCGTCTGGCCATTCACCTCTGACTTCTTTCATTAACAAGGCATTTTTAAAAATTTTTTTTTTTTAAAAACACAAAGAACTGCTGCTCACTGGATGTTTTTTCCTGTTTTTCACACCATTCTCTGTAAGCTCTAGAGACTGTTGTAAGTGAAAATCCCAGATCAGCAGTTTCTCAAACCACCCCATCTTGCACCACAATCATTCCATGGCCAGTCACTTACATCACATTTCTTCTCCATTCGGATGTTTAGTCTGAACGATAACTGAACCTCTTAACCATGTCTGCATGCTTTTAGGTATTGAGTTGCTGCCACATGATTGGTTGATTAGATATTTGCATCAACAAGCGGGTGTACAGCTGTACCAAACAAAGTGGCCACTAAATGTAGCTCAAAACAGTATTGCTTCATTTCAAACGATGAACAAACCATTATTCTAGCCTTCCAAAGCTCCAATATCCTCCTAAACAAAACTAATGCAAGATTCTCCTTCTTAGCATGTAGTACCCAGCTTCCCAGTAATCTTCCAAGCCTATGTAGCTACTGGTCATACTCTTCCCCTGTAATACAATCTCAGTTCTCTTCTCCTACATCCACCAGTGGATTGCTGGCAACTGCAATAAGCCTAAATTCTCTGGAGCTTCTTCCCAAACCATTTATTCTTTCTTAATGTTTTTAAATGCTCCCATTTTATTTCATTTGTAATCACAACTTGTATTCTCCGAATCTTTTCACACTCACTCCATTTTTGTCCTGCATCTAGCAAAATACTTCTTTCCCCTGAAAAGGGACAGCTAAAGAAAAAACAAGATCTAATAACATTTCAGTTATCTTAATTCAACTTTTGGAGTGGGACTGGTGCATCTCTAGTGGCCAGATTTCAATCCTGGCCTCTGATGATATCAGTGTTGGTTTATGCTGGCTCCATGTGACCATGCAAATTTCCTTTAGATACTCTGAATCCTCTCACATCTCTAAATATATGCAAATTATTAAATAAATTGGCCTGTGTAAATTATCCCTAGTCTGTTGGTGAGCAACACAAGTATGCTATGAGTGGGAGGACTGGAGTTGATGGCAACATAGGGAGAATAAAATGGGATTAGTGTCAGATTTGTGTAAACGGGTGTTTGACGTTTGGCGAGTACTAAATGGGCCAAAAGGCTTCTGCCTGTGCTGTATGACTATGTCTTATGTGAAATGTCAGTATGAAACTTAAATCAACAGATATTAGACAGAGTTACTGTGATATTAACTCATTCCACATGGCTATGATTTCAATTTATACTAATTATTCACTCTGTCCAAAATTGTTCTCCTATCTGTTCAGTAAAGGTTCCACACATTGTGAAAACAGGTAATATTTGAGCCAATTTACCACAAAGGCAAAGAAGCAAGCAAACAAACAAACAGTTTTTGAGCCAGAGAGGGGGAAATGACATTTTTTAAATTAAATATAGCCACTAAATACACTGAGAATCTGTGTGATCTGTGACCTAAACCACATTCCTTTTTCTCACATTATTTCACAATTTTGATGAATATAAAATCCATCAATCTCAAATTTAAAGTTGACAATCAAGTTCCAATTTTTAATTACTCTCTTTGCAATTGAACTGCTCATGGAATCCTGGGTATGGCCAAACCAGGCCTTTGTTTAAGTATAGATGAAAAACTGGTTATACAACATAGTTAGCTTAATAAAAGATATTAACATAAAAAATCTTACCCAGCTTTTGCCTCTTTACTGATATCCATTCAGTTTCATCATCGGAAGCCTGGACACTAGAGCAAGAGACAATATTCAGAAATTTTCTTAGCCATGACTTCCCCTCTACTGCAGTAGACACAGTCCTTGGTACAGCTTATCTCATTTATTTTCTGCACTTCTACTTTCACCCTTTCTCCCTCTGGACAGGACAAGAACAGAGTTCCCCTGGCCCTTCCACATTTAACAAACTGCAGTTTCCCCCTACTCCAGACTGGACACATACTCCCTTCTCTGTATTTTGAGGAGATCTCTTTTCGCCATTCTTGGACGCAGACAGCGATTCACCTGCATCTCTTTCAATCTAGGGTATAGCATTGAGTGCTCACATTGTGGCCCCCTTTGTATTGGCAAAATGAAGCATAATTTGGGCAATCACTTTATGGATCATCTGCACTCAGGATGCAGGAATGACCTTGAGCTTCCATTGTCTGCTGCTTTAATTCTCCATCCCACTCCTACTCTGATTTATCTGCTTGCGGCATCTTGCACTGTTAAAATAAGACCCAATGCAAACCCAAGGAACAACACTGACCAAGGTAACATATAACCCATATGTAACCTAGCCTGCTGCTGCTGTTATAGAGGCACTCAAAACAAATACAAGCAAATGGGACCAGCTCAGGAAGATACCTTCTTCAGCATGAGCGGGTTGAGGCAAATGACCTGTTTCTGACAAACACCTCATCTTCCATCAAGACACAATAAAGCCTTTTGGACACAGCTTTAGATATCATAAACAGAAAACATTTTGCAGATGCTGGAAATCCAGAGAAACAGAGTCTTGATGAAGGGTCTCAGCCAGCAATGTTGGCTCTTCATTTCTCTTCATAGATGCTGCCTGAACTGCTGAGTTCCTCCAGCATCTTGTGTGTTACTATATCATGTTTTTGTTTTCTCCTGTCTATACAAGAACTGTTTCTACCTGCCATCCTTTCTTTCTTCTCTGTGCATATTCTAGCCTATTGGGCAACTCCCACTGTCAAAAACCACAAAAGTAACATTACATAAAGATAATGACTTAACCTTACCCTTCATTTTATCCGACAAATTACCTTTGTTTCATCCACATTTTGCAGATGTATGGACTCACTTATGTATTTTTGTCAGGTTTGATAGGAGTACTTCATTTGAAACTTTAACTGGTTCTCAATCCACAGATGCTGCCTGACCTGTCCAGCTTTTCCAGTGCTTTCTGTTTATTTTCGTTCCTCATGCTGACTCAGTTTTGCTTAATCCTACTCACTAAGTCGAACTACTGGGCAAATTCCATTACCTTATCTGTTACACAGATCAAACAGCTTAAGCTTAATGTGCTGATGCAGGGTTTCCACCCAAAATATCAAAAATTACTTCCCCACCCAACAGTTGCTGTTCAACCTGCTGAGTTCTTCCAGCAGTTTTTTTTTGCTCTAAATTCTGGCATTCGTTGGTCTCTTATGTCTTCAGCTTAAGGTGCTGTTAACTAAATAGTCATTAAGCCATTTCAACACATCCTATCACAAACAAATCCCGCTCCTTTCTCCTCTACTGAAAACTGGTTCTTTCTGGTTCTGATGATGGGTTGCAGACCCAAATTGTTGACAGTTCTCTTTCCATTGATGGTGCCTGACCTGAGATTTTACATCATTTTAAGTTTTTAATTCAGCAAACTACTTCCAAAAGAAAAACTTCAGTTTTAAGAATAGTCAGAGCTTTTCCTCTATACGAACTGTTTAGTCAGAGGACCATATTCTTCAGAAAATCGTATTTGGCATGCTTACTTATTTACTACTTCAGTGCTCATATCCATCTGTAATTTGGTTTTAAAAAATTGCCTGCAGGCAGTTGAATAAGTAGTCATGATAGTCCTTATGAATATAAGATAATAAACCATAAAAGCAGAATTAGGCCATTTGGCCCATCGAATCTGCTCCACTATTCCATCATGGCTGCATTATTATCCCTGTGAACCCCATTCTCCTGCTTTGTCCCCATAAACTTTGCTGCATTGACTAACCAGGAAACTATCACCTCTGCTTTAAATATACTTAATGATTTGGCCTCCACAGCTGTCCACGGCAATGAATTTCACAGATTTACTACCATCTGGCTAACAAAATTCCTTCTCTCCTCTGTTCTAAATGGACGTCTGAGGCTGTGCCCTCTAGTCCTAGACTCACACATATCCTCTCCACATCCACTTTGTGTAGGCCTTTCGATATTTGATAGGTTTCACTGAGTTACCCCATCATTCTTCTAAACTCCAGTGAGTACAGGCCCAGAGCCATCAAATGCTCCTCATATGTTAACCCTTTCATTCTCAGAATTATTCTTCTGAACCCACTCTGGACCATCTCCAATGCCAGTACATCTATTGTCAGATAAAGATAGTGTTCAGTTTATTATTATTTCCTCTTTTATTATTGTACAGTTAGGGCAATTCAGATGCCAGGCAGGATAGTGGAATGCTCCTCTTGTGGGTTGTGGGAAGGTAGTGAGACCTCCAGTGTCCCTGACGACTTCACCTGCAAGAACAGCATCCAGTTGCAGCTTCTATAACACTTTGTGTTAAGAGCTGAAGCTAGATCTGGATGAACTCCTAAGGTGCAGGACACAGGAAACTGGGTGACAGTCAGAAGGGTGATAGGAGTTAAACAGCCAGTGCAGAGTCCCCCTGTGACCATCCCTCTCGTCAACAGGTAGAAGACTTTGGATACTGTTGGTTGTATGGCCTAGCTGAGGAAAGTGACAGTGGTCAGGTCTCTGGAACGGAGTCTTACTCTGTAACTCAGAAGGGAAAGGAGAAGAAGAGGCAAGCTGTGGTGATGAGATTTGTTAGTTAGGGGAACAGAAAGGAGGTTCTGTGAATGAGAATGAGATTCTTGTTTGTATGTTGCCTCCTAGGTGCCAAGGCTTAGTACACCTCAGATAGAGTCCACAGCATTCTGAAGTGGGAGGGTGAGCAGCCAGAGGTTATAGTCCACATTGGTACCAATGACATAGGTAGGAAGAGGGGCGAGGTTCTGCAAGTAAGTTCAGGGAGTTAGGTGCTAAGTTAAAGGACAGGACTACCAAGATCTCAGGATTGCTATCCATACCACATGCCCGTGAGGACAGAAACAGGAAAATCATACAGTTTAACATGTGGCTAAAGAGTTGGTGGAGGAGGGAGGGGTCCAGATTTTTGGATCATTGGGGTCTCTTCCAGGAAAGGTGGGACCTGTACAGAAGAAACAGTTTGTATCTAAACTGGAGGGGACTAATGCCCTTGTGGGAAGGCTTGCTAGTACTGCAGGAGGGATTTAAAATAGAGATGTAGGGGGATGGATACCAGAGTGCCAGAATAGATAGTAGAGAGGTTATGGAGACAGATATTGTTAAGACCTCAGACAAAGTCAGGATGCAAAAAGTTGAACATGGTGTGACTAATGTTCTCAGCTGTGTATATTTCAATGCAAGAAGTATTGTAGGAAAAGCAATGAGCTCATGGCATGGATCAACACATGGAATTATGATATTGTTTGCTATTAATGAGACTTGGTTGCAGGAGTGGCAGGATGGGCAACTCGATGTTTCAGGGTTCAGTTGTTTTAGATATGATAGAGGGGGAAGGGATAAAACGGGGAGGGATGGTGTTATGCTAGTGAGGGAAAATGTCACAATAGTGCTCAGTCAGGACAGACTGGATAACTTTCTAGTGAGGCTTTACGAATGGAATTGAGGAATAAGGAAGGTATGACCACATTAATGGGGTTATATTATAGACCACCCAACAATCAGCGGGATTTAGAGGAACAAATTTGCAAAGAGATCACAGATTGTAGCAAGAAACACAAGTTTGTTTTTGTACATAATTTTAGCTTTCCATGTTGACTGGGACTCCCATACTGTAAAAGGACTAGATGGGATAGTGTTTGTCAAATGCGCTCAGGAAGGTTTCCTTAATCAGTACATAGAAGTCTCAATGAGAGAGTTTGCAATACTTGATCTCCTATGAGGGAATGAGACAGGGCGGGTGACAGAAGTTTGTATAGGCGACCACTTTGCATGTAGTGATCATAATGTTACTAGTTTCAAGGTAAATTGGGAATGTAATGGACAGTAAGAAAGACTATTAAAGCTTGCAGTGGGATCAGTACCAACTGGAAAAAAAAACGGGCTGAAAAATGGCAGATGGAATAAAATGCAGACAAGTGTGAGATGTTGCACTTTGGGAGAACCAACCAGGATAGGTCTTACACAGTGAGAGAGAGGGCACAGAAAAGTGAACAAAGAGAACAAAGGGATCCGGGAATAGAGGACCATAATTCATTGAAGATGGTATCACAGGTAGATAGGGTCATTAAGAAAGCTTTTGAGAATTGGCCTTTATAGATCAAAGTACTGAGTACACGAGTTGGGATTTTATATTGAAGTTGTATGATAGATTGGTGAGGCCTAATTGGGAGCATTGTCTGCAGTTTTGGTCACTTACCTACAGGAAAGATGTAAATAAAATTGGAAGAGTACACTCAGACCCTGCATAACGATAGCCTGCATAGCACTGATTCATTACAAAGCGGTTATTCTTTTTTTATTGAAATTGTTAAAAATGACAAAAAATTCATTCTAAACAACACTTAAAACTTCAAGAGCAACAGCCATTATAGTAAACACTTAATCAGCCAATGAGAGCCTGTTACATAGGTTCTGGGCCACTCACAGTTCACACTCTGCCTCCCACACGATAGGCTGAACAGCCCGTTTCAGTGCTGTAGCTTTCTATGACTCTAAGGGACCTAAAGCTGTTCACAATATTCCAAGTGTGTCTGACCAATGCCTTATGAAGCCTCAGCATCACATCCTTACTCTTATGTTCTATTCCCCTCTAAATTAATGCTAACATTGCACTTGCTGTCCTTACCACTGACTCCATCTGCAAGTTAACTTTTAGGGAATCTAGCACAAGGACTGCCAAGTCTCTTTGCACCTCCGATTTTTGAATTTTCTCCCTGTTTAGAAAATAGTCTATGCCTTTATTCCTTCTACCAAAGTGCAAAACCATATCTTCTACGCTATATTCAATCACTTTTTTGCCTATTCTCCTAACCTGTCAAAGCCCTCCTGCAGATTCCCTGCTTCCTCAGCACTACCTGCCCCTCCACCTATCATAGTATCATCTGCAAACTTAGCCAGAAAGCCATTAATTTTGTCATATAACCTGAAAAGAAGCAGTCACAAAACTGACCCCTGTGGAACATCACTTGGCACCGGCCACCAAACATAAAAGGGCCTCCTTTATTCCAACTCTTTGCCTCCTACCAATCAGCCAATTGTCTATCCATGCTGGGATCTTTCCTGTAACACCATGGATTCTTAGCTTGTTAAACAGCTTTTTGTGCGGGACCTTGTCAAAGGTCTTCTGAAATTCCAAGTAAACAATATCCACTAATTCTCCTTTGTCTATCTTGCTTGTTCCCCCCCACCCCCTAAGAGTTCTAACAAATTCGTCAAGCAAGATTTCCTCTTAAGGAAACCATGCTGACTTTGGCCAACTTTATCATATGCTTTCAAGTACCCCAAAACCTCATCCTTAATAAAGGACTACAGTACAACATCATCACACCACTGAAGTCAGGCAAACTGGTCTATAATTTCCTCTTTTCTGCCTTTCTCCCTTCTAAAAGATTGGAGTGACATTTGCAATGTATTTATTTCATTGCACATAATGTAGTTTAAACATAAACTTCTGAAGGCTTGGAGACACATTTACAGCGCTGTCTACTGAACATTAATTAATGTAACAGCAAAACTTGAAAAATAGCAACGAGTCTGTGTAGCAGTTTTGACTTTCTAAAGCACTTCACAGGTACATTTTCAAAAAACTAGACACAACTAATGACTGTCACGGTAGTTAGTTCCTAAACGGCAAATTATTGTAACATTGTTCTTTAAATCTCCACGACAAAAAAAAATGTGGAAAATACCATTCTAATTAGGGAGAAGCTTGCAAATGGAGTGAGGCCAAACTGCTAAAGTTTTGGGTCACAATCTGCTGCTCGGATGCAGAGGATTGCTCGTACTTGGGTATTCCCCTGTCTGTCACTTTCAGTTAGGTCTAAAATCCGACAAAAAGTTGATTAATACGCACACCATGACCTTGTGAGGTGCAACAACCAAGAATGCATGGGAATAGTCAAACGTGCAGGTATAGAAGCCATGGTTGATGGTTCGGCAGTGGTGGGTTACGTGTTTTTCTTATTATTTGGAACTCAAGTTACACATGACAATGGTTAGTAGTCCACAAGCCGCGAAGGAACAATAAGAGGCCCGAGGTCGTGAACTGCGGAGATACGCTTGGTTAACGCCCCCATACGTCCATGGGCCCGCCCGCTTCTCACACCCACCTCTCGTAGGTTCTTTTCAAAGGGCCGGTGCAGTTAGAATCGCTGGGTGGTGGAGGTTCCGGCCCGGGGGGGAAGAGCGAGGAGAAGTTGCCGCGGATCCATTGGTACATCGGAGCTGCAAGGCCCCAGGCCGCCCGTTGCCGTGGAAACAAAAGCAGACGCGCAGGCGTAGTGCGTTCTGGTGGCGGCGGGATGAAGCAACCTCGCAGACTTTATCTCGAGGTTACAGGCGCTGTGTGAAAATACAGACTCTGCTTTAGTTAATCTCGTTACCTTCCACGGTCAGTGAGTAACCTCAGGACACGAAGTTTAGTGTAGAGCCGCACTGCTGTGTGACATCCCAGCGTTTTCCTTCATTTTGTGGGCTGCTTACAGCCGCTTGTGTCCTTTACGGACTTTTAGAATGTTTTTAGACAGGAATATATATACACAGTACACCCAATGTAGTCTCGTTAAGGTTATTAATAATTGCAGGAAAACATTATTTGTATGCAAGCCCTTTTATAACGAGGGTGAAATGCCATTTTCTAATTGCTTAAATTCACCTGCATGTTGGCCTTTAGTAATGCAGATTTAAGAAAGGATATGCTGGCGTTGGAGAGGCTCCAGAGGAGGTTTACAGGAAGAAACGTAATGAAGGGGTCAGTTTATTAGAAGAGATTGATAGTTCTGGTCCTGTTCTCGCTGGAATGTGGAAAATTGGGGGGGGGGGGGCGGGGAAGTCACATATCGAACATTAAAAGGCCTGGATAGAGTGGATGTGGAGAAGATGCTTTCAATAGCGGGAGAGTCGTGGACTGGAGAGCACAGCCTCAAAACAGAAGGACGTCCCTTGAGAATAGTGGAATTTCTTTACCCAGAGAGCGGTGAATCTGGAATTCACTGCCATACGCTGTTGTGAAGGCCAAGCCATTGGATATATATAAAGCGGAGATTGATAGCTTGATTTGTAAGAACATCAAAAGTTATCGAGAGAAGGCAGGAAAATGGCTTTGAGAGGGACTAACTATCAAACAGCTGTGATCAAATGGTGGAGTAAACTATACAGGTTGAATAGGCTAATTCTATGTCTTATTGTCAGCCTTTTAACCTACTCTAAGATCAACCTAACCCTTCCATATAACCCTCAATTTTCTTATCCTTGTGCCTTTCTAAGAATTTCTTAAATGCACCTAATGTATCCGCTTCTACCACCACTCCTGGCAGGATGTTCCATACACCTGCCATTCTGTTAAGCACTTACCTGTGACATTCTTTCTCTCCCCCCCCCCCTACTTTCCACCAATTACCTTAAAAAATTATGCTCCCTTGTGTTACCCATTTCTGCTCTGGAAGAAAAAGTCTCTCTCTACGCCTTTTTATGTTTTCTACACCTCTATCAAGTCACCTCTCATCCTCCTTTGCTCCAAAGAGAAAAACCCTACTTACACAACCTATCTTCATAAAACTTGTCCTTTAGTGCAGGTGGAATCCTGGTTAATCTCCTCTGCACCCTCTCTAAAGATTCCATATTCTTCTTATGATGTGACCAGAACTGAACACAATATTCCAAATATGGTCTAATCAGGGTTTTATAGAGCTACAATATTACCTTGACTCAATCTTCTGACTAATAAAGGCCAACCCACCATATGCCTTCTTAGCAACCCTATCAACTTGTGCAGCAGCTTTGAGGGATCTGTGGACGTGGACCCCAGGATTTTTCTGTTCCTCTGCACTGCTAAACATCCTGCCATTACCCTGTATTCTGCCGTAACAAATTTCACAGCATATGACATTGATATTAATTCTGATTTAAATTTGACCTTCCAAGGTTGAACTCTGTGACTTCTCGATACAGCTCTGCATCCTGTCAATGTCCCATTACAACTTACAACAACCCTTCGCACTATCCACAACTCCACCAATCTTCGTGTCATCTGCAAACTTACTAAACTCTTCCACTTTTGTATCCAAGTCATTTATAAAAATCAGAAAGAGCAGGGGTCCCTGAACAGATGCCTCTAGAACATCTAGACCACCAGGCAGTTGACTCTCCATCTGTACCACCTTCTGCCTTCTATGGGCAAACCAATTCTGTATCAACATAGCCCTGTTTCCCTGGTTGCCATGCCTTCTGACTTTCAGAATGGGCCAACCATGAAAGAACCTTATCAAACACCTTAGTAAAATCCATAAACATCACCATCCGCTGCTCTTCATTCATCAATGTGTTTTATCACACCCTCAAATAATTCAATCAGACTCGTGTGGTACGACCTTCCTCTCACAAAGCAATGCTGACCATCCCTAGTCAGATATGCTTCTCTAAATACTCGTAAATCCTGTCTCTAAGAATTCTCTCCAATAAATTTGTCTCCCACTGTTCTATAATTCCCATGTTTATCCTTACTCCTTTTTCTTTGAACAAAGGAATAACATTTGTTACCTTCCAATCATCTGCTACTATTGTAGCCAGTGAGGACGCAAATATTGTCAAAGTCACAGCAATCTCTTCTCTTGTTTCCATAGTAACCTGGGGTATATCCCGTCCAGCACTGGGGACTTAGCTATGCTGATGTTTTTCAAAAGTTCCAGCATGTCCTCTTTCTTAACGTTGACGTGTCCTAGCATATCAGCATGTTTACACTGTTCTCATAAATGTCTCTCTTTTGGGTGGGTACTGAACAAAGTATTCATTAAGGATTCCCTTTACCAACTATAATCAGTCTTAAACCCACTGTGGCCATCCTTCTGTTTTTCATATATGCATGGAACGCCTTGGGCTTTTCCATAATCCTACTTGCCAAGGTCTTCTCATGCCCCCTTCTAGCTCTCCTACGTCCGTTCTTCAGCTCCTTCCTGGCTACCTTGTAACTCTCTAGAGCCCTGTTTAATCCTTGCTTCCTAAACCTTAAGTAAACTTCTTTCTTCCTGTTGATTACATGTTCCTCATCTTTTGTCAACCATGGTTCCTTCACCTGCCTCAACAGGACAAACCTACCCAGAACCCCATACAAATGCTCCCTAAGCAATGTCCATATTTCTGTTGTGCATTTCCTTAAGTACATCCATTCCAAATTTATGCTCCTCAGTTCCTGTCTAATAGCATGATAATTTGCCTTTCCACAATTAAATACTTTCCCATGCTATCTGCTCCTATCCCTCACCAAGACAACAGTTAAAGTCAAAGTTGTGGTTGCTGAATATTGTCACCGCAGTTAACTCTGATTGACTACATTACCTAAAATCAGTCTCCAACTGGATCTGCCTCCTTTTTGGAGAATATACATAGGATTAGATGCCACATATGCACAGAAACAGGCCACTGGCCAAATGGGCTCTCCCACCACTTGGACCTCACTGGTATCTTAAAACTTTCTTTGCTACCATAACCATCAAGAGCAACTTACTAATTTGCAAGTCCAGCCTCCCCTCAGAAAAATTAAAATTATTTAGAACACAGAAAATTATAACACTGGCTAGGCGGTGTATATTAAATGCCCTCCTCCTGTGTATCATCCCTATCCCTCCATTCCCTTCGTGTCCATGTGTATACCTAAAAACCTCTTAAACTCCACCAGTCTGCCTGCTTCCACCACTGTCTCTGGTAACCCATTCCAGGTACCTACATACAAAGAAATTTGCTTCACATCGTCTTTAAATTTTGCCCTTCTAACCTTAAAAGTATGTCCTCTGGTGCTTGACATTGTCACCCTACGGAAAAGATTCTGACCGTCTACCCTATCTATGTCTGTCATACTTTATTTAAAACCTCTATCAAGTCCCCCCTCAGCCTCATCTCTTGGAAAAACAGTCGAAGTTTGCCACTTTTTAGCTTAGTTCCTCTATTTCAGACAGCATCCTCTCCACAGTCTCCACATCCTTCCTCCAACAGGGTGAACAGACCTGCACACAATACTCCAAGTGTGGAGTGTCTGAAGTTCTATAGAACTCCAGCATGACTTCCTTACTCTTCTATTCAGCACCCTGGCAAGACCTGGCAAGCCTTAACCTCTTTACAACCTACCAGACAAGCTCATTGCCTTTTATGCTTGCTTTGAAAGGGAAAATAAAACCACATCCATAAAGATCCCTGCAGCATCCGGTGACACTGTGAGCTCTAGCTCAGAGGCCGACACCAGGCTGTCTTTCAAGAAGGTGAACCCTCGCAAGGTGACATACACTAATGAAATACCTATTAGGGCTCTGCCAACCAACTGGTGGGGGTATTCAAAGACATCTCTAACTTCTCATTGCTATGGTCAGAAGTTCCCAACTGCTTCAAAAGGGCAACCATAAGCATTGAGCATGCCAGTGCTCAAGAAGAGCAGCATGAGCTGCCTTAGTGACTATTGTCCAGTAGCACTCACACCTACAGAAGTGAAATGTTTGTGAAATGTTTTGTCATGGACCAATCCTCATGGAGGGATCAGAAGTGAGAGAGTGAGCGAGCAATTTCAAATTCCTGGTTGTCAATATCGGTAAGGACCTAATCTGGACGCAACATATTGATGCAACTCTTTAGGACAGTGGCTCTGTCATTAGGAGTTTGAGGAGATTTGATTTGTCAACTAAAACACTCAAACACTTTTACAAATGTACCATGGAGAGTATTCTGACTGGGTGCATCACCGTCTGGTATGGGGGGTGGGGGGGCAGGCTACTGCACAAGGTCAAAGTAAGTTGCAGAAACTCGTACAATTAGTCAGCTCTGCCATGGGTACTAGCCTCCACAGTATTCAGGATAACTTCAAGGAGCAGTGCCTTAGTCCATCATTAAGGACCCCATCACCCAGGCCATACCCTTTTCTCATTATTGCCATCGAGAAGGAGGTACAGAAACCTGAAGACACACACTCAGTGATTCAGGAACAGCTTCTTCCCCTCTGTCATCCGATTCCTAAATAGACATTGAACCCATGAACACTACCTTAATAGTTTTTTATTTGTATTTTTGCACAATTTAATTTAACTATATATATGTATACACACATCGTAGTTCACTTTTCCCCCTATATTTATCATTTGTTTTATTGTACTGCCGCTGTAAAGTTAACTAATTTCGTGACATATGATGGTGATATTAAACCTGATTCTGATTCTTGCTTAGCCAAATTCAGTAAACTATTGATCTGGACGCCAAGATCTCTCTGTACCTCAATGGTTATTAAGGGACCTATCATTACCTATATACGAACAAACGTTCCCATCTAATCTAGTCCCATTTGCCCGCATCTGGCCCATCTCCCTCTATCTTTTTCATGTATCTGTACAAGCTTCTGTCTGAGTTCTTTACTGGACAGAGAGCTGCTTTGTCTAGGTTTTCACAAGTGTTTAGATGTGAAAGGCCGAGTAATCTCTTGCTCTGCATTCAGAAGAAGCAAGACCAGGACAATGGACATGATGGGTGACAGGAAGATAGGGTTCACAACAATGTAGGTCATGTGCTTTTTAATGTGTTTCTTCTCCAAGTTAGACAAGAGATAGCAAGCTTACTTTTAACAGGCACTTAGTGGTGATTTTATTAGGTTCATCTGTACACTTGCTCGTTAATGCTAATATCTAATCAGCCAAAGCATGTGGCAGCAACTCAATGTGTAAAATAATGCAGACGTGGTCAAGAGGTTCAGTTGGTGTTCAGACCAAACATCAGAATGGGGAAGAAATGTGTTCTTGACCATGGAATGATTGTTGGTGCCAGAAGGAATGTTTTGAGTTTCTCAGAAACTACTGATCTCCCGGGATTTTCATGCAAAACAGTCTCATTAGTTTAAAGAGAATGGAGCAAAAACATCCAAAGAGCAAACATGAGGAAATCTGCAGATGCTGGAAATTCTGTGGGTGAAAATACCTTGTTAATAAGAGTTCAGAGGAGAATGTCTTGACTGGCTCAAGCTAACTAAGGTGACAATTAACAAAATAACCACCCATTACAACAGTAGTGTGCAGAAGAGAGCCTCTTTGAACACACGATACATTGAACCTTGGTGTGGAAACAGCAGCAGCTGCCAAAGACCATGCCAGTCCATTCCTGATGCCACTTTATTAGGTACACTCCTATAGCTAATAAAGTAGCCACAGTGTATAATGCTCTACGTGATCACTGATATTGATAATCCAAGTATAGGTTCAGAGTGATAGTCTGACAGCAGGGGAAGGGCTGGGAATGATGGGTGCCTCCATTCTTCTTTGCCCTTCCCTATGTGGGTTCCCCACAGCCCAAAATTAGTGTTCAATGTCACCTTTCATCATCAGCATTGGAAGAGGCCTCAGGACGTATGTGTGTATATTTATCTAGAGGCTTTCATGATTGCTGTAGAAGCATTCAAATATACTTTAGTCATTTAATTGTGATTACATTGTGGATGGCATGGTAGCGTAATGCTATTAGAATATCAGCCACCCAGTTTCAATTTCACTGCTGTCTGTAGGGAGTTTGTATGTTCTCCCCATGACTGTGTGGCTTTCCTCCGAGTGCTCTGGCTTTCTCCTGTGTTCCAAAGACATATGGGTTAGTTGGTTTGTTGGTCATATAGGTGCAGCTGGGCAGCATGGTCTTGTTGAGCCAGAACGGTCTGCTACCATGCTGTATCACTAAGTTTAAAAATAATCATTTCTGTTATATGGAAACATAGTACTGAACTTGTACTTTGCAAAGTGTCACAGACAAATTAAGATGGTCAAGGCAGCCTTGAGGACCACTTCGTAGAATGCACCATGATACATTTCTTTAACAGCATGTTACTAAACCTGCAAGGGAAAATGCTATTTTAGATTTGGTACTGAGCAATAAGACAGGTAAAAATAATTATCTTGTAGTTAGGGATCCTTTTGGAAAGAGTGATTAGATTATGATTAAATTTCCTCATACAAATGGAAGGTGTAATAGTTTAAAAACCAGTGTATTATGCCTAAACAAGGGAAACTATGAAGAGATGAGGGAGGAGCTGGCTAGCGTAGACTGGGAACACAAACTATATAGTGGGATGGTTGAGGAACAGTGGAAGACTTTCAAAGAGATTTTTCATGGTGCTCAACAAAAGGAAATAAAGCAGGGCATCAGACTAAAAGCTCATGCAGGCAAAGTCACCAAGAGTATGTGGGGAACTGGAAGAAGGGAAAAACTTTTGAAAAAAAATTGAGAACCACTAACACATACAAAATGCTGGAGGAAGTCAACAGTTCAGGCAGCATCTCAGGCAATGAATAAACAGTCAATGTTTCACGTTGAGACCTTTCATCAGTAAGCAAACAATAAGCAAAGCAGATATAAATTATGAAAGTAAGCTAGAAAGTAAACACTTTTATGATAATATAAAATGGAAAGGGTGGCAAAAGTGAGTGTAGGTCCCTTGCAAGATGAGAAGGGGGAATTAATTTTGGGGTAATGTGGAAACGGCCTTGAACAATTATTTTGTATCAGTTGACACAGTGGAGGGCATGTCTAACAAGCCAGAGACAGATCTTATGGATGTGATGGAAGGTGAGTACTTTAGTACAATTGCTATCACTGAAGAGGTAAACAATTGGGCTTAAAGGTACACATGTTCCTGTCCCTGATGGGATTCATCCCAGGGTACTGAACGAAATGGCAGAGTACATGCATTTGTGATAGTTTACCAAAATTTTCTGGATTCTGGGAAAGTCCTGATGGATTGGAGGACAATGAGTGTCACACCACTGTTATATAAAAAAAAATAGAATGTTGGCAAAAGGCACGTAACTATTGGCCAGTTAGCAACGTCTGCAGTCGGGAAATTGCTTAAAACTATCATAAAGGAAGAAATAGCAAGACATCTGGAGAGAAGTGATTCCATCAGGCAGACACAAGATGGATTTATGAAGGGCAGGTCCTGTATGGCAAACTTATTAGAGTTCTTTGAGAATATAATGAGTGCAGTGGATAGATGAGAATGGGTGGATGTTGTGTATTTGGATTTCTAGACTGTATTTGACCCATAAGATAAGGATGCATAGAGAGGAGGGTAATGTATTAGCATGGATAAAGTTTTAGTTAACTAATAGAAAGCAGAGAAATGAAATAAATTGATATTTTTCTGGTTGGCAGTTAGTGGTGAGTGAAGTATCGCACAGACTGGTGCTGAGCCTACAACTGTTCTTGATATATATGAACAATTTGTTTTTTTTGTTATTTTTTTATTGAAGTTCAACATCAAACATTTCCATGAGATGTATTTCAGATGTTGTACATATATATCATATATATGCCACAAATCTCCACATAATATTTATCTGAGGTATAGAGAGGAAAGAAAGAACAAGCGAAAGAAGAAAACTGTACAAGTAGGGAGTGATTTTCTTTTACAACATATTCATTGATTTGTGAGGATAAAATCAGGCCTATGAGGTGTTATGTAGTTAAACCATTTTTCCCAGTATGAATCAAATTGTTCCAACTTATTAACAGATACAGTTATCTTCTCCATTTTGCAAATGTCCATTGTAATTTCCATCCATGCATTTAAGGTTGGGCTCTCCTGTGATAACCATTTCCTAGTAAGAGTCTTTTTACCAGCCACCAGTAGTATATTCATTAAATACTTATCTCTTTTCAACCATTCTTGAGGTATATACCCAAAATATGTGGTCTTACTTTCTAAGGGTATTTCACATTTAAAGATGTCTTGTAGGGCATTGTGTATCCCACTCCAATAGTCTTTGATAATGGAACATTCCCAGAAAATATGATAATGGTTTGCATTTTGATTTCCACAATTTCTCCAGCAAACAGGGAGGTTACTGTCATAATGGGATTTCTGAGAGGGTGTAATAAAATATCAAGTTTTTCCATCCGAACTCCCTCCATTTCTGTGAACTGGTACACTTCCATTGATACCTCCATATTATTGTCCATTCTTCCTCAGATATAATTATCCCTCCTTCCTTCTCCCATTTTGTTTTAACACATGAAGTCGAATGTGTTTTAAGATTTGACAAACCCTTAGACACGTTTGAGATGATTCTACTACCGTTATCTGAATTATATGCTTTTCTAAATAGCTCTATCGAACATGTTCTTGCCTTGGATACATTTTTAACATATTGTCGTATCTGTAAACACCGATAAAAATCTTGTTTTTCTAATAAGTGTTGCTCTTTAAGCATTACAAAGCTGAACAGTGTTCCTTCTTTCATTATATTGTAAAGAACTGTTATTCCTTTGGCTGTCCAGTCCTTAAATCTAACATTGGGTTTATTTGGCATAAACATAAAATCCGAGTCATATGCACACCATTTAAGAATTGTAATATCTCCCTCTAGTTTATATTCTTTTATAATAGTTTTCCATATTTTAAGAGTCCATTTTACCCATGGGTTATCAATAGTACAGTATTTATGTACCTTTGTAGGTAGTTGTCAGCCAAAATTGCCAGTATGAGAATGGGAAGTATCCCCTCCTCAATGTTTTTCCATTAAGCATCATATGATGATATGATGGGTTGCACCAACATATCACAGCTCTCAACTGTGCTGCAAAATAATAATCTCTAGGAGAAGGTTATTCCTCCCCCCCCCCCTTTCCTTAGGTAATTGCAAAGTTTTGAGACAAACTATAGGCCTTTTACCTTGCCAAATATATCTTGATAACATTTTGTTCCATTCATTGAACTGATTTTGATTGATCTCTATTGATAGGGTCTGAAAGAGATATAACAGTCTGGGCAGTATATTCATTTTAATAGATTCAATCCTTGAACTGAGACTTAAAAAAGGAAATTAGGTTCCATCTTGTTATATCTTCCTTAATTTTTTTATGTATAGGCTGATAATTGCATTCTGATAATTTCGCTAAATCTTTTGGTATAATGATGCCCAAATATTTGAAAAACTGTTTGCTATGCCCAGGGATATCTACTTTCAATTTCTCTTGGTGGGCAATAGTTATATGAAAGTAATTGGGTTTTATCTTTGCTGATCTTGTATCCTGATAATTGACCATATTGTTCAAAGGACTGCATCAATTTAGATAAAGAGTTTGTTGGTTGCCCTCGATCATCTGCGTAACAGGCCAAATTATGCTCTGTCCCTTTAATAGTAATTCCCTTGATCTCTTCATTTTGTCTGATGTATTGAGCTAATGGTTCCAGTTATAATGTGAAGAGTAGCGGTGACCATGCACAACCCTGTCTCGTGCCCCTTTCTAAGGTAAAACTATTTGATAAATATCCATTGATTTAAATCCTAGCAGTAGGATTGTCATATAGTGCCTGTATAGTTTTAATAATTGTGTCATGGAAACCAAATCTATGTAAAACTCTGTAAAGAATATTCCTATTACTGAATCAAATGCCTTTTCTGTGTCCACGCTTATCACTATTGCTTTGATTTTATTTTTTTGTATATGATCCATAATGTGAAGTGATACATGAACAATTTGGAAGAGGGGAATCGAGTATAATGTATCCAGGTTTGGTGATGACATTAAATTGAATGGAAAAGCAAATTGTGCAGAGGATGTGGAAAGTCTGCAGAGAGATATAGATAGGTTAAGTGGGTGGGCAGATGCAGTACAATGTTAGTAAATACAAGGTCATCCACCTTAGAAGACCAGATTATTATTTAAATTGTGAGAGATTACCATATGCTGTTGTGCAGAGGGACTTGGGGGTGCCAGAGTGTCTCCTTGCAGCACACCAGCTAGGAGCTTGAATAGAGAGGAGCTGCAGCAACTAACAGACTGATGCAGTGCCAACAACCTGTCTCTGAATGTGAACCAAACAAAAGAAATGGTTGCCGACTTCAGGAGAGCACGGAGTGACCACTCTCTGCTGAACATTGACGGCTCCTCCATTGAGATCATTAAGAGCACCAAATTTCTTGGTGTTCACCTGGTGGAGAATCTCACCTGGTCCCTCAACTCCAGCTCCATAGCCTAGAAGGCCCAGCAGCATCTCTCTGTGAAGGCTGAGAAAAGTCCATCTCCCACCCCCCATCCTAATCACATTCTACAGGGGTTGTACTGAGAGCATCCTGAGCAGCTGCATCACTGCCTGGTTTGGGAATTGCACTGTCTCGGATCGCAAGACTCTGCAGCGGATAGTGTGGTCAGCTGAGAAGATCATCGGGGTCTCTCTTCCCTCCATCTTGGACATTCACATTACACGCTGCATCTGCAAAGCTAACATCATGAAGGACCCCACACACCCCTCATACAAACTTCTCCCTCCTGCTATCTGGCAAAAGGTACCGAAGCATTCGGGCTCTCACGACCAGACTGTGCAATAGTTTCTTCCCCCAAACCATCAGACTCCTCATTACCCATAGTCTGACATCTATATAATTTATTATTATATTGAAATTTGTCCTCTACTGTGCCTATTGTTGGTTTGTTTATTTATTTATTATTGTACTATCCTGCACTACTTTGTGCACTTTATGTAGTCCTGTGTAGGTCTGTAGTCTGGTATAGTTTTGTGTTGTTTCATGTAGCACCATGGTCCTGGAGGAATGTTGTTTTGTTTTTACTGTGTACTGTACCAGCAGTTTATGGTAGAAATGACAATAAAAAGCGACGTGACTTGACTGGACTTAAATATAAAACACAAAATTGAAGAATCTACATTCAGTTCAGCTCTGTGTTCATTATCCACAAGCTGCCCTACTTCAAAGTGGCTCAAAATAGCAACAGAAAAAGGAGTGACCATAAACCAGAAAAACACATAATGTGAACTGCAGTCCAATTCACAAACCATATCTATTAAACCTTAATCCGGCACCATCCTGCGACAGCATCATGGACAGAGAGAGATTATTCATATGTGGGGGCCTTCCCTTGGGAGCAATGAGCGAGAGACATTCACAGGCAGACACCTTCCTCCGGTAGAACTGAGTGAGAGGCTGATAGATTCCACAGAACACTCGGTCACCTCGATGTTTTCAATATTCCTCAACACTTTAATTAGTGAGATCAGTGGGAAATGGAATCGATCATGGTACCTAAGCCTCATAGCCTTGAGGTTGCTCATCTCTTGGAGCCTTCTCAGAGACAGCAAAGTGCCAGATCGCTCAATCGCCTGAAAACACACCATCAAACTTATAGACCACAGAATCCAAAAGTATCAGACCCACATTTAAAGGACAAGGAGACATAAAATAAGTGAAAGGAACAGTTTCATGGACCATCTGGAGAATATCACCCAGGGTAGCTTTCTTCCGAATTGGGTAGGATTTAGCAGAGGTCAAATGGGTGAACCTGGCTGAAGGGAAAGGAACAGCTGACAAGTTTAAAGGGAAGCTTTTAAAAGTGATATCAAAAGCCCAGGAGCAGCATGTTCCTATCAAGATTAAGGGCAAACCTGCCAAGTTTAGAGAATCCAGTCTAACAAGGGACAATGAGGCATAGCTCAAGAAATAGAAGAAAGCCTCCATTAGGTTGAAAAGGGCAGAGATGAGTGAATCCCTTGATGATGGTAAAAAGACAGAGTATGAGACAGATATGTCAAGTATGGTTAAAGAAAATCCCAAGATGTTCTATTGATATAATGAGTAAAAGGGTGGTTAGGAAGAGAGAAGAGAAAAGGGTGGTTAGAAAGAGAGAGGATGGCAGCAGTGATAGGGGACTCTATAGTTAGGGGGTCAGATAGGCGATTCTGTGGACATAGGAAAGAAACGTGGATGGTAGTTTGCCTCCCAGGTGCCAGGGTCTGGGATGTTTTTGATCATGTCCACAATATCTGGAAGTGGGGAGGAGAACAGCCAGAGGTCGTGGTACATATTGGTACCAATGACATAGGTAGGACAAGGGAGGAGGTCCTGAAAACAGACTATAGGGAGCTCGGAAAGAAGTTGAGAAGCAGGATCTCCAAGGTAGTAATCTCGGGATTACTGCCTGTGCCACGTGACAGTGAGTATAGGAATAGAATGAGGTGGAGGATAAATGTGTGGCTGAGGGATTGGAGCAGGGGGCAGGGATTCAGATTTCTGGATCATTGGGACCTCTTCCAGGGCAGGTATGACCTGTACAAAAAGGATGGGTTGCACTTAAATCCGAGGGGGACCAATATCCTGGCGGGAAGGTTTGCTGGGAGGTGGGAACCGAACTGAAGTGACAGAGGAAAGGGGAGGTTGGCTCACAAATAGAGAAAGCTTGGAGACGTTGCAGAACAGAGGATAGGCAGGTGATAGAGAACAGACACGGTCATTCCCATCGTTTGAGATGTATATTTTAATGCGAGGAGTATCATGAATAAAATAGATGAGCTCAGAGCATGGATCTGCACTTGGAGCTATCATGTTGTGGCCATTACAGATACTTGGATGGTGCAGGGCCAGGAATGGCTACTTCAAGCGCCGGGCTTTAGATGTTTCAGAAAGGACAGGGAGGGGGCAAAAGAGGTGGGGAATGGCACTGTTGATCAGAGATAGTGTCTCGGCTGCAGAAAAGGAGGAAGTCGTGGAGGGGTTGTCTACGGAGTCTCTGTGAGTGAAAGTTACGAATACGAAGGGGTCAGTAACTACTGGGTGTTTTTTTATAGACCACCCAATAGTAACAGGGACATCGAGGAGCAGATAGGGAGACAGATTCTGGAAAGGAGTAATAATAACAGGGTGGTGGGAGATTTTAATTTCCCAAATATTGATTGGCATCTCCTTAGAGTGAGGGGTTTAGATGGGTTAGAGTTTGTTAGGTGTGTTCAGGAAGGTATCTTGACACAATATGTAGATAAGCCTACAACAGAAGAGAGGTTGCACTTGATTTGGTATTGGGAAATGAACCTGATCAGGTGTCAGATCTCTCAGTGGGAGAGCATTTTGGAGATAGTAATCACAATTCTATCTCCTTTACCATAGCATTGGAGAGGGATAGGAACAGACAAGTTAGGAAAATGTTTAATTGGAGTAAGGGGAAATATGAGGCTATCAGTTGGGAACTTGGAAGCATAAATTCAAAACAGATGTTCTTGGGGAAATGTACGGAAGAAATGTGGCAAATGTTCAGGGGATATTTACATGGGGTTCCGAGTAGGTACGTTCCAATGAGACATGGAAAAGATGGTAGGGTACAAAATCCGTGGTGTACAAAAGCTGTTGTAAATCTAGTCAAGGAGAAAAGAAGAGCTTATGAAAGGTTCAAAAAACTAGGTAATGATAGGAATCTAGAAGATTATAAGGCTAGCAGAAAGGAGCTTAAGTATAAAATTAGGAGAGCCTGAAGGGGCCATGAGAAGGCCTTGGTGGACAGGATGAAGGAAAACTCCAAGGCATTGTACAAGTATGTGAAGACCAAGAGGATAAGACTTGAGAGAATAGGAGTAATCAAGTGTGACAGTGGAAAAGTGTGTATGGAACCAGAGGAAATAGCCAAGGTACTTAATGAATACTTTGCTTCAGTATTCACTACAGAAAAGGATCTTGGCAATTGTAGTGGACTGAAAAGCTTGAGAATGTAGATATTAAGAAAGAGGATGTGCTAGAGCTTTTGGAAAGCATCAAGTTAGATAAGTCACCAGGACTGGATGGGATGTACCTCAGGCTTCTGTGGGAAGTGAGGGAGGAGATTGTTGAGCTTTTGGCAATGAACTTGGCATCATTAAAGGGGATGGGAGAGGGTCCGGAGGATTAGAGGGTTGTGGATGTCATTCCTTATTCAAGAAAGGGAGTAGGGATAGCCCAGGAAATTATAGATCAGTGAGTCTTACTTCAGTGGTTGGATAGTTGATGAGAAGGTCCTGAGAGGCAGGATTTATGAACCTTTGGAGAGGAGTAATATGATTAGGAGTAGTCAGCATGGCTTTGTCAAGGGCAGGTCGTGCCTTACGAGCCTGCTTGAATTTTCTGAGGATATGACTAAACATATTCATGAAGGAAGAGCAGTAGATGTAGTGTATATGGATTTCAGCAAGGCATTTGATAAGGTACCCCATGCAAGGCTTATTGAGAAAGTATGGAGGCATAGGATCCAAGGGGACATTGCTTTGTGGATCCAGAAATGGCTTGCCCACAGAAGGCAAAGAGTAGCTGTAGACAGGTCATATTCTGCATGGAGGCCAGTGACCAGTGGTGTGCCTCAGGGATCTGTTCTGGGACCCCTACTCTTTGTGATTTTTATAAATAACCTGGATGAGGAAGTAGAGGGATGGGTAAGTATATTTGCTGATGTCACAAAGGTTGGGGGTGTTGTGGATAGTGTAGAGGGCTGTCAAAGGTTACAACAGGACATTGATAGGATGCAAAACTGGGCTGAGAAGTGGCAGATGGAGTTCAACCCAGATAAGCATGAAGTGGTTCAATTTGGTAGGTCAAATATGATGGCAGAATATAGTATTAATGGTAAGACTTGGCAGTGTGGAGGATCAGAGGGATCTTGGGGTCTGAATACATAGGACACTCAAAGCTACTACATAGGTTGACTCTGTGGTTAAGAAGGCATATGATACATTGGCCTTCATCAATCGTGAGATTGAGTTTAAGAGCTGAGAGATAATGTTGCAGCTATATAGGACCCTGGTCAGACTCCACTTGGAGTACTGTGCACAGTTCTGGTCACCTCACTACAGGAAGGATGTGGAAATCATAGAAAGGGTGAAGAGGAGATTTACAAGGATGTTGCCTGGATTGTGGAGTGTGCCTTACGAGAATAGGTTGAGTGAACTTGGCCTTTTCTCCCTGGAGCAAAGGAGGATGAGAGGTGACCTGATAGAGGTATACAAGATATTGAGAGGCATTGATCGAGTGAATAGTCAGAGGCTTTTCCCCAGGGCTGAAATGGCTAGCACGAGAGGGCATAGTTTTAAGGTGCTTGGAAGTAGGTACAGAGGAGATGTCAGGGCTAAGTTTTTTTATGCAGAGAGTGGTGAATGCATGGAATAGGCATTAAGAGACTCCTGGATGGCTACATGGGGCTTAGAAAAATAGAGGGCTATGGGTAAAGCCTAGGTAATTCTAAGGTAAGGACATGTTCGGCACAGCTTTGTGGGCCGAAGGGCCTGTATTGTGCTATATGTTTTCTATGTTTAGAGATCAAAACGTCCACTTGTCTTGAGCCATAGGAGATGGGCAGGATTATTAATTAATAAGTAATCATTGTGATCAAAAGATAAAGGAAATAAATGGAGATGTCTCGGAGAACATTCATATTACAGGGAGGAAGTATTTACAGGCTTAAAGCATGCTAATGTGGGCAAATCTCCAGGACCAAATGTAGCCTCAAGCTTTGGCAAGGTAAAGAAGAAAATGTGGAGAAATTGAATAGATATCTGCTTCATTTTTCGTCCATGGTGAAATTTCCAAAGGCTGGGAGGTGTCTCATGCTGTTCCATCGTATAAAAAGAGTAGCAAGGACAAGCCAGTGAACTACAAGCTGGTCAGCTTGACATCAGTATCGGGCAAGTTACTGGAGGGAATTCTGAGGGGCAGGATCTTCCAGCATTTGGATACAAAGGGTCTGATTAGGAGGAGTCAGCATGGTTTTCTGAGTGGGAAGTTGTTCTTGACAAATCTTTTGAAGAGGTAGCCTAAAGTGTAGATGAGGCTAGGGCAATGTTAAATCATCTATTTGGACTTTAGCAAGGCCTTCAACAGGTCTCATATGGTTGTTGGGTCTGGAAGGTTATGTTGCATGGAATCCAGGGAGAGTTAGTATTGTCTTGAAGGTAGGAAGCAGGGTATAGTAATTGAAAGCTGGTAACTAGTGGTGTGCCACAGGGACTGGTGTGAGCTTGTTATTCGTTAGTTAAATAACTTAACTTACTGACCATAGCCTGTTTGGTGATGCCATCTCCAAGCTCTTCCTGACAAACACTGCCACCCTGTTTATCTATACAACTCACAGCGCCTGCAGTTCAGGCCCCAGCAGGTAAGCATGACTCCTCTGCATGGTCTTCCGGAGCATCCACCAGGAGGGCCTCGGCATCAGCCATTCTGGGAAATTTGGAGATTCCCATCACTCTAGCGATTTCCCCAGGCCGTAACATGGCAGGTTTGGACCTTTTCTCACTGTTACCATCAGGTAGGAGGTACAGAAGCCTGAAGGCACACACTCAACGATTCAGGAACAGCTTCTACTCCTCTGCCATCCGATTCCTAAATTGACATTGAACCCATGAACACCACCTCACTTTTTAAATATTTATTATTTCTGTCTTTGCACGATCTTTAATCTACTGCTAAATTAACAGATTTCCTGACACATGCCGGTGACAATAAACCCGATTCCAAGACGCCAGGCTGTTCCCTTACTGTGTCTCTCCTAGGTTTCCTGATTTCCCCTTCTGCCTAGGTAACCGTTGGTTCATTTTCCGAAGATTTACCCATCCTTCACACTCCTGCCTGAAATGTCCCTGCTCCTCTTCTTCGGTTGTCCATCGGAATCTGATGACAAAGCCCAGTTGTAACAGACAATACTAGTCGCTCCCCTTTTCAAGGGACCCCGTTTAATAGCAGTCTTCTGCTTAGTACGTCCCCTCAGTGGGACCAGCTCCCTATTGCCTTGTTCGTGCTTGGTGGCAGCAATAGCCGATATCAACTGAGATATCTCGGCTCTCTGTTCTTTCACAAAATCCTGTAAAACCTTCTTCTGTGAGACATTAGGGATCGCTTCAGCAACAGATGCTGCTACCGAAGACTGTGCCCTGCTGGCAGAGGCCTCCTCCATTGCGTACCCTCCCCCCTTACTTCGCAGAAACGAGAGCAACGACTTCAAAGTTTCCGCCCTCAGCGACAGGAAACTTGGCTTCTAATTCAGCACCCTCACCTATACTCCACTTTTCTCTGAAAGTATGGACAGCCCATAGTCCCAACTCTTCCTGGGACTCTCTCCCGTTATGTCATCGCTAGTCTGAACTAAACTGTTGGTCCATGATCATCTTCTATTTCTGGCAGTTTAGATGCATCTAGGCATATTACTGCCCTCCGCAGGATGTATAATCATTTCATTAGCTAGCAGTGCCGCAAACTGCTTTTCTTCCCTAATTTTGTCACATGGTTTCCAAGTAATTGCATTCTCAATTACATTGATAACATCTGCATCATTTGTAAGACTGAAATCTTCTTGTTTAAGAATACTAATTACCGCATGCTTAACTTTTAATAATTGCCATTTTTCTAGTCTATCTGCCATTTCCAAGTTTTCCTTTACTGGCTGTCTTTAGTTGTTTACTGAGATCTCGAAGTTCAGTTTCCACGTTTTCATTTTATAATCTGAGTGTAGACAGTTCACTTTGCAACAATTCCTTTTCCTTTTGTAACTTTGTAATAAGTTCCTCCATTTTCCAACCTCTTTTCCAACTCACAGCTTTTCTTATTGAGTACTTCTATTTGTTGTTGGAGTTCTGCACAGTTACCCTGGGTTTCAACCATGTTTCTTGTACACATAAAATCTGAGGTTTTCCTTAAGTTTTGATACACATTTCTTAAATTCTTGACCATTTGCGATGACACCTTGTATAATATATACTGCCATTAAGATCCCGCCTCCACTGCCTGTGAACTGTTTGATCCTCCATTCAGCATTTCTTCAACTACTTCCCACCTAAGCCCAGTAATACCAAGATATTTTTTCTGCAGACTTGACTGTAATTTTAATTTTTTCAATTCTTTTGTTTGTTTGCACTGAACAGGTAATTGCATGTACCTTAAACAGCACGAAATCCTTTCTACTCATTATAAGTGTATCCTTTCTTACCATCTTACAGCCTTCACAATTCACCGGTTTATTATTCCCTGTATTTGTTTGCTTGATAATCTTCTCTTTTTCTGCAAATCCCTTCACTGCCTCTGCGTAACTGATCCCTTGAGTTACTTTTACATATTGTATCTCAGCTGCCTTCTTGCTATTAATGCACCCTCGATAAACCGTGGTGTGTTCCTCACCACAATTGCAGCAATTCAGCCCAGCACCCGCCTCACATTTTCCATATTCATGTTCTCCAGCACATCTCCTACGTCTTTGTTTCCTTCTGCAGACTGCCGCAATATGCCCGAATTTCTGACATTTAAAGCATCTTAAAGGCGGTGAAATATATATTCTGACCTCATAACACATATACCTTAAATAAACTTTAGTCGGCAATCTGTCTTCAAAGTTAATCATAACTGAAACTATCACACTTTTTCCCGTTTCTTGTAACTTTCAAACGTTTGGCCTCAATAAGTTTTGCTCCTTTCATGTTCTGTTTAATCTCATCCATAGTAACTTTCGTTGGTATCCTCGAAATAACTCCTCTAGTCCACTTTCTATTGTTGGGAATTGAGCATTGTACTTTTTTGCCGTCTCTGTTATTCAATCTTAGCACTTTACCTTGCTGAGCACTATCCCGACAAATCACTAATAGTGATGCATTTTGTAAAATCTTTGCTCTCTTGACCTCGCCGATAAGTTTGTTGATTATCTTCGTCAAATAAATCGGGTTCCAATCACCAAAAGACTCCCTGTCGCTCAATTTTATAATTGCTTTAATCTCATCTTTCCATTATTTTGATCATCCCGATTCCTCAGAGTTCAATATCTCATACCTCTGTTTTTTGTTTCTTACTCTTTCCACTCCATTCCTCTTTCCTGCTGGCCTCCATCTCTAACTTACTTCCACCATCCAGTTCATCTCCGACCCACGACCGACTCAGCCGTTCTTCCAACCGGTGCTCCA
Organism: Hypanus sabinus; assembly: GCF_030144855.1. NCBI lineage: Eukaryota > Metazoa > Chordata > Chondrichthyes > Myliobatiformes > Dasyatidae > Hypanus > Hypanus sabinus. Next base: position 73,868,679 of record NC_082709.1, read on the forward strand.
TTGAAACCGACATCTTACTCAACCCACTCGGCAGTTCCATTCCATTCCGTTCCATTCCATTCCACAACTCTAACTGACCAACTCACTCTGCAACTTCTTTACCAGCCTTTTCCAGTCCATTATCGCAACTTTCCCTAATACTTACTTAAACCCCTAATCAACAAATCACCTGGGCTGCGGATATCCACCTCGTTCAGAACTCAAGCTTTAGTTTTGGGTAATCTCTTTGAATCGCACCAACGCTTAATCCCAGCTGTGTACATAACCACGTATCTTAATCACTTTCGCAGACAACAGTTTAACACAGGCTTAAACACACAACTACTTAATCAATTCTTCTTCTTCTTCTATTTCCGGCAGTTTAGACGCATCTAGGCATATTACTACCCTCCGCAGAATGTATAATTAATCTCATGAGCCAGCAGTGCCGCTAACTGATTTTCTTCCCTAATTTTGTTACATGGTTTCCAAGTAATTGCATTCTCAATTACATTGATTACATCTGCATCATTTGTAAGACTGAAATCTTCTTGTATAAGAATACTAATTACTGCATGCTTAACTTTTAATAATTGCCATTTTTCTAGTGCCATTTCCAAGTTTTAATCAATTCTTTGAGCAGTTACATAGTATTTAACGAATTCAATCTAGGATGATAATAAAACCCCTTTTTATTGGGCATCTCTAGAGGGACTTGTTAGCCCCTCGCTAACAGCCCCAGAAATCAGCGTTGAGGAAACCACCTTTCCTGAATCTGTACCTCTAGGGTAGATATGACTTGTGTCCTGCCAAACTTGTGAGGTTGGGATGTCTCACCCACATGAACCCCATTTTGTGTGAATACTGTGTAACTTACTGTTCCCTTGCAATCGCCCAGCAGCAAGAAATAACAGACCTTACGCTGCATACAATTATAAAGAAAAGATATTTATGAATGTTTACTTAACCAGTTATTAGAGAGAAAAAAAACAAAAGGGCCTATCGTAATTAAACAGTTGGAGCTGAAATCTTCCAAAAATCTTTGTGTCCAGTGTATTCATTGTACCAATTCCTATTCACCAAAATCCATGGTAGAACTCCCCGCTTTTGGGCGCCTTTGAATTGCACATTCCCGCCAGACCAAATCCTACAGCCTCTCGAGCTTCTCCTCTCTATGTCTCCAGCTGAAAAAAAAAGACCTCGACTCACCTCAGCATCCATCTCCTCGGTGTTCTCTAGAACCTTCACCCAGTTCCACCATCCTGCTTGGATGACACAACATTCTTAAGCATCCTTATCTTTAACAGTAGCCCAAACACTACCAACAGAACACACTGCTTCTACAGAAAACCATTACATGAAATACCCTGCAACATTAGCAGTAAAATTTTTACCAGGATGTTTCTTGTTCATTTCTGGTCACTGCATGACAGGAAAGCTATGGAAGCTTTGGCTACCCTGCTGTTATAAGTTGATTAAGTGGTTCCCTGGTATGATAAGAAGAACTCTCTTGAGATTTATTTTCTTACAGGCATTCACAGTCGAACAGAGAAATTCAATAGAATAAATGAACAACTACAGATAAACAAAGACTAAGAAACAACCAAGAAGAGCAGGGGGCTAAGCCCATAGCTTTGTGGTGCAGCTATGCTGATGCAGATTGTGGAGGAGATGTTGTTGCCAATCTGAACTGACTAGGATTTGCAAGTGAGCAGTTTGAGGATCCAATTGCATAGGAAGATACTGAAACCCAGGACCTGGTGCTTAGTGATAAGTTTCGAGGGGATGTTGGTGTTGAATGCTGAGATGCAGTCAATGAAGAGATCCATCTTCATTGTCCAGAAGTTCCAGGGTTGAGTGAAGAGCCAATGAAACTGCATCTGTTGTTGACCTGTTGTGAAGCAGCCGATCCAGGTCACTCCTCAGGAAGCAGTTGATTTGCTTCATGACCAACAACTCAAAGTGTTTCACATTGGATTAAGTGCTACTGGATGATAGTCATTGTGGCAGGTTACCACGTTCTTCTTGTGCATCTACAAGTAAGGAGTGTGATGAAATATTCTCCACTTATCTGGATGAGTGCAACTCCAACCATCTTTCAAGAACTTTGACAGGATCTGGGACAAAACAGCCCCTTTCATTTGCACCCCATCCACATTCATTCCCTCCATCTCTGGCATAGTGTAACTTCAATGTCACTAAATCACCACTGAGGCTATTCTGATTGCATTTCTCAAAACTACAAGTTTTGTCATGAACATATAAATGGTAGTATTGGATAGTGGTATTGGACTTTCCTGAGAAGGTCAAAATTATGTCTGTAGTCACTCCTAATTTTATAGGGAATATCATCTGGCTGCAAATATTTTCTCAAATTTAATGCCCACAGATAGAATTAAAGGCACATCATAGTTGATTAAAATTTGTTCATAAACTCCAGTCTTTTGTAAAAATCATACTGTTATGAATTAACTCTCACTTGCCCATAGCCATCGATTTTGAACAGATACATTAAGTTAACTGTTTATTCTTTGCATAGCACAATTCTTCAACAACCCTTTCTTCATCTACAATTTTTAAATTGTTTAATTCCTTAATTAAATATTTTTATGAGACAAGTTGAATCAGCTGTTTTTCCTGCGATATGGGGGCAAAATTACAAGCTTCTTGGATAGGGTGAATCGTGGCTCTGGGATTTGCTTGATATTTGGATGTATCTCGCTCACTCTTCGATTTACTTCAGTCAGAATTGAAAGCAGGTCAAGCTTTCTGGGAAGACAAAAAGTGCAAAATAACCTCAGTAGCCACTTTATTAGGCACACCCACCCATTAATGCAAGTATCTAAGCATAAAATCATGTAGCACCAACTCAATGTATAATAGCATGGAGACATGATCAAGAGATTCAGTTGTTGTTTAGATCAAACATCAGAATGGGGAAGAAATGTGACCTAAATGACCTTAACCCTGGAATGTTAGTGCCAGATAGGGTGGTTTGAATTTCTCAGCAACTGCTGATCTCCTGGGGTTTTTTATACACAATCTCTATAGTATACAGAGAATGGTGTGAAAAACCAAAAAAAAACACATCCAATGAGCGGCAGTTTTGCAGTTGAAACCACCTCGATAATGAAAGAAAGACCAGACCGACAAAAAGGCAACAGTGATTAAATAAAAGGCAACACGAGTGAATCTGCAGATGCTGGAAATAAATAAAAACACAAAATGCTGTCTGGCCTGCTGAGTTCTGCCAGCATTTTGTGATTTTTTTTCAGTGACTAAATAAACAAGTGTTACAACAGTGGTGTGCAGAAGCGCATCTCTGAATGCACAACACGTCAAACCTTAAAGTGGGTGGACTAAACAACAGCAGCAGATGACCACAAACGTACACACAGTAGCCACTTGATGAAGAGAAGGTACCACTAAGTGTATGTTGTAAGGCGAGTCAATATACTTGTGAGTTGTGAATGTTCTGCTGGCTTGTGTTTTGAACCAATGGATTGTTATATTTTAATCAATTAGAAAGTATGGATCCAAAACAAAATGCTGTAGGTGCTGAAAATCTGAAATAAAGTCAGAATGATATGTAAATACTCAGCAGGTCGGGGAGCAACCTCACAGAAAGAATGCTTCATGGCACTCTGTAAGGCCTAGAATCTGAAATAACTTTTGGCCAGATTTATGTCAGATAAAGCAGCTTTAAAAACACCAGGCAGCAAGCCTAACAGCAAATGGAAAGGATGCCGCTGACCGACCTTGGGCCAAGCTAGGATAAGATGGTTCAATTAAAAATTAAAGTATTTCATCCTAGCTTGTTTCACCCAGAATATTTCAGCACATACATTAATAATGGCCTCTTGGTCAAAGCTAGTAATACTGAGTCTCAAAACTGAGTGCATAACTTAAGCAATGGGGAAAAATAATACCAGAATACTCACTTGACACAATATTCTTCTAAACATTCACACAGAGTTTGAATGAACCAGCTCCCTTTAGGCGTCCTATATGAAAAACAATTAGGAACTGTAGACATTGCAATCAAAAAATCCCGGTCCTCAGGGATTGATTGTGGAAATGCATCTGTTTCTAGGTCAGAGGTGCTGCTGATGATGAAGCAAGGTTTTTGTTTTTTTTTGCCTTGACAAGCTTGAATGATGAAGATCTTGGGTTTTTCCAGTAGTGAGGGGCACTGAGAGCCTGAAAATAAGTGTCTCATGTTGGTGATCTGAAGATGTTTTCCATCAGTTCCCACAACTACATCCTTCTCACCATGTGAGAGGATGCAACACACAAAAGAATCCATTTTGTCATGATTGTATTTTCTAAATTCTTCCAATCTTTCCAGCATTTCATCCACAGTCAGGTTATTGAACCTGTGCACAGCAAACCCCAACCATTTAAATACTTCTTCCAGTTTCTCTGTAAAGAAAAAATATAAAACACATCCATAATTCTAGGCCGTCTCTAGAGTAGGTTACGTGGTCAAACGTGCCGTAAATTTCTATGTTCTATGTTCATAATCTTTATTAGAGAATTGGAGTTACATTATGTTTTTATCTCCAAATATTTTCTACTCCATTTCTGACCTTCACTAACTCTTTTAGCTTGGTATTCTTCATATTCTCTCATCATTTCCGGTGGTTAATAGCTTTAATTCGGGAGTAATATATTTATTTTCTATCCGTGCTGGCTCTTAACAGGAGGTGTATACACTCTATAGCCACTTTATTAGCACACCAGTACACTTGCTCATTAATGCAAATATCTAATAATGTGGCAGCAACTCAATGCATAAAAGCATGCAGACATGGTCAAGAGGTTCGGTTATTGTTCAGACTAAACATCAGAATGGGAAAGAAATGTGATCTAAGTGACTTTAACCATGGAATGATTGTTGGTGCCAGATGAGGTGGTTTGAGTATCTCAGAAACTACTGATCTCCTGGGATTATCATGCACAACTGTCTCTAGGATTTGCAGAGAAAAATGCAAGAAACCAAAAATATCCAGTGAGCAGCAGTTTTATGGGCAACAACAAATTGTTAATGAGAGAGATCAGAGGAGAATAGCCAGACTGATTCAAGCTGACAAGAAGGTGATAGTAACTTAAATAACCTCATGTTACAATGGTGGTGTGCAGAAGAGCATCTCTGACCACACAACATGACAAACCTTGAAGTGTACGGGCTCCAACAGCAGAAGACCAGACCAGGTTCCTCTGCTGTACCTAATAGAGAGGCCACTGAATGTATACAGTGTCTTTTTTTAAAAAAAGTTAAACCACTTTGTTTTTAACACAACATACAGAAGAATCATCTTGACAAATGTAAGCAATTTTGGGGTAAACTACTAGTATGTACTCATATAAATGCATGCAAGTCTAGGATATCAAACCCAGATGTACAAACGTTTGTATGTGAATGTGGAAGTTGTAAACCTCATGTTCATGACCACAAATTTTTGGACACAATCCACTATGAACTCTGTATGGAATCCAGCAGCAAATCAAGAGATACCCTAATATTTATTCCTTTGCATTTTTGGAATGCTTCATAAATTGGCATTTAACTCCTGTGCAAGGCCATTCTAATCTTTGTGTCATTCCCTACTTTAGTTTTCTGCTGCTTATTTTGCTCTTCAACCTGGCAGAAGATTGGCAAGTTGTTGTTTCTAAATTGTGATTTTAGAGCTGCAAGCAAGAATGGTGAGTCAAGTTTTTTTTTACTTACAGCAGTGTTCTTAATTATTTACTGTATATGTGATTTTATATTTTTCTTGAAAAATTTTTAACTGCTTTAATTCTTTTGAAAATGTCTAGATATCATTGACATATAAAAGATGGGGAAGGCATTATATAATAATTTATTTGGTAGGGATGAATTTTCTCTAAAAAGACAAACTGAAAATTAGTAAACTAGAAGCAGAAATATCCTAACATAGATTTGTAATGGTTTTCTGGGAGGTTGAAGTCCACAAATGATTTGTTTTTGAAGGTCTTTAGTTTAATTGGTTTATTCTGGATGAAAATAATCACTACTTAAAAGTGGGTTAATCAATCAAAGTCAGAATTAATTATTTAACAGATAGTTTTAGACTAATTTGAAATTGGAATTGTTTTATTATTGCCATATGTATAGTGAAACGTTTTCTTATGTGGAGTCATTGATGATGCTGGCTCTTTAATTGAGGCAGCAAGAAGTATCGACAGAGTCCATGGAAAAGAGGCAAGTTTCTGTGATGTGCTGAGCTGTGTCCACAATTCACAGGCAAAGCGGTTGCCATGCCAAGCTGTGATGCATCCATAAGATCCTTTTAATGATGAATAAATAATAATTGGTAAAGGTTGATGGGGACATGCCAAATTTCGTTGGCATCTTGAGGAAGGGTGTCTTGGCCATGACGTGAACATGTTTGGAGAACAAGTGATGTTGACTCCGAGAAACTTGAATCCCTCAACCTCAGCACCATGGATAAAGACAGGAGCATATGCACTGCACAGATTCCTGAAGTCAACGACCAGCTCTTTTGTTTTGCTGATTCATTGGTTCTTTGGTTAAGGAGCAGAAAGGATTGATGAAGATCGTGCAATTGATCTTGTACATAAGGATTTCAAATGGTGCACAAATGCAAAATTGGGTAAGGATCAGAAGAAACCAGGCTGTAATTCCAATGTCTGCAGGTGTCACAAAACTCAGAAGTATGTAAAATCAGTGAGCAGGCAGATGACAAAGCTAAGAAGATATGGACTAATGATGTGTGTAAACTGTTAATAAGTGAAAATGTCCACAAACTTTGAAAGGAAGAATGAGGAGACACCATAGAGCATTTTAAAATTAGAGTATAAAAAGAGTAGCAATCGGAATAAAAATAGGATGCTAGAAAATACGCTTAACTCTGTAGGAACCATGTTCACACAAAACATAACAGCAGTTATAGCAATGCAGTACCTTCCACAAAGAGGCAAGGGGTCAATCAGAATGATTTGAGCTTTACCTGCATCAGAATCTGTTCCTTTTCTTTCCTCGTAGTTTGTCCCATCAAAATTTTTATTGTTTAATATTAAACAAAATCCAAGTGGTGAACTGTCCATTTTATATTTTTCAATAGACTGTTGAAACAATTAACTCGATATGAAAAACAATCCAGGCAATATGACAGCCTTACTCTTTTCAAACCTAGCCTTTCATCCAAGTTAAATTCATCTATTGGGTAATGAAAATAATCCCATTACAAGTGAATTTGGCAAGAAAAAAAACTTAACTTGACCAACAATGATCGATGAAAACAAGAAAATCTGCAAACACTCAGCACACCAAGTTAGCATTTGTGGAAACAAATAGGGGCAATATTTTCCTGACCCAAAACAAGATCTAGTTTTTCTTTCCACAGTTCTGTTTGACTGACTGAATACTTTTGGCATTTTCTGTCTTGTCAAAGAGATCCTATTATTGTATATTAATAATATCCAATATAGGAGCACTTTCATAGGAAAGCAGCATTCATCGTCAGGGATGCCCAACACCCAGGTCATGTTGTCTTGTTACTGCTGACATCAGGAAGAAAGTACAGGAGCCTCAGGACCCACATCACCAGGCTCAGGAGCAATTATTACCCCTCAACCATCAGGCTTTTGAACCAGCAGGATAACTTCATTCAACTTCACCTGCCCCATCACTGAACTGTTTCCACAACCTATGGACTCACTTTGAAGGACATTTCATCTCATGCTTTTGATGTTTATTGTTTATTTATTATTATTATTTCTCTTTCTTTTTGTATTTGAACAGTTTGTTGTCTTTTGCACACTGGTTGTTTGTCTGCCCTCTTGGGTGTGGTCTTTCACTGATTCTATTATGTTTCTTGGATTTACTGTGAATGCCCACAAGAAAATGAATCTCAGGTTATATATGGTGATGTATATGTACTTTGATAATAAATTTACTTTGAACTTTATTACTTTGAACCTAGAATCTTGTGTACAGGCCTGATCTCCCTACCCAAGGATGGATGTACTTGCAACAGAAGAATGCAGCAAAGATTCCTGAGAGGCAAGCATAGAGGGCTTGTTGTAAGAGGACCGGTTTAGCAGATTAAATATGTAAGTCATTACTTTTGGAAACTATGAGGTGATATCTTTGAAATGTGTAATATTCTTATAGGGTTTGACAGGGCATAAAGGGTGTTTATGTTTCTTCTACCAGGGATGTACACAGCCAGACGTCACAGTCTCAAAACAAGAGATCATCAATTCAGGACAGGTATTATAAGAAGTGTCTTCATCTAGTGGTGAGTACTCTTTAGAATTCTCTGTTCAAGAGGGCTGTGATGTATATTTAAGGCAAAGAATGGTAATTCTTTTGAATTTTAAGGGATATGAGGTCAGTGAAGGAAGGTAGTGCTGAGGTGAGATAAGACCCTAAGACATAGGAAAAGAAAAAGACCATTCAGCCCATTGAGTCCACTCCGCCATTCCATCATGCCTGATTTACTATCCCTAGCAACTCCATTCTCCTACCTGCTTCCTGTAACTTTTGACACCCTTACTGGTCAAGTACTTATCAACCTCCGCTTTAAATATACTCACTGACTTGGCTTTTACAAGCCAGCTTGTCTGTAGCAATGAATTCCACAAATTCACCACCTCTAGCTAAAAAAATTCCTCCTCATCTCTGTTCTAAAGGATATCCTAATCTGAGGCTGTGCTGTCTGATCCAAGACTCTGCCACTACTGGAAACGTTCTCTTCATGTCTACTCTATCTAGGCCTTTCAATATTTAATAGGGATCTCCTCTCATTCGTCTAAACGCAGCAAGTTCAAACCTCAAACACTTCTCATAAGTTAATCCTTTCATTCTCAGGATCATTCTCGGGATCCTCCTCTAGGCTCTCTCCAATGCCAGCATATCATTTCTTAGATAAAGTGACCAAAATAGCTCTCAATACTCCAAATGCAGTCTTCATAATGTCTCTTTGAAGCAGAAGGAATCTCAGGATCAGACAAGGGAGCACAGGAACATAGTTGTGAGCCAAACACTAACCAGTATGTTTCATTTCCCTGTGACTGCATGGGCTTCCTCTGGGTGCACTGGTTTTCTCCCACAGACCAAAGACGTACCAGTTGGTAGGTTAATTGGTCATTGTAAGTTGGCCTGAGATTAGGCAACGATTAAATCAGGGGATTGCTCGGTTTGAAGTGACAGAAGGGACTATTCTGCACTGCATCTCAATAAGTAAATAAAGATTTTTTTGAATGGGTGTGGGCACAAGGGATCAAATGACTTATTCACACTGCTATTTATGTTCTAGTATTTCTTGCTAAGTGTTAATTGAGCTGACATTTATCCTACAAATTGCATAAATTGACCCAGAGCTAGTCAAAAATGCTGTTAACAGAACTAATAAATGATTTTGACTTCAACTAATAAAGGAATAGATTTAAAGAATTTAAAATTGAAAAATCATTGATTAAATTGAACTAGAATATTGAAACTTGGGAATTTTCAAACTCCTTTCTGTGAACAGTTTAAAAATATATAATGGTTATAATGTTGAAATGCTGCAGCAATTTACAATTAGCAAGATTGCATGAATCACAGTGAGATAAAGACAAAATCTTGTGAAGAGATTTTGTTGAGGGAGGACATTATTCAAAGAGTACCACAGGGGCTTTTAAATCTATTTGAGAGTTTATCTGAAAAATTACACCCTGACTCCAGAGCACTTCCCTGAGACAACACTAAAATCATTGGTTCATTTCTAAAGTGCACTTAAATCTGACCTGCGTCTTAGGCAAGAGTGCCATCACTGAGCTACACTGGACACCTTGGACATTGTATATGATTTAGACCGCGAGACACAGAAGCAGAGTTAGGGCACTCACCCATTGAGTCTGCCCTGCCATTCCATCATGACTGATTTATTATCTCTCTCAAATCCATTCTCCTGCCTTCTCCCTGTAACCTTTGATACCCTTACTAATCAAGAACCTATCAACCTTTGCTTTTAGGTATACCCAATGTCTTGACCTCCACAGCCGTCTGTGGCAATGAATTCCAGACTCACCCCACCCTTTGGCTAAGGGTATTCTTTCTTATTTCTTTTCTAAAGGGACATCATTCTATTCTGAGGCTGGTTCACTATAGGAAACATCCTATTCATCTCCACTCTATCTAGGCCTTTCAATATTCAGTAGGTTTCAATGAATCTCCTTCTTTCAGCACACTTAGGCTAGCAAGACTAAAAATGACCCTAAACTCCTTCTTTAAGTTTTTACCTCCTCATCACAGCAGGATGGTGTGCTTGCTGCCATTCATTGCATTCAATTAGCTGTATAGTTTGCCACTTTAGCCAAGGCACAAGAGGGAGGGATGTATTCGGAATCATACTCCCGTAAGCTATAAAGAATAGAAACTATCAGACAATGTGCACAAAGCAAAGGTGAACCTTGGAGATCTACACTGAATCTGATTTTATATCAAACCTCCCAAATGTAGTTTCAGTTTGCTAGATACAGACTATACATCCTATCCAATGATCTATGCTTTTTGCCTAAAACTAAAAAAAAACAGGGGTAGTTTGGCCAAAGCCAATGGTTAGGGTCGCCCAGGTGAGTTTGAAGTACTCTTGGAAGTTCAACTACTTGAATGTGCACAGTTCATTCACAGAACATGGATAACTTTTCTGATGGACATTTACCTTTTGCCATTGTATCTATCAGACTGTTGACTTGATTGGTGATTCAGAGGCAAATGAGAAGAATCCCAATATCCAGGACAACCTTCCATGCATTTCAGAAGGAAAATGACCATTGACATTTGATAAATCTTTTCGTGTTTTTTGAAGAGGTAACCGAAAGAGTAAATGAGGGTAGAGCAGTGGATCTTATCCGTTTGGATTTCAATAAGGCCCTTGACAAGGTCCCACATGGGAGGCAGGTCTGGAAGGTTAAGTCCCATAGAGTCCAGGTAGAGCTGGATAGAAAGTAGGAGAACGAGGGGTGACTTTCAAGAAAAATTATGAGAGGTGAACAGTAACACTTTTCCACAGGGTAAGAGAATCCAAAAGTAGGGGGCATAGGTTTAAAACAAGAAGGGAAAGATTACTGTATATACAATTGGCTGCCAGAGGAAGTGGTTGAGGCTGGTTAAAGTATCATTTAAGAAGGACTTGATTAGGTACATGAAGGGTTGGAGGTCTGGAGGGATGATGGCAGAATGCAGGAAAATTGGGACCAGATGGATGAACAACATGGTTGGCATGGGCTAGTTGGGCCAAATCTGTGTTATATCGCTCCATGATTCTATTTCTAAAGCATAAAAACTACAAATAATGGAAATCCAAAATGAAATGACAGAATGGTAGAAATAATGAGTAAATCAGTTAACATCTGTGCAGAGGAATGCCACACTCCTACACATGCTACCCAATCTGCTGAATATCCCTTGCATTCTGGGTTTCTACTTCAGACTGAGTGAACGTCTTGTCTTGTTCTTATGCAGAACTGCTTTCCATAGGAACTGGATTACAATAGTAGCCAGAGCTTCCACTGTCAAAGCTTTTACCTTGAAGTCAGTTATGTGCAAAAGAGGCCTTCTTTGAAGAGCTGTACAGCAATAATGACTGATTTTTAAAAAATTACTATGCCTTTTTATACTTGGAACAACAGACTCGTGCTGGGTATGGTTGTAGAGATGTCAACCTACCCACCATACCCATTTCACTCTTCGTTCTTCATTTCGCCTCGCAACTGCCTATCAACCCCCCCTCCAATGAAACTGAACATATATCTCATCAACTAAATTATTAGAGAGGCTTAGAATAAACAGAAGTACTTTTGATAAACGTTCATGTTGTTTACCTCGGTCTCACCTTCCTTCAGGTTTTGTTCACCTACCGTGCTGTTTGAAGAAGAACAAGGAAGAGAGCCAGGCACATTTTCCAGTGAGAAGGACGTTGAGGTTTCTAATGAGTGAAGAACAGAGATGAAAACAGTGTGTGACACAAAAGAACATGAGATTACCCATAACAATAAACACAGGAGGTTCTGCAGATGCTGGAAATCCAGAGCAACACACACAAAATTCTGGAGGAACTCAGCAGGTCAGGCAGCAGCTACAGAGAGGAATAACGAGTCAATATTTCAGGATGAGACCCTTTTTCAGGATTGGAAAGGAAGGAGGGAGACACTAAAATAAAAAGGTAGTGGGAGGGAAAGGAATACAAGCTGGAAGTTGATAGGCGAAACCAAGTGAGGAGGAAGGTAGGTGGTTGGGGAAGCGGATGAAGTATGAAACTGGAAGGTGATGGGCGGAAAAGTTAAAGAGCTAGAGAAGAAGGAGAGTGGACTATGGGATAATGGGAGTGAAGAGAGGTAATAAGTGAGGAGAAGAAAAGGGGTAAGAGGAAAGTCAGAATGAGGAATGAGAAAAGAGAAATGGGAGGAGGGAGAAATTACTGTAAATTATACAAATAACTATGATAGATTTCAAATGGTATGGAGAACATAGCATGGAGTTTTGAAAACATTTATCTGTGAACTTCCAATTGGAATCTCCCTGTCCAGGTACAGCATAAACGAGATACAGCAGAGAGCTCAAATTAGAATAGAAAATGCTGGAAAAGCTCAGTAGGTGAGGCATCATTTGCAAATGAAAATAATGCACCCCTGCAGATTGCCTGAAACCTGACACAAAAACTGAGAATGTCTCTATGCTGGCTCAATTTCTACACCCAGGGCAGATAAAACTCCCTCACTATTGACCTATCACAGGCAATGGGGTTGGGCATAGCATTGTCGTCGTCGTCATAGGTTGCATCTGGAATTTCCAGTTGGTGGAAATTTCCCTCCACACTGTTCTGACATATTGGGAAATCATGTACTCGGCAGGTTACAGCAGTGGTTTCCCTTTCCTTTCTGCCGGGTGAGTTTAAAGAGATCACCACCTCTTGCAGTGGATGACCAGGAGGTCTAAGTGCCTTGTCGTGTTCTTAGCACTCCACCAATGCCTGCTGGCCTGCCTTCTTGACCACTGGACCATTAATTGTTCTCCTCTGCTCAATCTGCCAGGGCCAGACTTCACACGCTGGGATAGGCAAATCCCCTACCTTACCGATGGTCGAAGATCCGTCAGCTACCCTCACCTGGTTTGGCCCGTCTGCCAAGATGGTTTACTGGGGTGTGGCCGCTGCACGTGATACAGCTACTTGGAGCCACAGGTGAGAGCTGAGCGCCAAGTGGGGACCAAAGGTGGACAAGCTGCCCTAAAAAAGGGCACAGCAGGCCCCCCATCAGAGGTGCTACCCCTCCCTAGACACCCCATAGCATAGATTAGATAAAGCTTCCTGTTCATTGTCTCATCATATATTCTCAGTGCAGGTAAAGTACGGGTTAAACAAAAAGATTCTCAACACTGTATTCCTGTAGACGTTAGTCAGGGAGCATTGCAAGTCCCACCATCTTCAGCTGCTTCCACAATGACCTTAACTCCATTACGAAATCAGAAGAGGGATTTCACTAGTGAATGCAGTGTTCAGTTCCATATGTAATTCCACAGATAACACATTGGTCAATGGCTACATGTACATGATCTATGTATTAGGGTTGACTGCCAACCAGAGAAACATCCATTGGTTAACTAGTCCTCTATACTTGCTAATGCATTATTCCAACTCCACACATCCTGACCTTATGGATATGCCTTTCAAGTGGCACTTTATCAAACACTTTCTGGAAATCCAAGTATATAACATCCACTTGTTTTTGGCTATCCACTGAGCTCACTATATCCTCAAAGAACTCCAGTAAGTTGGTCAAACAGGACTTGCCCTTCATGAATCCATGCCATGTTTGCCTCATGGAACCACTACTGTCCAGAAGTTTCACCCTTTCTTCCTTTAGTAATAGCTTCAAGCACTTTTCAGATTACAAACATTAACTTGCCTATAGTTACCTGCCTTTTTCCTACATCCTTTTTTTTAAAAACAGTGGTGTGACATTTGTTGTCTTCTAAACCACAAGAGACTTCCCAGAGTCCAGATAATCTGCTGTATTTTCTGCCATTTCTTTCAGGACCCCGAGATGCATCCCGCCAGGATCAGGGGACGGTTCTTCCTCTAGGCCCACTGATTTGATTGCCACTGCCTCTTTACTGACAGAGATGTATCCAGGTCCTCACCTCCCACTGCATCCATAGCAACTCTCTTTGGCATGTTAGATGTGTCCTCCACTGTGAAGACTGTTCGTCATTCAAGGCCTCAGCTACTTCCACGTTACCTAATATTAATTTCCATCTACTCATCTTACAAGGGACCTACAATACATTCACATTACCTACCATTTTCTGCTTTAAATAATTATAAAAAACCCTTTAATATCTGATTTTATATTTTGTTCTAGCTTACTTTCATAGTCCACCTTTCCTTTCTTCATTGTAGTTCTTTGTTGCTTTTTAAAATGACCCACTACTCTTGGTGACTTTATGTCTTGATATCCTGAAATTTTAATTCTGTTTCTCTTTCTACAGAAGATGCTGATTGGTTGAACGTTTTCAGCATTTATTTTTATTTCAGATTTCCAACATCTGCAGTTTTTGATTTTTTTTTTAAAAGTTCATTTCTCATCAGCATTGTTCTGTAGCCTGGTGAGATTTGAATAGAGAATGTAGAAAAGAAATAGGGAAATAACACACTAAAATACCTTGAACTATCCAAGGTTTCTGTTTAGTATTACCTTGTGAAGGTTCCATACTTAATGCTCTTGTACCTTGCACCAGATTTTCAATGCTATTGGATTCTGAAAAAAAAGTAGCAGCAAAAAGTAATTTTAAAATCCATTCTCAAGATCCGAATGTAACAGGCATGATTAGAATTTATTGCTCTTAAAAATGTAGTCACCCACTGTATATACACTTAGGTACACCTATATGCCTACATGGTTATGCAAATACCTTATCAGCCACTCATGTGGCAGCAGCTCAGTGCATAAAAGCGCGCAGACATCATTCGGACTGAACATTAGAATGGGGAAGAAATGTGATTGAAGTGACTTTGACTATGGAATGATTGCTGGTGCCAGATGAGGTGGTTTGAGTATCTCAGAAACTGTTGACCTTCTTTAGATTTTCACGCACAACATTCTCTTGAGCTTACAGAGAATGGTGCGATAAAACAAAAAAAACATCCAGTGATTAGCATTTCTGTGGGTGAAAAGACTTTGTTAATGAGAAAAGTCAGAGGAGAATCACCAGACTGCTTCAAACTGACTGGAAGGCAACAGTAACTCAAATAACCACCAATGGTGCACAGAAGAACAATTCTGAATGCACAACATGTCAAATCTTGAAGTGGATGGGCTACAGCAGTGGAAGACCACAAACGTACGCACAGTGGCCACTTTATATGGTACCTTCTGTACCTAATATGCTGTTTGACCCAGTTGTGAAATATTTCCATTTCATTCTGGTATGTGATTTGGAGTAGTTCAAATTGAGAGGTGATTGCTACCTTTGTTATGTTAGACAGAAGTGGTCATGAATGTGTAGGGGTGCTATCAAAGAAGTGTTGCTGGTTTGCTGTAGTAAATTTTGAAGATAGTATGCTACAAGATCTACACTTTGTAGATGAATGCCGTTAAAACCCAAAGATCCAGTGATCTTTATCCCAGAGTTTTGAAAGAGATGGTGGCAGAGATGATGAATGCTTTGCTTACTATCTTTCAAAGTTCTACAGATTCTGCAATTGTTCCCTTGAATTGGAGGGCAGGAAATGTGGCCCCTCCATTTAAGAAAGGAAACAGAGAGATAACATGAGGAAATCTGCAGAAGCTGGAAATTCAAACAAAACACACAAAATGCTGGTGGAACACAGCAGGCCAGGCAGCATCTATAAGGAGAAGCACTGTTGACGTTTTGAGCCAAGACCCTTCGTCAGGACTAACTGAAAGGAAAGATACTAAGAGATTTGAAAGTAGTGGGGGGAGGGAGAAATGTGAAATGATAGGAGAAGACTGAAGGGTGTGGGATGAAACTAAGAGCTGGAAAGGCAATTGGCGAAAATGGTACAGAGCTGGAGAAGGGAAAGTATCATGGGACGGGAGGCCTCGGGAGAAAGAAAGGGGGAGGGGGGAGCACCAAAGGGAGATGGAAAACAGGCAGAGTGATGGGCAGAGAGAGAAAAAAAAACAAACAACTAAATATGTTAGGGATGGGGTAAGAAGGGGAGGAGGGGCATTAACGGAAGTTAGAGAAGTCAACGTTCATGCCATGAGGTTGGAGGCTACCCAGCCGGTATACAAGATGTTGTTCCTCCAACCTGAGTGTGGATTCATCTTGACAGTAGAGGAGGCCATGGATAGACATATCAGAATGGGAATGGGACATGGAATTAAAATCTGTGGCCACTGGGAGATCCTGCTTTCTCTGGCGGACCGAGTGTAAGTGTTCAGCGAAACGGTCTCCCAGTCTGTGTCAGGTCTCACCAATATATAAAAGGCCACACCGGGAGCACCGGATGCAGTATACCACACCAGCCGACTCACAGGTGAAGTGTCAACTCACCCGGAAGGACTGTCTGGGGCCCTGAATGGTGGTGAGGGAGGAAGTGTAGGGCATGTGTAGCATTTGTTCCGCTTACAAGGATAACTGCCAGGAGGGAGATCAGTGGGAAGGGATGGAGGGAACGAGTGGACAAGGGAGTCGCATGGGGAGCAATCCCTGCAGAAAGCAGAAAGGGGGGAAGGGAAAGATGTGCTTGGTAGTGGGATCCCGTTGGAGGTGGCAGAAGTTACGGAGAATTATACGTTGGACCTGGAGGCTGGTGGGGTGGTAGGTGAGAACAAGGGGGGGAACCCTATCCTGAGTGGGGTGGCGGGCGGATGGGGTGAGGGCAGAGGTGCGGGAAACGGGAGTCGGCTGGTGTGGTATACTGCATACAGTGCTCCCGGTGTGGCCTTTTATATATTGGTGAGACCTGACACAGACTGGGAGACCGTTTCGCTGAACACCTACGCTCGGTCCGCCAGAGAAAGCAGGATCTCCCAGTGGCCACTTATTTTAACTCCACATCCCATTCCCATTCTGATATGTCTATCCATGGCCTCCTCTACTGTCAAGATGAATCCATACTCAGGTTGGAGGAGGAATACCTTTTTTACTGACTGGATAGCCTCCAACCTGATGTCATGAACATTGACTTCTCTAACTTCCGTTAATGCCCCTCCTCCCCTTCTTACCCCATCCCTGACATATTTAATTGTTTGTTTTTTTCTCTCTCTGCCCATCACTCTGCCTGTTCTCCATCTCCCTTTGGTGCCCCCCCTCCCCTTTCTTTTTCTCAAGGCCTCCCGTCCCATGATCCTTTCCCTTTTCCAGCTCTGTACTACTTTCGCCAATCACCTTTCCAGCTCTTAGCTTCATTCCACCCCCTCCGGTCTTCTCCTATCATTTCGCATTTCCCCCTCCCCCCACTACTTTTAAATCTCTTAGTATCTTTCCTTTCAGTTAGTCCCGACGAAGGGTCTTGGCCCAAAACGTCGACAGTGCTTCTCCTTATAGATGCTGCCTGGCCTGCTGTGTCCCACCAGCATTTTGTGTGAGAGAGGTAACAGGTAAGAACAAAACTGTTAGCTGACTGTTAATGATAGGCAAAATACTGGAATCTACATTGAAGAATGTAATATCAGACCACTGGAGAGGAATAATAGGATTGAGTGGGATAAGCTTCCATAAAAAGGAAGTCATGTTGCAGAACGTTCTAAACTCAGCCAGCTCCATCATGGGCACTAGCCTCCCCAGTATTCAGGATACCTGGAAAAGGTGATGCCTCAATAAGGATGGATCCATCATTAAGGACCCCCTTTGCCCAGGACATGCCCTTTTTTCATTTCTACCATCAAAGGTATGGTACAGAGCCTGAAGTTACACACTCAACATTTCAGGAACAGCTTCTTCCCCTCTACCATCAGATTTCTGAATGGACAATGAACCCATGAACACTACATCAGCATTTCTTTCCCTCTCTTTTTGTGCTACTTATTTCATTTAATTTTCTTGTATATACTTACTGTAATTTATAGTTTTTATTATTATGTATTGCAATGTACTGCTGCCGCAAAACAACAAATTTCTTGACAAATGCCAGTAATATTCTAAATAAATTTCTTTTTAACTTCTTTGATAATACAACCAACAGAATAGGTAAATGTGGTGCATTTGATTTTCGGAAAGTTTTCAATAAAATCTCAGATGTGAAATTTGTCAACTGGGTTACAGCTTATAGAGTTCAGGGTACTATACTGGCATAGACTGAGAATTAGATAACAGATATAAAGGAAAGAGTAGGAGACACCTCTTTCTCCCTTATTAGAGAGAGAGAGCCTGTGGTATGTTGAATACCAGGTGAACAAATAGTCTTTGAGGTACTGCAAGCCTGTGTCTTTGCTGTTGCTTTGCTCTCGCTTGAGTGCTCGGTGGAGGGTGCCGATGCTTTATTTTGCCGGTGGTGGGAGGGGGATTGTTGCTCGCTGCCACTTATGCATGGGAGGGAGGGGAGCTGGGGGGACTTTGGGTTCTAACATTTAACTGTCATTCGTTCTTTGGGGCCACTCCTCTGTTTTCGTGGATGGTTGCAAAGAAAAAGCATTCCAGGATGTATGTTGTATACATTTCTCTGACATTAAATGTACCTTTGAAACCTTTGAATAAATAGGTCTTTCTCAGGTTAGCAGGCTCTGACTAGTAGGATGTCATACAGTCGTGCACAGGTTCCAGCAATTGAACAGACTCATGTTGCTCCAGCAACATCTCTCAGTTTCACTTTGGCTTATTGTCCAGTACTCATGGGATGCCCAATATTTCTCTTGGAAATCCCCTATCAAGTGGAGCCAGAGGCAGTCTGAATACTGGATAAAGTTATGGGCCAAATGGATCTGTAAATTAAGGCAGCTTTGTACAAGAAGGACACGATGCTGCTAATCAAGATGTGAAGAGTATGTGTTTGTGCATTATTTTACATGTGGATCTCAGGATGTGTTGAGGGTTGATGAATATCGTATTCTTTCCAATTATGGATGGGCCCAAAATCTGAAGTCTGGGATTTAAGTCAGAAACCTTCTGAATAAATCTGAGTCTGAAGCATTTGTGGAGAGGAGCTACAGATGCTAAAGCAAATTTCATCCATCTCCTGAGCAAAGACATGGAGCGAAACAAAAACCATTAGAAGATAAAAAGGTAAAAGGGTCACAGAGAAATCCCCTTTAGTAGATTTGCATGCTATGTTGGCGCCGGACACTAGCGGGCTGCCACCAGCACAACCCTCAGGCGGTGTTGGCCATTGATGCAAATCATGCATTTTACTGCAGGTTCTCATGTTTTGATGTACAAACATAGATGTGATAAATAAAACTAAACTTCAATCTTTTAAAATGTTAAAAATACCAACAGGTCAGGTAGCAACTTTTGAGAGAGTTTACATTTCAGCTGGACGACTTTCACCAGGGAATAAAAAACTAGCTTCCCTAACCCTTATTACGATTTCTGCAGAAAGTGCAGACTGGAAGTAATGTACACTCAGAGCTCCCCTCCACGGTGCACATTCTAGTTTCAGGTACGGATTGCTGTTTGGGCTTTATTCAAATGATCTATGTTTATGTAAAGGTTAGTGCAAAAGGAGAGGAAAGATGACTGAAGTGAAGAAGAAATCTCTTTGCAGTTCACTTACCTTGCTCTGCAGAAGAACATTCTGTTCCCTGGAAGTTCGTACTTTCTGCTGTTGGGTCACCCACCTATGAAATATAAAGAACAATTCCATGATATGTTGTTGTATTTTCTCTTCTCCTCTTCTCTAAAGCTCAGTCCACGTAATAAGTCTACATAGTAACTATTTGATCACGGATACAACACTCCTGTATTGGCATCACTGGATGGTAAATTTCTCTCCAATGCATCCATACCCATTCCCAGGTATTCCTCAAGATAATTTCCAGTCATTTTCCATTCAGTGACCGGTGAGTACCAGAGAGACTGGCCTCCATGCAAGTAGAGCAGCTTTATGCTCTCTTTCAGTATAGTTTCTTTTGCACTGTAGTGCTGATTTATTTTTAAACTTTTTAAAAAGTTGATTTGATTTAATTGATAAACTTCAATAGCTTGCATAATACACCAGAGTGCTCCCTTCAGTTTCCTGATGAGGTAACTGCAGTCTTTGGCCAGGAGCAGATGTCATCAGGTGCTTCAACTCCTAACCACTACATTCTCCAGTTGGTGGCCAAGTCACTGCCCTTCTGCTCCTGACTTCCAACTCAACTCCTCTCGTTTGTTTCATATCCAGCAAGAGGCTCTTTCTGCTTCCTCCCCCATCCTGTGAGCTGCTTGGTTCTTGCTCTTTTCATCAAGGCCCAACACAGATAGCAACCTCCATGCCGATCTCTATGGGCAATAGCCACGTCTACCATCCTTTGTCCCTGCACTCTTGCACAAAGGACTGGTACTTCAGGGCCTTCCTTTCGTGAGCCTCCTGGCATCCTTCCTCCCATGGTACTATGAGTTCCACAAGGATGATTTTCTTGTCTTCAGTGGACCACAGTATGATGTCAGGTCAAAGTGCGGTCTGCACCACCTCCGGGAACTGCAGCTTCTCGCATCAACCCTCATCTCCCATGATTTGGCAGCTTGCAGCAGATTGGATTTAGAATAGAAATTTAGAGATTAAGCTCACAGTATATGCAAATTATCTATGGCTTGGTGACCAGCCATCCAAATTACATTTTGATTTATTTGAATACAGATTTCTCCTCTGCAGGTGTGATTAATTGTGGTTTATTAACTGTAGCACCTTGTATGTCGGGCTCATTGTGCAGAACACCAAAACACAATTAAATCATGGAAATAAAGTAGTTCTTAGAGACACATGGTTTATTACAGTAGTGGTCACGAAGAACAGATAAAGTGTGAGTAAAACATACAGAAATAGCAAACAATTACATAGGAGGTCAAGGTAATAAACTTAATTATTTCGGAACTTGAGTATTGTCCTTCAGAAAACTAGAAATGAGAGCAGGAGTACACCATTCAACCTTTGGGCTTACTCATCTTTTAATATGATCATCGCCAATTATCCACTTCCGTACCTTATTTTTCCACAGGGGACTGTATTGGCTCCCTTCCTACCTTGGACTTTAGATAAAACACTGAGTCATGTCATCTGCAGAAATTCTCTGATGACTCAGCAATAGTTGGGTGTATAAAGGGAGGACAGGAGGATGAATACAGGTCCCTGGTGAAGGACTTTGTCAAATGGTGCAAGCTGAATCATCTGCAGCTCAACATTAGTAAGACAAAGGAGATGGTGATGGACTTTAGGAAGACTAAGCCTGCACTGCTCCCTGCTACTATTGATGGTGAGGATGTCGATGTAGTGAGGACCTACAAGTACCTGGGGGTTCACCTGGATGACAGACATAAGTTGAGTACCAAAACAGAGGCTGTGTGTAAGAAGGGCCAGAGTCGCCTCTACTTCCTGAGGAGACTTTGGTCCTCTGGAGTATGCAGGCCTCTCCTTTACATGTTATACCAGTCTAGTCTTCAATGCGGTGGTGTGCTGGGGCACTGGCATCAACACAGGTGATGCCAACAGGCATCTGATTAGAAAGTCTGGCTCTGTTATAGGAGTCAAACTGGACACAGTGGAGGCTGCGATAGAACAAAGAACACTACAGAAAATCCTGGCAATTCTGGACAATGTTTCTCACCCTCTGCATGCCACCTTGGCTGAACAGAGGAGCAGTTTTAGTAATGGACTAAGACAACTTGCTCCAAAGAGAACTATATAAGGTCATTCTTACCCTCGGCCATTCAGCTCTATAATGAGTCAATCTATAGCTGGGGAAGTGATGATCCCCTCCTGTTAAGACTGTTTGGGGTAACTTTTTTTTATTCTTTCTACTTCTCTTTTGATATTTACTGTATATCTCTGCACTTGTAATGCTACTGTGACGCTGTATTTTCCTTGGGATTAATAAAGTATCTATCTATCTCCTTACACCCCTTGATTCCTTTAGCATTAATAAAATATATCTTCCCCTTTCTTCAATATATTTAATGTCTTGGCCTCCACTACTTGTGTGGAGAACAGGTTCTACAGGTTCACCTCTCTCTGGTTCCACTTTGTTGACTTGGCCCCCTGCTGTACTCGATTTACACTTATGGCTATGTGGCTAAGCACAACTCTGATACCGTATTTAAATTTGCTGACAACACCACTGCTTTTGGATGAATAAAAGGTGGTGACGTATCAGCATATCGGAGGAAGATTGAAAATCTGGCTCAGTGGTGTTATAACAACAACCTCTCGCTCAGTGTCAGCAAGACCGAGGAACTGATTATTGACCTCAGGAGGAGGAAACCGGAGGTCCATGAGCCAGTCCTCATCAGGAGGATCAGAAATGGAGAGAGTCAGCAATTTTAAATTTCTCAGTGTTATCGTTTCAGAGGATCTATCCTGGGTCCAGCATGTAAGTGCAATTATAAAGAAAGCAGGGCAGCACCTCTACTTCCTTGGAATTTTGCAAAGATTAAGTATGACATCTAAAACTTTGATAAACTTCTGTAGACGTGTTGTGGAAAGTATATTTACTGGCTGCATCACAGCCTAGTATTGAAACATCAATGCCCTTGAAAGGAAAATCCTACAAAAAGTAGTGGTTACAGCCCAGCCAATTATGTATAGGTCCTTTCCACCACTGTGCACTCTACATGGAATGTAGAGGAAAGCAGCATCCATTATCACCACCCAGGTCATGCTCTCTTCTTACTGCTGCCTTTAGGAGGAAGATACAGTAGTCTTAAGAATCACACTGGCAGGTTCAGGAACAGTTACTACCCCTCAACTGGCTCTTGAACCAGTGGAGATAACCTCACTCAACTTCAATTGCCCCATCATTGAACTATTCCCAGAAGCTATGGATTCACTATCAAGGACTCTTCATCTCATGTTCTTGATATTTATTGCTTACTTAGAAACGTAGAAAACCTACAGCACAATACAGGCTATTTGGCCCACAAAGTTGTGCCGAACATGTCCCTTCCTTAGGAATTACTAGGCTTACCTATAGCCTTCTATTTTACTAAGCTCCATGTACCTATCTAAAAGCCTCTTAAAAGACCTTATTGTATCCACCTCCACCACTGTTGCCGGCAGCCCATTCCACGCACTCACCACTCTCTGAGTAAAAAACTTACCCCTGACATCTCTGTATCTACTCCTCGGCACCTTAAACCTGTATCCTCTTGTGGCAACCATTTCAGCCCTGGGGAAAAAACCTCTGACTATCCACACGATCAATGCCTCTCATCATCTTGTACACCTCTACCAGGTCACCTTTCATCCTCCTTCGATCCAAGGAGAAAAGGCCGAGTTCACTCAACCTATTCTCAAGGCATGCTCCCTAATCCAGGAAACATCCTTGTAAATCTCCTTTGCATCCTTTCTATGGCTTCCACATCCTTCCTGTAGTGAGGCGACCAGAACTGAGCACAGTACTCCAAGTGGGGCCTGACCAGGGTCCCATATAGCTGCAACATTACCTCTCAGCTCCTAAATTTAATCCCATGATTGATGAAGGCCAATACATCATATGCCTTCTTAACCACAGAGTCAACCTGCACAGCTGCTTTGAGCGTCCTATGGACTCGGACCCCAGGATCCCTCTGATCCTCCACACTGCGAAGAGTCTTACCATTAATACTATATTCTGCCATCATATTTGACCTACCAAAATGAACCACTTCATACTTATGTGGGTTGAACTCCATCTGCCGCTTCTTAGCCCAGTTTTTCATACTATCAATGTCCCGCTGTAACCTCTGACTGCTCTCCACACTATCCCCAACACCTCCAAACTTTTGAGTCATCAGCAACCTTACTAACCCATTCCTCCACTTCCTCATCCAGGTCATTTATAAAAATCACGAAGAGTAAGGGTCCCAGAACAGATCCCTGAAGCACTTGACTGGTGACCAACCTCCATGCTGAATATGACCCGTCTACTCTTTGCCTTCTGTGGGCAAGCCAGTTCTGGATCCACAAAGCAATGCTGCCTTGGATCCCATACCTCCTTACTTTCTCAATAAGCCTTGCATGGGGTACCTTATCAAATGTCTTGCTGAAATCCATTTAAACTACATCTACTGCTTTTCCTTCATCAATATGTTTAGTCACATCCTCAGAAAATTTAATCAACCTGGTAAGGCTCAACCTGCCCTTGACAAAGCCATGCTGACTACTCCTAATCATATTATACCTTTCCAAATGTTCATAATCCTGCCTCTCAGGATATTCTCCATCAACTTACCAACCACTGAGGTAAGACTCACCGGTCTATAATTTCCTGGTCTATCTCTACTGCCTTTTTTGAATAAAGAAACAACATCCACAGCCCTCCGATCCTCCGGAACCTCTCCTGTCCCCATTGATGATGCAAAGATCATTGCCAGAGGCTCAACAATTTCCTCCTTCGCCTCCCACAGTAGCCTGGGGTACATTTAGTCCGGTCCCAGCAACTTATCCAACTTGATGCTTTCCAAAAGCTCCAGCACATCATCTTTCTTCATATCTACATGCTCAAACTTTTCAGTCTGCTGCAAGGCATCACTACAATCACTAAGATCTTTCTCCATAGTGAATACTGAAGTAAAGTATTCATTAGGTACCTCTGCTATTTCCTCCAGTTCCATATGCACTTACTCATTGTCACACTTGATAGGTCCTGTTCTTTCACGTCCTATCCTCTTGCTCTTCACATACTTGTAGAATGCCTTGGGTTTTTCCTTAATTCTGCCCACCAAGGCATTTTCATGGCCCC
Organism: Hypanus sabinus; assembly: GCF_030144855.1. Classification (NCBI taxonomy): domain Eukaryota; kingdom Metazoa; phylum Chordata; class Chondrichthyes; order Myliobatiformes; family Dasyatidae; genus Hypanus; species Hypanus sabinus. The sequence goes on from NC_082709.1 coordinate 73,893,513, forward strand.
TTCTGCCTCACATAATTTCCTTCTTAAGTTCCTTCCTAGTAGCCTTATAATCTTCTAGATCTCTAACATTACCTAGCTCTCTGAACTTTTAGTAATCTTGACTAGATTTTTACACCATGGTTCCTGTACCCTACCATAACTTCCCTTTCTCATTGGTATGTACCTATTCAGAACTCCACACAAATATCCCCTGAACATTTGCCACATTTCTTCCATACTTTTCCCTGAGAACATCTGTTTCCAACTTAAGCCTCCAATTTCCTGCCTGATAGCCTCATAATTTCCCTTACTCCAATTAAATGCTTTTCTGACTTGTCTGTTCCTATCTCTCTCCTATGCTATTGTAAAGGAGATAGAATTATAATCACTATCTCCAAAATGCTCTCCCACTGAGAGATGTGATACTTGACCAGGTTCATTTCCCAATACCATATCAAGTACAATCTCTGCTCTTGTAGGCTTATCTGCATATTGTGTCAAGAAACCTTACTGAACACACCTAACAAACTCCACCCCATCTAAACCCCTTGCTCTAGGGAGATGTCAATCGATATTTGGGAAATTAAAATCTCCCATCACAACAAATCTGTTATTATTACACCTCTCCAGGATCTGTTTCCCTATCTGCTCCTCAATAACCCTGTTAGTATTGGGTGGCCTATAAAAAAATACCCAGTAAAGTTATTGACCCCTTCCTGTTCCTAACCTCCACCCACAGAGACTCCGTAGACAATCCCTCCATGGTGTTCACCTTTTCTACAGCCCTGGCACTATCTCTGATCAACAGTGCCACAGCCCCACCTCTTTTGCCTCCCTTCCTGTCCCTTCTGAAACATCTAAAACCTGGCACTTGAAGTAACCATTCCTGTCCCTGAGCCATCCAAGTCTCTGTAATGGCCACCACATCATATCTCCAAGTACTGATCCACACTCTAATCTCATCCACTTTGTTCACAACACTCCTTGCGTTAAAATAGACACATCTCAAACCGTTGGTCAGAGCACGTCCCTTCTCTATCAGCTGCCTATCCTCCCTCTCACACTGTCTCCAAGCTTTCTCTATTTGTGAGCCAACCACCTCTTCCCCAGTCTCTTCAGTTCAGTTCCCACCCCCCAACAATTCTAGTTTAAACTCTCCCCAGTAGCCTTAGCAAACCTCCCCGCCAGGACATTGGTCCCCTGGGAATTAAGTGCAACCCGTCCTTTTTGTACAGGTCACACCTGCCCCAAAAGAGGTCCCAATGTTCCAGAAATCTGAATCCCTGCCCCCGCTCCAATCCCTCAGCCACACATTGATCCTCCACCTCATTCTATTCCTATTCTCACTGTTCCGTAGCAAGGAAGTAATCCCAAGATTAGTACGTTTGCGGTCCTGCTTCTCAACTTCCTTCCTAACTCCCTGTAGTGTTTTTTCAGGACCCTTTTCCTACCTATGTCATTGGTACCAATATGTACCACGACCTCTGGCTGTTCTCTCTCCCACTGCAGGATATCTTGGACACGATCTGAAACATCCCGGACCCTGGCACCTGAGAGGCAAACTACCATCTGAGTTTCTTTCTTGCATCCACAGAATTGCCTGTCTGACCCCCTAACTATAGAGTCCCCCATCACTACTGCCTTCCTCTGCCCTTCCTTACCCTTCTGAGCCATAGGGCCAGACTCTGTGTCAGAGGCACGGCCACTTTTGCTTCCTCCAGGTAGGCTGTTCACCCCCCCCCCCAACAGTACTCAAACAGGAGTACTTATTGTCAAGGGGTACAGCCATTGGGGTACTCTCTAGTACCTGACTCTTCCCCTTCCCTCTCCTGACTGTGATCCACTTGTCCCTTACCTGTAGCCCTGGTGTGACCACCTGCCTATAACTCCTGTCTATCACCTCCTTGCTCTCCCTGACCAGGCGAAGGTCATCGAGCTGCACCTCCAGTTCCCTAACTTGGTCCCTCAGGCTCGACACACCTGTGCAACACACTTGTGCAGCTCGACACACCTGATGCAGATATGGTCATCCGGAAGGCTAGGAGACTCCAGGACTTCCCACATCTGACACCAAGCACAGGAAACTGGCCTCACACACATACTTCCTACCTCGCCTTGTCCTGTTATCGCCTAAGCCCGTTGAGCCAAAGCTCTATCACTCTGCTACCTCTCACTCCACTGCCCGCTGGATATGGCTGCCTTCTTTTTAAACCCTTTGCACTCTACTGGCTGACATTATGCGCCTGCGAATCTTGTCTCTCTTTAACCCGAGTAGTAAAAAACTCACTTCGCTTTGGAGAATCAGCGGTTCACTCACAGCCTTCTTGCTCCGAACTTATTTATTATTTATTATTATTTCTTTCCTTTTGTATTTGCACAATTTGTTGTCTTTTGAAGACTGGTTGTTTGCCCTGATGGGTGGGTCTTTCACTGATTGTATTAAGGTTCATGAATTTGCTGAGTATGCCCACAAGAAAACAAATCTCAGGGTTGTATATGGTGACATATCTGTACTTTGATTAAAAAAGGAAGTTACTTTGAACTGATGCTGTGTTCCTTGTTTTTACACTCCCATCCCATTGGGAATATTCTTCTGAATCTGGTCAGTCTGATCCTCTTAGAATTTTAAGAGATTTTAAGTGATTCTTTCTTCTGAACTTTAATGAATAACGGTGTAGTTGATCAAATCATCATCAAAGATCCTCACCACCCAGGCCATGCTCTTCTCTAACTGTTGCCATCAGGTAGAAGGTACAACTGCCTCAGGACTTGCATCACTAACCCCTCAACCATCAGGCTCTTGAACAAAAGGAAACAACTACACTCATTTAATGACTCTTGTTAATTCATGCTTGTTATTTATTGCTATTTATTCATTATCTGCATTTGCACAGTTGCTGCCGTTCATAGTTTGCAGGGCCCATTTACCGGTACTGTTTTATAGACTTGCTAAGTATGCCCACAGTAAAAGAATCTCAGTTGTATATGGTGACATGTATGTAATAAATTTTATTTCTAGCTTTGGACATCTCACCACATGTGACTGCCAGCCCTTCCTGAAATCAACCTGGTTAATCTCTGCTGCATTCCTTTTATGGTAAGTGTTTTCATTCTTAGATAGGGAGACCAATACTGTATTGCAGTCGCTCAAGCATTGATCCCTGCAGCACCTGACAAGTCATTGCCTGCCACCAGAAAAAGACTTGTTCATTAAGTCTTTCTGTTTCCTGCCATTGTCAATCCATACCAAAGTAATACCTCATCCCATGTGCTTTGACTCACTTCTCTTAACGCCCTATTATTTCTTCACTCACCTCTTTTTAAAAGCAGGTTTACACTTGCTATGCATCAGCCTGTAGCAACTGCTTCAGAATATAAAGAATCTGCCAGATCTGTATTTCCAAAGCCACTTTCTCTACTGTTCTTGGATGCAGATTATCAGGCTTTGCAATTTGTCCGCCTTTAACTCTATTGATTTCTCTAGTGCTATTTAATTACTGGTGCATACCTGTAAATTTAAATCAGTAGATTTATCTACTGATACAGAAGATGAAGACACACACTCAACATTTTAGGAAAAACTTCTTCCCTTTCAGTGTCAGCTATCTGAAAGGACAATGAACCAACCCATGAATACTACCTCAATATTTTTTGCTCTCTTTTTGCACTACTTACTTAATTTTTTTGATATATTTCTTATTTATAGTTTTAATGTATTGCATTGTACTGTTGCAGCGGAACAACAAATTTTGCAACATATGTCGATGATATTACACCTGATTCCGATTTCATCTGTGCACAGGGTGGGGAGCAGGTTTGTGAAGACCCTGTTGCCTCAGGAGATGTGTGTAATTGTTATCCTATTACATTTTCTCTTTTCAGCCTGAAATGTGAACACAGGAGATTCTGCAATGCAACACACACAAAATGCTAGAGAACTCAGATTGTCAAGCAGCATCTTTCTCTCATGGTCCACTCTCCACTCCTATTAGCTTCCTTCTCCTTCAGCCCTTTACCTTTTCCACCTGTCACCTCCCAGCTTCTCACTTCATTCCCCCTCACCTAGCTTCAACTATCACCTGCCAGCTTGAACTCTTTCCCCCTCTCCCCACTTTCTTATTCTGGCTTCTTACGCTTTTCTTCCAGTCGTGATGAAGGGACTCAGCCCAAAATGCCGACTGTTTATTAATCTCTGTCGATGCTGCTTGACCTACTGAGTCCCACCAGCATTTAGTGTGTGTTAATCAAATGCGATGGGAGCTCTCATGTTCAAAACTCATGATGCGCAGAACCCTTTCTCTGGCCAGGATATTGAGGCTAGATGATTACACATCAAACCCTTAATAGAATGAGCCAGGCGTTGATTGCGTTACTGAAAGACCGGTGATGAGCACCCCGCCAATCACCCAAGACTCATTCCCTCCCCCACTGCAAAGTAGCTGTAGCGTGTACCGTCCACAAAATACACTGCAATCCAACACCGTCTAACAAGCACAAGATCTTTATCACAATGAAGGACAAAGGCAGTAGGTGCAAGGGAACACTAGCACCTGCAGATTCCCCTTCAACCACATGAGAACGTACCACTGGTCCTTCAACATTACTGGATTGTAATCCTGGAACCCTTTCCCAACAGCATATGGGAATCTTCACATGGACTGCAGTGTTCAAGAAAGTAGTTCACCAACACCTTCTCAAGCGCAATTAGGGATGGGCAATAAATGCTGGCTTTGCTTTCCATGTCCAGATCCCACAAACAAAGAAGTCCTCATTATTTAAGGGAGAGAGGTCACAGACTACTACAGAGACACACCATCCTTCATGGATATGTGTACACTCAGGAGCCACTTTGTTCGGTAGACCTGTACACCTGCCTGTGAATGCAAATATCTATTCAGCCAATCATGTGGCAGCAACTTAATAATGCATAAAACATGCAGACATGGTCAAGAGGTTCGTTTGTTGTTTGGACCAAACACCAAAATGTGGAAGAAATGGGATCTAAGTGACTTTGACTGTGGAACGATTGTTGGTACCAGATGGGATGGTTTGAGTAACTTACAACCTACTGATCTCCTGGGATTTTCATGCAAAATGATCACTAGGTTTTACAGTAAGTGGTGTGGAAAACAAAAGACATCTTGTGTATGGCAGTTCTGTGTGCAGAAAGACCTCATCCATGAGAAAAGTCAGAGAAGAAAGGCTGGACTGGTTCAAGCTGACAGGAAGGCGACAGTATCTCAAACAGGCAAACACATTACAACAGTGGTGTGCAGAAGAGCATCTCTGAATGCATAACATGTCGAACCTTGAATTGGACAGGCTACAGCAGCAGAAGACCACACCAGGTTTCATTCCTGCACCCAATAAAGTGGTCACTGAGTGTATTTCAGCTATTGGACTGAAAACCGGCCATTGGTATTCATTACTTGCCAGCATAACAACACATTTCATATCAAACATGATTCACCAGGCACCACAGTAGAGGACGTTGGAGATACGGGCTGTATTTATCAACACTCCCAGTAATACGTGGCCGACCCTATGAGTACCAAGTTTCATTGAAAGTAAGTTGCTGTTAACAAGAACTTTGTGCATGTATAAAAACCCACTTTCTAATACTGTTGACGATCACCTTGCTGATGAATGAAAGCAGACTGATTTTGTTGTAATTAGCTAAATGAGGTTGCTCCTGCTTTTCTTTTCTCTGGCCACCACCAAATTGAACAAGACCATTAGACATAGCAGAAGAATTAGGCAGTTTGCCCCACCAGGTCTATTCCACAATTCCATCATGGCTGATTTATTGTCTTTCTCAATCTCATTCTCCTGCCTCCTCCCTGTAATCTTTGATGTGCTTACTAATCAAGAACCTACCTACCTCCGTTTTAAGTATACCCAATGACTTGGCCTCTACAGCCATCTGTGGCAATGAATTCCACAGATTCACTACCCTTTGGCTAAAGAAATTCCTCCTTATCTCTATTCTATTCTCAGGCTGTGCTAGAACTTATGAGGAAGTTTTAGACTTCCCCCACTATAGGAAACATCCTCTCCACGTCCACTCAATCTAGGCTTTTCAATATTCAATAAGTTGAAATGAGACCATCTCTCATTCTTCTAAACTCCAACAAGTACAGGCTTAGAGTAATCAAACACTCCTCATGTGTTAACCCTTTCATTCCCAGGATAATTTTTCATGAACCTCCTCTGGAGCCTCTTCGATGCCATCTCATCCTTTCTCAGATAAGGGGCCCAAATCTCCTCACAATATTCCAAATGCAGTGTGACCAATATAAAGCCTCAGCATTACATCTTTGCTTTCATATTCTGGTCCTCTCAAAATTAATGCTAATATTGCATTTGTCTTCCTTACCACTGATTCAACCTGAAAGTTAATCTTTTAGGAATCCTGCAGTAGGACTCCCAAGTCCCTTTGCACCTCTGATTTCTGAATTTGCTCCCTGTTTAGACACAGTGCAATTCAAACTGGAAAGGAGGTCAAATACATGATATACTGTAGAATCTCTACCAGAGGCTTACTGTATCGATAATGGACTAGTGCAACATATAAAGCATTGTTGGTCATAACAAATGCTTTTTTTCCTGATCAGATTGTTTGCAATCCAGTGTAAAATCTTCTCTCCACAGCAGAAGGAAAGGATAAAAAGTGAAAAAGACAATACCCAGTTTAGCATACTGTCAGGTGAATGCAGAGGAATTCTTAAGGTCTTACATTGGATGAGACTTGCTGACATTCTTGGTGATTGATGATTCCTGTAGGAACTGACTTAGCATCAACCAGACAAGGACCTCTCATGTCTTGGTCCAACTGATGGACGGAGCTTTGCAATCCTTGCTTCCCGCTTTCTTGAACTGGAAGTGCATCTCAAAGTAAAATAAGTAATAATTTAATTAATGGTGTGCTCTCATTTCATCTCATCATTTTTCTGTTTGGAATTAAAGTAGTTACATTGTGTATACCGTGGCACCTGAAATTGTGGATCACAGTTTTGTTTGCTAACCAGATTTCAAAATGCTTATTAGTGATTTTCTTATTCTTGTAGATGTTGAGAGACATCTGTTGAGGCTAAACCACAACTAAAAATCTCCACCGCTAGAGTCCGAACATTTTCAAACATAAATTTAGTATCATTCACAAAGGTTCATATGGACAAATAAAATGTGTTCCATATGGCATAAAATGCCATATAATCAGAGAAGAAGGAAGAGAGAAATTGCCTTTCAACTCACAAGGGAGCATAGGCCATCAACTTTTTGATGTTGATGTTTCTTTCTTTTTTATGAGGTCAGGTTGCTAGCTTGGCGCTCAACCCTGCATGGATGGAAAGCAAGCACAGGAGCCGGCTGGATTCATACTCAGGACCTTCCGCCCCAAAGACCAGTGTTGATGCCACTACACCACCAGCTGGCACCATATAATTAGGCATTATGGTTAAATTTCCTGATCAAACCTCCACACATTGCAATGCAGATTTGGCATATTTTCCAATTACCATGTTTATGGGGAACATAGACTCAGTGGCCACCTTATTAGGTGTACCAGTGTACCTGCTTGATAATGCAAATATCTAATCAGCCAATCATGCGACAGAAACTCAATGCATAAAAGCATGCAGACATGGTCAAGAGGTTCAGAGGCTCTTCAGACCAACCATCAAAATGGGGAAGAAATATGATCCAAGTGACCTTGAACATGGAATAATTGTTGGTGCCAGACAGGGTGATTTGAACATAGAACATAGAATAGTACAGCACAGTACAGGCCCTTTGGCCCACAATGTTGTGCTGACCCTTAAACCCTGCCTCCCATATAACCCCCCCCCCCACCTTAAATTCCTCCATATACCTGTCTGGAAGTCTCTTAAATTTCATTAGTGTATCTGCCTCCACCACTGACTCAGGCAGTGCATTTCACACACTAACCACTCTGTAAAAAACCTTCCTCTAATATCCCCTTTCAACTTCCCACCCCTTACCTTAAAGCCCTGCCCTCTTGTATTGAACAGTGATGCCCTGGGGAAGAGGTGCTGGCTGTCCACTCTATCTATTTCTCTTAATATCTTGTCTCCTATCATGTCTCCTCTCATCCTCCTTCTCTCCAAAGAGTAAAGCCCTAGCTCCCTTAATCTCTGATCATAATGCATACTCTCTAAACCAGGCAGCATCCTGGTAAATCTCCTCTGTACCCTTTCCAATGCTTCCACATCCTTCCTAAGGTGAGGCGACCAGAACTGGACACAGTACTCCAAGTGTGGCCTAACCAGAGTTTTATAGAGCTGCATCATTACCTCACGACTCTTAAACTCTATCCCTCCACTTATGAAAGCTAACACCCCATAAGCTTTCTTAACTACCCTATTTACCTCTGAGGCAGCTTTCAGGGATCTGTGGACATGTACCCCCAGATCCCTCTGCTCCTCCACACTAGCAAGTATCCTGCCATTTACTTTGTACTCTGCCTTGGAGTTTGTCCTTCCAAAGTGTACCACCTCACACTTGCCTGGGTTGAACTCCATCTGCCACTTCTCAGCCCACTTCTGCATCCTATCAATGTCTCTCTTCAATCTTTGACAATCCTCAACACTATCCACAACACCACCAACCTTTCTGTCATCTGTAAACTTGCCAACCCACCCTTCTACCCCCACATCCAGGTCATTAATAAAAATCATGAAAAGTAGAGGTCCCAGAACCGATCCTTGTGGGACACCACTAGTCACAACTCTCCAATCTGAATGTACTCCCTCCACCATGACCCTCTGCTTTCTGCAGGCAAGCCAATCCTGGCCAAACTTCCAAACTTCCCTGGATCCCATGCCTTCTGACCTTCTGAATAAGACTACCGTGTGGACCCTTGTCAAATGCCTTACTAAAATCTATGTAGATCTCATCCACTGCACTACCCTGACCTATCTGCTTGCTCACCTCCTCAAAGAATTCTATCAGGCTTGTTAGACACGATCTGCCCTTCACAAAGCCACGCTGACTGTCCCTGATCAGACCATGATTCTCTAAATGTCCATAGATTCTATCTCTAAGAATCTTTTCCAACAGCTTTCCCACCACAGACATAAGGCTCACTGGTCTATAATTATAAGTCCCTACTAGCTTTTTTGAACAAGGGGACAACATTCACCTCCCCCCAATCCTCCGGTACCATTCCTGTGGACAACAAGGACATAAAGATCCTAGCCAGAGGCTCAGCAATCTCTTCCCTCGCCTCGTGGAGCAGCCTGGGGAATATTCCATCAGGCCCCGGGGACTTATCCATCCTAATGTATTTTAACAACTCCAACACCTCCTCTCCCTTAATATCAACATGCTCCAGAACATCAACCTCATTCATATTGTCCTCAAACTGATATTGTTTGAGTATATGAGAAACTGCCTTTTAACTATTTCTATGAAGCTGGCTAATTGGCACAGCCACTTAATTGGGACAAAATGTACTGGTCCCAATTAACTGGAATCCACTGTATATAAATGAGCACTTGAATTGCCAAGACTTAGAAGGCTGTAAAACCAAGGGATCCAGGGTAAGTTGGCAAATAAGATTAGTTCAATGTGTACTTGATGCTGAGTGTGGGACAAGTGGATTGATTATGCATGGGAGAAACACTTCACAAATAAGTAAAATGGTAACTCAGGCGGAAGAGAGGTGACCTGATAGAGGTGTATAAGATGTTGAGAGGAATTGATTGTGTGGATAGTCAGAGGCTTTTTCCCAGGGCTGAAATGGTTGCCCAAGAGGACACAGGTTTAAGAGGACACTGGGGAATAGGTACAGAGGAGATGTCAGGGGTAAGTGGTTTTGTTTTTTTTAAATAAAAACACAGGGAGTGGTGAGTGCGTGGAATGGGCTGCCGGCAACGGTGGTGGAGGTGGGTACAATAGGGTCTTTTAAGAGACTTTTGGAAAGGTACATGGAGCTTAGAAAAATAGAGGGCTATGGATAAGCCTAGTAATTTCTAAGGTAGGGACATGTTCGGCTCAACTTTGTGGGTTGAAGGACCTGCATTTTGCTATAGGTTTTCTATGTTTTTTGTGTTTTAGGAGGAACATGCCGCCTGTCAACTTTTGGAATGGACTTACATTAGTCATTAATAAAGAGACCAGTTGATTCTTGTCCACCCCCCACCCCCCACCCCACACTCTTTTTCAGGTCCTATTCTCAACAACGATCTAAAGCAAAAGCAAACACCAGGTGATACGTTGCTTGCAGACCTTCAGGCTTACCTCTTGCCTCATTCTGGTAATTTTTCACTTGCTTTACCAGGTCTTTTCTTTTAATTCCCACCAGGGCTTCCAGCAAACACGTTAGGTTATCCGGTGAAATGTTTTCTTTTTTTTCCAGTTCAGCGCAAATATCCATAAAATTCTAAGATGGGACAAAACAGGAACACTTCTTCTAGTAATAAACACAAGAGATTCTGTAGGTGCTGGAGATCCAGAGTAATACTAATAAAATGCCGGAGGAACTCAGCAGGTCAGGCAGAATTGGTGGAAAGGAGCACACAGTTTTGGGACAAGGCCAGTCATCTGGACCCTTTAAGCATTAGACTACTTCTAATAGCTGAGATTTTTAAAATCCAATGTTTGTCTGTCCTATCCCAAAAATCATTGGTTCAGAGACACCAAATTACCATCAAATCTTCATCTGAATGTCAACCCAAAGACTAAGCCATTTCACCAAATGAAGATGGCACAGATGAGTCTGGTCACGTTCCGACACAAACTTTGCTCTGCTAGTCTCCTGCTGTGGCCCTGCTTGGAAATCTGGCTTAAATAAAGGGAAAGATGCTGCATTGTTATATTGGTTGAGATGAGTTGACATTGCATTCAAGTTCCTTCTGTTTGTACTAATCAGTTATACACCACCTTCAACAATCCAGCCACCCAAAAGTAATGCCTTACGTTCTATCAAAAAATTGATTTCATTTTTAGGAGCAGCATTTACTTTAGTGGTTAGCATAATGCTAATACAACACCAGCAACCTGCGTTCAATTCTGAAACTGCCCGTAGGGAGTTTGTACATTCTCTGTGTGACTGAGTGTGTTTCCTCCCAGATTCCAAAGATGTACGGGTTAGTAAGTGAATTGGTCACATGGGTGTCACTGGGCAGCATGGGCTTGTTAGGCCAGAAGGGCCTATCACCGTGATGTGTCTCTGAAACTAAAACAAAAGGAAATCTACTTCTTAATGATGGGGATTAATGTAATTTGAAGTACAGACAACACTGCACAAATGCAACACATCCCTCTTGCAGTCAGCTATTGAAATTAGTTTGACAGTCTCTGGAGTTTAGAAGAATGAGGGTGATCTTATTAAATAATTTAAGGTCCTGAAGGACATAATAAGGGTTTCCACTGGTGGGAGAGTCTCCAGTGAAGGGAGGTAGTTACAAAATTCGGGGCTGATCATTGAAAGCTGATGTTCACAGGGATTATTGCAGAGGGTTGTGAACTTGTGGAATTCTCCATGCAAGGGGATTTGGAAGCCAGATCATTATCCAATAGGTCAGGTAATTGGAGATTATGGGGGACTGGTGCAGAATAGACAGGATTGTTTTGAATAGTGGAGTAGTCATGAGGCATTGAGGAACCCACACCAAATCCTGTTTTCGTAAGTTTATTGCATTCCCAATGGAACCACCCAACTCACTTCTGCTTACCTTGATGTTCTGGCACTTTCCCTTGGGTATATTCAATAGATAAATGATCCCCTTAAGCTCTTTATCATCGATCTGCTTGGAAATGTTATACAGCAGCACTCTTAAACAGAAACAAGAAAGAAGTTTTGGGATTGATATCTGAAAGGAATTCTTCCAGAATTTCTAAAGTTAGAAATTAATATTATTTTCTCAATACTTAAACCGGCTGGCCAGTGATGCAGTGGCATCAGCACCGTATTTTGAGGTGAATGGTCCCAGGTTCAAACCCAGCCAGCTCCTTGCACACTTTCCATTTGTGCTGTCTTGAGCATCAAGTTAGCAATTTGGCCTCATAAAGAAAAACAGACAAATGCTAAAAAAACAGCAAGGTTGCCACCCAATGTGCCACAGGCACAGAAAGGAACAACAAATACTTAAATCAACCGTTTGATAAACTAATGACAGGAAATCTTGATGTTATCAGCAGCTTTTACTTTCCAAGATTTCTCTGCTCAGGTGGGCATTGGCACTCTTTAAACGGCCAATCTTACTTTGAGATTTTAAAGGGTGTGGATTCATAATTTCAGTCTGTTTTCACCCAACCTACATACCATCATTGTCACAGGATGGCAATCAAAGCAAGATTCTTAATTATTTTTTGTTTTTTTCTTATCCTGGAGTAATTGAGATAAATCACTCCAGGATAATAGCACCTCTTTTCAACGCCAGTTTGGCTGAGATTAACTCTCTGTGACATAAGCCAGAGATGTTGGCACCAAGGAATTTGAAACTGTTCACTCTTTCCACTGCTGATCTTTCAACGAGGACTGGTGTGTAAACACAAAGTATACTGCAGATGCTGTGGTCAAATCAAGACATACAAAAAAGCTGGATGAACTCAGCAGGTCGGGCAGCATCCATTGAAAGAAGCAGTCAACGTTTTGGGTCGAGACCCTTTGTCAGGACTAAAGAAGGAGGGGGCAGAGGCCCTAAAGAGAAGGTGGGGGGAGGGTGGAAAACCAATCAGAGGAAAGATCAAGGGGTGGGGGAGGGGAAGCAGGGAGGGGATGGGCAGGAGAGGTGAAGAAAGAATCTAAGGGGAAAGCACTATGGGTAGTAGAAGAAGGCATGAGAGGTGATAGGCAGCTGGAAGAGGAGACAGTGAAGGTGGGAGGGGGGAAGGGAGAGGGAGGGAATTACCAGAAGTTGGAGAATTTCCAGCTCCCTTCCCCAATGTTAGGTGAGTGAGGTTTGCTGAAGTTATCCCTCCTGGTTCAAGAGCCTGATGTTCTTGAACCTAAATATGACCTAAAATGTGATCAGATCTTCATGCAAGTCCAAAACCAAATAAAGAGGACCCAATTAAATAAATAACACAAAAACCTAATACTTGTTCATTTATTTATTTATTGAGAAAAATGATCCAATATTATATGTATTTGTTGGAAAAAGTATGTGAACGTCTGGGGTAATGGCTTCTGCAAAAGCTATTTGGAGTCAGGTTTTCCAATCAATGAGATGAGATTGGAGTTGTGGGTTGTAGAGGTGCCTTGCCCTATAAAAAAGGTACACTAAGTCAGGTAACTGATAGGGAAAGATCTATTTATGTGCACCATGCCTCGATCGAAACAACTTTCCAAGGATCGTCTACAGTCCATGGTACGAGAAATTATCTACAAATGGATGAAATTCAATACTGTTGTTATTCTCCCTAGGAGTGGGCATCTACAAAGCTCACAGCAGGAGCACAACATGCAATGCTGAAAGAGGTGAAAAAGAACCCAAAGTTAACAGCAAAAGACCTATTGAAATCCTAGAACTTGTTGAAGTCTCTGTTCATGTGTCCACTATAAGGAAAACACTGAACAAGAATGGTGTTCATGGAAGGACACCACTGGTCTCCAAAAAAAAACATTGCTGCACGCTTCAAGTTTCTAAGAGACCACCTAGATGTTCTACAACACTTCTGGGACAATGTTTTGTGGACTGATGAGACAAAAGTTGAACTTTTTGGCAGAAATGCCCATTGCCATGTTTGGAAGGAAAACAGCACTACACACCATCACCAAAACCTCATCCCAACTGTGAAGCATAGTAGAAGGAGCATCATAGTTTGGTGTTGCTTTGCTGTCTCAGGGCTTGAACAACTTGCAATCATTGAGGGAACGATGAATTCAAAATTGTATCGAGACATTTTACAGGAGGATAGCAGAATAACAGTCTGTCACCTGAAGCTTAATAGAAGTTAGATAATGCAACAAGACAATGATCCGAAGACAAGAGTAAATCAACAATGGAATGGTTTAAAAAGAAGAACATTCATTTTTGGAATGTCGGAGTCAAAGTTCTGAGCTTAATCCCATAGAAATGTTGTGGAATTATCTGAAGCGAACAATTCATGCAAGGAAATCCACTGACATCCTAAAGTTGAAGCAGTTTTGTAAGGAAGGATGGCCTAAAAGCCCTTCAAACTGATGTGCAGGACTAATCATCAGTCACTGGAAATGTTTGGTTGAAGTTATTGCTGTACGGGGTAGGGGGGGTGGTCACACCAGTTACTGAAAGCAAAGGTTCACATACTTTTTCCAACAAATATATTTAAAATGGGGTCATTTTTCTCAATAAATAAATGAATAAGTATAATGCTTTTGTGTTATTTAATTGGGTTCTCTTTATCTAGCTTTAGGACTTAACATGAAGATGTGATAGACTGGGCTGTATCCTCTCTTTTTTGTAGGATTTTCCATTCAAGAGCATTAATGTTTCCATACCAGACTGTGATGCAATCAGTCAGTATACTTTCCACTGCGCATCGACAAAAGTTTGTCAAAGTTTTAGATGACATACCAAACACTTGCAGACTTTCAAAAAAGTAAAGGTGCTACTGTGCTTTCCTTGTAATGGCAGCTACATACTGGACCCAGGATATATCCCCTGAAATGATAGTGCTGAGTAATTTGAAGTTGCTGACCCTCTCCACCTCTGATCCTCCGAAGAGGAGTGGCTCATGAACCCACCAATTTCTTCCTCCTGCAGTCAATAATCAGCTCTTTGGCTTTGGTGATGTTGGGTGAGAGATTGTTCTTGTGGCTCCATTTAATCAGATTTTCAGTCTATCTTCGTTATGCTAATTTATCACCACCTAATATTTGGCCAACAAAAGTGATATCATCAGCAAACTTAAATATGGCTTTGGAGATGTGCTTCGCCTTGCAGTCATGAGTCTAAAGCAAGTTTAGCATGGAGCTGGGCACGCGGCCATGTGGTGCACCTGTACCAATGGTGACTGTGGAGGAAATGTCGCTGCCAATCTAAACTGACTGGGGTCTGCAAGTGAGAAAACTGAGGATCAGTCACACAAGGAGGCATTGAAGCCAAGGTCTTGGATGTTATTGATTAGTTTAGAAGGGAAGATAGGATTGAATGCTGAGCTGTAATTAGTGAAGAGCATCCTGATGTGTCACTGCCTAGTTGCTCCAGGGTTGAGAGAAGAGCCATTGAAAGGCATTTGCTATTGGCCTGTTGTGATGATTGGCAAATCGGAGTTGATCCAAAGTCTCTCTTCAGGCAAGGAGTTGATGTTTCATCACCAACCCCTCAAAACACTTCATCACTGTGGATCTAAGTGCTACTGAACAATAGTCATTGAGGCAGTTTACCACATTCCTCTTGGGGACCTGTATAATTGAAGCCTGCTTGAAGTTGCTGGACACCTCGGACTGTCAAAGTGAGAGGTTGAAGATATCAGTGAACACTCTACCCTGTTCATCAGTACAGGTCTTCAGTACTCAGCCAGCTACCCTGTCTGGGCCAGATGCTGTCCATGGGTTCACCCTCCTGAAGGATGCTCTCACGTCAGCCTCAGAGACTGAATTCATGGGTCACTGGGGGCTGTGGGAGTCTGTGCAGGTGCCTCCACCCAGGGGCAAAACCTTGTTGTCACTCTTGTCCTTTTGTTTTTACTTTGTCGGAGTTGATACCATTCAAGCCCTGGCACAGCTGCGGGGTGTCTTTCTGTGATTCCAGTGTTGTCTGTAATTGTTACTTCACATGTGAGATGGTTTTCCAGAGGTCGTATCTGGACCACTTGTATTTTACTTGGTCGCCAGACCTGAATGCAACTGATCTGTCCTTCAGCAGAATTTAGATCTCTTGATTCGTCCAGGTCTTCTGTTTGGGGAAAGAATAAATGATTTTGTGGGGACACTCCCATCCACAACTGACCTTATAAAGTCCATAACAACCATGTGCCCTTGAACATGGTCCAGACCATCGACTCAAAGTGGTCCCCTAGCCTCCTGGGACCATCTCTTCATTGTCCTTATCACTGGAGCCTTGCTCGTTAGCCTCTGACTGTAGACAGGTAGGAGGAGTACAGCCAGATGATCAAATTTCCCGAAATGTGGTCTAGAGTTGGAACAGTAGGCATTCCTTATGGTTGTATAGCAGTGGTTGATTGTTTTGGGATCCCTGGTGCTGCATGTGATATGTTGATGATAATTTGGCAGTAATTTCTTTAAGAAAGCTTAAATGAAGTCCCCAGAAATTATTTGAAATGCATCAGGGTAGGCTGCTTCTTGTTTGTTAATCACAGAACTCAAAGAATCGAGTGCTTGCTTAACAGTAGCTTCGGTGGTATGTAAACTGCCATCAGGATCATGGAGGAGAAACTTCTCGGTAAGTAGAGTGGATGGCACTGAATCATTAGATGTTCCCAATTGGGGGAACCAGAGTACGACAAGTCCGCTACACAGAAGCATCATGAAGAGTTTATCATGTAACACAGATCCCCACCTTCTCTATTCGAATCAGCAGTCTGGTCCATCTGATGGATCAGGAAGCCCTCAAGCCTTCTATCCAGAATGTCTGAGGTGAGCCATGTGTCTGTTAAACAGCGGACGCAGCAATCCCTCATTTCTCTCCAATACACTAGTCTTGTTCCTTAGGTCTTCTATCTTATTCTCCAAAGTCTGTACATTTGCTAACAAGATACTGACGAGAAGAAGCTTTATGCCCCACTGGTTTAGTCTGGCTTGGAGTCCTCCCTCCTTCCTCTCTTCCTCAATTTCAGGTAACTACCCATTATTTTCGTTCTCTCCAGAGGTGCACCTGATTCTTTCAATTTCTATTTGTTTCTTCTTTCTCTTCTGTCTGTAACTGCCAAGTTGTTATTGTTATTATTTTAACCACTCTATTCTGCACCTTAACATAGGCATGTTTGTACCTGTCTCACAACCTTCCCCTTTCTGAAACTTAAAATACTCAAGTTTTTGTTAAAAATTTCACCATTTCCATGGAAGGTTCTTGTCCTGAACTGTTTACTCTATTTCTCTCCCCATGAATGCTGCCTGACCTGCAGATTGCTTCCACCATTCTCTGTTTTCTTTCTGGGTTTCCAGCATCTATATATTTTGCTCCAAGAAACAAAATCTATTGAGGACAGATGGGAGATATATATTAGGCCCTAAGAAAAGTCAGCATTGCTTTAAGCAGAGACATTAGTACTCTGTACAAGAAATGCAGTACAATACAATAACAATGGGGATTTTAATCTACATATTGACTGGGCAAAACCAAATGATAGAAATGGCATTGAGCAGGAATTTGTGGAGAATATAAGATCAGGATATTGAAGCACCAACAAACTACTTTGATCATGTATTATCCCAAGAATGAAAGGGTTAACATATGAGGAGTGTTTGATGGCTCTGGCCCTGTATTCACTGGAGTTTAGAAGAAAGAGGGGGGAAGCTCAATGAAACATATTGAATATTGAAAGGCCTAGTAGATGTGGAGAGGATATTTCCTATAATGAGGGAGTCCAGGACCAGAGGGCACAGCCTTAGAATGGAAGAACGTCCCTTTAGAACGGGGTGGGGGGGGGGGGGAGGAAATTCTTTAGCCAGAGGGTAGTGAATTTGTAGAATCCATTACTACAGTTGGCTATGAGACCAAGTCACTGGGTATATTTAAATCAGAGACTGATAAGGTCTTGATTAGTCAGGATGTCAACGGTTACAAGGAGAAGGCTGGAGAAATAGAGTTGAGAGGGATAATAAATCAGCCATGATGAAATTGAAGAGCAGAATCAGTGGGATGAATGGCCTAATTCTGCTCCAAGGTCATATGGTCTTACGTACCGTTATTATGTATTACAGATACAACTCAGAGAAACTCTGAGACCTGGGCCTCAAAACCCCCTTATGCAATTGGATCCTGGATTTCCTCACTTGCGGACTGCAATCGGTTCAGATCGGCAAAAACATCTCCTCCACAATGTCAAACAAGAGAAAATCTGCAGATGCTGGAAATCCAAGTACTTAGCACCCTGCTCTACTCACTTTACACCTAAGTACAGCTCCAACACCATATACTAGTTTGCTGATGACACCACTGTTGTGGGCTGTATCAAAGGTGCTGATGAATCAGCATACTGGAGGGTGATTGAAAATTTGGCTGAGTGATGTAATAACAACACCCCTAACACAACATCAACAAGACCAAGGAACTGATTGTAGACTTAAGGAGAGGGAAACCAGAGGTCCATGAGCCAGTAATCATCAGAGCTTTAGGGGTAGAGAGGGTCAGTAACTTTAGACAACAGACAATAGGTGCAGGAGTAGGCCATTTTGCCCTTCGAGCCAGCACTGCCATTCAATGTGATCATCCACAATTAGTACTCCGTTCCTGCCTTCTCCCCATATCCCTTGACTCTGCTATCTTTAGAAGCTCTATCTAATTCTTTCTTGAAAGCATCCAGAGAATTGGCCTCCACTGCCTTCTGAGGCAGAGCATTCCATAGATCCACAACTCTCTACATGAAAAAGTTTTTCCTCAACTCTGTTCTAAATGGCCTACCCCTTATTCTTAAACTGTGGCCTCTGGTTCTGGACTTCCCCCAACATCGGGAACATTTTTCCTGCCTCTAATGTGTCCAAAACCTTAATAATCTTATATGTTTAAATTCCTGAGTGTCACCATCTCTGAGGACCTGTCCTGGACATGTCATATAAATATAATTGCAAAGAAAGCACAACAGCACCTCTACTTCCTCAGGAGTCTGCGGAGATTTGGCATGTTATCAGAAAACTTCTATAGATATGCAGTGGAAAGTGTATTGACTAACTGCATTGCAGCCTGGTATGGGAACACCAGTAGCTTTGAGTGGAAAATGTTACAAGAGGTAGTGGATTCAGCTGAGTACATCATGGGTAAAATCCTCTCAACCATTGTGCACATCTACATGAAACATTGCCATAGAAAAGCAGCATCCATAATCAAATATCCTCATCACACAGGCCATGATCTTTTCTTGCTGCTGCCATCAGGTAGAAGGTACAGGAGCCTCTGGACTCACACCACCAGGTTCAAGAACAGTTACTATCCCTCTACCATCAGGCTCTTGAACAAAAGGGGATAGCTACACTCATTCTATTTCTGGAGTTTCCACAACCAATGGTCTCACTTTAAGGATTCTTTATCGTGTTATTTCATCCTCGTTATTTACTTATATTTACATTTGCACAGTTTGCTGTTCATTAATCCTGTTTGCAGTTACCGTTCTATAGGTTTGCTAAGTATGCCCGCAGGAAAAAGAATCCTGTGATGACATATATGTACTCTGATAATAAATTTTACTTTGAACTTTGAAAAGGGGTAATTGGTAATCTGTTAGTTAAAGGCCCTTTAATAGTGATCATAATGTGATTAATTTTATATGAAAAAAGTAAGTGATTTGGTTCAATCTGAAATTAGAATCTTAAATCTGAACAAAACAAACTGTAAAATGTGAGATATATTGGCTATAGTAATTAAATGATATGAATTTGTGCATAATTTATATAAAATATAAAATGTTTAAGGCAAAACAATACTCAAAAGAAAATGGCCAGTTGTATCAACAGATGAAATTTAAGATAGCTTTACATTGAAAAAAAAATTTTGTACGTTAAGCCTGATCGTTGGAAGTAAGTAAGAAAAAACAAAGGCATTAATTAAGAAAGGTCCAGTGCCTTGAAAAAGTACTCACGACCACAGTTATTTTCACATTTTACTGAATCCTTTTCCAAACATAAAATATATTGAAGTCAGATTTTTTGAATTAATCGAAAAAAAATTGTGCATCACGTAAAATCAAAATTCTAAAACCTGACAACAGTTTACTAAAAATTAAAAACCAAAATTGTGAGGCTAAAAAAGTATTCATCCCTTTGTAATTACTACACTAACTTTCCTCGGGTGCTGAAAATATCAACTTATTAACTCACCCATGTAGAAAATTGGAGGATCACCTGAATAAATACCCCTTCTCTCTGTAAGGTCCAACAATATGGTAGGTTTTCAACAGACCAAACCAAAATGAAGACAAAAAACGCATTCAGGGCAGGTTGAGGAAATGATAATAGAGAAGCGCAAATCTGGGGAAGGATACAAGACCATCACAAGGGCATTGAACATACCTTGGAGCTCAGTGCAGTCCATTGTGAAAATATGGGAAAATATGAAACCATAGTCACACTGCCTAGGTCAGACCACTCCTCTGGAGAAGAATGGCACATATAAGGGAGGCTACCATGACGCTAACAATCACTCTGAGTGAGTTCAAAAGTCATTGGCTACAATTGGAGGATCACCTGAATAAATACCTCCTCATGGCTCCACAATCTCTCAGGCCTTGCATAAAAGGGTATTTATGGAAGTAGCCTTGGCTTAAAAAAAAGTATACCCCTGCCCGCAAAGATTTTGCAAAGCATCACTTAGAAGATACTGTAAAGATGTGGAAGAAGGTCTTGTGGTCAAATGAGACTAAAGTGGAACTTTTTGGCCTCAACACTAAGTGGTATGTGCGGCATAAGTCGTGTATCGTACATCAGCCAGGTAACACCATCCTCACTGGAAAATATAGTGAAGGTAGCATCAGGCTATTGGGATGCTTTTCAAGCAACACCTACAAAATGCTGGAGGAACTCAGCAGGCCAGGCAGCTTCTATGGAAAAGAGTAAACAGTCAACGTTTCAGGCCAAGATCCTTCATGACTGAAACGTCGACTGTTTTCTCTTTTCCATAGATGCTGCCTGGTCTACTGAGTTCTTCCAGCATTTTGTCTGTGTTGCTTGGATTTCCAGCATCTATAGATTTTCTCATGTTTGAGGGATGCTTTTCTGCAGCAGGGACTGGAAATCTGGTCAGGATTGAATTCTACTAAATAGAGGGGGATCCTGGATAAAAACCTGCTAGACTCTGCCAGAAAGCTTAAATTGGAGAGGAAGTTAATCTTTTAGCAGGATAACAACCCAAAACACATTGCCAGAACAGCCATGGAGTGGCTGAAAATGAAGAAAGTTTACATCCTTGAGAGACCCAGTCAGAGTCCTGACCTTAACCCCATTGAACATCTCTGGTAAGACCTCAAGATTGCTGTCCACCGCTGCTCCCTAACTAACCTGATACAGCTTGAGACATTTTGCAAGGAAGAATGCTCCATTACGTTGTGTAAACCTAATAGAGACTGATCCAAAAAGATTACTGGCTGTAATAGTTGCAAGAGATGGTGAAACTAAGTGCTGAACAAAGGGAGATGAATACTTTTGAACTGCTGACATTTCAGTTTTTGAATACTTTAATTTTTTATGCTTTACTGTTTATTGGACTGAGAAAAAAAGGACCATGTGATTCACAAATAAAATTCTCAGTTAAATTGATCAAAATGCCTGGTTGCAATGTTCATTTATGTGAACAAAGGATTGGGGGCTGAATACTTTTACAAGGTACTGTAACTTTGTAAACACGTGGTCCAGGAAGAAATGTAAATTGGACTATGAGAACTTCTATAGAAAGGGAATAAAATGATTAAAATCAAAGTGGATTGAGACCAGTGAAATTGTAATGGGGAACAGAGAAATGAATTAAGTATTTTGCATCTCTCTTCACAGAAAAAGACACCAAAACCATCCTGGAAATGTGAAAGATTACAGATAATTAGAGAGGTACAGTAATAGAATTACCTTTAAATGGGTAATGGGTCATTCTGGTAATGGATTAGTTTAAGGGCACTCAGGGTTGAGCAATTTTGTGAGCAAAGGTCCAGAAAACAGAAATGAAAGAAATGTTCATCACTTATTCTATGAAAATCCAGAGACAGCCGGTACTGAAAATCCTAAACAAGAACAGAAAATGCTTGACAGACTCATCACATGAACCATGATTAGTGCAAAGAGGAACATAGTCAATGCTTCAGGTTGAGGACCCTTCCTCAGAACAATTCCTTCAAGGCAAGACCAACACAAGAATCCTTCCCCTTCATAGATGCTGCCTGACCTACTGAGTTCCTCTAGCAACTTACTTTTTTTGCTGATAATTGATTTCTTAGGCAGTTAAAGGCACTCTCTCTGCTCTCCCTCATCTCCCTGACAGGGACGGCATGAGACCATGAATGTCCTGCCACCAGTTTCACTCTGGCTGCCATCCACCAGATGTCCTGAGAAGCTATGAGACTAGTGAGAATCAATTAGCTAACTTACGGTCAGGATCCAAACCCTTTAGGCATGGTAGGAGGAAGTTAAAATTGGTGACTACATGATTGAATTAACTCTGGCTTCAGGAAGTAATTTTTAAGGAGTATGCATTTAAGGTGAGAGGGAGCAAGTTTAGAAGAGCTGTGCAGAGCCAATTTTTTACATAAAGTGGTGGGTGCCTGAATGTGCTTGTGATGAATATGACAGAGGTTCTTGGCTAGGCACTTGAATTTGCAGAGGCCCTGTTCCTGTGCCGTTTAAAATAAAATGATTAGAAAGAAAAGGAAAATACCTGTAAGGTTGGATTTTACAATTTCCAGGTTGTTTTATTTTCTCCTCCACTTCAGCCTTCTGCATATTTAGAGAGGAGAGTAGCTTAAATTGCTGACTTCGAAACAGGAGTTCAGGTATAATGTTGTCCAGGTTTTGTTGCTCCAGTGCCTCAAATAATTCTAGGGCATTCTTAACAACTTTGCCTGCTGGAATATGATCAGAGCACAAGAACCTCAGGTCTCTCACCTCCTCTTCACCCAGATTTTCAGCTATTTTCATTAAGCGGTGCCTGTTCCCATCAGCCATTTTCTCCCTGTTAGACCAAAAGAAAACCAAGATGTAAGCTCAGGGATAAATGACTGCTGCTGTTAGATTGTGTAAAGATCATCAAAACCACGACCAGGGCAAAAGCCAGGAGAGGGTCCATGCCCAGTCGTCAGGGGGTAGAGGAGGCATGGGGAAGGAGGATCAAAAATCTGAAGGGGTAGGGCCGAACTCAGAAGCTGATTTTCAGCCAGTTTAATTCACTCCACGTGATGGGTAAGAGCACTGGACACAGGAAAGGTGATAGTAACAAATAATATACTGTACTGAAGACTGGCACTCCAGAAGCAGCTGTGTCTCTATCCGAGATTTCCAGTACAGTTACAACACTGACATCCGCCAGACAATCAAGTCAAGTCAAGTCAGCTTTCATTGTCATTTCGACCATAACTGCTGCTACAGTGCATAGTAAAAATGAGACAATGCTTTTCAGGACCATGGTTTACATGACACAGTACAAAAAGACTGAACTGCGTAATAAAAAACAACACAGAGAAAGCTATACTAGACTACAGACCTACACTGGACTGCATAAAGTGCACAAAACAGTACGGGCATTACAATAAATAATAAACAGGACAGTAGGGCAAGGTGTCAGTCCAGACTTCAGGTATTGAGGAGTCTGATAGCTTGGGGGAAGAAAATGTTATCTAGTCTGGTCGTAAGAGCCCGAATGCTTCGGAGCCTTTTCCCAGACGGCAGGAGGGAGAAGAGATTGTATGAGGGGTGCATGGGGTCCTTCATAATGCTGATTCCTTTGCGGATGCAGCGTGTAGTGTAAATGTCCGTGATGCGGTGAAGAGAGACCCCGATGATCTTCTCAGCTGACCTCACTATCCGCTGCAGGGTCTTGCGATCCGAGATGGTGTAATTTCCGAACCAGGCAGTTATACAGTTGCTCAAGACGCTCTCAATACAACCCCTGTAGAATGTGATGAGGATGGGGGGGTGGGAGATGGACTTTCCTCAGCCTTCGCAAAAAGTAGAGACGCTGCTGGGCCTTCTTTGCTATGGAGCTGGTGTTTGAGGGACCAGGTGAGATTCTCCATCAGGTGAACACCAAGAAATTTGGTGCTCCTTACGATCTCTACCGAGGAGCCATCAATGTTCAGCAGGGAGTGGTCGCTCCGTGCCCTCCTGAAGTCAACAACCATTTCTTTTGTTTTGTTCACATTCAGAGACAGGTTGTCCGTTAGCCGCTGCACCTCCTCTCTGTAAGCTGACTTGTTGTTCTTGCTGATGAGACCCACCACGGTGGTGTCATCGGTGAACTTGATGATATGGTTCAAGTTGTGTGTTGCAGCACAATCGTGGGTCAGCAGAGTGAACAGCAGTGGAATGAGCACGCAACCCTGGGGAGCCCCCGTGCTCAGTGTGATGGTGTTGGAGATGCTGCTCCCGATCTGGACTGACTGAGATCTCCCAGTCAGGAAGTCTAGGATCCAGTTGCAGAGAGAGGTGTTCAGGCCCAGTAGGCTCAGCTTTCCAATCAGTTTCTGAGGGATGATTGTGTTGAATGCTGAACTAAAGTCTATGAACAGCATCCGAATGTATGTGTCTTTTTTGTCCAGGTGGGTTAGGGCCAGGTGGAGGGTGGTGGCAATGGCATCATCTGTTGAGCGGTTGGGACGGTACACAAACTGCAGGGGGTCCAGTGAGAGGGGCAGCAGGGTCTTGATATGCCTCATGATGAGCCTCTCGAAACACTTCATGATGATGGATGTAAGTGCAACGGGACAGTAGTCATTTAGGCAGGAGACTGAAGACTTCTTCGGCACGGGGACGATGGTGGCGGCCTTGAAGCACGTTGGAATGGTGGCACTGCTCAGGAAGATGTTGAAGATGTCAGTGAGAACATCTGCTAGCTGGTCTGCACATCCTCTGAGCACTCTACCAGGGATGTTGTCTGGTCCAGCAGCCTTCCGTGGGTTGACCCTGCACAGGGTTCTTCTCACGTCAGCCACGGTGAGACACAGCATCTGGTCATTCGCAGGAGGGGTGGACTTCCTCGCCACCACGTCATTTTCCGCCTCAAACCGGACATAGAAGTTATGACACTAACCTCCAACGATCTTTCCAAGTGGCCAAAGCTCTTAACCTTACCTATAACAGGGACAAGTGTTTGTTTGGAACCACCTGACTTGCTATTCTTGGGTATGTCATGGAGAAGGGGATCATTGGCCCTGACCCTGACCGTATGTGCCCCCTGTTGGAACTCCCTCTTCCCACCACCCTCAGAGCCCTCAAATGGTGCCTGGGCTTCTTTTCCTATTACGCCCAATGGGTCCCTCACTACGCAGACAAGGCCAGCCCCCTGGTCAAGTCCACCGCATTTTCCCTCTCAGCCGAGGCCCACACGGCCTTCAGCCACATTAAAGGGGACATTGCCAAAGCAACGATGCATACGGTGGACGAGATCGTTCCCTTCCGAGTAGAGAGTGATGCCTCCAACTTCGCTCTGGCTGCTACCCTTAATCAGGCAGGAAGGCCGGTAGCATTCTTCTCTCATACCCTTCAAGGCCCTGAAATTCAGCACTCCACGGTGGAGAAAGAAGACCAGGCCAAAGTGGAAGTTATTAGGCACTGGAGGCACTATCTCGCCGGCAAAAGGTTCACCTTGCTGACCGACCAGCGCTCAGTTGTGTTCATGTTTAGCAACCAACAGCGGGGCAAAATCAAAAATGATAAGATTTTGTGGTGGAGAATGGAACTCTCCCCTTACAACTATGATATCCTTTACTGGCCTGGAAGGCTCAATGAGCACCCTGATGCCCTGTCCCGGGGAGCGTGTGCCAGCGCGCAGCACGACCGACTATACGCCCTCCACGCAGATCTTTGCCGGGGGTAAAACCGGGGGTCACCCGATTTTACCATTTCGTGGAAGCCCGGAACCTGTCTTACTCCCTTGAGGACATAAGGACGATGACCAGGGACTGCCAAGTCTGCGCTGAGTGCAAACCGCACTTCTACCAGCCAATAAAAGCCTATCGTTCACCTCCCGTCTCCGAGAGTTATTGATGATGCATCACCTACTGATGGAATTTGGGGAGCATTGACTTAAGGTTCGCGTGGTTAAAATCACCGGCGACAATAAACAGTCCATCAGGGTGTGCATTCTGCAGTTCGCTAATAGCCCCGTACAGTTCACAGAGCGCCTCCTTAGCATTAGCGCTGGGAAGGAATGTAGACACCGAATACAAGGACAGAGGTGAATTCCCGTGGCAAATAAAATGGTCTGCATCGAACTGCCACAAACTCCACTAACGATGAGCAGTGTCTGGAAACCAGCACAGAGTTCTTACACATTATGTGTCGATGTAAACACAGACATTGCCACCGCGGACCTTACCGGAGACAGCTGCATCTCTGTCCGAACGAAACAAAGCCTGCCCATCTTGCTGGATGGCAGCGTCCGAAATCCCATCAGTGAGCCACATCTCTGTGAAGACATACGCGGAGCAAACTCTGTACTCCCACCGAGTATTACGTTGGAGTCGCATGTAGTCCATTTTATTGTCCAGGGAGCGGACATTGGAGAGCAGAATGGATGGGAGAGCCAGCTGGCTAGTGTTTGCTTTTAGCCTGGCACGGACCCCTGCCCGTTTGCCTTGCTTCTGCTTCCTCGCACATCACTTTCGACGTCTCCATCTCCAGCTCCCAACATCAGGCAAGTCCAAGGATTGTAGGCCCGTTTCCCTCAGCAAGCCGACGTCGCGTAATTCAGCCAGCAGATCTTTGTGGAGGTTTGTTTTTGGGTGATGAGGAAAATGGCTCAGGTATGTCCTGTTCACATAGAGCAGAACAAATATGATGGGAAAATTAACACTCCAACTACTCAGCAAAGTGACAGAAGGGCTTACTGATGGGGTTATGAAGTGATACTTGCTCACCAATAACTTACTTCTGCCAAGCCAGTTTGGTTTTTGCTAAGACACCTCAGTCTCTGACATTATCGTTGTCCCAAACATGAATCACACAGCTGAATTCTGTTAATGAGGTGAGAGTGACTGCCCTTGACTCCGTGGCAACATTTGACTTGAGGGTGGCATCAAAACACCCTGGTAACACTGAAGTTACTGGGCGTCATGGGAATGAATTCCAATCATATTATGTACAGTTTAAATGGTTGTGTTGCAGATCAATCATCCTTGCCCCATGTACTCCTCAGGACAATGTCTAAAGCTACTTCATCAATGATCTTCATTCCATCTTAAGGCCATATTGCCTTATAAAGCCTCAGAATTATATCCTTGATTTTATATTCTGGTCCTTTCGAAACAAATGCCAACATCACATTTGCCTTCCTAATCCTGAACTAGGATTCCCAGGTCCCTTTGCACCTCAGCTTTCTGAATTTTCTCCCTGTTTAGAATGTAGTCTACACCTTTATTCCTTCTACCAAAGTGCATGATCCTACACTTCCCTTCATCCTCCATCTAATCTGTCAAAGTCCTTCTGCAGACTCCCTGCTTCCTCAACACGACCTGCCCTCCACTTAAGGGGCTGTTCATTGTTGATACAGTGTTCAATTACATTTTCAACTCCTTCATAAATGAAGTAACTCACACTTACAAATAGCAAGACACAATAAGCCATAGGTTGATATGTCACAAGTAACATTCGCAACAGAGAGGTACCAGGCACTCACCATCTCTAAACACAGGTTCTAACCATTTACCCTTGATATCCAATGACATAAAAATGTCTGGAGGCCTACCAGCAACATCCTGAAAGCCATCCTTGAAGAGGAAGCTTAACTGGGCCAGCCAGTGATTAAACCAACAGCCTTCCCACCATTCCAAACAGAGATCTTCACATTGGAGTACACGCTCAGATCCTTGAAGGTGGCAACCTAGTTAGATGATGCCATTAATGAATATGTGGGACACTGGCCTTCATTCGATGGGGCAGTAAACACAAAAGTAGAGAGCTTTATAAACCATAACCCAATTTTAGTGGGAGTGCTGCTAGCAGATCTCAGAATTAGAATCTGGTTTAATATCACTGACGTGTACTGTGAAATTTGTTGCAATACAAAGATACTTTAAATTACAAAGATAGTTCACATTTTTACTGTTACGCTATAGGTAATTCATTTAGCGCTTCTGTAAGAGCAGTCTGTTCTGCTTTCAGCCTGTTTGGTTTATTGTCGAAGGTAAGGGATAATGAGGAATGTGTGGATTAGGATGGTGGAACTGGAGGTTTTGTTGAGGGACACCAGGGTTGGTCTTGGAGTTTTTGTTCGGTGGCATATGAAGGGAGAAGACACTGGGGAGAACAACTCATCGAATTCGACCCGGAGCGGGACCGTCATTCAATGAACTTGTGCACTTCTGACTGTTTAATTAAACAGACAGACAGACAGACATACTTTATTGATCCCGAGGGAAATTGGGTTTCCTTACAGCTGCACCAACCAAGAATAATGAAGAAATATAGCAATATAAAACCATAAATGATTAAATAATAATGTTAATCATGTCAAGTGGAAATAAGTCCAGGGCCAGCCTATTGGCTCAGGGTGTCTGACACTCTGAGGGAGGAGTTGCAAAATTTGTTTGCCACAGGTAGGAATGACTTCCTATGACGCTCAGTGTTGCATCTCGGTGGAATGAGTCTCTGGCTGAATGTACTCCTGTGCCTAACCAGTACATTATGGAGTGGTTGGGAGTCATTGTCCAAGATGGCATGCAACTTGGCCAGCATCCTCTTTTCAGACACCACCGTCAGAGAGTCCAGTTCCACCCCCACAACATCACTGGCCTTACGAATGAGCTTGTTGATTCTGTTGGTGTCCCTTTTTTTTGTTTGTCTTTACTAATCTTTAGCTAGATTAATAAGTATAATTCCTTTAATCATAGGCAGTGTACTGTCTATCACTTCGTGGTACTAATTTGTAACCGGGTAGCAAATGACACAGCAGCCACACAAACCGGGTATTCGTTCTTCTCATTGTTCCTGTCGCGAAGGAGGTACAGAAGCCAGAAGGCGCACACTCTGTGATTCAGGATCAGCTTCTTTCTGTCTGCCTTCTGATTTCTATCGGACTGGGCACTCAACTCACGAGTACTAACAACCTCGCTGCGTTTTGTTTGTTTTTTTGTACCACTTATTTTAATTCAACTATTTAATAGACATATACTTACTGTAATTCGGCTTTTCTCTATATTTATTATGTATTTCATCGTATTGCTGCAAATTTCACGACATGTGGCGGTGACATTAAACCTGATTCTGATTCTTGCTTGAGAGTTCCGGAGCGAGAGGGCAGCGCCTCATTAACTCTGTAGTGAATCGTGTTGGTTTCAGAGGGGGGGAATGAGATCTCCCCTCCTTAGAGATCGGTGTGCTGAGACGTTGCACATCGCTGGTGAAAAGCTAAAAGCGGGGAAGGCTGCTGAAAACGCAGTGTCACAGGCAGTATCTGCCGAGGGGATCTGAATTATGTCGAGGAACCTTATCAAATCGAACTGCAGTCGAGGACAACTCTGAGGCTACTGAACTCCACAGGTGCTTCCTGACCGGCAGAGGTACTACGGCACTTTGGACGTGGTTTCAGGAGAAGCGCGGTGGACGCGGTGGCGGTTTTGGAGAGAGAAAGTACATGGTAGTTAGGCCGAATCGCGGCGCTCCACAAGGGGCACAGACCGACACCAAGCACGAAGGGTCTCGGCCCGAAACGTCGACTGTATTTTTTTCCATGGATCTTGCCTGGTGTGCTGAGTTCCTGCAGAATTTTCTGTGTGTCGTCAAGCAGGAAGTGTCGATTCTTCACTTTCTTCCAGCGGAATGTGTCTTTTCTCAAGGGGAAGGACGGCAAGGAACTGCGGCTTCCTTGGGAGCAGCCAGAAACAGAGCTGTCCGCTGCTAGTGTGGGGGCAAGTAAGCCGAGCATCCCCCGTTTTTTCACAGCCAGAGCTTGGTGTAACCAACCCCGCCTCCCCCCACCATTTCTTAGCCCTTTCAAATTTGCATAATCGATGCTTTTCATTTTCCTTCCACTAATTGTTCCTCTTAATCGGAGGCACTACAACAATTCACGACTATGGAAAGAAAGATTAAAACTTACCTCTTGAGTCTTTTTCCCGCAGAAAAGTTTCGATCGAGAACCAGACTGGTTTGCTTCTAAGCGAGAAAACCGACCACAGCTCCTATATATTCATAGCTTTGTCCCGCCCAGGAAGTTGGAAGACAGTTTCGCTGATTATCTGGCTCTGTCCCCCAGAGAAAGCAGAACCCTCCAGTGGCCACACATTTTAATTCCACGTCCCATTCCCATTCTGATACGTCTATCCATGGTCTCCTCTACTGTCAAGATAAAGCCACGCTCAGGTTGGAGGAACAACACCTTATATACTGTCTGGGTAGCCTCCAACCTGATGGCATGAACATTGACTTCTCTAACTTCTGTTAATGCCCCTCCTCCCCTTCTTACCCCATCCCTGATATATTTATTTTCCCCCTCCCCTTTTTGTTCTCTTTGCCCTTCACTCTGTCTGTTCCCCATCTCCCTCTGGTGCTCCCCTACCCCTTTCTTTCTCCCTAGGCCTCCCATCCCATGCTTCTCCAGCTCTGTATCCCTTTTGCCAATCACCTTTCCGGCTCTTTGTCACAAGGGGCAAAGAAGATACTTTCCATCTTCCCAGTATTTCCCAGGAGAAAATTTATTGCATTTCAGAGAAAGGGTAGGGGCCAAAGGAGTCTGTGGTCAAATAAAACAAGGTGTCATTAATCTACGTGCCCGCATACGTCCAACCTAATCCTGGCGAGAAGAGGAAGACTTTCATGTCCTAAGGCTGTTTCAAAATTTTGATTCTTAATACGTTGCTACTACTACAATTTCAAACACAAATTTTGCTACGGTGAGTCATTTATCATTACAGTAAATCATGTGATTTGGAAAGACACTCTCACACAAAGGCATTTGTACGTGAGGATTGGAGGTGGCAAGTGAAAAAGTTCTAGAGTCATAGAAAACATACAGCACAATACAGGCCATTCATCCCACAAGGTTGTGCTGAACATGTCCCTACCTTAGAAATTATTAGGGTTACCTATAGCCCACTGTTTTTCTAAGCTCCATGTACCTATCCAAAAGTCTCTTAAACGACCCCATCGTATCCGCCTCCACCACTGTTGCTGGCAGCCCAGTCCACACACTCACCACTCTGAGTAAAAAACCTACCCCTGACATCTCCTCCGTACCTACTCCCCAGCACCTTAAACCTGTGCCCTCTTGTGGCAACCACTTCAGACCTGGAAAAAAGCCTCTGACTATCCACACAATCAATGCCTCTAATCATCTTATACTCCTCTTATCCTCCATCGCTCCAAGGGGAAAAGGCTGAGTCCACTCAACCTGTTTTCATAAGGCATGCTCCCCAATCCAGGCAACATCCTTGTAAATCTCCTCTGCACCCTTTCTATGGCTTCCACATCCTTCCTGTAGTGAGGCGACCAGAACTGAGCACAGTACTCCAAGTGGGGTCTGGCCAGGGTCCTATATAGCTGCAACATTACCTCTTGGCTCCTAAATTCAATTCTACGATTGATGAAGGCCAATACACCATATGCCTTCTTCACCACAGAGTTAACCTGCGCAGCTGCTTTGAGCATCCTATGGACTCGGACCCCAAGATCCCTCTGATCCCTCCACACTGCCAAGAGTCTTACCATTAATACTATATTCTGCCATCATATTTGACCTACCAAAATGAACTACTTCACACTCACCTGGGTTGAATTCCATCTGCCACTGCTCAGCCCAGTTTTGCATCCTATCAATGTCCTGCTGTAACCTCTGACAGCCCTCCACACTATCCACAACACCCCCAACTTTTGTGTCATCAGCAAAACTTACTAACCCATCCTTCCACTTCCTCATGCGGGTCATTTATAAAAATCACGAAGGGTAAGGGTCCCAGAACAGATCCCTGAGGCACTGAGCCACTGGCCACCGACCTCCATGCAGAATATGACCCGTCTACAACCACTCTTTGCCTTCTGTGGGCAAGCCAGTTCTAGATCCACAAAGCAATGTCTCCTTGGATCCCATGCCTCCTTACTTTCTCAATAAGCCTTGCATGGGGTACCTTATCAAATGCCTTGCAGAAATCCATATACACTACATCTACTGCTCTTCCTTCATCAATGTATTTAGTCACATCCTCAAAATTCTATCAGGCTTGTAAAGCACGACCTGCCCTTGACAAAGCCATGCTGACTATTCCTAATCATATTATACATCTCCAAATGTTCATAAATCCTGCCTCTCAGGATCTTCTCCATCAACTTACTAACCACTGAAGTAAGACTCACTGGTCTATAATTTCCTGGGCTATCTCAATCCCTTTCTCGATTAAGGGAGCAACATGCACAACCCTCCAATCTTCTGGAACCTCTCTCATCCCCATTGGTGATGCAAAGATCATCTTCAGAAGCTCAGCAATCTCCTCCCTCACCTCCCTGGGATACATCTCATCCAGTCCCAGCGACTTATCCAACTTGATACTTTCCAAAAGCTCCAGCACATCCTCTTTCTTAATATCTACATGCTCAAGCTTTTCAGTCCACTGCAAGTCATCACTACAATCACCAAAGGCACACGAGTGAATCTGCAAATGCTGGAAATAAATAAAAACACAAAATGCTGGCAGAACTCAGCAGGCCAGACAGCATTTTGTGTTTTTACTACAATCACCAAGATCCTTTTCCATAATGAATACTGAAGTAAGTATTCATTAAGTACCTTGGCTATTTCCTCTGGTTCCATACACACTTTCCCACTGTCACACTTGATAGGTCCTATTCTTTCATGTCTTATCCTCTTGTTCTTCACATACTTGTAGAATGCCTTTGGGTTTTCCTTAATTCTGCCTGCCAAGGCCTTCTCATGGCCCCTTCGGGCTCTCCTAATTTTCCTACTTAAGCTCCTTCCTGTTAGCCTTATAATCTTCTAGATCTCTAACATCACCTAGCTCTCTGAGAGCCTTTAGTAAGCTTTTATTTTCTTCTTGACTAGATTTACTACAGCCTTTGTACACCACAGTTCTCGTACCCTACCATAGCTTCCCTGTCTCATTGGAACATACGTATGAAGAACTCCACACAAATATTCCCTGAACATCTGCCACATTTCTTCTGTACTTTTCCCTGAGAATATCTGTTCCCCAGTTAAGCTTCCAAGTTCCTGCCTGATAGCCTCATAATTCCCCTTACTCCAATTAAACGCTTTTCTAACTTGTCTGTTTCTATCTCCCTCCAATGCTATTGTAAAGGAGATAGAATTATGATCACTATCTCCAAAATGCTCTCCCACTGAGAGATGTGACACCTGACCAGGTTTATTTCCCAATACCATATCAAGTACAGTCTCTCCTCTTGTAGGCTTATCTACATACTGTGTCAAGAAACCTTCCTGAACACACCTAACAAACTCCACCCCATCTAAACCCCTTGCTCTAGGGAGATGCCAATTGATATTTGGGAAATTTAAATCTCCCACTACAACAACTCTGTTATTTATTACACCTTTCCAGGATCTGTTTCACTATCTGCTCTTCGATATCCCTGTTACTATTGGGCAGCCTATAAAAAACACCCAGTAAAGTTATTGACCCCTTCCTGTTCCTAACCTCCTCCCACAGAGACTCCATAGACAATTCCTCCATGACATCCACCTTTTCTGCAGCCGTGACACTATCTCTGATCAACAGTGCCATGCCCCCACCTCTTTTGCCTCCCTCCCTGTCCTTTCTGAAACATCTAAAACCCAGCACTCAAAGTAACCATTACTGTCCCTGAGACATCCAAATCTCTTTGACGGCCACCACATCGTAGCTCCAAGTACTGATCCACGCTCTAAGCTCATCCGCTTTGTTCACAATACTCCTCGCATTAAAATAGACTCATCTCAAACCGTTGTTCTGAGCACAGCCCTTCTTTATCACCTGCCTGTCCTCCCTCACACACTGTCTTCAAGCTTTCTCCATTTGTGAACCAACCACCTCTTCCCCAGTCTCTTCAGTTTGGTTCCCAACCTCCGCCCCCCCCCCCAACAATTCTAGTTTAAACTCTCCCCTGCAGCCTTAACAAACCTCCCCACCATGATATTGGTCCCCATGGGATTCAAGTGCAACCTGTCCTTTTTTTTTACAGGTCACACCTGTTAGATTTCCAACTCCAATCTGACAATTCATCTTTTCTGAAGAAGGGTCTTGGCCCTAAATATTGACTGTAGAGATACATCCTTAATTGCTGAGTTCCTCCAGCATTTTGTGTATGTTGCTTTGGATTTCCAGCATCTACAGAATTCTTTGTGTTAATGACAATTCAACTGATACTTGCCTTAATTTCTCAGAAGTACAACTGGGTAATTTTTACTGGAAATCTAAATAATGCCTTTGTCTTCATGGGAAGTTGGTTTCAGCACAAGAAGGTTAATGTTTAAAAATAGAGTACATGTTAAGGTATCCAGAGGCACAGCTGATTGTAAAATAATCTCAAGGCATTTGGTCAGTTCAATGATTTCTTCTCAATGAGCTAGTTTTGTGTGCAATTTGTCATGATCCCATGAATCTTTCCATTTTGACCAAGGTGGCAGTATTGGGGAAAGGACCAGGTGGTTGGGACCTAAATGCATCACCAGCAAGGTTCCGTAGGCGGCACGTGGAATGGGACAAAACAGGGACACAGGTGGGCTGCAGGAAAAAGTGAAATGGGATTTTCCAACTGGCAGGGGGAATTTTTGCTTGTTTCTGTTTAAAATTCTTTACTTTATATGTCAATGAATTGCATGTTAGAATTGATGGCTTTGTTGCAAAGTTTGCAGATGAGATGAAGATAGGTGGAAGAGCAGATAGCTTTGAGGAAGTGGAGAGGCTACAGAAGGACTTAGATAGATTAGGAGAATGGGCAAAGAAATGGCAGATGGAATACAGTGTCAGGAAGTGTATGGTCATGCACTTTGGTAGAAGAAATGAAAGGGTTAACTATTTTCTAAATGGAAAGAAAATACCAAAAACTGAGGTGCAAAGAGACTTGGGAGTCCTTGTGCAGGATTCCCTAAAGGTTAATCTGGAGGTTGAGGAAGGCAACTACAATGTTAACATTCATTTCAAGAAGACTAGAATATAAAAGGAAGGATGTAATGTTGAAACTTCATAAAGCACTGGTGAGGCCTCACTTGGAGAATTGTGAGCAAGTTTGGGCCCCTCAGAAAGGATGTGCTGAAACTGGAGAGGGTTCAAATGAGGTTCACAAAAATGATTCCAGGATTGAATGGCTTGTCATATGAAGAGTGTCTGATGGCTCTGGGCCTGTATTCACAGGAATTCAGAAGAATGAGGGGTGACCTCAATGGAATGCCGAAAGGCCTGGACAGAGAGGGACGTGGAGAGGATGTTTCCTATGGTGGGAGTGTCTAAGACCAGAGGACACAGCCTCAGAATAGAGGGGCGTCCTTTTAGAGTGGAGATGAGGAGGAATTCCTTTAGCCAGAGGGTGGTGAGTGGGTGGAATTCTTTGCCACGGGCAGCTGTGGAGCTGTCTTTTTGTATATTTAAGGCAGAGGTTGATAGATTCGTGATTCGAAAGGGCATGAAGGGATACTGGGAGAAGGCAGGAAATTGGGGCTGAGAGGAAAATTGGAGCAGCTATGATGAAATGGCGGAGCAAACTTGATGGGCCAAATGGCCTAATTCTGCTCCTATATCTTATGGTCTTAAAATTAGGCTGCAGGGAATACCGGAGTCGGGAATTAAAACGAAGTGGAAACGAGGCAAAAGCTTTTTTTATATATATATGGGGAGAAATAATGTTAAACAATAAAGAGAATCAGGAGTGTTTGTCAATAACTCTCCTGACGAAGGGTCTCGACCCGAAACGTCAACTGTCCATTTCCCTCCACAGATGCTGCCTGACCGCTGTGTTCCTTTAGCGTTTTCTATGTTGCCCCGGACTCGCAGTGCCTGAAGTCACTTGTGTCCCCTGTTATCAATGATTATGGTAATCAAGAACGTTAAACTGCAAGATTTGATGTAAAAATGTTGCGCCTTTTTGTTTCCTTTCCCCTCTGGAAACGTGGTGACCGGCACGGATCACCGCCGCGGGCGGAGCCAAACGCCAAGTGCGTGACTTAGTTACAGCAACCAGTTGTTTACAAGCGCAGGTTAGCAACCAAGACAAGGACGGAGAACCGGCGGCAGTCACAACACCGAGCAAACCCCGCTCCAAAAGTTTGTGTCCTCGCAAGCCGGCCGTCTCCTTGTTCATCTAACGCGAATTTCCAACCATCTGGACTCCTCCCGCTCCGACATCACGTCCTTACTCCGAAATCGTTCCTCTTGAATGAGAATGGAGACAGCAGATCCCTCTTTAGTGGACCAGATGACCAGGTTAAAACTAAAACTGTTGGAAAAGGTAGGCAACTCGCGCACTTGTTTTAAGTTCAGCCTGCAAGTTTAACTCGAGAACATTTGAACGGGAGTCACTCGGAAACCATATAAACTCACACAGATTGCTGACTTCCAACAATTCAGTTCCGCCGTTTACAGGAACGTTGCCCCTAAAGACAAGCCTGCTTGAGGGTGAGGAGGTCCATTTTAATACTGCTTATCCTGATAGCACATTTTCCAGCTCTGCCCCTACCAGCAATTGCCCCAGTGTCACATTCTACTACCTGCCTCCACCTGACTCTAGTGTCAACAGTGACAGACCCATCCCCACCAGTTCCGTACCCCAGTGTTAAATAGTGACAGACCCATCCCCACCAGTTCCGTACCCCAGTGTTACACAGAGCCAGAACCGTCCCCACCAGTACTGTACCCCAGTGTTACACAGTGACAGACCCATCCCCACCAGTACTGTACCCTAGTGTTACACAGTGACAGACCCATCCCCACCAGTACCGTACCCCAGTGTTACACAGTGACAGACCCATCCCCACCAGTACTGTACCCCAGTGTTACACAGTGACAGACCCATCCCCACCAGTACTGTACCCCAGTGTTACAGTGACAGACCCATCCCCACCAGTACTGTACCCCAGTGTTACACAGTGACAGACCCATCCCCACCAGTACTGTACCCCAGTGTTACACAGTGACAGACCCATCCCCACCAGTACTGTACCCCAGTGTTACACAGTGACAGACCCATTGTCACCTGTACTGTGTCCAGTGTTTTTCAGTGTAATGTGTGTAACGCGCTTTATGGATTCACTGCTAATGTAATGGCTTCTTTGTAATGTTCACTGCTTGAGGTGTTGATGTATTTGGGTGACCTCATAGTATTTGGATCCACCTTGGAAGAACATGAAGCATTTTACCCTTGACACCATTCAGTGCACTGGAGATTTGGGGTATCAGTGCTGGTGATTATCCATAGGACAGTTATTGGTCTTGTGAATCTGAACTGGAATTTTCTGATGTATGGGTGTTGTCAACAAGTATTTCAAAAGGGAAGTTAATTGACATCTAGGGATTGTAGTTATCAGGGAGACAGGGACGAGGAGTGGGAGAGCGTTTCTGCCCCTGGGATGAAGGCCCTCTGTCAGTTTGCCATCACCGTGAAGGCAGAGGGAAAAGAGAGGCAGGATCGGGCAGTGGATCAATTGGGGGCTTCTGATGACACCATACCCCAAGTTTACTGCAACCTTACTGCTCTGAAGACAAATCAGCTGCCGGGATTGAGTTCTGGGGAAGTGGCAGCTGCTCAGCGAGATGACCCGGGCATTGGCGCTATTTGGTCCACAGTTGAAAAGGAAGACATGGCGCAGGCAGAGAAGACGAAACAAGCTTCAGTGCCTCTGTTACTGAAAGAGAGGCCTCGGTTGGAGCTGAAGAACCAGATCTTATACCGGGTCATGTCACCCCGGACTGACCCCGGCGTTGCCATCTGGTCCTGCCCGAGAAGTATCGGAGGACTGCGTTGAAGTCACTTCATGATGATTCTGGACATTTGGGGTGGAAAAGACCTATGGATTGCTCAAAGACTGGTTTCACTGGCCCCGAATGAATTTGGAGGTCGAAGAATACTGCAAGTTGTGCGTTTGCTGCATACGGCAGAAGACAATGCCTACGCAGGCAGTTCATTTGTCCCACTTGCAGAGTGCAGTGCCCCTGGACGTGGTGCGTCTGGACTTCCTGTCCATAGAACCCGATGCCAGCAACAGGAGCCGGGCAAGGCCGAGGGTTACAATTGATTCCGTGTACAGTTGTAACAGTGAACCATGTGCCAAATATGTTGACCCTACTTGCTCTTCTTGCTGATCTCCAGGGTCCCGAGCATGTCTAGCAAGGTCCGATTAAACCTCTCTATTATGGCCTTCCCTGGCGAATAAGTGGCCCAGTGCACAGGCAGAGGCTCTCCGCCAGAAGTTAAGAACGTTCTCTGGAATAACACCCACCCCCGAGGGGAAGAAGGAGAACAGCACTGCATCAGTGTGTGTGAAGTCAGGTGGATTCTCTGATACTAAGGCAGAGTTGCACATTTTCAGCTGCTCAAAGTTTTGTTGTTTGTCTTATGCAATTGAAACTGAACACAAATATTTTGGGCGGTCTAACATTGTGCTGTTCACATCCTGAAGATTTTAAAGGATTTAGGTTCTGCAGTACACTTTGGAGCCGACGAGGGAGTTCCAACAATTATTGTCCATAGGGAAGAAGAGGTGAGGTCTCTGAAGAAAGTAACATCCCTCTCAAAATGTCACCTTCTCCACCAGGCATGCAGATTCTTCACAATCCCAACAAAAGCCAGACTCTATGGACACTGGAAATCCCAAAGGAAAGCAGAAACTGTCCTGGAGTAGATCAGGCAGTAACAGAGAGAGGAAAACAGAGCTAACAGTTTTGGCTGTTTATTGGAAAGTTGCCAAGACAAAATGCTGATTGTTTCCCTCTGTGTGCAGTACAGTGAGCACAAGCCACTGACCCAGGTTTAGGGCTGTGTTTCACTGTGAATGGATGTATCAACTCTGAGCTGTTAACATGCTGTTTTACAGGAACGTTGACA
This sequence comes from Hypanus sabinus, assembly GCF_030144855.1. Lineage (NCBI taxonomy): Eukaryota > Metazoa > Chordata > Chondrichthyes > Myliobatiformes > Dasyatidae > Hypanus > Hypanus sabinus. The sequence continues at coordinate 73,932,289 of NC_082709.1, forward strand.
CCCAATACATTCCTGGAACAGATTTGTTCACATTTGAAGGATGGATTTATACCTCAATAACTTTGTATTTATTGCACTTTGTTAGAATGTGTTTAATTATGCAGATCATATAATAAATTATTTTTCTATTTGCCATTGATGAGATATAACCTTGATTGCGAGAGGTCACGGGTTCAAATCCTGGACAAGCCCCCACAATTGTAACTTTTGGGCTTGCCCGGCTCCTGTTGCTGACATCGGGTTCTATGGACAGGAAATCCAGACGCACTACGTCCAGGGGCCCTGCACTCTGCAAATGGGACCAAGGAGCTGCCTGCGTAGGCATTGTCTTCTGCTGTATGCAGCAAATGCAAAACTTGCAGTATTCTTCGACATTCGACTTCATTTGGGGCCAGAGCAATCCATAGGTCTTTTCCACCCCCAAATGTCCAGAATCATCATGAAGTGACTTCAATGCAATCTTCCAATACTTCTCAGGCAGAACCAGCTGGCAATGCCGGGGTCGGTCTGGGGGTGATGAGACCCAGTATAAGATCTGGTTCTTCAACTCCAACCGAGGCCATTCTTTCAGTAATACAGGCACTGAAACCTGTTTCATCTTCTCTGCCTGAGCCATGTCTCCCCTTTCAACCATGGAGCAAATAGGGCCAATGCCCGGATCATCTCGCTGAGCAGCTGCCACTTCCCCAGAACTCAATCCTGGCAGCTGATTTGTCTTCAGAGCAGTCAGGTTACAGTAAACCTGGGGTATGGTGTCATCAGAAGCCCCCCCCCAATTGATCCACTGATCGATCCTGCCTCTCCTTTGGCTGTTTGGCAGAAAATAGAGAGTGGGAATAAAGGGATCCTATTCTGGTTGGCTGCCGGTTACCAGTGGAGTTCCACAGGGGTCGGTGTTGGGACCGCTGCTTTTTACAATGTATGTCAATGATTTGGACTATGGTATTAATGGATTTGTGGCTAAATTTTCTGCGGTCTGCTTAAATCCACCTTCCTCAAAAACAAACCTTGGAAACAAGTCCAGAAGACATGTTTCAATGGTAGAAGTTAATTGGATGAAATTGTGTATGCTGGGTCTGTAACTTTACAGATGATACAAAGATGGTAGTCTGGTGGATAGTGTAGAAGATTGCCAAAGTATGCAGTGAGACTTGAACCAGTTGCAGATCTGGGTGGAGAAATGGTAGATGAAGTTTAATCCAGGTAAGTGTGAGATGCTGCAGTTTGGAAGGTCAGATGTAAAGGACCAATAAACTGACAGCGTTAAAATACAGGGGATTTGGTGCCCAAATCCATAGCTACCTGCACAAGTTGATCATTTCCTAGCAATAGGTGAGGTGTCCTGATGGATGGGATGTGTGAGGAGGGAGTGCGGGGGCAAGCTTCCCAAATAGGACAGGTGGAACGTGGTGTGAGTTGGATTTGAGAAGTAACATTCTCTCTTGAACCATCAAGAAGGAAATAGAGCAGTCAACATGTGAAAGTGCACTGCTCATAAAGTTAACATTGCTGTCTTTTTCAAAGAACCATGAAGGTGCCTGGTTACTACAATTTCCCCTTACAATCAGCTTCAGGAAACTGTAAACAGTCAAATACAAGGGAAGTTGCTTCTGTGCTAGAAATAAATAAATTTCTCTTGTCATAGGTTTTAAGTCTGTCACCTGTTAATTTTCTCCCACAGTTATGAGGGGTATAGATAGATCAAATTTGGCACTGAGGTTGGGCTGGACAAGAATTAGAAGTCAAAGGTTAAGAGTGAAAGGTGAAGTATTTAAGCAGGACTTCTTCACTCAGAGGCTGATGTTAACATGGAGTGAGCTGCCAGTGGAAGTGGTGGACAGAGTTTTGATTCCAACATTTAAGAGAGGTTTGGATAAGTGCATGGATGGGTAGACTACAGAGGGGTATGTAGGTCATTAGGATGAGGCAGAACACCAGTTTGACATGAACTAGATGGGCCAAAGGGCCTGTTTCTGTACCATAGTACTCCATGATTCTATGTTTCCTTGTGTTTTATATAACTGTTTAATTAAATAATAATCACATTGCATTTAACTTCTTAATTTTTGTCTTTTGCTATTAAGTTAAGGAACTTTTGGTGTAAAAGAAACAGGAAATTAGGCATAATTTCTATCTCAGTTTTATGACTTCAAAATGTCTCACAGCAAATCAAATGTCTTTGAATGCCGTAGCACTTATGCCGTCAATTTGAGCACATATCCAGCTCCTACAAAAGTCACGTGGACATGTCTAGTCTGTTTACTAGTGCTGGCACAGGGATGAATATTGGCCAGGACACAAAGGATGACCGCTGTTTCCTTCACCATTGCTTCTCCAGTGTCATCCCTTTTCCTTAGCTCCTCCAACCTGTCTCTGAATGTGAACAAAACAAAAAAGATGGTTGTTGACTTCAGGAGAGCATGGAGCGAACACTCTCCGTTGAACATTGACGGCTCGTTTGTTGAGATCGTTAAGAGCACCAAATTTCTTGGTGTTCACCTGGCAGAGAATCTCACCTGGTCCCTCAACACCAGCTCCATAGCCAAGAAAGCCCAGCAGTGTCTCTACTTTCTGTGAAGGCTGAGGAAAGTCCATCTCCCACCCCCCATCCTCATCACATTCTACAGAGGATGTATCAAGAGCATCCTGAGCAGTTGCATCAGTGCCTGGTTCGGGAATTGCACCGTCTCGCATCACAAGACCCTGCAGTGGATAGTGAGGTCAGCTGAGAAGATCATTGGGGTCTCTCTTCCTGCCATCACGGACATTTACACCACATGCTGCACCCGCAAAGCTAACAGCATTGTGAAGGACCCCACGCACCCCTCACACAAACTCTTCTCCCTCCTGCCACCTGGCAAAAGGCACTGAAGCATTCGGACTCTCACGACCAGACTGTGCAACAGTTTCTTCCCCCAAGCCATCAGACTCCTCAATGCCCAGAGTCTAGACTGACGTATACATCATTCATTATTTTATTGTAATTTGTCATCTACTGTGCCTATTGTCTTGTTTATTAATTATTGTACTGTCCTGCACTGTTCTGTACACTTTATGTAGTCCTGTGCAGGTCTGTAGTCTAGTGCAGTTTTTATGTTGTTTTACATAGTCCAGTGTAGCCTTGTGCTGTCTCACATAGTCTAGTGTAGTTTTGTGTTGTTTCATGTCGCACCAAGCTACTGGAGGAACGTTGTTTCATTTTTACTGTGTACTGTACCAGCAGTCTATGGTCGAAATGACAATAAACTTGACTTGACTTGACTTGACATCGTTGACTGGACTCTCAACCATCTCCTCAATTATTAACTTTTCCTCGTTCTGATGAGGAAACATTGAACTGAAACGTTCTCTCTGATCCTCTCTACATCGAGACTTCCTGGTTTGCTGAACCTTTCCAGCATTCTCTGTTTTTTTATCTCTTGGGACAAGTCCCTGCTGATGGGGTAAATTGCATCTACCTAACAACAAAGATGAGCCTTGATTATGTCATCGGAAATGTACCACCCATGACAGTGGGCCTCATGAGAGGTTTTAGCATAGACCTTTTGACTATTCAGATCTGGGGTTTTTTTGGGATTAATCCAGCCAAATTCAAGATTCAAGATAGTTTATTATGGTTCATCAGTACACACATGTAAAGGAGAATGAAATGATTGTTACTAAAGTAGGGCTGATCAACACTTCCACTCGCTAACTCACCACTCCACAACCCATTCTTTTTTCATTTACCATTAATCACTTTATTTTCAGACACTCCTGTGCCTAGTATCACTAAATGGATTTATGAGGGGTGATTGATATGTTAGTAGCCTAAGGTAGAAGGTCGATTTTAGTAAACCTCGCACATTTATTTTTCAACATAGTCCCATCCTACATTTACGTAATTAGTCCAGAGGTCATGGTGCATACGATCCCTTCCTTGTAGAAGTCGGTGTCTTGGACCTCCAGAAGAGGTCTACAGCAGGGGTGAATAATAAGTTTGTGGCCCAAGGTAAAAAGAGATGAGTTATACAGCTCTTGTTCAACTCTTCGAGAGATTATGCAGAAAGCTTGAAGTTAATTACTCATCTCCTTCTACATTAGGCCACGAACTTATCAATCACCCCTGCTGTCGACCTCTTCTGGAGGTCCAAGATGCCGACTTCTACAAAGAAGGGATCTGTATACTCCACGACCGCTGGACTAAGTGTGTAAATGTAGGAGTGGACTATGTTGAAAAATAAATATGCTAGGTTTTCTAAAATTGACTTCTTCTACCTTAGGCCACGAACTTAACAATCACCCTGCGTACAATCAGCCTATTTGTATAAGCTATCTTAAGTTTATATATTTGTGTTTTATTTACATTATTGTGTTCTTCATCTTAGTGTGCTTTTTTGTGCTGCATCAGATCTGGAGTAATAATTATTTCATTCTTCTTTAGACTTATGTACTGGAAATGACATTAAATAATCTTGATACAGCATAAAAAACACAATAAGCATAAAGAACTCAGTAGAAACTCAAAAAATATAAATGCATGAAATGAACTTATATAGATAGATGGAGAGCTCTTCCTCCTCTGTAGGGCATTTCATCGTTGCTAGTGAATACCCCCACCAGACCTACACTACTGCACGCTTCTCGTAGCCCTGCACCTAGCCAGCTCCCCTTCAATTCTACAGTTCACTCTGCTTCCTTCGTTACCAGGCAATTCACACCAGACTCTGACCACTCACAATGCAAACAAGTTATTCCTCGTGCCAACTGCCCTCATTTTACATCCCCTTCTTCCACATGCTGCAGCTGGGGAGACGCAGTCCCGTCAGGGAAGAGGCTACGCAGCATCTCCACCAGGACCACGAGACTCAGAAGCAGTTACTTCCCCCAGGTCATCCGGCTGATCATTTCCTCCATCCATCAACCCATCCCACCACATCAGCCACTCCTCTCCACGGCCCCTCAACACCCTTCATTTCCCACCCCCCCCCCACCGCCCAATGCAATGCCTCTTTGCGGTCGCTTGTACGTTGTGTTTATTGGATGTCTTTTATATTTATATTCATTGTGTTGTTTGTGCTTATTGTGTGTTTTTATGCTGCAATGGATCTGGAGTAACAACCATTCTCTTTTATACTGGTGTACTGAAGAATGACAATAAACAATCTTCAATATTGAATCTTTTGCTGAAGATGTGCCAAATTAATCTAATCTATCTTTCCCTCCCTTATCCTCATCATCCTTTCGCCCTTAAAATACTTATAGACTCCTAATTTACCTTCATCATGTCCGCCGCTATTTCTCATGACCTCCTTAGCCTTCCCAATTTCTTTTTCAAGTATTTACCTGCTTTTCTTATGCTCATAACAGGCTTTCCCATAAAATTGTGGTTATTGTGCTTTTGGGTTTAATTTCCCAAGTGTTAAGATGGGATGTCCCTAGCGTTAAAGGCTCAGGAGGGACAGGGGATTGGGGTTCACAGTAATCACCGAGGAAGGATGTTCACCCGAACCTCGAGGCAGCCCCTGATTAAATGGCCACTCCTGCTGGAGCTCAACTCTTCTATAAGTGCTTCTGGTAGTTAAGAAATCCAAGTTTCTGCACATGAAAGACAGCTCGTCACTGCTGCCACTCCTCGTTGCTATGCCTGTCAGTGGGAAAACCAATGGAGGAAACAGTGGAACCGCTTCTATGAAGGGTCTGGACTCAAATCGCCCAGGCATTGAAGGTTACGGGCCAAGTGCTGGAAGATGAGATTTATACGGTCGGTATGACTTGGCCGTGGTGGGTTGAATGTGCTGCTTCCATGCTATACGACTGTACACTCGAAATGTTTAAGGGTATATATCATTTCAGAGATGTGGACAAACATGGATACGGGACTGTGTAGGGGTGAGTCATTATGTGGTGGTGAGTCAATACTTTGGCTTCATAGTTCATGAATAAAAGACAAGCGGTTCTCCAGATGCTGGAAATCCAGAGGGACATAGAAAATTGCTGCAGGAACTCAGCAGGTCACACAGCATTTATGTAGAGGAATAAACAGTTCAGCCTGAGGCCCTGCATCAGGACTGGAGGGGGGCTGGGGAGAAGCCAGAATAAAGTGGGGGAGGTGGAGGAGTATATGAGAGAAGGTGATGGGTGAGACCAGATGAGGGGACGGTTGGTTAGAAGGGGAGGGGAGGAATGAAGTGAAAAAACTGGGGAGGTGATAGGTGGAAGACAACTGAAAAAGGAGGAATGTGATTGGAGACGAGGGTGCGCCATCAGAGGAAGGGAAGGAAGAGGAACACCAGAGAGATGATAGGTTAAAGAAAAGGTAAAGGGCTAAAGAAGAAGGAGTTTGACAGGAGAGGCAAGTGGACCATGGGAGAATGGGAAGGAGGGGAACCAGAGGATAGGCACATGAAGAGAAGAGAAGGAGTAAGAGGGGAGCCAGAATGGAGAATGGAAAAGGAGAGGTGGAAGGGGCAAGAAATTAAATGGAAGTTTGAGAAATCGATGTTCACGCCATCAAGTTGGAGGCAACCCAGACAAAATATAAGGTGTTGTTCCTCCAACCTGAGTGTGGCCTCATCACGACAGTAGAGGAGGCCGTGGTCCCACATGACGGAATGGAAATGAAATAGAATCACAGAATTGTACAGCACAGAAACAGGTTCTTTCTGCTGTGTATTTAATATTTGAGTAATCTTGCATACGTTGGTTAATTGAGCATTCTTATTTGTTTAAATAATTCATTACAAGTTAATATGTATAAATACACGAATTGCATACGTCATCACACTGCCACGGAATGCGCGCAAACCTTGCTTAAAGTAAACATGAAGTTAGGCTTGAATTCTTGGACTCCCATGTCTTCCTTTGAATTAGCGTAATATTTTGAAGTTACAAAACATAACACTTCCAGCCAACCTCGTCCTTGTCTATATGCACAAAACTCACTTCCCTGTATTAGGGCCATATCGCCATTTTGTCAAAGTACTTGTCCAATTGCCTCTTATATGCTGTATCATCAGCCTACCACCAAAAACGTTACTGAAGTCTGTGTAAACTGTGTCTGCCCTTCCTCCTTCATCAGTTTTTAGTTATCTCTTCAAAACATTCTATGATCAGATTTGTGAGACATGGGCGCCCCTGCACAGAACCGTACTGACTCCTCGCCTTTCTCAGTGAACGTTGTTTCCACTGGAGGGTGAGACTAGGACTAGGAGTCATAGCCTCAAGATTCGGGGCAGTAGATTTAGGATGGAGATGGGGAGGAACTGCTTTTCCCAGAGAATGGCGAATCTCTGGAATTCTCTGCCCAATGAGGCAGTGGAGGCTACCTAAGTAAATATATTTAAGACAAAGTTGGATAGATTTTTGCATTGCAGGGGAATTAAGGGTTATGGGGAAAAGGCAGGTAGGTGGAGATGAGCGCATGGCCAGATCAGCCATGATCTTATTGAATGGTGAAGCAGGCTCAACGGGCCAGATGGACTACTCCTGCTCCTATTTCTTATGTTCTTATGAACACAAACCGCATCCCTCAGAATCTTCTCCAATAATTTTCCTACCACTGAGATTCCAAGTTTTCAAGCCTGTCATTTCCAGCCTTGTCCCTACTGTCTTTATAAACAAGGAGACAACATTACTCATCCTCCAGTCACCCATCGCTAACAAAGTTACAGAAATCTTTGGCAAAGCCCCTACAATCTTCTCCTTTGCTTCCTTTAACATCCTGGGATAGATCCCATTGGGCCCTGCTGATTTAACTAGCCTAATGTGCTTTAATATTTCTAACACTGCCTCTTTGTGATTCAGCAATGCACTAAAATATCAGTGTACCCCTCCCTTAATTTACCATCCTCTGCTCCTTTCTCCTTGGTTCATTTAGGATCTTGCTCATGTCCTCTGGCTCCACGTGTACATTACCCCTTTGGTCCCGACTCTTCCCTCCACTGCTTTCTTGATTTTAATATACACGCAGAGGCCACTTTATTAGATAGCTCTTGTAACTAATAAAGTGGCTGTTGAATGCATGTCCGTGGTCTTCTGCTGCTGTAGCCCACCCACTTCAAGGTTTGACATGTTGTGTGTTTAGGGCTGCTCTTCTGCTCTGCTAAATATCTGGTTATTTTGAGTTACTGTTGCCTTCCTGTCAGTTTGAACCAGACTGGCCATTCTCCTCCGACCTCTCTCATTAACAAGGCATTTTCACCCACAGAACTGCCACTCACCGGATGCTTTTTGTTTTTCGCACCATTCTCTGTAAACTCTGGAGACCATAGTGTGTGAAAATCACAAGAGATCAGCAGATACTCGAACAATCCCATCTGGCACCAGCAATCATTCCATGGTCAAAGTCAGTTAGATCACATTTCGTCCCCTTTCTGATGTTTGGGCTGAAGAACTGAATCTCTGGATCGTGTCTGCATGCTTTTATGCATTGAGTTGCTGCACATGATTGGCTGATTAGATAGTTGCATTAATGAGCTAATAAAATGGTGACAGAGTGTTTTTTAAAAGGCGTCATGATCTCCTAAATTCTTCTTGCCGAGGTCAATTTGCAGTTCCTTTTTTTGCTCTCCTAATTAGTTATGCTTCCTCCTACATAACAATAAACCTCAAAAAACTTACTCAACACCAGTTTCCTGTACCTAATATAGCACTTCCATCGCACCCTCATGTCCTTAATTAACAAATGTTCCCTGAACATTTAATTTCTGCCTCTGAGCATTACAGGCACAGGCTAAACTGTTATTACCTCGCTTTTAAATGTCTCAAGTTGTCAGGTGTCGTTTTCCCCTCGAGCAGTTGCTCCCAGTCTACACTCCACCTTCTTCCTTACACTATTAAAATCGAGCTTTGCCTGTTTCAAAGTTCAAATATCAACGTAACTTTATCATCAAAGTACATATATGTCACCATACACTGCCTTGAGATTCATTTTCTTGCAGGCATTCACAGTAGAAAAGAAATACAGTAGAGTCAATGAGAAACTACACACAAGGAGTCAATGTGCAAAAGACGACAAACTGCAGATAATAAATATAATTAAGTAAATAATTGCTGAGAACACGAGTTGTAGGGTCCTCCAAAGTCAGTCCACAGGTTGTGGAGTCAGTTTATTGTTGAGTGAATGAAGTTATCTACACTGGTTCAGGAGCCTGATGGTTGAAGGGTAGTAACTGTTTCTGACCATGGTGGTGTGGGACCTAAGGCTCCTGTACGTACTCAAGTTGGGTTTATTGTCATTTGCACAGGTACAGTGAGGCACAATAAATAACTTGTTTAGGGCAGCATCTCAGGCATGTACACAGTTACGGGCAACATATAGAATATAACTTGTGTATAAGTTATACAAGAGAGTGAAGAGAAAGCAGTTTAGGGCCCTGAAGTCTTTCTCCATGACCACACTGATGTGGAACATGGAACAGTACAGGGCATGAGTAGGCCCCTCATTCCATGATGCCTGTGCCACACACAATGCTGAATTAAACTAATTCTCACCTGTCTGTATAGGGCGCACATCCTCCATCCCAGCATATTCATATATCTGTCTAACCACCCCTGTCGTATGTTTCCAGGGACACACCACACTTTATGTGAGAAAAAAAACTTGGCCGCATATTTCCCCGAAACTTTCCCCCTCTTATTTGAAGTGCATGTCCTCCAGCACTTGATGTTTAGATCCTGAGAAAAAAAGATTCTAATGTCTACCTTATCTATGCCTCTCACAATCTTATAAACTCCCTTCAGGTTTCCTCTCAGCCTTTGATGCTCCAGAGAAAACAGCTCAAGTTTTTCCAACCTCTCATATAGTTCATACCACTAATCCTGGCAAATGTCTTCTTAACTTAAAATTGTTTCTTGAAACTGCATGCAAGTCAGGGTTTGTACGATCAGCCTAGTCATCTCTTTTAAGTCTCTAGTCTCTTTTTGTCTAAGACTCCGGTGTCTCCTCCCTTCTCTCCTCCCCCAGTTCGAGCCCAAGACCCCTTCCTCCCCCCACCAGCCCCTTCCTCCCCCACTAGCCACTTCCTCCCCACCACCAGTCCCCTTCCTCCCCCCTCCAGCCACTTCCTCCCCACCACCAGTCCCCTTCCTCCCCACCACCAGTCCCCTTCCTACCCCCACCAGTCCCCTTCCTCCCCCCACCAGTCCCCTACCTCTCCCCCCCACCAGTCCCCTTCCTCCTCTCCCCCCCCCACCGGTCCCCTTCCTCTTCCCCCCCCACCAGTCCCCTTCCTCTCCCCCCCCACCAGACCGCTTCCAGTGTGAAGGTCAGTGTATTCCAAAGGCTGTATTAAAACTGACTGCAGTTCAGCAAAGGTTAAAAATCTGGACTTTCTGGTACAGCAGTTCCTGAGAACACACCCTGCATTTTCAAATAAAGTAATTCACCTGTTCTTAAGAGCCTGTTTCATTATCTTGCCTCCAATATTAGAATATTTGTTCTCACCCTCTATTTCTTGATCCCACCATCCAAAGATAGAGATGTTCTGGCAGAGTACAACAAACTCTATATATTTTCAGCAGAAAATGTTTTAAATTCATCTTCTGAAAAGTAACCTCCTCAGATTTTGCTGAACGTTGTCGGTTAATGCTTGGAGGACTGGACTGCATAATGCTTTGGCAACTAAACTATTGACACCATCAGCACTTCAGGCGGTGTGAGCCTATATGCCACACTTTGTGCAGTAATTTCACATCCGAAGAAACTACAGATCCTGGAAATCTGGATTATCAACTAGTTCAGTGATCACCTGTGGAAAGAGAAACGGAGCTAATGTTTCAGCTAAAAGATCCTTTACCAGAGTGTGAAGTTTGCATGTGAAGTGCAGCAAAGTTTAGATGTGGCACAGGACAGTCGGACATTGCACAAAGAGTCCACACTCACACCTGGGGTCTGAGTGACTGCAGCCCCAATTTGAAGAGACTATCTCTTAGCTTCTGACTTCATTCTGGCATTGCTTTATTAGTGAGTGAAAAGCTGATCTCCCATATTGTTCGTGCACAGATGCACTGAGGCAGAACAAGATAAAACGAGAACAATGCAGAATGAAGTGTAAAAGCTACTGAAAAGAGTGCGATGCAGGAAAATGATAATTGGCAATATTATAACAAGGTAGATTGTGAGGTCCTTCAGAAGTCTGATAGCAGTATGTAAAAGCTGTCCATGAGCCAGCCGGTTCAGGCTTTCTGACTTCTATCCTCTGTCCAGAGGGAGAGGGGAGAAGAGAGAATGCCTGGGTTGGGTGAGGCTTTGATTATGCTGTCTGCCTCACTGAGGCACTGAGGAATGTAGACAAAGTCCAAGGAGGTGAGGTTGATTCCTGTGACGTGCTGAGCTGTGTCAACAACTCTCTGCAGTTGCTTGCCAGAACAAGACGTTGTGAATCCACCCAGAATGTTTTCTATGGCAGATCAATAAAAATTGGTAAGACAGCCAACTGTGGGGATACAAACTTTTGGAGCGGGGTTTGCTCGGTGTTGTGACTGCCGCCGGTTCTCCGTCCTTGTCTTGGTTGCTAACCTGCGCTTGTAAACAACTGGTTGCTGTAACTAAGTCACGCACTTGGCGTTTGGCTCTGCCCGCAGCGGTGATCCGTGCCGGTCACCACGTTTCCAGAGGGGAAAGGAAACAAAAAGGCGCAACATTTTTACATCAAATCTTGCAGTGTAACGTTCTTGATTACCATAATCATTGATAACAGGGGACACAAGTGATTTCAGGCACTGCGAGTCCGGGGCAACACAAAACGCTAAAGGAACACAGCGGTCAGGCAGCATCTGTGGAGGGAAATGGACAGTTGACGTTTCAGCTCAAGACTCTTCGTCAGGAGAGTTATTAACAAACATTCCTTAACAAACAAAGAATCCTGCTTTGTACCTGGTCCGCCGGCTCTGAATCCTGTTCCATACCTGGTCCGCCGGCTCTGAATCCTGTTCCGTACCTGGTCTGCCGGCTCTGAATCCTGCTCCGTACCTGGTCGGCCGGCTCTGAATCCTGTTCCGTACCTGGTCTGCCGGCTCTGAATCCTGCTCCGTACCTGGTCGGCCGGCTCTGAATCCTGTTCCGTACCTGGTCTGCCGGCTCTGAATCCTGCTCCGTACCTGGTCCGCCGGCTCTGAATCCTGCTCCGTACCTGGTCCGCCGGCTCTGAATCCTGTTCCGTACCTGGTCTGCCGGCTCTGAATCCTGCTCCATACCTGGTCTGCCGGCTCTGAATCCTGCTTTTTACCTGTTTCGCCTGCTCCGTATCCTGCTCTGCTCTGGTTGCCGGCCTGTTCTGTCCGATTGGTATTGTTCCCTTGCTCAGGCCTCCATTTTTCCGCCTGGGAGGCAGCCCTGCCCGGGATCCATGTGGCCCGCCCTGAGGACTCCTCCTGCCTCGCCTGAACTCTGGGATCCTCCCGCCTTGCCTGATTCCGGGATCCAGCCCCACCTGCATTACCCTTTGCATGCCATGGCATCCCCGTTCTGTCCTACCCCTAGTACTTCAGTGCCTGCATCCTGCATTTGGGTCCATTCCATGTCCGCTCCTGACACGCTGTTTCTTGGAACATGGAAGACTGCAGGGTGACCTTGAAGAGGTGCTTGACATTATAGACAGATTGACTGCTCAAAGTCTTCCTCCCAGGGAAAGGGAATCAAATTGTAGAGGATGTAGGTCAAGGTGAAAGGGGAAAGATGTTAAAGAGGGGCAATATCTTCAAACATAGGGTGGTGTGTGTATGGAATGAGCTGCCAGAGATATTTGGATAGGTACCTGGATAGGGAGGGGTTTACAGGGATATTAGCCGAGTGCAGGCAAATGGGACTGGCGCAGACGGGCACCATCATTGGCATGGACGGGTTGGGTCAGAGGGTCTGCTTTCATGCTGTAATACACAGTGAGTATTGCATAAGAAGTACATTCAAGTCCAAGTTTAATGTCATTCAGCCACACGTGAACACCCATGTATACAGACAAACAAGACAGCATTACTCCAGGGACAAGGTTCAAAACACAGTACCAACAGTCACACACAGCACAAGCTGCAAATAGTACATATAAGATATCAGTAAAATACAGTCACACACAAAAAAATAGCCTAAGACCCTGAGTCATGAATGTTGCAGGAGCTTTTCTTCCGCTGAGCAAACACTGGGGACACATCCACCGACTCCCGCTTGGATGCCAGACCAGAGCACCTCCGGAGGAGCACGCCAACTCCGACACTTCTCCCCCGGGTGGCTGCAAATGGGTGACACTGCAGCTTGAGGCCCGGTCCTCACTACAACCGTAGCCACGCAGCTCCCACGCCGTCTGCCCCCACCGTCCTCCGATAAACTAGTGAATCGGACTTGCAGTATTCCTTATTAACAATGTCCAACAGGTTCTTGCGATCAGAAGAAAAGCGACTAAGACAATCACCGCCGTCACTCATCGACTCCTTCGACACCTCTCTGATGCAAGCAGCAGTACGATCCACACCAAATCCAGCTCCTTCAGTTTCTCCGCCAATTGCTGCTGGATTGGACCTCTGAACTGTAGTAATATCGCTCTAACTGCTACCCTGCCGTGGCGCCTCATGCCAAACCATTGGCAACTGGGAAATATTTTCCCTTCAGTGTACATGATTAACTCTGCTTTGTTTGTGATTTCAGAAACTGGAGAATGAACGGGAAATCTTGGATGGCCACTCAGACACAGCAGAATCCACTGCACGTAAGTGCCTGTTTGTAATAAATAAGCCGCGTCTGGATTTACGGACTCTGCAGTAGGTCACTGATTAACAGAACAAATAGGAAAGGAAGAATCCCAGGGTGCTTCTTGATTTTTCTGAAGTGGCAGAAACTAAAAGGAGACTTGACAAAACTTTATAAAAATTATGGGAGGCATTGATAGAATAGACAGGCAGTTTTGTTTCCCAGGGTCCAAAGTATCCAATACTTGAAGGCATGTGTTTAAGCTGACAAGGGGGTAAGTTTGAAGGAAATGTGCAGGACCAGTTTATTTTTATTTTACACAGAGGGTTTACAAAGTGAAACCCAACATCGTGAGTGGCAGTGATGCTTCACTCACAGACGAGCTTAATGCCTTTTGTGTTCATTTTGAAAAGGGGAAGAAAACTACAGCAGCGAGGGTTCCTGCACTATCCGGTGTCTCTGTGACTTCTGTCTCGGAGGCCAACATCGGGCTGTCTTTCAGGCGAGTGAACCTTTGCAAGGCAACGGGCCCCTATGGAGTACCTGGTCGGGTTCTGAAAACTTGAGTCAACCAACTGGCAGGGTTATTCAAAGACATTCTCAATCTCTTACTACTACAATTGGAAAATCCACCTGCTTCAAAAGGGCAACGATAATACCAGTGCCCAAGAAGAGCAGCGTGAGCTGCCTTAGTGACTATCATCCAGTAGCACTCACATCTATTGTAATGAAGTACTTTGAGGGGTTGGTTATGCCTAGAATTAACTCCTGTCTAAGAAAGGACCTGGACCCATTACAATTTGCTTATTGCCAAAATAGGTCAACAGTAGATGCAATCTCATTGGCTCTTCATTCAGCCTTGGATCACCTGGACAATAGAAATACCTACGGCAGGATGCTGTGTATTGACTACAGCTACAAAGTTGTTAACACCATCACTCCTACAGTTCTGATCCAGAACTCCAAAGCTCCAGAAACTGGGCCTCTATAGCTCCCTCTGCTACAGGATCCTCAGTGTCCTAACTGGAAGAGCGCAATCTGTGCAGATTGGAAATAACATCTCCACCTCACTGATAATCAAATTGGCATGCCTCGGAAGTGTGCTTAGCCCACTGCTCTACTCTCTATACCCATGACTGTGCGGCTAGGCACAGCTGAAATGCCATCTGTAAATTGCTGATGATACAACCATTGTTGGCAGAATCTCCAGTGATAAGAGGACGTACAGAAGCAAAATATACCAGCTAGTGGAGTGGTGTCGCAGCAACAACCTTGCACTCAACGTCAGTTAGACCAAGGAGCTGATTGTGGATTTCATGAAGGGTAAGATGAGGGAACATGAACCAATCCTCATAGAGGGATCAGAAGTGGAAAGAGTGAACAACTTGAAGTTCCTGGGTGTTAGTATCTCTCAGGACCTAACCTGATCCCAACATATCGATGCAGCTATAAAGAAGGCAAGAGAGTGGCTATATTTCATTAGGAGTTTCAGCAGATTTGATTTGTCAGCTAAAACACTCACTAATTTCTACAGATGTACTATGGAAACCATTCTAATTGGCTGCATCACCATCTGGTATGGGGGTGGGGCTCCTGCACAACAGAAAAGTAAGATGACCAGAGTTGTAAAATCAGTCGGCTCCATCATGGACTACAGCTTGTCTTTCAGTACTCTCATCCCCTCAAAACAAATCAATAAGTTTCACAGTCCTGGCATCAATACCTCCTTGTGTAACTGGATCCTCAATTTCCTCACTTGAAAACCCCAGTCAGTTCAGAATGGCAACAGCATCTCCTCCATAATCTCCATCAGCACAGGTGTGCCACAAGGCTGTGTGCTGAGCCCCCTGCTCTACTCGCCTAACACTTAAGATCGTGAGGTTAAGCACAGCTCCAGTGCCATATTTAATTTTGCCGATGATGCCACTGTCATCGGCTGAATCAAAGGTGGTGATGAAGCGGCACAGAGGAGGAAGATTGAAAATCTGGCTGAGTGGTGCCACACAACAAACTCTCACCAAATGTCAGCAAGACCAAGGACCTGATTATTGACTTAAGGAAGAGGAAACCAGAGGTCCCTGAGCCGCTCCTCATCGGGGGATCAGAGGTGGAGAGCATCAGCAACTTTAAATTCCTCTGTGTTATCATTCCAGAGGATCTGTCCTGGGTCCAGCGTGTGTGTGTCATTATGAAGAAAGTTTGGCAGCGTCTCTACTTTCTCAGAAGTTTGTGAAGATTCAGCATTCATCCAAAACTTTGATAAACTTCTATTGATGTGTGGTGAAGAGTATATTGCCTGCCTGCATGATAACCTGGTATGGAAACACCAATGCCCTTGAATGGAAAAATTTACAAGAAGTAGTGTATATGGCCCTGTCCATCACTGATAAAGTCTCCCCTCTATTGAGAACATATACACAGAGCACTGTCACAGGAAAGCAGCATCCATCATCAAGGACCCCCAACATCCAGGCCATGCTCTCTTCTCACTGCTGCCATCAGGATAGAGGTACAGGAGGCTCAGTACTCACACCACCAGGTTCAGAAACCATTATTACCCCTCAACCATCAGGCTCTTGAACCAGTGCGATGACTTCATTCAACTTCACTTGCCCCATCAATGAACTGTTCCAACAACCTATAGACTCACTTTCAAGGATTATTCATCTTATTTTCTTGATATTTGTCAATTATAAATTATTATTATTATTTTCTTTTTGTATTGGCACCATTTGTTGTCTTTTGCACATTGTTTGGGGCAGACTTTCATTGATTCTATTGTGTATCTCGTGTTTACTGGCGAATAGCTGCAATAAAATTCAAGAGAATGAATTTCAGGGTTGTATATGGTGACGTATGTCCTTTGGTAATAAATTTACTTTGGACTTTGACCATGTCTATACTTACCACCAAGTACTTATCAGCTCTGCTCTGATATTATAGCACTCAGTCTGTACCCATTATTATGTCTTGGCAGTTCATTATATTCCTTAACTACCATAAGAGTACCTCTCTCTTAGTGTTCCAGATTTCAATAACTCTCTGGGTGAAAATATTCTTCCTTAGATCCTCCCTAAAACATCTTACTCACTTTTATACCTATGTCTGCTGCTCATAGACATGCTTCTGACATGTGAAAAATGTTTCATACTATCTTTCCACATAGTGTTTTATAATTTTATACACTTCTTTCAGAAACCCTCTCAGCCCCCTCTGCTACAGGAAATCAACCCAGCCTATCCAATCTCCCCTTATAACCGAAACACTCCATCCCAGATAGTATCCTGCTAAATCTCTTCTGCACCCTCCCAATGCAATTGCCATCTTTGTTTCATTCTGCAGCCAGGCTTTACACAACACTCTAGGTGTAACCTAACTAAAGTTGCCACCTTCTGGTTCCTTTGGACCTGTACACCATGCTTTTACATGGCTTGCATGCCCTGCATTTACTGGACTCCCCAACGTGAAACATCTTAATACGTAATAGGATTAAATTCCATCTGCCATCTTCTCAGCCCAATTTACAAGATGATTAGCCCAAGTCCACCCCCTTCATTGTTAACAACACTGCTGATTTTAATATCATCCACAAACTTACTTATCATACCCTTGATATTCGCATCTAATTTGTTATAAACTCAGTGGCCACTTTATTAGGTACACCTGTATGCCTGCTCATTAATACAAATATCGAATCAGCTAATCGTGTGTCAGCAACTCAATGTATAAAAGCATGCAGACGTGGTCAAGAAGTTCAGTTGTTGTTCACACCAAACATCAGTGTGGGGAAGAAATGTGATCTGAGTGACTTTGACCGTTGACTGATTGTTGAAGTGATCGAGAATCTCAGAAGCAGCTGATCTCCTGGGGTTTTCATGCACAACAGAATCTGGAGTTCACAGAGAACGGTGCAAAAAACAAAACAAACATTCAGTTAGTGGCAGTGAATGCCATGTGGGTGAAAAATCCTTGTTAATGAGAGAGATCAGAGGAGAATGGCCAGGGTGGTTCAAGCTGACAGGAAGGTGACAGTAACTCAAATATCCACACATTACAACAGTGGTGTGCGGAAGAACATGTGAAGTGGATGGGCTAGAGCAGCAGAATCCCATGAACATCCACTCGGTGGGTGCTTTATTTGGTGCAGGAAGTGGCTAATAAAGTGGCCACTGAGTGTCTATAACAAACAGCAAGAGTCCCACTGTCAATTGCTGCAGTACACTGTTAGTCACAAGCTACTCATAAACACAATCCCTCAGTACTGCCCTCTGTCCCCTACAATAAGCCAGTTTTGGATTCAGCTTGCCAATTTACTATGGATCACATTGGCTTTAGTCAAGTAGGTCATCAGAGAAAGAATGAGGCCCATTGGCAACCAAAAGGGCAATTGGTACATGGTGCCAGAGGATGTGGGCAATGCCTTAAGTTCATTCCTGATAACCACCATCCTCTGTGTGAAGAATTTGCCCATTGGATCTTCTTTAACTTTCTTCCTTATTAACTTGAATCATGTACCATCCAGTTCTAGACTTCCCTGCCATGGGGGAAAATATTCTGATTACTAATCTTTCTTTTCAAATCTTTTTATTATTATTATTCAAAAATAGCACAGGTACATCGAAGTAACAACACTTACAGTGCCTCAAAAAAAAGAAATTATCTTAAAGATTGAAAATTTTGTGAATTAAAAAACCCTACTAAGCAAGAAAAGTGAGAAAAAAAGAGAAACCCATTGGGGGTACAACCCCGGAGCCATGCGTCATGCAAAAAGCTTCTAAAAATAAACATCAAGCTGCCAACAAGAAAGAAAGATACATCAAGAAAAAAAATCTACACTTAGATCGTGGAGGAAATCTACCAGTTAACTGAAATAATAATAATTAGCAACTGAGCCCCATCTCTTCTCAAAATCAAATAAAGGTTCAAAGGTTTGACTTCTAATTTTCTCCAGAGACACAGCATCACTTAGAGAACCACTGTGACAAAGTAGGAGCTGATATATCCTTCCATTTCAACAAGATGGCCCTCGGAGCTATCAATGTAACAAATGCAATAACATGTTGGTCAGACACAGAAATACCATGGATATTTTGAGGAATTATTCCAAAAACATAATCAATTTATTAGGTTGTAAGTTAATTCTGAGTGCTTTAGAAATTGTCGAAAAGACTGACTTCCAAAACTGTTTTAATATAGAACATGACCAGAACATATGTGTCAGTGTAGCTATCTCAGTTTTACATCTATCACAATACTTGTCAACATTGGAAAATACTTTAGAAAGTCTCTCCTTCATCAAATGGTAACGATGTGCAATATTAACTTGAATCAGTGAATGACTAGCGCAGATTGAAGAAGAGTTAACCAGCTTCAGAATCCGTGTCCAATCCTCCCATATAAAAGTCAAATTGAGTTCCTTCTCCCAATCCTGTTTAACCTTAAGTAAAGACGCTTATCCCATTGTAATATTAAATTATAAATTCTTCCAATAGAACCCTTCATCGAAGGGTTCATATTCATAATAGTATCTAACAAGTCAGCCTCCAATTTGTAAGGAAAATTACTTAAATATTTTTGTAAAAAATGTCTAACTTGAAGATATTGTAAAAAGTGTGAATATGAGAGAGAATATTTATTGACTAGTTGTTCAAAAGACATCAATCTGCCTTTTTTTCACAATAATTTTAGTCAGAAGAAAAAACAAGATTTACAGAGTGCAACATATAGATACATCTCAACATAAATTGTGTACATTCATATATTGTAATAAAATTGATCAAAATGTTATAGCATATTACATAATCAAAAATTTAAAGATAGGTCATACATCATAAAAGAAATTTTTTATATAAGAAAGTCAACCCCCTACCAACTACCAAAGAAAAAATCTGATGGATGATAACAGATAATTATCTAAAAAAACATATTCGCTTAAGAAGAGAAGATAGAAATATGCATAAAAGTCTGTGCACTGTTAAACTTTATAAATTGGAAAAGTAATTTAGGAAAGGTCCCCAAATATCATAAAAAGATTGTTTCGAATTTAAGACTGAGCAGCAGATCTTCTCTAAATTTAAATAAGACATAATATCACATAGCCATTGAAGATGTGTAGCAGGGGTAGACTCCTTCCATTTAAACAAGATTGCTCTCCTTGCTAAAAGAGAGGTAAAAACTAAAACCTGTAGGTTAGGAGTAGTTAAAGTTATATCTTCATTTGCAATAATACCAAACAAGGCAGTAAGGGGATGTGGGTCAAATTGGACCCTAATAAGTTGTGAGAAGGTATGGAATACCTCCCGCCAAAACTTTTCAATTTTAGGACAAAACCAAAACATATGAATTAAATAGGCATCAGCAGAGTTGCATTTATTACAAAGTGGAGAAACATTTGGATAAAAACTGGACAGCTTCTGCTTAGAAATGTAAGCACTATGAACCACTTTAAATTGTAGAAGAGAATGACGAGCACAGAAAGATGATTTATTAACCCATTTAAGAATTTTATTCCATCTTTCATCAGAAATCTGACAAGTTAGGTCATCTTCCCAAGCTTTTTTTATTTTATCTAAAAAGTCTTGTCTGGAATCAATCAACAAGTTATAGATACCAGTAATAGAACCATTAACAAAAGGTTTTAAATTTAAAAGATCATCCAGTAAATTTTTATCAGGACCTATAGGAAAAGTAGTTAATTGGGAACGTAAGAAATCTCTAATTTGAAGGTATCTGTAAAAATATGTTTTTGGCAGTGCAAATTTAATTGACAATTGATCAAATGAAGCAAGAGATCCTGAGATAAACAGGTCCCAAAAACATTTAATACCTAGTTCATCCCAATCCTTCAAGACTTTGTCAGTTATGGAAGGGATAAAAAAATAATTGAGAATGGGAGATGATAATGAAAAATTCACTAAACCAAAAAATTTTCCAAATTGAGACCAGATCCTTAAACTTTGCTTAACAATTATGTTATCTGTTGTTTTATTTGCCGAAAAGGAAGAGTATGATCCAAGAAGAGAGACAATAGAGGAATTTTTTACAGAATTAACTTCTAAGGAGACCCATGATGAGCAATCTTTACGATAAATATAATAGGACCAAAAAGTAATATTCCTTATATTGGCAGCCCAACAGTAAAACCTAAAATTGGGTAAGGCTAATCCACTCATCTCTTTATTTCTTTGTAGGTAAACTTTACTTAAACGAGTTTGTTTATTATTCCAAATATAAGATGTTAAAATTGAATCTAAAGAATCAAAGCAGGTCTTAGGAATAAAAATAGGTAAAGCCTGAAAAAGATATAAAAATTTAGGAAGAATCTTCATTTTAATCGAATTAATTTGGCCAATTAGGGATAAAGAAAGAGGAGACCATTTAGAAAATGTCTTTTTCACATAATTCACTAAGAGGTTTAAGTTTTCTTTAAATAAATTCTTGAACTATTTAGTAATTGTTACACCTAGAAATGTAAATTAACTTGTAACAACTTGGAATGGAAATTTGGCATTTGATGACATTAGGTCATTTGAAGGAAATAGCCATCAGGTCCTGGGGTCTTACCAGAATGTAAAGCACGTATAGCCTCAGCCGCTTCTTCATTGGAAATAGGCTGATCTAACTGTGTTAGGCTATCAGCAGACAATGTAGGAATGTTGATATTACTGAAAAAAGCATTCATATAGGTATCATCTGAAGAAGAATCAGATTGATACAACTTAAAGTAAAAGTCATTAAATACGTTGTTAATTTCAGAATGGTTAGATATCTTAGTACCATTATCTTAAAAAATTTCTGTGATTTGATGATTAACTGTAAAAGATTTTAAGCGATTGGCTAATAAACTACCTGTTCTATACCTGTGAATGTAAATTTGAGCTTTATCGCTCAGCAGCTGTCGTTCAATTGGGTAAGTCAGCAGAAGATTATACTTGGATTGGATTTCAATCCGCTTA
Organism: Hypanus sabinus; assembly: GCF_030144855.1. NCBI lineage: Eukaryota > Metazoa > Chordata > Chondrichthyes > Myliobatiformes > Dasyatidae > Hypanus > Hypanus sabinus. The sequence goes on from NC_082709.1 coordinate 73,953,904, forward strand.
TTATATATACTTGGATCTGGAGATAGGGCATATTTTTGATCAAGATCTTTCAATATCGCTGCTAGGTCAGACCTTTCTTTGTCAGCTTTTTTCTTTATGTAGGTAGAGTAAGAGATAATTTCTCCATGAATATATGCTTTAAAAGTATCCCAGACTATGGTACCAGCAGTATCTCCTTTAAAATTTTCTTTAAAGAAAAAAGTAATATGGTTTTCCAAAAACTTTAGAAAATTTTTATCAGATAACAATGATAAGTTAAAATGCCAACTTCTACTTGATACAGAATAAACAGGTAATCATAAAGCCAGAAGCACAGGTGCATGATCAGACAAAGCAATCTCCTTATAATCACAGGATCGTACCAGTGGAAGCAAGTTCCTATCTATAAAAAAGCAGTCAATCCGAGAGTATATATGATGAACCTGAGAGAAATATGAATACTCCTTTTCTTGGGGGTGCAAAAAACGCCCCATGTCAAGAATACCACATTGAAATAGAAAAGATTTAAAAAGTAGGATTGATTTATTAGTGAAAGGGGTTTTACTTGAAGAACGGTCTAATATAGGGTCAAGCCAAAAATTAAAATCTCCACCCATCACTAAGGAATACCGATTCAAATCAGGCATAAAAGAGAAAAGACGTTCAAAGAACAAGGAGTCATCTGTATTTGAAGTGTGTACATTTGCAAATACCATTAGTTTATTCTCAAGACTACCCAAAACAATAACAAAGTGCCCATTTGTATCAGAAATTAAATTATGTTGAATAAAGGATACATTCTGATCAAACAGAATAGAGACGCCTCTCGATCTAGATTGAGAGGGTGAGTGAAAATGTATACCTTTCCATCCTTTGAAAGAACATGAAATATCATCTTTAGGAATATAGGTTAGAAAGATTATATGAGTTTTAAGTTTCCGTATATGTGAAAATCTTATTTCGTTTAACAGGGTTATTTAGACCTTTCACATTAAAACTGAATATATTAATAAAAGAATCCATCAAGTATCCTTTAGTAATGTATAAAAGGTAATCACAGACACGCAAATAGTGAATAAATAAAACAGTAAAAACATCCAATCAGCTTTCTGGAAGAACCCATTTCCCCCCTCTCTCCCCCCAAAGACAGAAATCAGCCAAGGGAGGCTGAAGACTAATTCTAACGTTCCCAACCCAAAACTCCAGTGGCTCCAGAAAATATTTATGTATAGCTGTGCTGAATAAACAATTGTAAATGTATATATACAAAAACAAAATATCCAAGTAAATAAGTTTGCTATTTATGAAAAAAAACCCCATGGGAAAATATAAGTATTAGTCTTGGTAAAAAGGAAAGACAATAAAATCAAATGTTAGTAGAAACCAATAAGAAAAACAACATATACTTGCGGGTGCAAAAAAAGGAATAAAGAAACAAATAGAAAATAATTAGAAAGGGAAATGGTTTAGATAGCTTCCTACATGACTAATTTAAGGCATTCAAGGGAGAAAAAAACCCAAAATGACAAAATGGTAAAATAATGAAAAAAAAACAAAAACCAGCAATAAGAAATATAGAATATTGTATACTATTGAAAAACAGTAAAAGACCAAAAGGTATATACATAATCAAAAGATAGGAAAGATCAGAGTGAATTTAAAGTAAAGCAAAACACCCTATAGTTTCATTCCTCAGTAATTACTACATGTACACCCTACATAATTACCTTCAGTCGAATTACTAAAAGGAAGATAAAAATCAACATAACATTGAAAGAATATAACGTTTTGTTTAAAAAGAGCTGCGAAAAAGTAACATTAGAGGACTCATATAAAGGCGAAAAACAGCAAAAAAGAAAATGGATGCGGTCTTTTAACTTCAGGTGTTCAATCAAGTAATTGGCGCTTTGTTGATAAGGTTTCTTGGTTTACAAAGCCTTAATTATTTGTTTGATTAAGTAATTGGTGCCTTGTTATCTTTCAAACTATGCAAAGCTGCCTTCTTTAAATAAATCCAAAAAAGAATTTATACCTTTATTTTTCCAAAGTAAAAAAATTGGATCACTCCAGGAAGGTTTAATAAAGTAATTACGATAAATTATATTACAAAGTTTAATTTTTTTAAGATTAAAAGAACTGCGGAACTGGAATCAAATTTGTAAAGAGTGCTTAACCACAGGATATAGGTTTAAATTAGCAACTTTAGCTAATTGTATAGGTAGAGCAACTCCTAATGATGAAGTTGAATAAAACTGTTTCACAGCTCTCAATGCCGAACATTCCTATCACCCCAATATAACCAAAAGGACATATATCGCAAATTAACAGCCCAATAATACATTCTTAAATTAGGCAAAGCGAGACCTCCATCCTTTTTCAACTTTTGTAAATTACATTTACTAATTCTTGGTCTTTTATTATTCCAAATAAAAGATAGAATAATATAATCAATCCGATCAAACAACTTCTTAGTCAAAAAAACAGGAATATTCTGAAATAAATATAAACATTTTGGTAAAATCATCATTTAAACTACATGAATACGACCAACAAGTGAAAATGTAAGTGGGCTCCATCTACTAAATGAATACTTCATAGAATCCACTAAAAGAGGAAAATTGGCTTTATAAAGATCCTTATATTTTTTAGTAATTGTAACACCTAAATATCTAAAAGAATCCGTAACTTTAAAAGTAATATTATCATATATAGAGATAGATTAATTTAAAGGAAGTAATTCACTTTTACTAAAGTTTATTTTATATCCTGAAAAGTCTCCAAATTTGTCAAATAATTTTAGCAAAGCAGGAATAGATTCTTCAGGCTTAAATATATATACACCAATAAATCATCAGCAGGAAGAGAGAACATGGTCTCATTCACAAATATACCATGAATATTTTTGGCTTCACGAAGAGCAATATCCAGGGGTTCTAATATTAAGTTAAATAACAAAGGACTTATAATGGACAACCTTGTCTTGTCCCCCATGATAGCTGAAAAAAGGAGATCTGCAGTTATTAGTGACAACCGTAGCAATAGGACCTTTATATATAATTTTAATCCAATTATTAAAATTAATATCAAACCAAATTTTTCTAAAACACTAAATAAATATCTCCATTCGACTCAATCAAATGCTTTTTCAGCATCCAAAGATACAACGCATTGTGGAGTTTTAGAAGAGGGCGAATATATAATGTTAAATTGTTAAATAGTCTCTGAACATTTGAAAAAGAATAACAACCCTTTATAAAGCTTGTTTGATCTTTAAAAATGATTTCACCCAAAATACTCTCCAACCGATTGGCCATTATCTTTTAGAGAATCTTAGCATCAACGTTCAATAATGAAATAGGTCTGTATGTAGCACAATCAGTAGGATCTTTATCCTTTTTGGGAATTAAAGAAATAGAAGCCTCATAATAAGTAGAGGGTAAATCACTTTTCACAAAAGAATCTTTAAACATCTCCAACATATATGGAGAAAGCAATTTTCCAAATGTTTTATAAAATTCTACAGGATAACCATCAAGTCCCGGGGCCTTACCAGACTGCATTGAAAAAATAGCTTTATGAATTTTGGATTCAGTAATTTGGGCATTAAGAGTTTTTTGATCCTCGGCAGAAATTTTAGGAAAAGTAATCTTTCGTAAAAAGGCATTCATTTCAGAAGAATCTACTGGACATTGAGATTTATAAAGTTCAGTATAAAAATCTTGAAAAATCTTATTAATTTCTTCATATTCCCAAGCCAGGGTACCATCCTTTCTACGAATTTTCAAAATCTGCCTTTTGGCTCCAACCAATTCTAATTGAGATGCAAGTAGTTTATTATTTTTATCTCCAAACATATAAAATTAGCTCTTTAACTTAAGTAGATAACCTTCAATTGGATGAGTTAATAATAGGTTATATGGTGATTGAAGTTCCACCCTTTTTTAAAATAAGTCAATATTAGGGGACATCACATAAATATTATCTAAATCTTTAATTTGTTTTGAAATTTTATCTAATTCTGCTTTAGTCTGTTTTTTAAGTTTAGCTGAATAAGAAATAATCTGACCACGTAAAAATGCTTTGAATGTATCCCATATAATTAATTTGGACATACCTCCTATATCATTAAAAAGAAAAAATTCTTTTATCTGGCTTTCAATAAAACTGATAAAATCAGAGTTTTGCAATAAAGTCTGAGACTTTATTTTTAGACGGGCAAAAATGACATAATCAAATTCAAAGGACAAACTCAAAGGCGCATGATCAGATATAGAAATAGTATCATATTCACAGTTTTTAACACTAGGCAAAAAGTGGGGATCAACTATAGTATAATCAATCCTCGAATATTTTTATAGATGTGTGAAAAAAGGAAAGTTCTCTGTTATCAGGGTGCAAATGCCTCCATAAGTCGATCAACCCAAAATTGATCAAAAAGGAGTTAATAACTGACGCAGAATGATTTTGAAGTCACTGATTAGTTGAGCTCTTGTCAATCATAGGATTTAAACAACAGTTAAAATCCCCACCCATTATCAACATATTTATTTAAATCCGGCAATAAAGCAAATATTTTTTTTGAAAAAGAAGGATCATCTAAATTAGGACCGTACAAATTGACCAAAACAACCTTTCTATTACAAATCACTCCTTTAACAAATAGAAATCTACCTTTAGAATCTGATTCAATATCCTCTTGAGTAAATATATTAGATTTAATAAAGATAGATTCACCTTTAGTTTTACTCTGAGAAGTAGAGTGGAACTGCAAGCCATTCCACCATCCAAAAAACCTATTTTGATCTCCTGATTACTAATCTTACCTATATCTCATGTTTAAAAGCTCACCCCACAGCTTCCTACATTCCGGTAGGAATAACCCAAGAGAATCCATCTCTCTCTGTGATTACATCCCTCTATTTCAGGCAGCATCCTGCTGAACTTGTTCTGCACTCTCTCTGTTACTTTCACATCTTTCTTCACTCAGAGGTCGAGGTGTGGAATGAGCTGCCAATGGAGGTGGTGTACATGAGATCAGATTGAAACACTTAGGAGAGGCTTGGATATGTACACAGATGGGAAGGGTATGGAGGGCTGTGGCTTGTGTGCAGATAGATGGAATCAGGCTGCACAGATCAGATGGGCTGAAAAGCCTGTTGCTGTGCTGTAGTTCTCCATTTCTGTGACTCCCGTGTGGTGACCAGAACTATGAACAATGCCCTTGCGTGCAGTCTAACCAATGTTTTGTAAAGTTCAATATCACATCCCAACCTTTATTCTCAATTATTTGGTCTGCGAAAGCAGGTATACCAAATACCTTCTTCACTATCCCGTCTACAGTTCCCTTTGTACATCAACATTCCTGGTAGGATCTTGTTCAAGGATTTATTGAAGTCTACGTAAGCAGCAAAACTGTATACTTGGTTCCCTCTTCAAAAACTGAACTAATTAGTCATGTATGATCTGTGGCCAGTAAAGGTTTAAATATTTCTGCCAGGGCCTTCAGCAAGTGCCTTCCTTACCTCCCACAGCAGCCTGGCACACATTTCCTCAGGCCCTGGGGATTTATCCACCATTAAGGCATCTGTTCCCACTTTTTAATCTTAATATGGTCTCAAATTCCCTTGTCTAACAGAAACCTACAACAACACTTCCTTTATCCTTTGTGAACACAGATGAAAAATATTCATAAAGACCTCGCCCACATCCTCTGGCTCCATGTACAAAGCCCATTTGATCCCCAGTGGGCTGTCCACTTTCCCTCTTGTTGTTGATATCCTAAATAATACCTTGTGATTATCCTTAATCTTACTTCCATGTCTGCTGGTGATACTCTATGGCTCCTCTTCAGATCCTTTGTGTCTACCCAAAAGGGTGAACTTCAAGGGGCCACTAGGGATGGGCAATAAATGCTGGCCTAGCTGGTGATGCCCACATCCCATAAATGAATATTTAAAACAAAACCTACCAATGCGCAAATCTTTGGGATGTGGGAGAAACTGGAGAACTTGGGAGGAACACTTGTGGTCACAGGGAAAGCATGCAAACTCCACATGGGCAGACTGGAGATCAGGACTTGCTGGAGGCGTGATGCTGTGGCTTTTCCAGCTGACCACTGTAAATTCCTCATACTGGCACAAAATTATTTCCCGGCTTCCACTCCCTTCTCATCCTTCCACAGTTAATGATTCCTAGGTAAAATTGTGACCCTCGTTCCTCACTCAGTTCTCTGATTGTTTCTCCTTACCTTCCCGTTTCCCTAGCTGGAAATGGGTCCATGAGCGAGCAGGGAGTTGAAGAGCAGAGGTTTTGCAAAGAAGGCTGATATAGGGTACAGATGTTAAGAATCACTAAGTATGCAGATAGTGTGAAAATAAAATAAATAATCGTTTCCCATTCTTGAGAGTAAGGATCAATGTAATTAGTAAAAGAGCAATATCAATGTGGGGAAAATCATCTGTTTGCATCATGAATGATTGAGATTTGGAAAATACTATCTGATAGATTGATGGAATATGACCATAAGATATGGGAACATGATTAGGTCATTTGACTGATCCATTTTCCTTCTCAGCCTCAATCTCCTGCCTTCTCCTCTCATCCCTTTGTCCCCTGACTAATCAAGAATTTATTAAACTTTGCCTTAAATATATCCAATGATTTGGCTTCCACACTGTCTGTGGCAACAAATTCCACAGATTCACCACTCTGGGTAAAGGAATTCCTCCTCATTTCAGTTCTAAAAGGACACCCCTCTATTCTGAGGCTGAGTCCTCTGATCTACACTCTCCCACCATAGGAACCATCGTCTCCACATCCGCTCTATCGACCTTTCAAAATTCCATAGGTTTCAATGAAGTCACCCCTCGTCCTTCTGAATTCAAGTGAATATAGGCCTCAGAACCATCAAACATTCTTCATGTGACAAGCCATTCAATCCTGGAATCATTTTCATGAACCTCCTTTGAATCGTCTCCGGTGTCAGCACATCCTTTCGAAGATAAGAGGCTCAAAACTGCTCACATTACTCCAGTTGAGGTCTCACCAGTGTTTTATAAAGTCTCAACATTGCATACTAGTCCTCTTAAAATGAACCTAACATTGCATTTGCCTTCCTCATCACTGACTCAACTGCAAATTAACCTTTAGGGAATCCTGCAAGTCCCTTTGCACCTCAGATGTTTTAATTTTCTCTTCATTCAGAGGATAGTCTACCCTTTTATTCTTTCTACCATACACTTTCTGACATTGCATTTCATCTGCCCCAATCTTCTTCCCTCATTCTCTAAATCTAAGTCCTTCTGTAGCCTATCCACTCCACCTAACTTTGCAACAAAGTCATCCATTCCATCATCCAAGTCATTGACATATATCATAAAAAGAAGATTTCCTCATGTTAGGCTCCCTTTATTCCCAATCTTTGCCTCCTACCGATCCGCCACTGCTTTATCCATGCTAATATCTTTTCTGTAATACCACAGGCTCATAGCTTGTTAAGCAGTCTCACGTGTGGCACCTTGCCAAAGGACTTTAAAAAAATCCAAGTACATCACATCCACTGATTCTCTTTGTCTATCCTGCTTGTTATTTCTTCAAAAAATTCCAGCAGATTTGTCAGGAAATATTTTCCCTAGAGGAAGCCACGCTGACTTTTATCATGTATTTCCAAACACCATTTGGGAAGAACTCAGGAACAGGAAGAGTGCATTCGCACTGATGGAATCGTACTGAAGACCCCTCAATAGCCACTGGGACACTGAGGAACAGATGTGTGATCAGATTAAGGAAATGTGTAAAAATAATAGTTGTTCTCATGGGGAATTTCAACTTCACTAATATAATCTGGAATCTTCTTAGTGTCAAGGGTTCAGATGGGCAGAGTTTAAGTATATCCAGGAAGGTTTCTTGCATCAATATGTGGATGATCCAATGAGAGGAAGCATCATACTGGACCTGATGTTGGGTACTGAGCCTGGCCAGGTGACTGACCTTTCAGTGGGTGAGTAGTTAGGGAACACTGACCACAACTCCTTAATTTTCAGGATAGCTATAGATAAGGATATATAAGGATAGATATGGAGAATTTTACATCCAAGTAGGGCAAGCTATGAGGGCACTAGGCAGGAACTAAGAAGTGTTAATTGGGATTGCCTTTTTTCTGGCAAGTCCATGTCAGACATGTTGAGTGTGTTTAAAGATCAATTGCACAGAGGACAGGGAAAGTACGTTGCTGTTAGAAGGAAGGAGATGAAAAGATAATTGAACCTGGATGTCCAGAGAGGCGATCAATTTAATCAAGAAGAAAAAGGAAAAGTATGTAAAGGTTTGGAAGTTAGGATCAAACAGAGCACATAAGGATTAGAAAGAAGCCAGAAAAGAACTAAAGAAGGGAATTAGAAAAGTCAAGAGGGGCCTTGACAAGTCGGATTAAGGTGAATCCTGAGGCATCCCATACATACATCAAGCGTAAGAGGATAACTAGGGAGAGGGTGGGACCACTCATGCATAAAGAGGAGAACATTTAATTGGATGTGGAGAATGTGCGTGAGGTACCTAATGAGTACTTTGCTTCAGTATTTACCAAGGAAAAGGGTATGGAGGATCAGAAGATCAGTGCTGAGTGTTAAGATATGTTAGGGCATTTAGAGGTCAAGTAGGAGGAAGTGTTGAGCCTCCTGACGAGTATTAAGGTGGAAGTCCCCAGGTCCTGATAGGATTTACCCCAGGTTATTGAAGGACGCAAGAGATGAGATTGATGGGGCCTTGACAAGTATCTTTGTGCCCTCTTTAGCTACAGGTGAGCGGCTAATATTGTACCTCTATTTAAGAAGGGAACAACAGAAAATGCTGGGAGTTAAAGACTGATTAGCCTTACATCAGTTGTGGGGAAATTATGGGAGAAAAATCTGAGGGATAGGGTATATGGGCATTTGGAAACCCATTGGCTAATTCAGGAGAACCAGCCAGCATGGCTTTACCAATTGATTGAGTTTTATGGCAAGATGACGAGAGAGATTGATGAGGGTAGAGCAGTGGATGATGTCTACATGGACTTTAGTAAGGCATTTGACAAAGCCCCTCATGGGAGGCTAATCCAGATTATGATGCATGTGGTCTGCAGCAAATTGGCTGTTTGGATTCAGAACTGGCTTGCACACAGAAGACAGAGGGTAGTGGTTGAAGGGACTTATTCTAGCTGGTGGTCTGTATTTGTGGAGTTCTACAGGGGTCAGTGTTGGGACCTCTGTTGTTTTGTGACGTATATAAATGACCTGGATGAAAATGTAGGTGGGTGGGTTAGGAAGTTTGCAGATGATACCAGGATTGGTGGAGTTGTGGATAGTGTAGAAGACTGGCAAAGAATACAGCATGATGCAGATATGGGCTGGGAAATGGCAGATGCGGTTTAACCCAGATGAATGTGAGGTCTTGCACCTTGATAGGGCAAATGCAAGGAGACAGCACACTGTCAAGTGCAAGATCCTTAACAGAGTTGTTTAGCAGAGAGATCTTGGGATCCAAGTTCATAGCTCCTTGAAAGTGGCTAGACAGGTCAATAAGGTGGTTAAGAAAGCTTATGGAATGCTTGCTTTTACATGTAGAGGCACTGAACTCAAAAGTTAAGGGGTAATGTTGCAACTTTATAAAACTCTGCTAAGGCCACATCTGGAGTATTGGGTACAGTTCTGGTCGCCCCACACTATAGGAAGGATGTTGAGGCTTTGGAGAGGTTTACCAGGATGCTGCCTGGTTTAGAGGGCATGTGCTACCTTGAGAAGCTGGATAAACTTGGGTTGCTTTCTCTAACCCCTAGTTCCCTCTGTTTTATCAACACGCATTAATGCTGTGTGCTAAATTAGCAATATATATTGCTACAGGTGTAATGTTTGGATCAATTTCCTTTGACTCCCTTTAGCAGTACTTATTGACTGGTAATTGACCATGCACATTGATCTGTTGCTCATTCTCTCTCTCTCTATCACACACACACACATTGCAATCTGAACATACCAGTTAACCTCACCTCCACATGCGTGCTTTTCTTTAATTAGTATGTCGTTGTAAGGACACAACAGGTTCTTTCTGAAACAAAATAGTCTGCCTTCCAACAATAGGGTGCCTCATCAAAAAATATTGTGGAAAATAAAAGCTCACTGCAAGTTTGTGTATGATACTTGTTAGTAACTTTGCAGATCATGATAAAAGAGATTTCAATCTAGACATGATGAAAGTTATCAGATGCTGTCAAGATATCTTGATCAACTAGATAAGTGGGCCAAGGATCAGCAAATAGCTTTCTATCCAGATAAGTGGGAGGTGTTGCATTTTGGGAAGTCACCTCTTACAGAACCCTGGGGTATACACCATCCGGTCCAGGTGATTTATCTACCTTCAGATCTTTTACTTTCCCAAGGATCTTCTCTCCAGTAACAACAACTTCACAAACTTCTAACCCCTGACACTCTTGGACTTCCAGCATATGGCTAGTGCCTTCCACCGTGAAGACCAATGCAAAAACCTATTTGGTTCATACACTATTTCCCAGTCCCCCATTACTACCTCTCCAGCATCATTATCCAGCAGGCTGATATATACTGTCACCTCTCATATACACTTAATGTATTTGAAGAAACTTCTGGTACCCTCTTTAATGTTATTGGCTACCATACTTTTGTATTCCATCTTTTCCTTCTTAATGACTCTTTTAGTTTTTAAAAGCTTCCCAGTCCTCCAACTTCCCACTAATTTTTGCTCTATTATCTTTGGCTTTTATGCTGGCTTTGACTTCTCTTGTTAGCCATGGCTGTGTCAACTTTCCTTTAGAATACTTCTTCCTCTTTGGGATGTGCATATCCTGTGCTTTCTGAATCACTTCCAGAAATTCCATCCATTGCTGCATCATCCTGCCAGGTGTTTTTTTCCAACCAATTCTGGTTAACTCCACTGTCATGCCTATGTCATTCCCTTTACTCCATTCATTCCCGGAATCATTCTTATGAACCTGCTCTCCAATGACAACACATTCTCTCTGAGATATGGGATCCAAAACTGTCGACAATACTGCAAGTGCGGCCTGACTGGTGTCTTATAAAACCTCAGCATTATCTCCTTGCTTTTATATTCTATTCCCCTTGAAATCAATGCTAACATTACATTTTCCTTCTTTACCATAGACTCAACCTGTGAAATAACCATCTGAGAGTCTTGCACGAGGAGTTCTAAGTCCCTCTGCACCTCTGATGTTTGAACCTACTCCCCATTTAGATAAGAGTCTGCACTATTGTTCCTTTTACCAAAGCTGATAGGGACCTATCCACACAGACTCAAGGCTGTAATTGCTGCTAAAGGTTCATTTACTAAATATTGACTTGAAGGGGGTGAATATTTATACAATCAATTATTTTGTGTTTTACATTTGTAATTAATTTAGATCACTTTGTAAAAATCTGTTTTCATTTTGCCACAAAGGAGTCTTTTTCTGTTGATAGGTGTCAAAAGAAGCCAAATGAAATCCACTGTGATTCAACGTTGTGAAACAATAAAATGTGAAAACCCCCGGGGGGTGGGGAGGAGGTGATTGCTGTTTGTAGGTGCTGTAGGTTCGATGGAAACATTTTAAAGGGAATTGAACAAGTACTGTAGGGATGTGAGGATACCAGAATATGGGAAAAGAACAGAGAAGTGATCCTGACTAGAGTTATTCAAACTTGACTGAGAAAATGCCTTCTAAGAAAATTCTATGCTATTCCATTTGAGATCAAAATATCAACTTGCATTTCTACCAAAACTTTTAATGTATATAAACCTCTCAAGACTCTTCACCAAACTGATCAAATATAGATATCAGGACAACAAAGATAATAGTTTTAATACCGATGTAACTGCTTCAGTAATGACCCACCTGAAATTCCAAGGTTACCACTGCTAACGTGTTCCCTCTATATTAACTTTACTTATTTCCCCCCATACTGTTAAATGTTTCATTCCAGCTCCTGTACCATTAAATGTTTCATTCCAGCTCGCGAACCGTTAAATGTTTCATTCCAGCTCAGGGAATTCCTTTTATTTCTGAGATACTGAAACAGCAACAAAGGTGACTGCTCATTCACCTGGGTTGTTCTGGGCCATTGCATTCCCTCAATCCTTTTGTTCCTTTAGAAGTTCCAAAAGGATAATATTCAGCTGTTCCACTCCATCCCCGAGATATATCTGTCTGTTGTGAAAATAATTTTTAAAAACCACAAGTGCTGGGAATCTGAAGGAAAACAAAACAGAAATTGCTAGAAACACTCAGCAAATATTTACTTGGACCAACCAGCACAACCCTAATCACTAAAGTTTAACAACATCATGACTAATTCGATCATGTTACAATAAAATGGACTTATTTGTCCAAATGGCGTTCTTGTAATTTTTTTTTTGGGAAGAAATGTTTACAATTTGTGCTTAATTTATGTTCCCTGTGTATGAATGCTGTTTATCTGATGTTCCGTGCCTGTGAAGCTGCTGGCATGCAAGTTTTTCACTCCACCTGTATCTTCATGTATTTGTGCATATGACAGTAAACTCAACTTTGACTCTGAGGTCAGGCAGCATTTGAGGAAAGAGAAACAAAGTTAAGCTTGTCTGCTTGGTGGTCTCTGCCCTCCATTGCACTCTGTCGATAAGATGTCCATGACAGAGGTTGGACAAACCTGGGCTGTTTTCTCTGGGGCAGCGGAGGCTGAGGGGAGATCAGACTGAGATTTTTAAGATTATGAGAGGCATTGATAAAGTATATGAGCAGTATCTTTTCCCCAGGGTTGAAATGTCCGATACCAGAGGGCATGGATTTAAGGTGAGAGGGGTAATTTCAAAGGAGATGTGAGGGGCAAGTTTTTTTTACACAGAGAGTGTTGAGTACCTGGAATGCACATCCTGGGGTGCTGTAGAGACAGAAACATCAGACACTTTTAAGAGACACTTAGGCCGGTTTCCAGTGACGTCATCGTCGAGAATGGCAGCTTAGGTCACTAGCTCCTCCGGAAAAACATGTATTAAGCCCCATTAACCCATCAAATATAATATTTTTCGAAAAATATTTGAACTGAAAAGAGGGGTAAGAATGGGGAGAAGAAATGGAAATTAAAAAAGCAACACTGCGGAGCCTGGGTCCGAGAGGAGTGCAGTTAGCGGCTCTCCGACCCGACCGCGTGCTAGCGAGGCGGCCGCTGGGCCTTGTTCAGACGAAGTGGTGAATGTCTTCGAAATCCTGAAAGAAATAATGGAGGTCCAGAAAGATATAAAGCAGTAGCTCCGTGATATTAAGGCAGAGCTCACCAGCATTAATCAAAAAATAGCTGTGGCAGAGACTCGCATTGAGAAGGTGGAAGATCACGTTCAAAACGTGGAACAGATACTGAGCAAGACAATAAAAATCATACACCACCAAGAAGGTAAACTGCTTGATCTGGAGGGAAGATCATGGCGGAAAATTAGCAGAATCTACAACATTCCCGAAGGAGCGGAGGGCCCGTCTATGACGGAGTTTGTTGGAAAGTTACAGCGGGACGCGCAGGATCTTCCCCTGGCTAAGAAGCTGGAAATCGAGAGAGTGCATCGCGCTCTAGTCCCAAAACCTACCCAGGGTAGAAAACCACAATCAATTGTAATTAAATTCCTTCGGTACAGCACCAAGGCGGAGATTCTACAAAGGGCCTGGGATAAGAGAGTGTTTTTAGAGGATAAATTAATATATTTCGACTAAAATTACCCTCCCGCGGTCCTCCAGAAACGCAAAGAATACTCTGAAGTAAAGCGAGTACTAAAGCAAAATAAGATTAGATTTCAAACTCCATACCCTGCTAAACTTCAAGTGTTTTATGACAATGGGATGCAGTTATACCAGACAGTGGAAGAGGCGACTACAGACATGAGGGCCAGAGGGTTGCCCGTCAGCATGACAAAAACAAAAGAAAGCCTGGCTGAGGAATTGTCTCACTCGGCTTGGGAAATAGTGCGAGAATCGAGAAGGCAGGAGACGGGAGGAAGCAGAGAGAAACATATCAGGAAGAGACCGGGAGTTTCCCAAAGACAGTCCTCACCCCTTTCAGAAGAGCCATAAGGTTTGGCTAACTTAAAAAATGCTGAGAAGCTAAACAGAAGCAAAAGTACACAGTGATATATCTATCTCAAGAAATACTTATTATAATGTGGATTTTATATTACTTAGTTGTTATTCTTTATTTGCTCACTTACTCCTTTTCCCCCACCCCAAAATGAGAATATATATATATGTGTGTGTGTGTGTGTGTGTGTGTGTGTGTGTGTGCATATATGTGTATGTGTGTAATGTGTGTATGTATGTATATATATATGTGTATATGTGTGTGTGTGTGTGTGTGTGTGTATATATATATGTGTGTGTGTGTGTGTGTGTGTGTGTGTGTGTGTGTATGTATATATAGGAGGAGTACACAGGGAAATCTTTTCTGTGTAATGGATTTGTTCACTGACTTTTATGAATACTGCATTGGGGGCCCTCAACTCACAAATAGGAGGGGTTATCCCCCACAGCTAGACATTTCCTCTAGCCCAATGCAAGGTCATTTACTAGAGACCTCAGCCTTGGAATCACACGTTCGTTGCCATTTTTGTTATTATTTGAGTTTCTTGGTTCTTATTTGTTCGATTAAGTTTTATTCTAATTTCAATGATACATTGACAGATAAATAAAGATGGCTAAGGACAAGGTAAAATTCATTTCTTTTAATGTAAATGGGCTATTAAATCCAATCAAACGTAAGAGAATTTTATCCAAATATATTTACAGGAAACTCATTTAAGTGATAATGAGCATAAAAAACTAAAGAGAATGGGCTTCACTAATCTGTTTTTCTCCTCATATAAATCAGGACATAGGAGAGGAGTTGCTATTCTTATCTCAAGTAAGCTAAATTTTGAAAAAATATTCGAAATGGGAGATAAAGGCGGCAGATATATTCTGGTAAGGGGGAATATAGATGGCAATTCAGTTACTCTATTGAATATACACGCACCCCTGGGAAGTGATATTGGTTTCTTTTAGAAAATTACTGATATTATGGTAACGGAAACAAAAGGTCTCCTGATATGTGGGGGAGACTTAAATTTACATTAAAACCAAACTTAGACTCTTCCAATAGAAAAACCCATGAAACAAAATCTTTACATAAGAAAGTTAATACACTTTTTGAGGATGGTGGTTTAACTGATATATGGAGGGACCTTTTCCCTGACAGAAGGGATTACACTCATTATTCTGCTCCACATTCTGTATATACAAGAATAGACTATTTCATAACATTTGGAAAAGACAAAGACAAAATAAACACCTGTGGAATTGGGACAATAGATGTAAGTGACCATGCACCTATATATTTATCTGTTGATTTTGACCTACAACCAAAGAATACTATTTGGAAACTAAATTCAAGTCTACTCAATGATCCATACTTTAAGGAACAAATTAAAAAAGAAATTGGTCTCTACTTAGAATTTAATGATAATGGAGAGGTTTCACTTCCCATTTTATGGGATACTCTGAAGGCGGTCTTAAGAGGGAAAATTATAGCGATATCATATAAGAAAAAATAAGAAATAAAACATTAGAGGAATTACAAAATAGGCTGAAGGAACTAGAGAAAAACACAAATTGAATTTGGGACAGGATACATTAGGGGAAATTAAAAGAATTAGGAATGAAATAAATAATTTGGCTACGCAAGAAATCAGGAAAAACTTAACGTTTCTGAAACAGAGACATTATGAAAATGGATCGAAATCTATGAAAATACTGGCGTGGAAACTGATAAAAAAGATAGCAGAAAATACAATTCACAGAATTAGGGACACAAGAACGAAAATGATAAAAAAATAAGCTAAGTGAAATTCAAGAAGCTTTTAAAGTGTTTTACAAAACTCTATATTCCAAAGTTCCAGGGGGAAGCAAAACCCAAATTGACACCTTCTTGAATTCTCTAGAGTTACCCACTTTAAGCAAAGAACAAAATAGAACGATGACTGCTGACATAACTAAAGTTGAATTAAAAGCTGCAATTAGTAGGCTTAAATTAAGCAAGTCACCAGGATCCGATGGGTATACAGCAGAGTGGTACAAAGAATTTAGAAATGAGTTAATTCCTGTTTTACTCTCCACACTGAACTGGGCTCTTAAAAAAGCCACAAATGCAACCCAGTTGGAAGGAAGTGATAATCTCAGATATACCGAAAGAAGGCAAGGATAAAATGGAATGCGGGTCATATAGACCAATATCCGTCCTTAATGTAGATTATAGGTTATTTACCTCCATCATGGCCAAACAATTAGAGCAGTTTCTAAATGATCAGACAGGTTTTATATGACAATGCCAGACTCAAGACAATGTACGAAGGACACTTCACATTATGGATTATATACAAAAAAATTAAATCGAAGCAATAGTGATAAGCGTGGACACTGAAAAAGCATTTGATTTGGTTAATTGGAATTTTCTTTACAGAGTTTTACATAGATTTGGTTTCCAAGACACAATTATTAAAACTATACAGACACTATATGACAATCCTACTGCTAGGATTAAAATCAATGGATATTTATCAAATAGTCTTACCCTAGAAAGGGGCACGAGACAGGGTAGTGCATGGTCACCACTACTCTTCGCATTATATCTGGAACCATTAGCTCAATACATCAGACAAGATGAAGATATCAGGGGAATTACTATTAAAGGGACAGAGCATAAATTGGCTTGTTATGCGGATGACATTTTGATCTATCTAGGGCAACCAACATACTCTTTACCTAAATTGGTGCAATCCTTTGAACAATATGGTCAATTATCAGGATACAAGATCAACATAGATAAAACCCAATTACTTTCATATTACTATAGCCCACCAAGAAAAATTGAAAGTAGATATCCCTGGGCATGGCACACAGAGTCTTTCAAATATTTGGGCATCATTATGCCAAAAGATTTGGCAAAATTATCAGATGTGTAATTATCAGCCTCTATATAAAAAAAATTAAGGAAGATGTGGCAAGATGGAACCTGATTCCTTTTTTCAGTCTCAGTTCAAGGATTGAGTCTATTAAAATGAATATACTGCCCAGACTGTTATATCTCTTTCAGACCCTATCAATAGAGATTAATCAAAATCAATTCAATGAATGGAACAAGATGTTATCAAGGTATATTTGGCAGGGTAAAAGTCCTAGAGTTTGTCTCAAAACTTTGCAATTAACAAAGGAAAAGGGGGGATGGGGCTTGCCTTCTCTTAAAGATTATTATTTTGCAGCACAGTTGAGAGCTGTGATATGTTTGTGCAACCCATCATATGACTCTCAATGGAAAAAACATTGAGGAGCGGGTACTTCCCATCCCCATACAAGCAATTTTGGCTGACAACAACCTGCAAAGGTACATAAATACTATTGGTAACCCATGGATGAAATTGACTCTTAAAATATGGAAAACCACTATAAAAGAATATAATCTAGAGGAAGATATTGCAATTCTTAAATGGTGTGCATATAACTCTGATTTTACACCAAATAAATTGGATGGTAGATTTAAGGACTGGACAGCTAAAGGAATAACAGTTCTTTGCAACATAATGAAAGAAGGAACACTGTTCAGTTTTGAAATGCTTGAAGAGAAACACTTATTAGAAAAACAAGATTTTTATCGGTATTTACAGATGCGACAATATGTTAATAAGACGCTTAAAAATGTAACCAAGGCAAATACATGCTTGATAGAGCTCTTTAGAAAAGCATATAATTCAGATAATGGTAGTAGAATCATTTCAAGCATGTATAAGGGGTTGTCAAATCTTAAAACACATTCGACTTCATACATTAAAACAAAATGGGAGAAGGAAGGAGGGATAATTATATCTGAGGAAGAAGGGACAATAATATGGAGGTATCAATGGAAGTGTACCAGTTCACAGAAATGGAGGGATTTTGGATGGAAAAACATGATAAGATATTTTATTACACCCTCACAGAAATCCCATTTTGATAGTAACCTCCCTGTTTGCTGGAGAAATTGTGGAAATCAAAATGCAAATCATTATCATATTTTTTGGGACTGCCCTGTTATCAAAAACTATTGGAGGGGGATATACAATACCCTACAAGACATCTTTAAATGTGAAATACCCTTGGAGAGTAAGACCATATATTTTGGGTATCTACCTCAAGTATGGTTGAAAAGAGATAAATATTTAATGAATATACTGTTGGTGGCTGGTAAAAAGATTCTTACTAGGAAATGGTTATCACAGGGGAGTCCAACTTTAAATACATGGATGGAAATTACAATGGACATTTACTAAATGGAGAAGATAACAGCATCTGTTAATCATAAGCTGGAACAATTTGATTCATACTGGGAAAAATGGTTTAACTACATAATGCTTCATAGGCCTGAGTTTATTCTCACAAATCAATGAATCTGTTGTAAAAAAAAAGATCACTCCCTACTTGTACATAGTTTTTTCCTTTTGCTTTTTTTTTCTTTCCACTCTTTGCTATAAGTGTATACTCCAGATAAATACTTCGTGGAGATTTGTGATATATATGTTTATATGTACAATGTCTGAAATACATCTTATGGAAATGTTTGTTTGATGAACTTCAATAAAAAAATAAATCACAAAAAATTAAGAGACACTTACTTAGGTATGTAAATGTGAGGAAAGTGGAAGGATGTGGACATTGTGTAAGCAGATGAAATTGGTTTAGCTAGTCATTTCATTACTAATCAAATTGGTTTGGCACAAGGGCCTGTTTCTGTACTGCGCTGTTCTCAATCTGTCAAATAATGGGTGTGTTTGTGAACTCAACAGGTTTGTTTGGCTTTTTCCACAGGGAGTTTTGATGGACAGGGAGATGCACTGCACAACGCGCTGAAGCGGAAAAAAGGCTTGCTCCAAAAACTAAGGGTATGGTCAAAGCAGAGAATGCTTTATGGAGAGGATTGACAATGGGAGGGAAGAGCTAGCAAACCATTACTTAAAGTGTTATTTTACCATTGCACATACTGTATGTACACACAGGTAAGGATTCACAGAATGGGAATGCATATGGGAACTTGGGGAAGAGGGAACATACCAGTAGGTTCATCTGAAAAGGCTCTACAATCCGATCATCATTGTTATACTCTGCACCCTTTGGGCCCCTTATCTCAGAAAGGATTGCCACATCCTGGTCGGAGGCATGTATATAACTCCCATTAGGGTCCTTTCACCCTTGCAGTTTCTTAACTCTACCCACAAGAATTCCGCATCTTCTGACCCTTTGTCACCTCTTTCTAAAGATTTGATTTTATTTTTTTACCAGCAGAGTCACTCCTTCTCCTCTGCCTACCTGCCTGTCCTTTCGATAGATTGCATATCCTTGAAAACTAAGCTCCCAACTACAATTGTCTTTCAGCCATGGCTCTGTCGTACTTGCTAATCTCCAACTGCGCTGCAAGATCATCTACCAAAGTCTAAGCATTTGGTTTCATTTTTTTTAACCAACAGATCCACACCACCTTCTCTGCCTACCAGTCTGTCCTTTCAATACAATGTGTATCCCTGCATGATAAGCTCCCAACTGAGATCTTCTTTCAGCCACGACTTGGTGATGCCCACAAAGTCATACCTGCCAATCTCTAACTGTGATACAAGATCATCTGCTTATTCTGTATACTGTGTCCAACGTTCCCTCTAGTTCATGTTACAGACCAACCATTGCTCTGAACAGGAAATTTCCACACGGTCTCAAAACTGCATGGCACTTTAAGTGTTTTTTTTGTAACTTGCACACTGTGAATATTTAGAATGAAAACTGAAAAATCAGGTACTTTAGATTTTATTAAGTGAAGGGTATAATGAAATACAGTACACCGAAGAGAATCTTTTCACGTTTTGTAAACTTTTTCTCGTCTGTCTTTATTCCAGCTGCGCAGTAACAAAGGTTAAGTGCATGGTAGCACATCAGTTACTGCGCAGCCACACACACGCACAGCTTAGAAGGAACAGTGTGACTCTGTGTATTCAAATATAACATCTTCAGTCCTGTATTTATCAACATTTTCAATTTTGTCCTCATGTTACACTTCAACTCATCCCACTGACTGCAATTTTTCCCTCTCATCTGCCTGTTTTTCCTCACAGTCTCACTACACACTGTATCTACTTCTATGCCAACTTCCCCATCCTCAGCCCTATCACTCTGCCAAATCAGTTTAAACCTTCCCCAGCAGATCTAGCAAACTTGCCCATGATATTGGTGCCGCTCAAGTTCAGGTGTAATCCATTCTCTTTTACAGGTCTTACCTTCCCCAGAAGAGATCCCAATGGTTCAGAAATCTGAAACCCTGTCACCTGCACTAATTCCTCAGCCATGAATTCATCTGCCAAATTATCCTATTCTTACCCTAAATGGTGTGTGGCACAGGCACCAATCCAGAGATTATTGCCATTGAAGTCCTAACTTTCTACCAACTCCCTATATTCTCTCTTCAGGACCTTCTTCATTTTCCTACCCATCTTGTTGGTACCAGAATGTACCATAACTTCCAGCTGTTCAGCCTTCCCCTTTAGAATGCTGTGGACCTGATCTGAGACATCCCTGACCCTGGCACCAGGAAGCAACATACTATCTGGGTGTCTCTTTCATGTCCACAGAACCTCCTGCCTGCTCCTTTAACAATGGAATCTCCTAATACTTCGACACTCCTCTCCCTCCTTCCCTTCTGAGCCACAGAGCCAGACTCGGTGCCAAAGACCTCCCATCGGTATCCAGTTGCTGACGATCATCCAGTTGCAGCTCCAGTTCCTTAACATTGCCTCTAAGGAGCTGCAACTCGATGCATTTTGTGTAGATGTAGTTATCAGAGAGACCAGAGATCTCCCAGAGTTCCCACATCCCCCAAAAGGAACATACCAGTAATCCTGGGTCCATTCTCAGTTGCTAGCTCTGTACTATAATAGACAAAGAAAGAAAAACTTACTGGAAGCTTACTTAGAGCCTCCACCTGTTCTTGGTGAAGCCTGTTTAAATCCAATTGCCTGCCATGGTCCAATAAATTACAGTCATGGTTCGACAATTTTAAAATGATCACTGCATAAATAATTCTGCCTTAATATGTAAGCATTGGTAGGTTGTCGTTATATTCATAGCCTTCTACATTGGGGCGTGGTGTGCGTAACTTTTTATGCAAATCATGATTCATTCCAAACTTCTCAAGAGGAAACACATTTAATTCTATTGCATGTTCTTTTTGAAGTTCAAAGTAAATATTAGCAAAGTTAGTATATACTATCCTGAAATTCATTTTCTTTTGGGCATTCACAGTAGAACGGAGAAATACAATAGAATCAATGAAAAGCCACACACAAACAAAGACTGACAGACAATCAATGTGCAGGAGAAGACAAATATGGAATTTTAGAAAATAATAAATAAATAAGCAAATAAATATGAGAACATGAGTTGCTGACTCATTGAAAGTGGGCCCTTACGTAGTAGAATCGGTTCGGAGTTGTGAGTGAAGTTATCCATGCTGGTTCAGGAGCCTGATGATTGAGGGGTAATAACTGTTCCTGAACCTGTGGGGTGGGACCTAAGGCTCCTTTACCTCCTGCCCAATGGCAGCAGTGAGAAAAGAGCATTCCCCATTCCCATTCTGATATGTCTATCCATGGCCTCCTCTACTATCAAGATGAAGCCACACTCAGGTTGGAGGAACAAAACCTTATATACCGGCTGGGTAGCCTCCAACCTGATGGCATGAACATTGACTTCTCTAACTTCCGTTAATGCCCCTCCTCCCCTTCTTACCCCATCCCTGATATATTTAGTTTTTTTTCTCTCTCTGCCCATCACTCTGCCAGTTCTCCATCTCTCTCTGGTGCTCCCCTCCCCCTTTCTTTCTCCCTAGGCCTCCCATCCCATGATCCTTTCCCTTGTCCAGCTCTGTATCCCTTTTGCCAGTCACCTTTCTAGCTCTCAGCTTCACCCCACCCCCTCCGATCTTCTCCTATCATTTCACATTTTCCACTCCCCCTCCTACTTTCAAATCTCTTACTATCTTTCCTTTCAGTTAGTCCTGACAAAGGGTCTCAGATGCTGCCTGGCCTGCTGCGTTCCACCAGCATTATGTTGTGTGTTGCTTGAATTTCCAGCATCTGCAGATTTCCTTGTGTTTGCCGAGAAAAGAGCATGGCCTGGATGGTGGGAGTCTTTGCTGATGGATGCTGCTTTCTTGTGATTGTGCTCCTTGTAGATGCGCTCAGTGGTGAGGAGGGCTTGGCCTGTGCTAAATGGTTAACTGAATCGAGAGAGAGAGGTTTTGGGATGAGCAGATCAGGGTCTGTCAAGCATCTCATGGAGTATTGAACACGTTGCCCTCAGCCTCAGGATGCTTATGCAAACTGATTTACCTCAGGTAGCAGTGTTTCTGTGAGAGTGCTTAAGCATAGTTTCATAACCAGGGAAAGAAGTATGTTGTACAGTGCCAGGCCTTTGCACTCCTAGACTTGTAATACAGAGAACATCTAGTCTGAAAAGTTAAGTTTAAAAAAGTTGTTTCTGTCACTAAAGTTGATCAGTTGTTCACTCATCTCCTTCAGGAAAGTGACCCCAGTGTCCTTACTGGACCTTGCACTATGACTCTGGCTTCACACTAATTTGGTCAGCCTCTCAAATGATGGAGCAAGCCAATCATATACACTCAGTGGCCACTTTATTATGTACCTCATATCCCTAATAAAGCGGTAACTGAGTGTGTGTTCATGCTCTTCAGCTGTTGTGGCCCATCCACATCAAGGTTCGACATGTTGTTTATTCAGGGATGCTCTTCTGCACACCATCGTTGTGCTCATCTCTGACCTCTCTCACTAACAAGGCATTTTTGTCCACAGATCTGGATTTTTATTGTTTTTCACACCTTTTTCTGTAAACTCTAGAGACTGCTGTGAGTGAAAACCCCAGGAGATCAGCAGTTTCTGAGATACTCAAACCACCCTGTCTGGCACCAGCAATCATCCCATGGTCAAAGTCGCTTAGATCACATTTCTGCCCCACTCTGATGTTTGGTCTGAACAACATCTGAACTGCTTGACCATGACTGCATGCTTTTATGCAGCGAGTTGCTTCCATATGATTGGCTGATTAGATTGTTGCATTAATGAGCAGGTGTACCTAGTAGGGTAGCTAAAGAGTGTGTACCGAGGTACAGTGACGGAGTTGTCTGGCACACTGTCTGTGCAGATCAATCCATCACAACAACACACTGAGGCTGTGCAAGTTAAAACAATAACAGAACACCGAATAAAGTGTTGCAGTTATGGAGAAAGCATAGAGCAGACAGATAATAAAGTGCAAGATCATAACAAGGTACATTCTGAGCTCAGAGTTCATTTCTCATACTAGGGAACTATTCAATAGTCATATAACAGTGGGGTAGAAGCTGTCCTTGTACCTGGTGGTGAGAGCTTTCAGGCTTTTGTATCTTCTGCCCATGGTGGGGGGGGGGGGGTAAGTGAGAATGTCTGGGGTGGGAGAGGTCTTTGATTTTGCTGCTTTGATGACAAAGCAAGAAGTGTAGACAGAGGTCCCTTGGCCTTACGGATGTCCAATTTAGTGTAGCTCGCACAAGGTGGAGAGACAGACAGAATGGATTTAGAGTTATAAAGTTTTGGAGCTATCCACATGGAAACAGGCCCTTTGGCCCAATTTGGGGATGCTGACTGAATTGCCTCTCCTAGCTAGAGTCATAGAACACTGCAGCACAGAAATGGGCCCTTTGGTCTATCTAGCCTGTGCCAAATTATTAAACTGCATAGTCCCATCGACCTGCACCCTATTTGCCCGAGATTGACCCGTATCTCTCTAAACCTTTCCTATCAATGTAACTGTCCAATGTTGTAATAATTGCACTCACCTGTACCTTTTCCCATGGGAGCCTGTCCCACGTGTTTGCCACCCTCCGGCACCTGCCCATCGGCTCCCTTTCCAGCCTTTCCCTTCTCAATTTAAACCAATATCCACTGGTTTCAGACTCTCTCACCCTGGGGAGAAGACTTTGGCTATCTGGGACAGCATGGTAGTGTGGTGATTAGCATAGTGCTTTACAGTGCCAGTGACCCAGGTTTGATTCCCACCACTGTCTGAAAGGAGTTTATAGGATCTCCCTGCGACCACATGGGTTTCCTCCAGGTGCTCCAGTTTCCCCCCACTCTCAAAGATGTACAGGTTAGTAGGTTAATTGGTCACATGGGTGAAATTGGTCGCATGAGTGTAATTGGTCACATGGGTGTTATTGGTCACCTGGGTGTAATTGGACAATGCGGGCTTGTTGGGCCAGAAGAGCCTGTTATGTGCTTTATCTCTAAATTTAAAATAATTATCTTATGAATTTCTATCTCACTCTTGAACCTCCTATGCTCCAACCATCCTAGCCTAACTTTTCCCTCCTTTTAACTTAAGCCTGCTAGTCCCAGTAAACATCCTTATAAATCTTTTCAAATCCTCTCCGGTTTAGTGACAAACCTTCCTCCAGCACGGTGACCAAAACTGTATACATTACTCCAAATGAGGCTTTGCCAATAATATCCTGTATTGTTGTAACAGGATGACCCAGCTCCTGTGTTCAATGCCCTGGCTGCTGCAAAGCCACAAGCTGTAATTCTGCCACATAGAACCCAAGAGGTTCAGTTGTCATTCAACCGTCCATGAATACCTGAGAATACAGCCAAATGAAACAGTCAAGGTGCAAAACGCAGTACCAGCAGTCATTCACAGCACAAAGTACACGTCACACATATAAGATAGCAGTAAAATACAGTTCAAGTCCCTGAGTCCATGAATGTTACAGCAGTCTATAGTCTTATCTTCTGTTGAGTGAACACCGGAGGCAGCACCAACTCCAGCATGGAGCCTGTGCCACACCACCTCCGACACCTCTCTCCTGGGCGGCAGCAAACAGGCGACACCGCAGCTTGAGGCTTAGTCCCTGCTGTGACTGAGGCCACGCAATGTCCCCGCTATTCTCCAGTAAAGCAGTCAATCAGTCTTGCAGCATTGTCCATCAGGGTCTTGCGATCACAAGAAAAGTGACGAAGGCAATCACTCGCCATTATGCCTTCGCCTTCACACAGTGACGCCTTTCTGATGCAAGAAGCGGCACCATCCACACCAAATCCAGCTCCTTCAGTTTCTCCACCAACTCGCTGATGGGTTAAACCTGCAGTACTTTTTCTTAATACCCAGCAGGGTCTGTAACCATAACAAATACATTCAAAAAAGACAATAACACCTTTGTTTGGCCCCGTAGAAGCCGTTGCTTCTGAGTGCGCTGCTATTTTACAGAAGTCCAGAGACCTACAAATTCCCTGTTTCTTTCTGTTAATGCACAAAGCAAGTAGAAACTGAATATAAATTAATGAATTCAGCAATACCGGCAAGTGACTACTGTGAATACATTCTAGTTAGCACATTGTTGTCCGGCCGTGTCCTTTATAAAACCATCAATAGTATTTATAACAACACACAAGATGTCGGAGCATCTTACAGGTCAGGCAGCATCTGTGGAAGAAAATGAACAGTCATTGTTTAGAGTTGAGACTCTGTTTAAATAGCATTTGAAGCCTCATATGTAGTCAAATCTTCAAAAGAATATCAGTAATAGCCTCAGATACGCCTGGGCTTGAAACTTAAGAAAGGCAAAATGAGATTTAAAGTGCTTCCCCAGAGTACACCTGTGGCATATCCACCTCTGGTGTATGGAAACTCAGATCATGGCTGCATTTCTGACTTGTGAACTGCTTGGGTGATGAATAGTTCTCAGGATCAGAACACTGCCGTAACCTGGGCAGGACCTGTATCTCAGATTACCTGCTTCAGCATTATTTCAGTGATCATTTTTGTTTCCAGTCTGCCAGCTACCCCACAGTCCTGAAATATATTTTAGAGTTTGAGCTTAGCGTTTCAGTTCTTCCTCCACCAGTCTAGAAGTGAATTGTTCGAAGCAGTGTGGAGGTGCCCCAATAGTTTTGGAATGGACTAAACCAATATGCCTACCAAATGCTAGATTTCTTTCTGTTAATACATGAAACTGGTAGAAACTGAATACAAGTTAATGAATTCTGCAGTTCTGGCAAGTTGCTACTGTGAAATTTGACTTCTTATAAACCTGATGTACATGTTACAATCAGGTGATTTAATAGAATATTGTTTGTTTGGTATGTAAAGGCTTGGAAAAGGAATATATTTACACTCAGTGGCCACTTAATTAGGTATTTCCTGTAACTAATAAAGTGGAAACTGTGTGAGTGTCTGTGGTCTTCTGCTGCTGTAGCCCATCCACTTCAAGGTTCGATGTGTTTTGCATTCAGAGATGCTCCTCTGCGCATGACTGTTGTAACACGTGGTTATTTGAGTTCCTGTCACCTCCTTCTCAGCTTGAATCAGTCTGGACATTCTCCCCTGACCTCTCTCATTAACAAGGCAATTTTTGCCCAAAGAACTGCCGCTCATGGAAGGTTTTTGTTTCATTCTCTGTAAACTCTAACGACTGTTGTATGTGAAAATCCCAGGAGTTTCTGAGATACTCAATCCACCCTGTCTGGCACCAAACAATCATTCCATGGTCAAAGTCAGTTAGATCACATTTCTTCCCCATTCTGATGTTTGGTCTGAGCAACAACTGAACCTCATGACCTTGTCTGCATGCTTTTGCATTGAGCTCCTGCCACACAATTGGCTGATTTGATATTTGTGTCAACGAGCAGGTGTACAGGCGAACCTAATAAAGTGGTCTCTCAGTGAATGTGGCCACCAGTGAGCAGTTGTTTCATCTGACAGATTACCAGATATTCTTCAGTTAATGGTTTTAACCAAGGCTCCTTTGTGACCTCAGTACAACTTGATATCTGTAAATTTCATACAAGTACCAGCAGCCTCCATTCCAACCTGTCTCAAACACCACATCTTCTGACACAATATTATTATGCCTATCCACCAAAGACACAGTCCCTTCCAGTGGCGGGAGCAATGGCATTAAATGCTAACAGCAGGCTTTTCAGTACAAAATGACCCCTGGGGCCGTGGTGTGGATAAAACACACGAAATAGAGGAGGAACTGAGCAGATCAAGCAATGTCTATGGAGAAGAATAGAGTCAACAGTTCAGGGCAAGACCCTTCATCAGGACTGGAAAGGAAGGGGGAAGAATCCTCAGTAAGAAGGTGGAGGGAGGGGAAAGAGTACAAACTAGAAGGTGTTAGGTGAAGCCAGGTGAGGGGGTAGGCATGTGGATATGGGAGAGGGGATGAAGTGAGAAGCTGGGAGGTGATAAGTCAAAAAAGTAAAGGGCTGAAGAAGAAGGGATCTGAGAGGACCATGAGAAAGAGGAGGTGCACCAGAGGATGATAGGCAGGTGAGGAGAAGCCAACATGTATGAGGGGAGCAAGAATGGGAATGGAAAGGGATAGAAAAAGGAGAGGGGGAGAAATTTTCAGAAGCTGGAGAAATCGATGTTCTTGCTGACAGTAGAGGCTACCCTGATGGAATGAGAGGTGTTGCTTCTCCAACCTGAGAGTGGCCTCATTGTGGCAGTAGAGGAGGCCGTGTGTTGTTTCTATGGCCTAGCACAATGATCACGCCTGTCTTTTCGGGAAAAAAAGGGAGATAAAGTCAGATAAAGATTTTGCTATGGAGGAACTATGCAGAGTAGAAATAAAAAATAGCATTAACACCAATGGACGTATTCTGGTCAGATTTTCTCAATCCCCTTATTAAATCGGGGCTCAGCAGTTGCCTCATGGGTGAGTGAATGGCTAATCTGTAGGAGCAGGGATGTTCTATGTCCACACCCATCCTGTCTTGAGTTAGGTAATCTTCGACGGCCCAGCACAATTACACTAGAAGAGGACATTTGCCATTCCGTATCTATGCAAGGTCTTTTATGGAGCTTTCCTTGCTCTTTCTCTATATGCCTGTAAATTAGACTATAATTTATAGGAGCAGGAATAGGCCATTCAGCCCATCCAGTCTGCTGCACCAGTCCATCATGGCTGATTTTTCTCAAACCCATTCTTCAGCTTTCTTCCTGTAACCCATAACCCCCTTACCAATGAAAAACCTATCAATCTCTGCCTTAAACACATCCAATGACTTTGCTTCTACAGTCTTCTGTGGCAATGAATTCCACCGATTCACCACTCTCTGGCTGACAAAACTCCCTCATTTCTTTGTTTTAATTGAATGCCCCTTTATTCTGAAGCTGATATGTTTAGATCAGAGACTCTCCTATTAACTCAAAGCTAAATTTATTATCAAATTACGTAAACGTCATCATATACTACCTTGAGATTCATTTTCTTGCAGGCATTCATAGTAGGGCAAATACCTTCAACAAAATCAATGAAAGGCTGGCAAACAACCAATGTGCAAAATAAGACAAACTGTGCAAAAAGTAAAAAATAATCCTGAGAACGTGAGTTGTAGACTCCTTGAAAGTGAGTCCTTAAGTTGTGGAATCGGTTCAGAGTTGAAGTGAGCAAAGTTATCCGCACTGGCTCGGGAGCCTGACGGTTGAAGAGTAATAACAGTTCCTGAACCTGGTGGTGTGGGACCTGGGGCTACTGTACCTCTTCCCCGATGGCAGCAATGAGAAGAGAGCATGACCTGGATGGTGGGGGTTTTTGATGATGGAAACATCATCTTCATGTCCACTCTATCCAGGCCTTTGAGTAATCCGGTAGGTTTCAAGGAAATGTTTTTTTTCTTCATCCAATTGCCTTTAAAAAGTTGCTGTTGAACCTGATCCTACTGCCTCACTGCCTTAGAGCAGTTTATTCAAACTGTAGAAGAAAAGGGGGGAAAAAACAAAAGAGAACTTGGTGTAATACTTCTTTCAGTCTATAATCCTTGGGCTCGGTTACCTGCAGCCCGTGACCTGTAGGCACATTCCATTCTGCATGAAGCTAATATTTCAAGGACAATGTTTGTTTGTTGGCCAGGGAGGGAAAGCTATTGTTTTAGGATTTTGGATTGTGCCTAGCAACCGCAGTACACTGAGAACACTCGGAATCACGGCTGCAGTTTTCTGCTCACGAGCCTCCATGTTCCCACACAAGCTGAAAGTGCAGCTGTATGAAATAGCAAGAGGCAGAGACTGAAGCGCACACACACAGAACAGGCTCAGCCACTGTGACAGTCCAAGGTTATCTTTTCAGGAGCAGCACATGCTGGATGAGTCCTCCAGGCCCCACACCTGGGGAGGGACCCGGAGACGATACCCTCGCCTGGAACCCATTCAGCAGGCACCACCGATTCATGTCTACCACCAGCCTCCGCCGGAGCAGCCTCGGATTATCCAACACCCGGTAAGCCTTAGGGGAGAGACTGTTTACATCATTAGAAAGTCAGTAAGGAAAATTAAGAAATGGCTCAAAGGGCTACCCCTTTATTACAAAAAAACTAATCTTTTGATGTTGAGCATCTTGGGGTCCAAGTCCATAGCTTCCTAAAAGCGATTACACAAGTTGAAAGGCTGGTAAAGATACTTCCCTTTATTATTTGAGGAACTGAGTTTAAAGGGCAGGGGAAGTTATGTTGCAGTTTTATAAAACTCTAGTTATAATAATAAGTACTTTATTGATCCAGAGTGGGAAATTCTCTTGTTACAGCAGCAACATTTAAAAACTAATACACTGGTGTGCAGACCTAACTAATAATAAAGTAACAGAATAATAATATACACAATAATAATTTACCAATGTACAATAATAAAGTACTAAATAGTATTGTATTCAGTTCTGCTTGCCCCTTTATAAGAAGGATGTGAAGGCTTTGGAGGGGTTTACTAGGATGCTGCCTGTATTACAGAGCTTGCACTTTTTGGAGCGGTTGGACAAAACTGAGCTGTCTTCTCTGGCGTGGTGGAGAATGAAGGAGACGTGATTAAAGTTGTAACATTTTGAAAGGCGTGGATAAAGCAGACAGCCATATCTTCTGCCCACAATTGAATTGTGTAACACTAGAGGGCATGCATTTATTCTAAGGGGATGTGGAAGGAAGAGGTGTGAGGTTTTTACACAGGGAGTGGGAGGTGGCTGAAATCTGCTGCTGGGATGGTAGTAGAGGAAGATAGGATAGAGGAGGCATGTGAGAGGCTCTCATGGATATGCAGAGATGAAGGGGATAAGGACCTTGTGCAGTCAGAGGGATCAGGTGTCATTAGCATAACCTTGGGGGCTGCAGGACCTGTTTTATGAGCCACATGCTTGAAGGGTGAAAATTAGAAACTGCTGAAAAAATTGTTTGGCTACCCTCAAACAACCTAGTTTCCACCCTAGGGATAGTATGGTGAACTAAAAAAGGACGCAAGATCAAATTTAACCAGATTGATTGAGAACCTGTTGCCTGCAGGACTGAAAGTAATTTAGATTCCTTACCTGTGCAGATTATTGCTGATGCTACCAATTTAACCCACCTGTACTGATTGCATTCGTCATTCTTTTACTCAGCTATTGCCCTGGCTGACCTCAATCTCCACGTACATATAAATAAAGCTCAGAAAATGCCAGTCTGGTTCCAGGCCTGTTGGTTTTATAAGTGGTCTTCTCTTCCTGCTGCACTGTTCGTGCCTCTCTCGTGTTCTTTCCTGGTACTGTGCATGAGGAAGTGGCAGGCTGAGGCTGAATATTACCCTCTTTTTCACACGATCTGGGAGCCCTGTTTTCAGTCAAAATACAAGGAATGCAAGTCATCCAGTATCTGTTATAAATAAGGTTGAATTTACGCTGTGTTTCATCATTGTAAGGAAATGGTTATTTCTTGGATTAATTGCTATAGCTTTTGTCATTTGAGTGTGAGATCAGCAGTCTAAACCTGCTGGTTTTATTCCTAATCAAATGTAAAAGTAGAGGCCTGGACTCCTCAACATTCAGTAGGCATTCTTCATGGTAGATTCATAGGCTTACCCCAGGAACAAATTACTTCCAAGGGCAAACCCAGCACAAACCAAGGATGACTCATCTGGATCCTGCAACTCACTATAGACGAATGATCTGATGGGCAATTAGTAGTCATAGAAGTCACAGAAACAGGCCCTTCAGCCCATCTAGTCTGTGCCTAACTGTTAATCTACCTAGTCCCATCAATCTGCACTCAGACTGTAGCCCTTTATACACCACCCGTCCATGTACCTAACCAAATTTTTCTTAAATGTTGAAATTGAACCTGCATCCACCATTTCCACCGGCAGTTGACTTGACTTGAATACTCAAAGTGCATCAATGGGTAAAACAGCTGCAATGTGACTTCCTGATTCTGATACTCAAAGCCCCAACCAATAGGCCAACTGTCTTCTTTACCACCCTATCGGCAAAGCTTCGCAATGCCCACAGCCTTTGGGAGTGTGACACTACGAATCCTTCAGCCTTATGCTATGCATGTCTCCATTATCTATCTAACTCTTATAGTTTATCGCAGTTAGCTCAAGATTACTGGCGCGCATGCTTAATTCCACTGAAAGCTAATAAATGGTTTAAATTTTTATTAACTTGTGGATCAATTTATAAACTTAAAAACTAGAAGAACCATTCCAAAAGAGTTCCAGACGTACTTAAACACGTTCAGAGGGAGTCCTTGTACGTGAGCCACTGAAAGTTAATGTGCAAGTTCAGAAAGCACTTCGGAAGACAAATAGTATGTTCGCCTTTATTGCGAGAGACAGTAGTAGAGGTGATTATATAGAGACCCAGCGAGATTGCACCCAGATGTCTTATACAGGTGTTTGTCTCACTATCAAAGGAAGAATATAGTTGTGGAGGAGGGAGCGCATCGAAGCCTTGATCCCTGGGATTCTGTCCTCAGTCAGAGTTAGCAGACTGAGCCTGTGCTGTTATAAGCAGAATTCTTACTGGCTGAGCAGGATCGCTGGAGTGTCGCTGTTTCCTCTGGCTAGGATATCAGGAGCCTAGACTGTGAAGTCATGAGTATATCCAAGGCCGAGATCAATAAAATCAAAGGATGTGGGTGTGGTATTGAGGGCAAACAACTTCTTTTTGAATACTGAAGCAGGCACAAGGTGCTGAATGCCTTTCTCCTGCTTCCACTTCTCATGGGTCCTGTAGCCTCTCCTTTTGTTCGCCACTGTGCTCCTCCTTCATCTTCTAATCCTCTCTTCTCTGTTCTCAGTACCCCCAGCAACCGGCAACGATCATACAGCAGTTACCGCAGCAACAGCCGCTCATCACGCAGATCCCGCCCCCACAGGCCCTGCCTCCAATCAGGTCCGGCAGCATCAAGGAGGGTAAGAGATATTACAGCATGTAGAATTTTACCAAAGGAAATGTCTGTCCTCTAACTCTGGAATTCATGCTGGGATTTAATGTCTCATTGTGATTTTGTGTGTGTTACTCTGGATTTCCAGCATCTGCAGGATCTCGTGTTTTATTAGTTGCACTTTATTGCACTTTATTAGTTTCCTTTCCCACCCTAGGGACTTGCATTAACTCTCTGCTGCAACTTCCTGGCTAATTCTGGCTTCCTGTAGGACAACAACCTCTTATTCAATGACAGCAAGACCAAGGAGATGATTATGGACTTGAGAAAGAAACCAGAGGTCCATGAGCCAGTCCTCATCAAAGATTAGGGGTGGAGAGGGTTGGCAACTTCAAAATCCCATGTGTTCTCATGATGGAGGAACCTGTTGTGGGCCCAGCAGTAAGTGCAATTACAAAGGAACTGTGGCAGCACCTCTACTTCCTTAGGATTCAGCATGATTTCTAAAACTTTGACAAACTTCCATAGTTGTGTAGTGGAGAGTATATTGAGTGCAGCTTGGTATGGAGACACCACTGCCCTTGAAAGAAAAATCCTACAAAAATAGTGGATACAGCCCACTACGTCACAGATAAAGTCATCCCAACCATTGAACGCACCTACATGAAATGCTGTTGCAGGAAAGCAGCATCTATCATCAAGGACGCCCACCACCCAGAATATATTCCTTTCTTGCTGCTGTCATCAAAAAAGCTGTCAACTTTTGCTGATAGTCAACTATTTTTCACTGCCATTGTGTGACTGCTCTGGTGATCTGTGATTCCCTCAGAGATCAGTGGGAAAATGAGACCATGGCTTTCACCTACACCTTAACAGTTTGTACTATTTCATTGATTTCATTGATATGGGATGCAATTTTAACGGCTTGTTTGACCTCTGCTTCTTTAAATCCAAATGCTTTAGATGATTGATTTAACCGTTCTTCACCAGATCTACATGGGGCAGCACAGGAGCTGCTGCTTCATTGTTCCCAATTCTGTCCTTAGGTGCTGTCTGTGTGGAGTTTGCATGTTTTCCCCATGGCCACAAATGTTTCCTCCAGGTGCTCTAATTTCCTCCAACATTTCCACGGGCATATGCTATACATTGGTGGGGTAATTGGTTGCTACAAATTGGCTCTAGTGTGGAGGTGAATGGTAGAAAATGGGGAGATTTGATAGGAATGTCAGGAGAGAAATAGAATTGGATCAGAATAAAATGAGATTTGTGTAAATGGATGCTTGATGGTCAGTATGATGCATGGTGGGCTGAAGGGCCTGTTTCTGTGATCTGTGGCTCACTGACTTAAACATGAGTCATCTGTTAAAACTTGCTATTACAGGATCATACTGGAGAGTTAAGATAACTCACAACTTCTTTACTGTAAACTGTCTTCAGCAACAGGTAGTGAAAGCTCATGAACAACTGTCCCTAAAGTTGAGACCAACCAGTTCCCACATCCCACCTCTGGAACTCCTCCTCCTACCACCCCCCATCCTCAGGCTCCCTCCTGCCCTGTCTCTGAAACTGCATGTCTATTCAGCTTTTCTGTCACTGCCTTACCTGAACTTACTTTGACCCCGCTCTTACTCTGTGGATTCTATTCCCACAATGTGATGCTCACCCATCTTCCCTTTCTGGGTCTCATATAAGCTGGTATTCCGAATGGTTTCTCAGAATTCAGTCCTCCTTCAAATTTGAAGTTATCCTGACTCTCCTCTGACTGAAGTTAGCTACCACCCCATCTCCACCTTTCTTTGCTCCCAAAATCCCTTAAGTGTGCTCTGGTCTTGAAGAGGCGGTGCATTAAGAAGGCGGTATCTATCACTAAAGTTCCTCACCACCTAGAACATGCTCTCTTCATGTCACCACCATTGTGGAGGAATTAAACGAGCTTTAAGACCAATGATTCAGAAATAGCTTCTTCCTCTCCATCGGTTTTCTGAATGGTCATCGAGCCCATGAATACCACCTTGTTATTCCTTCTTCCTGCACTAGTTATTTATTTTTGTAATTTACTGCAATTTTATGTCTTTATGCTGTACTGCTGCTGCAAATCAACAAATTTCACATCATACTCGTCCATGATAATAAATCTAATACCAACTCTAATTCAAGTTGACTCTGGATCAAGGCACTAAAGACATACGTGATTGTGAAAAGAATTAGTCTTATTTGTTGCAACTCACAAATGCTGGAGGAACTCAGCAGGTCAGGCAGCATCTGTGGAAGTAAATAGAGTCAACGTTTCAGGCAAAGACCTTCCTCAGGACGGGAAAAGAAGGTGGAGGGTAAGGAGGACATACTAGAAAGTGATAGGTGAAGCCAGGTGGGTAGGATGGGGGGAATGGAGAGCTCATTGGCAGAAAAGGCAAAAGGCTGGAGAAGAAGGAATCTGATAGGAGAGAAGAGTGGTCCATGGAGGAAAGGGAAGGAGGAGGAGCACAAAGGGGATGTGATAGGCAGGTGAGGGGTAAGAGGCCAGAGTGGGAATAGGAGAAGGGGGAAATGTTACTGGAAGGAGAAATAGATGTTCCTGCCAGTAGGCTGGAGGTTACCTAGACGGAATATGTGTTGCTGCTCCAATCTGAGAGAGGCCTCATCATGGCAGAAGAGGGGGCCATGGCTGACATATCAGAACAGGAATGGGGATAGGAATTAAAATGGTTGGCCACCAGGAAATTCTGGTCTTTGCAGATGAAGCGGAAGTGCTTGACAAAGTGGTCCCCTAATTTATGTCTGGTCTCAGCAATGTAGAGGAGGCTCCATTGGGAGCCCCCAAACAGATCTGCAGGTGAAGTGTTGCCTCACCTGGAAGGACTGTTTGGGACCCTGAATGGAGGTGAATGGGCAGGAGCATCTTCTTTCTGCACATGGCTGTGACTTTTCACAGAGTTGATACCCTTCCAGGGTATCTCTGCCATACACAGGCAAGCAAGGTTGCACTGCCCTGTTATATCTGGTCAGAATCAAAGGATTACATATGCAAAATGCTGGTGGACCTCAGCAGGTGACGCAGCACCTATGGAAAGAATGAGGAGTCAATGTTTCAGGCCAAGACTCTTCATCAGAACTGCAAAAGGAAGGGGGAAGAAGCCAGAAGAAGAAGCTGGGGGGTGGGGAGGAGGTGAAGCCAGCTAAAGGGGGAAGGTACGTGGGTGGGGAGGAGTGATAAAATGAGGTTGGGAGGTGATAGGTGGAAATGGTGAAGAGCTGAAGAAGAAGGAATCTGAGAGGAGAGGGAAGTGGACCTTGGAAGAAGGGGAAGAGAAGAGACACCAGAGCGAGGTGATAGGTGAGTGAGGAGAAGAGAAGTGGGAAGAGGGGAGCCAGAGTGGAGAATGTAGGAAGAGGGAAGGGGGAGAAATTACTGGAAGTTAGAGAAATCAATGTGCATGCCATCAGGATGGAGGTTACCCAGACGGAATATGAGGTGATGATTTTCCAACCTGAGAGTGGCCTCATCGTGGCAGCAGAGGAGGCCATGGACTGACATGTTGGAACGGGAATGGGAATTGCAATTAAAATGGTTGGCCATTGGGAAATCCTACTTGTGCAGATGGAACAAAGATGCTCAACAAAGTGGTACCCCAAACTACACCAGGCCTCACCAACCTAGAGGAGGCTACACTGGGAGCACTGGATACAGCAGGTTTTGCCAAAAGACTGGCAAACGAAGTGTTGTCTGACCTGGGAGGACTGTTTGGGGCCCTGAATGGAGGTAAATGGGTAGGATCAGTGCTACTTTAGCTTGCAGGGGTAAGTGCCAGGATGAATGGATGAATGGATCAGTGGAAAGGGACAAATGGACAAGGAAATTATGGAAAGAGTGAACT
The DNA here is from genome assembly GCF_030144855.1 of Hypanus sabinus. NCBI lineage: Eukaryota > Metazoa > Chordata > Chondrichthyes > Myliobatiformes > Dasyatidae > Hypanus > Hypanus sabinus. The sequence continues at coordinate 73,990,071 of NC_082709.1, forward strand.
CTGCAGAAAGCGGGAGTTGGGAGGAGGTAAAAATGTGCTTGATGGTAGTGTCCCTTTGAAAATGGCGGAAGTTGTGGAGTAGTCCAATGACCATTTGCAAAATCTTTCTTTACCTATCCCCAACAGTTTCTCTAGTAACCCTCTTGGGCCTGTTTTAGTTCTCATCTATATTACGTTCTTGACAACACATCCAAAAACATGGCATCAACTTCCATATGGAGACATAAGGGATACTACATATGCTAGAATCTGGAACCATGTGGGGGAACCCTACCTTGCTCCATCTGTTTATGATTCCCTCGACTCATCTCACTCCACCTATCATCTACCAGCCCTGAGTTCACCCCACCCTGCTCACCTCTTTATACCAACTCTCTCCCCTCTACGTCCTGATGCAGAACTCAGCCCGAAATATTGACTGCCCCTTTCCTTCCTGAGCTGGGAAACATCTGTGAACAAGTTGTTGAAGTTGTTGCTTAGGCTGCATTTGGAGTATTATGTGCTGTTCTGGTTTACCAAGCTACAGGGAGGTAGAGACGGTGCAGATAGCATTTACTTGAGTGTTGTCTGGACTGGAGGGCAGAAGTTGTACAGAGAAGTTTAGAAAATTATGAGGGGCATAGATAAAATGAATGGACATGGTGTTTTTTCCAGGGTAAGAGAGTCTAAAATAGGAGGTTTAAGGTGAAAGGGAAAGATTTAGAGGGAATCTAATGGGCAAGATTTTCACACAGGAAGTGATATGGAATGACATATTCCATATATGGTAGAGAAGAGTATTTCTACAACATTTACAAGGCACAGACAGTAAAGGTTTAAAGGGACAAGGGTCAAATACAGGCAAAGCATTTGGGTCAACATCAATCTCGCACGCATACTCACACACATGCACATGTAATTCTGGAGATGCTGGAAATCCAGAGTAACACACACACAAAGTGCTGCAGTGTCTAAGCAAATCAGATGGCACCTATGGAGAGGAATAAACAGTTGATATTTCAGGGTGAGACCCTTCATCAGGACTGGAAATGAAGGGGGAAGAAGCCAGATTGAGAAGGTGGGGGGAGGGGAAGGAGTACAAGCTGGAAGGTGATAGGTGAAGCCAGGTGAGGGGGGAAGGTGGGTGGGTGGAGGAGGGAGGGGATGAAGTGAGAAGTTGGGAGATGATAGGTGGAAAAGGTAAAGGGCTGAAGAAGGAGTAATCTGATAGGAGAGGAGAGTGGACCATGGGAGAAAGGAAAGGAGGAGGGACACCAGAGGCGCATGTCATCATCAATGAGTTGGGCCGAAGGGTTTGTTTCAATGCAGTGAATCTAAGTATAGTAAGGATCTGGTGTCCGAGTACATGATACACAAAAGACTAAAATGCAGGTACAGCAAGTAATTAGGAATGCCAACAGGATGTTAAAGCTGTTGCTAGGGGAGCTGATAACAAAAGTGGGGCAGGCATGGACTCGGCCAGTAATCCCTGCAATGAGAGGGAACTTGATTGAAATATATAAGATCTGAGGGATCTCAGTGGGGTAGATGTGGAGAAGATGTTCCCTCTTGTGAAAGACTAGGAGGCACTGATTAAAACTCAAGAATCCCTCACTTAAAATGGACATGAGGTAATTTTTTTTTCCTCTCACATAGATGTGAACCTCTTTCTCAAGTACAGGTGAAAGGAGAACGCTCTCGTTGTCCTGCCTTTTGACAATTTTCTGAAACGGAAATGGATTTTTCATTATTAGGATGTGCTTCAGATCATATAGGGCAACTCAGGGTGCTTCATATGGACAGTAAAATTGTTCAAATTAACCCCCCTCGGCTGATGTCTTGCTGAAATTCTTTTGATGACTATTTGATTGGACTTCTGACCAGCCACCCTTGTTCTCCCTTCTGTAAAGTTCAGGATCAGAATCAGGTTTAATGTAACTGACAACTCAGCAGTCCAGGCAGCATCAATGGAAAAGAGTATACTTCTAGAAATCCCCCCCCTTCACCGTTCCCCATTCCCTTTTCCCTCTCTCACCTTATCTCCTTACCCACCCATCACCTCCCTCTGATGCTCTTCCCCCTTTTCCTTCTTCCATAGCCTTCTGCCCTTTCCAATCAATTCCCCCTTCTCCAGCCCTTTATCTCTTTCACCAATCAACTTCCCAGCTCTATATTTCATCCCTCCCCCTCCGTTTTCACCTATCACCTTGTGTTTCTTTCTCCCCTCCCCTCACCTTCTAACTCTGACTCTTTGTCTTTATTCTCCAGTCCTGCTGAAGGATCTCGGCCTGAAACATCGACTGAATTCTTTTCCATAGATGCTGCCTGGGTTGCTGCGTTCCACCAGCATTTTGTGTGTGTGGCTTGAATTTCCAGCATCAGCAGATTTCCTCGTGTTTGTAATATCACTGACATACTGTATTTTGTGAAATTTATTTTGCTGCTATTGTACAGTACAATACATAAAACACTATAAATTACAGTCATAAATATATAAAAATTAAATAAAATTAAATAAGTAGTGCAAGGAGAGAGCAAATAATAGTGAGGTAGTTTCATGGACTGGTTCATTTGCCATTCAAAAATCTGATGGTGAAAGGGAAGAAGCTCTTCCTAAAACGTTGAGTGTGTGAGCTCACATCAAAGTTGAGCGGAATGAAACTATGCTGCGCTAATCCTAACATGTACCATCCCAATCACCATTCTGTCTGTGCTTGCAAACCTTCTTCAACTCCCAGTGTTATGATTATTCATTCTACCATTGGCAGCAGTGTTTTAATTTACCAGCAGCGTTGACCGTGGATTTTCCACAAAAGTATATTCCAGTCAAAAGTAAGGACAGTAAGTGTGGGGAGAGCCAGTCTTGGATAACTAAGGAAGTAAAAGATAGTATCAAATAAAAAGCACATTTGTACAAAGTTGCAAAGAGTAGTGAGAGAATGGAGGATTGGGAAAACTTTAAAAAGCAACAAAGAACAACTAAACAAGAAATAAGGAAAGTGAAGATAGAGTATGAAAGTAAATTAGCAAAAAATATAAGAACAGATAGCAAAAGTTTTTATAAATATATAAAGCAGAAGAGGGTGGCTAAAGTTAACATAGTGTCCCTTGGACGATGAGAAGGAGAAATTGATATTGAGTGATAAGGAAATGGCTGAGGCATTGAACGACTACTTTGAGTCAGTCTTCATGGTGGAGGACACGTATAGTATACCAAAGAATGATGTTATGGAAAAAATGGGAGGTGAGCACTTTGATAAAATCACTGTCACTAAAGAGATAGTGATGAGAAAACTCCAGGGCCTGAAGGTAGATAAGTCCCCTAGTCCTGATGGGATGCATCCTAGGGTGCTGAAGGAATTGACGGAGGATATAGTAGACATGTTGGTAATCATTTACCAAAACTCTTTAGACTCTGGGCAGGTCCCGATGGATTGGAAGACAGCAAATGTCATGCCACTTTTTTAAAAAGGATGTAGGCAAAAGATGGGCAACTATAGGCCAATTAGCTTAACATCTGTAAGTCAGGAAAATGCTTGAAGCTGTCATTAATGAAGAAATAGCAAAACATTTAGAAAGGAGTGGTTCCATTAGACAGACACAGCATGGATTCAGAAAGGGCAGGTCCTGTTTGACAAACTTACTGGAGTTCTTTAGACAATAGACAATAGGTGCTGAAGTAGACCATTCGGCCCCTCGAGTCTGCACCGCCATTCTGAGATCATGGCTGATCATTCATTATCAATACCCAGTCCCTGCCTTGTCCCCATATCCCTTGATTCCCCTATCCATCAGATATCTATCTAGCTTCTTCTTGAAAGCATCCAGAGAATTGGCCTCCACCGTCTTCTGAGGCAGTGCATTCCACACCTCCACAACTCTCTGGGAGAAGAAGCTCTTCCTCAACTCTGTCTTAAATAACTGACCTCTTATTCTCAATCCATGCCCTCTGGTACTGGAGGGCATAATGAGTGCAATGGATAGAGGGGAACAGGTGGATGTCGTATAGTTGGATTTCCAGAAGGCGTTCGATAAGGTGCTGCACAAGAGACTTATAAATAAGATACAGATGCATGGAGTCAGAAGAAGTGTATTGGCATGGATAGTGGATTGGTTAACCAATAGAAAACAGAGAGTTGATATAATGGGGTTTCTCCAGTTGGCAGTCAGTGGTGAGTGGGCATCTGAAGGGGTCAGTGCTGGGCCCGCAGCTGTTTACCATTTACGTTGATGACTTGGAAGAGGGGACTAAATGTAGCGTAGCAAAATTTGCTGATGACACTAAAGCAAACCGTACAGGGGATGTGGAGAGTCTGCAGAGGGATATAGATAGTTTAAATGATTGGGCCAAGGTCTGGCAGATGGAATACAACGTTGGTAAATGCAAGATCATCCACTTTGGAAGAAATAATAGAAGAGCAGATTATTATTTAAATGCTGAAAGATTGCAGCATGCTGTTGTGCAGAGGGACTTGGGAGTGCTTGTGCATGAATCGCAAAATGTTGGCTTGCAGGTACAACAGGTTATTAAGAAGGCAAATGGAATGTTGGCCATTGCTAGAGGGATTGAATTCAAGAGCAGGGAGGTCATGCTGCAACTATACAGGCCACTGGTGAGTCTGCACCTGCACCTGGAGTACTGTGTGCAGTTCTTTCCGTACACAGGGCAAACTGGGCACTTTTCTGCATTAATATTAGATGCCCATGTTGTAACTGTATTTGAACAGCTAGGCTAGAGACATGGCAAGTTCTGGAGTGCTTCTGTTGCAAACTACCTCACATGAGTTACAGACCCTTTATCGTCTGGCCACAATTTCTCTTTGCTTGCTTTGTCTTCACGGAAGAGCAGTGGTCCAGACTCAGAGATCCGGCTACACCTTTCTCCTGGCCTGAAAACACCCCTCCTGCTCCCCACCCCCACCTCCCCAAGCACTGGCAGGGTGGCTAAGTGCTATTGCTTTATGTAGAGACCCAGACCCAAACTGGTGCAGGGTAGGTTTGTTTGTGCTGCTAACAGGGTGATTGTTTAGAAGTGACCTGTGAAGGAGTTTTCCACCCCTCAACTGCCAGTGATCGGGGCCGTCTGAAAACGGCCTGCATTTGCTTTGATTTTAGATCATGACGAGGAGTTCTGTTGTAATCAGTCATTACTAGGGCAGAGGGCAGCCCTGGTCAGTACAATACAGGCAGCATCATCCCGCTGCTTCTGGGGGTTGCCAGCACATCTCAGACTGGATGTAATGACTCTGTACAAACAAAGACCCATATTTTCTTCTCCAGCATTCATTAAAAGTTACTTTCATTTTAAAAAAAAAGAACAACCATGCATTAGTATTTCTGCTTTTGATCTTCATCTGCCACTGCACTTTGTTCAGATACCCTCAGGGGACAGAATAGGGGCAGAAAAACTTACTGATGAAGGAGTTACTGGCCTATGTCTTTTCAGAGCTTGGATGGAAGGTTGGGGGTGGTTTCATTATGTTAAGATTTTCCTGATACTTAGCTTTTCCTGTAACATAATCTGTATTTGTTGGCAGATATGGTTGAACTGATGTTAATGCAAAATGCCCAAATGCATCAGATCATAATGCATAATATGATGTTGAAGGCACTACCCCCAATGGCATATTCCCAACCTGGAGCTTCTCCCGCCAATCCTGTGGTCTCCCATGGACAGGTAAGAAAATGTACTGTGATCATCATTTCCTTTTGCATATAAAGCCACAGGGTCTCACAGCATGGAACCTAAATCAGCCCACTAAATCCATGCCGACCATTAACCACCCATTTACACTAATCCTATTTCATTCTCCAAACACTCCTCCAAGATTCTGCCACTCACAGTGGCCAGTTAGCTGACCAAACTGCTTGTCTACGGGCAGTGGGAGGAAACCAAAGCATTCGGGAGCAAGCCATGCAGTCACAGGGAGAACATGCAAACCCCACACAGGCACACGGTAAGTCGGAATTGAATCTGGGTCACTGGAGTTGGAGGCAGCCGCTCTACAAGTTCTGCCTTTGTGCTGCTTCACCTGGTGCTGACCACCTAAAGCCCAGGGCATCATTAAAGATCCCTAAACACTTCCCTCATCATATAATTTCCATGGAAGACCTGTGCTACTGCCATATGGCCATAAGACATTGGAGCAGAATTGAGCATTTTGGCCCATTGAGTCAGTCTGCTATTCCATCATGGCTGACTTATTAACCCCTTCTACCTCATTTTCCTGTCTTCTCCCTGTAATCTTTGATGCTCTTACTAAACTAGAACCTATCAACCTCCACTTTAAATATACTCAGTGACTTGGCCTACATAGCCAACTGAGGCAAACAATTAAAAAGAAATTCACCACACTCTGGCTAAAGAGATTTCTCCTCATCTCTGTTCTAAAGGGACATCTTTCTGTTCTGAGGCTGTGCCCCTGGTCCTGGACCCTCCCGCTACAGGAAACATCCTCTCCACATGCACTCTATCTAGGCCTTTCAGTATTTGGTAGGTTTCAATGAGATTTCCTTCTATTCTTCTAAATTCCAGTGAGTACAGGCCCAGAGCCATCAAATGCTCCTCATACGTTAAGCTTTTCATTCCCAGTAATATCCATGTGAACCTCCTCTGGACCCTCTCCAATGCCAGCTCATCCTTTCTTAGATATAGGAGCCCAAAACTGCTCACAATACTCCAAGTGTGGTCTAACCAATGCGTTTTAAAGCATCAGCATTGTATCCTTGCCTTTATATATTAGTCCTTTTGAAATGAATGCTAACATTGCATTTGCCTTCCTTACCACCGACTCATCCTGCAAGATTACCTTTAGGGAATCTGGCATGAGGACTCCCGTGACCATTGATCTAATGTCAACAATTAATTACCAATCATCGGTAGTCAGGTCTGAAACCAGATTACCTCCAGAAGACAGACAGCTTGATTGGCAGCATGGAGGAATGGCCATTACTGAGGCAATGGCAGATTTAGCTTTGCTGATGTTGTCCCTCAAAGGTAATAAAATATTTTCTCTCAAAGGTTCATGAAGCATTGAGGTAAGTGGGAATGACTTCTCTAAAGGTTTCTTAATTCCCTCTACCCACTTGTTTTCCATGGCATAAATTTTATGGAGAATAGATCATGAAAGTCATTAATTGAAAGGAGATTGATATCTTGATAAGTGCAATTTTGTGAATTCATTCTGAAGACACACACTTCTTCAAACTCTTCAATGTTGCCTGTAACTCAGAATCAGGTTTATTATCACTGGCAAGTGACGTGAAATTTGTTAACTTAGCAGCAGCAGTTCAATGCAAGACATAACATAGAAGAGAAAAAATAATAATAATAAATTAAATTTTAAAAATAATAACAAATAAATAAATAACTCGATTACAGTGTATGTATAGATTTTTAAAACCGTGCATAAAACGGAAATACGGTATATTAAAAAAAGTGAGGTAGTGCCCAAGGGTTCCATATCCATTTAGGAATCGAATGGCAGAGGGGAAGAAGCTGTTCTTGAATTGAAATCCTGATGGTAACAGTGAGAAAAGGGCATTCCCTGGGTGCTGGAGGTCCTTAATAATGGATGCTGCCTTTCTGAGACACCACTCCCTAAAGATGTCCTGGGTATTTTGTAGGCTAGTGCCCAAGATAGAGCCAACTAAATTTACAACCCTCTGCAGCTTCTTTCTGTCCTGTGCAGTAGCCCCTCCATATCAGACAGTGATGGAGCTTGTCAGAATGCTCTCCACGGTACAACTATATAAGTTTTTGAGTGTATTTGTTGACATGCCGAATCTCTTCAAACTCCTAATGAAGTATAGCCACTGTCTTGCCTTCTTTATAACTACATTGATATGTTGGGACCAGGTTAGATCTTCAGAGATGCAAACATCCAAGAACTTGAAGCTGCTTACTTTTTCCACTTCTGATCCCTCTATGAGGATTGGTATGTGTTCCTTGTCTACACTTCCTGAAGTCCACAATCAGCTCTTTCGTCTTACAGATATGGAGTGCCAAGTTGCTACTGCAGCACCACTCCACAGTGCGGCGTAACTCACAGCTCCAGCTGTCAGACAAAAGGATTTAACCGTTAGGTAGAGGTTATTTTATCATAGCCATAAAGAACGCATCTTTATCGATTCACCAGATGAGAAATCACTGCCTTTCCCAGTTACCCTTGAGAAGGTGACGATAATCCCCCGCTGAAGCTGCTTTTAGGTGGAGATTTCTGGGATTTATTCCCAGTGATGGTGAAGGAACCTGGATTTGGTAGCATGTCCATGCACTTGCTGCCTTTGTCCCTCCAAGCGTCAATGTTGCATGTTTGGAAGGTGCTGAAAGAGTAATCACAGTGCATTTTGTAAATGGTAGACACTGCAGCAGGGATGAAAGAACAATCATCACCAAATAGCCAGGAGAGAAAGACTTACTTTTCATTTGCACTACATGGAAAGTACATTTGGCACTGTTGTTATTTATGTTATCTGACAACTCATTAATAATCAAGAAGTCAAACAAGAACATGAGTTAGTTGTGAAGCCTATTCTGCTGTGAATTAATATATAGAGATACAGCATGGTAACAGTCCCTTCCAGCCTAATGCTCCCACACCTCCCAATTACACACTTGACCAATAACCTACTAACCCCTACTTCTTGCCATGGGTGAAGAAGCTACTGGCATGATGAAGGAAGTCCTGACACTACCAGAAGTGGAGGACCTTCATTGCTACCCTATATGCCAGCGGCATAATGGGCAGTAATGAATGATCTTTATTGTCATTATACATAGATACAATGAAACTCTGTTTGGCTTCCTCTCAGGTAATTAAATAAAGCGGTAGATAAAAACAAGACAGTAATAGAAAAACAGTATTAAATAGATAAGTAGCCATAGGTGAAGTGCTAGAGGACTGGAGGATAGCTGACGTTTCTCCATTCTTTAAGAAAGCTCTCAGAATAAGCTAGGAAATTACAGGCCAGTGAGCCTGACATCAGTTGTGGGTAAGTTATTCTAATGGACTGGATATAAGAGTATTTGGATAGACAGGGTCTAATAGTGATAATCAGCATGGCTACGTGCATGGTAGGTTAAGCCTAGTCAATTTTATAGAGTTTTTCGAGGAAGTTACCAGGAAAGTTGATGAAGGCAACTTTCATCCAGGATGATGTCGATAAGGCGCTGCATGGGAGGTTGGTTAAGGAGGTTCAGCTGCCTGGCATTCAAGATGAGGTAGTAAATTAACACGCTGGAGTCATACTGTGCTAATGGTGCAAGGAGGAAATGTATTGTAAGGTGTGAAATGGAAACAGAAAATACTGGAAATGTTCAGCAGCTCAGGCAGCATTTGTGGAGGAAGAGACGGTTTTAGCTCAGAGAAGCAGGAGAAGCTGTTAAGAGATGAAAAGGGTAATTTTAAGTTACAGTAAAGGTTGCAGTAGTGTGGGATGGGGTAAAAGAATTATCAGTGATAGGGTGAGGGTGAGGTTAAATAGGTAAATTGTTTTGATTTGTTTTGATTCTATTGTATTTCTTTGTTCTACTGTGAATATCTGCAGAAACTGAATCACAGGGAGACATATATGTAGTCTGATAATAAACCTACTTTGAATTTTAAATTGAGCAACTGGAGGGAGATTAAGCTTCCTTGTCTGAATTATGATAATCGATTTTAACCAACATTTCGATGACAAGGACTGCCATTTTCATCAGGGATGATGCCAGGGCACGTCTAGTCTGGTGGTATTTATACCCCTGTCATCCATCCCTCCTGATTGGTTGGTCCTCATCCTCATCCCACCTGCTTCAAAAGGACAACTATTAAATCCGTGTCCAAGAAGAATAGTGTAAGCTGTCTTACTGACTATCGTTCAGTAGCACTCACATCTATGGTGAAGAAATGCTTTTGTGACGAGAATCCTTGACGAAGTTGGCTTGGACCCAAATGTTGGAGTATCCAAAACTAGGATCAAGGCACGGTTTCAAACTGGATTGAGGATCGGAGTACAAAACAACTACAAGACAAAATAACGAGTAGGCTTACCATTGAGCACCAAACCTCAGTTCAGGTACTCCTTAAATGTTCAGTCCTTGGTGTCCAAAACTTAGAGGGAGGGTCCTGAAGGGGCTGTGCCAGCTTTCCATACTCCAGGTAGTTAGAGCATCTGAACCTTGGAAGCTGGCGTAGATGGGTGCATGCCATAACAGCTTTGAGAGAGTGATCATGGCTAAAATCAACTCCTACCTCAGCAAGAACCTAGACCCGCTGCAATTTGTCAATCGCCTCAATAGGTCTACGGCAGATGCAATCGCAATGGCTCTACACACGACCTTAGATCACCTGGGCAACACAAACACCAGGATGTCAGGATGCTGTTCGTTGACTATAGCTCAATGTTCAACACCATATTTCCCAGAGTCCTGATCGATAAGCTTCAGAACCTGGACCTCTCTAATCAGGACCAAATCTGTGTGATCACTATCTGGAATGGGGGAGGGGGGAGGCTACTGCACAGGATTGGAAGCTACAGAAACCCTGTATCAGACAGTGATGAAGCCTGTCAGAATGGTCTCCACAGTACCTCTGTAGGAGGTTTTGAGTGTTTCAGGTGTCAAATTACATCTTCTCAAACTTCTAATGAAATATAGCCACTGGCTTGCCTTCTTTATAGCTGCATTGATATGTTGGAACCAGGTAAGATCCTCAAAGATCTTAATACCTTGGGGTGGTTGCGACTGCACAGGATCGAAAGAAACTACAGAAAGTTGTAAAACTAGTCAGCTCCATCTTGGGTACTAACTTCTGTAATATCCAAAATATGTTCAAGGGGTGGTGCCTCAGAAAGTCAGTGTCCGTCCGTATATAAAAGGCCGCACTGGGAGTACCGGACGCAATATACCACACCAGCTGACTCACAGGTGAAGTGTCGCCTCACCTGAAAGGACTGTCTGGGGTTTTGAATGGTGGTGAGGGAGGAAGTGTACGGGCAGGTGTAGCACTTGTTCCACTTACAAGGATAAGTGCCAGGAGGGAGATTGGTGAGAAGGAATGGGGGGGGGGGGAATGAATGGACAAGGGAGTCATGTAGGGAGTGACCCCTGCAGAAAGCAGAAAGACGGGGGGAGGGAAAGATGTGCTTGGTAGTGGGATCCCGTTGGAGGTGGCAGAAGTTAAGGAGAATTATATGTTGGACCTGGAGGCTGGTGGGGTGGTAGGTGAGCACAAGGGGAACCCTATCCCGAGTGGGATGGGGTGAGGGCCTATTGTTATTGTCAGGTAGGAGGTACAGAAGCCTGAAGGCACACACTCAGCGATTCAAGAACAGCTTCTTCCCCTCTGCCAGCCAATTCCTAAATGGACATTGAACCCATTTACACTACCTCACTTTATTAAAAAATTTCTGTTTTTGCACTATTTTTAATTTAACTATTTAATATACATATAAATACTTACTGTAATTAATTTACTTATTTTTTCTATATTTTCATTGTACAACTGCCGCAGTTAACAAATTTTACGACGATTTTACGTGATGCAGGTGATATATAGTTTTCCTCTTCTCTTCAATGGGAGTTCTGTAAGACCCTCTCTCACTGCTGCCCCTCTGTAATCTCTCCTAATTGCCAGCGCTGCGCTCCTATCAAATTACTCCTCCTTCACCTCCCAGCTTCTCATGTATTTTCTTTCATTCCTACCTTCCCCCTCACTGGACTCGCCTATCTCTAACCTTCAGTAATTTCTCCAACCTACCCCTTTTCTCTTTTTCCATTCTTCATCCTGGCTCCCCTTTTACCCTTCCTCTTCTCCTCACCTGCCTATCACATCCCTCTGGTGCCCTCCCCTTTCTCCCATACTCTCCTGTCCTATCAGATTACTTTTTTAGCCCTTTACCTATCACATCTCAGCTTCTCACTTCATTCCCTCCACCACCCACCTGGTCTCATCTAGCACCTGCCAGTTTGTATTCCTCCCCCACCTCCCAATTTTTATTCCAGCTTCCTCCCACTTTCTTTTCACTCCTGATGAAAGGTTTTGGCCTGAAATGTTAACTGTAATTTCCTTCAATAGATGCTGCCTGACCTGCTGAGCTTCTTTTGAATTTTGCATGTTGACTTACTATCAAATGTGTGAAACCTCATAAAGCCATCGAGAGCCTGACCCAGTAGTGATGGGTTCCATTGATTTTGGAGAAGCTTTGGTCAGCTGATTTAACACCATGTGGAGATCATATAAGATTGCTGTTCTCTATCTAATACACTGAATTTAGATAAATAAGTATAGCTGAGGCTGAAGATCAACTTGGGGGTGGTAGAGTTGCAAATCTAGTAGAATTACTGTTTCCCAGCTCCTGAGGCCTGGGTCCATTTCTGACCTTGGATGTCCTCTGTGCAGAGATCATGTTCTCACTATGGCTGTGTTGGTTTCTTCAAGGTGCCCGGTTTCCTCCCACATCCCAAAGACCAATAGATCAGTGGGTTATTTTCCCGTGGAAAATTGCACCTATTGTAGAATCTGACAGCTGATGGGACTGTGAGGAGAATAGAATGGGTAAAGTGTAGGGTTAGTGTGAATGGGTGTTCCATCACTGATCTGTTCCCACAACCTATGGACTCACTTTCAAGAACTCTTCATCTTATGTTCCCGATAGTTATTGCTGATTTATTTCTTATTACTATTTCATCTTTTCTCTTTTGTATTTTGTACACGGTTGTTTGTCCATCCTGTTTGGTGTGGTCTTTCACTAAATCTACAAATTGTTTGTATTATGTTCCTTGTATTTACTGAGTATGCCCGTAATAAAATGAATCTCAGGGTTATACATGATATATATATATCTACTTGGATAATAAATTTACTTTGAACTTTGATTTGAAAGACCTGATTCTGGACTTTATTACTCTACAATTAAAGTTTTGTTGAATGATGTAGGAAGCTGGAGGGCAGTGTGTTTTCAGCCTTGCAAATAGCAACAGCAAAAAGCTGCAGATGCTGAAAGATAAAAAAAAATAGGAGCTGATTGGAAAACTGAGCAAGTCAGGCAACACGTGTGGAAAGACAAAAGCAGAGTTAATGTTTCAAGTTGTTGACTTTTCAATGGATATATTGCTGAAGAATTAGATCAGAGCTAAACTAGATTCCCATCATTATAGTAGAAGATGTAGTACAATCCACAAATAACTGTCAGCTGCAGCTTGTAATATTCTTCACCAGATTTTCAGTGCAGAATCCACAGTAACATGTAGAGATACCACCTCAAATATTTTCTGATTTTGATAGCCTGTCAATTCAGTGAGATTTGAATATTCTGAGATAACTCGTTATAATCACATCTGGCTGTATTGTTGTGCCACTTCGCAAAAATTTAATTAATTGGTAAATTGGTTTATTATTGTCACATGTACTAAGGCACAGTGAAAACTTTTGTTTTGTGTGCCATCCATACAGATCATTTCATCACATTAGTGAACAAAGGCAGGACAAGGGAAAACAGTAACAATACAGAATAAAATGTTACAGTTCAAGAAAATGCAGTGGAGGCAGATAATGAGGTACAAAGTAATAACGAGGTAGATTGTCAGGTGTAGAGTTAATTTTATAGTAGTAGGAGACCATTCAGTACTCTGATAACAGAGGGCAGAAGCTGAAGTATTTAGAAGACGTTAATAGAAGACAAGAATTTTAAAGCTCATGCACTTACCCAATAAAACTGACAAATCTGAAAGCCAGCCATAGAACATAGAACAGTACAGACCCCTTCAGTCTAGGATCAATCTAACCCTACCCTCCCACATAGCCTTCCATATTTCTTTCATCCATGTGCCTAAGAGTCTATTAAATGTCACTGATGTATCTGCCTCCTCCATCATCCGTGATGATAGCATACTTCAAGCACCTAAAAATTGACATCTCCTCTATACTTTCCTCTAAACACATTAAAGTTATGACCCCTCATATTCGCCATTTCCATCCTGGGAAAAATTCTCTGGGTGCCCACTCTATCTCTATGTCTTATCTTCTAGTACACCTCTCATCCTCCTTGGCTCCAAAGAGAATAGCCCTAGCCCGCTCAACCTATACTTATAAGACAAGCTGTCTAATCTAGGCAGTATCCCAGTAAATCTCCTCTGTACCTTCTCTAAAGCTTCCACATCCTTTCTATAATGAGTAGGAACAGAACTAGGGGTTTATAGAGCTGTAACATTACTTCATGGCTCTTGAACTTATGAAGGTCAACACACCATCTCCTTCTTAACCACCCTATCAACCTGCATAGCAACTTTGGACTTGGATCCTAAATCCCTCTGTTCCTCCACTGTTAAGAATCCTGCAATTAACTCTGTGTTCTGACTTCATGTTCAACCTTCTAAAGTGAATCACTTCACACTTTCCTGGATTGAACTCCATCTGCCACCTCTCAGCCCAAATTTGCATCCAATGAATGACCTTTTGTAACCATCCACAATCTTTTACGCTATCCATAATACCACCAACCTTCATGCCATATGCAAACTTCCATCTCCTCATCTACTGTATATCAAGTATAAAAATCACAAAGAGCAGGGCTCCCAGAACAAATCCCTGTGGAACACCACTGATCACTGACCTCCAAACAGAATCCACTCCATCTACCTTCTGTGAGCAAGCAAAATTTTGAATCCATGCAGCCACTTTTCCCTGATCCCATGCTTCCTACCAGGAGGAAGCCCATGAATGAGCCTACCATGGGGAACCTTATCACCTTGCTAAAATCCATATACACTACATCCACTGCCCTACCTTCATCAACGTGGTTTGTCACATCCTTGAAGAAATCAATCAGGCTCGTGAGGTATGATCTGCCCCTCACAAAGCCATGCTGACTATCCCTACTTAGACTCTACTTCTCCAAATGTTTGCAAATCCTGTCTCTAAGAATTCTCTTCAAAGGTTTGCCACCACTGATGTAAAATTCACTGCTCTATAATTCCCAGGGTTATCCATATAACTTTCTTTAACAAAGGAATAACATTTGCCACTCTCCGATCTTCTGTTACTACTCCTGTAGCAAGTAAGTACACAAAGGTCATTGCCAAAGGCACAGCAATCTTTACCCTCACTTCCCGTAGTATCCTGAGGAATATCCCATCCAAATGCAGACACTTACCTATCCTAATATTTTTCAAATGTTTCAGCATATCCTCTTTATTAATGTCAACATATTCTAACACATAAGCCTGCTCTACACTGACCTCACGTTCATCAAAGTCTCTCTCCCTGGTGAACACTGAAGCAAAGTGTTCATAAAGGACTTTGCCTACCTCCTCCAACCCCAGGTGAATGCATCCTCTTTTATCCCTGATCAGTCCTACTCTAGTCATCCCCTGTTCTTCAAGTATGTGCCGAGTGTCTTGGGGTTTTCCTTAATCCTACTCACCAAGGCCTTCTCATGCCCCCTTCTAGATCTGCTGTCCATTTCTTAAACTCTTTCCTGCATTGTCAAATAACTACAAATAGTGCTCATTTGAACAAATATCAAATAGTCAATATCATGTGAGTAGGCAGACTAAGAGGCAGAGGCTGAAGGATATGGTTATACTATATTATGTTAAGGTGTCATCTTCCCTGTAACTTATGTGGCCCTTACATCTTAGTTTGCTGTTTTCTTCATTTACTTACTTATTCATGGCATGTGAGTATTTCAGGTAAAACCAGAGTCTATTGTCTAGCCCTACTTGCCATGAAAAATTGCTGGTAACCTTGAGATGCTGAGGTGTTGTGTGGCCAAGGCAACCCAATTCAGCCAATTTAGCAAAGACCCCAACCAGTGAATATTCTGTGCCCACACTGGCTTTTGTACTTCTTCCATGTGTTACCAAACGTGGAGAGATGCTTCATCCATTGAAGAAGAATAGGAGCTGCTTTTCTTGTCCATGTTTGACAACAAAATAAGACTTCAATATAATATGGATTCACCTCGGAGCCATTCTGGCAGGGACAGATGCATCTCGTGCTGAGGATGGAGGAATCCATCACTTTGGCAGCACAGGTGGTCATTCCATGGTGCACCTTTTGCTCATTTGAGTAGGTGCCCCATATGGTGATGAGAATAATTTGGCGAAGTCCACTGGGTTGCATGAGCCTTATCCGAATTGTTCTTTAGTCAATAATATGCGTCCTGGCTGGTTTTAGTTTTATTTTAGCTTTTCAAGGCACTCTTTGATACAAAGAGTGTTGTTTGTTGGGATATATACTGAAAATATACTCTCTCACATCTAAACCAGTCTAGATGTCACTGAACATTCCAAAAGACTGGTTACAGCATGGTCCGGTAGGTAAATCAAATATACAGGAGTGTAAAAGACTACAGGAAGTAGTGGACTCTGCCCAATATATTACGAGTACATCACTCCCCAACTTTGGGAGGATCGACGGTTGGTGCTGTTTCATGAAGGCAACATCCATCGTCAAAGATCTCCGAGCCATGATATCATCTCCCAGCTACCATCAGGCAGGAGGGGCAGAAGCCTTAAGTCCCACATTGCCAGATCCAAGAACACCTACTTCTCTTGAACCAATCTACACAGCCCTATTCACTACCTAAGTGTAGCCACACTGTGACCACTTTGACCATTTTGCAGTAAATGGAGTTATTTTTAGTTTGAATTGTGTTCTTTGTACATATTCTGTATAATTTATGCTGAATTTATCTTTTTTTTTACTTGCAAATATTGTGTACTTGATGCTATGTGCCTGTGAGGCAGCTGCAAGTAAGGTTTTCATTGCACTTGTGCATACAAGTATTTGAGCACATTTCACATTCTTTCTCCAAAAAGTATTTAATGAACCAAATAACTTCAACAAGTGTAGTAGTTTTGCGTACACTACTGAAAATATAAACTTTAATTTTTTAAATCACATCTGCCATGGTGAGTTGAAACTCATGCCTCACAAATATTAATGCTGGCATCCTTTGACACCTTCTCCTTCTCTATCTTCGTACGCTCTTTGACTAGTGGTGTGCCACAGGGATCAATGCTGGGTCCATTGTTATTTGTCATCTATATCAGCAAATTTGCCAATGATACAAAGATTGGAGGTGTAGTGGACAGTGAGGAAGGTTTTCAAAGCTTGCAGAGGGATTTGGACTAGCTGGAAAAATGGGCTGACAAAAGGCAGATGGAGTTTAATGCAGACAAGTGTGAGGTACTGCACTTTGGAAGGACAAACCAAGGTAGAACATACATGATAAATGATAGGACACTGAGGAGTGCAGTAGAACAGAGGGATCTGGGAATACAGATACAAAATTCCCTAAATTGCTGTCACAGGTAGATGGGTCGTAAAGAGAGTTTTTGGCACATTGGCCTTTATATGTCAAAGTATTGAGTATAAGAGTTGGAATGTTATGGTGAGATTGTATAAGGCATTGGTGAGGCTAAATTTGGAGTATTGTGTGCAGTTCTGATCACCGAATTACAGGAAGGATATTAATAAGGTTGAAAGAGTGCAGAGAAGGTTTACAAGGATGTTGCCAGGACTTGATAAACTGAGTTACAGAGAAAGGTTGAATAGGTTAGGACTTTATTCCCTGGAGCGTAGAAGAATGAGGGGAAATTTGATAGAGGTGTATAAAATTATGATGGGTATAGATAGAGTGAATGCAAGCAGGCTTTTTCCACTGAGGCAAGGGGAGAAAAAAAAACAGAGGACATGGGTTAAGGGTGAAAAGGGAAAAGTTTAAAGGGAACATTAGGGGGGGCTTCTTCACACAGAGAGTAGTGGGAGTGTGGAATGAGCTGCCAGATGAAGTGTTGAATGCAGGCTCACTTTTAACATTTAAGAAAAACTTGGACAGGTACATGGATGAGGAGGGTATGGAGGGATATGGTCCAGGTGCAAGTCAGTGGAACTAGGCAGAAAAATGGCTTGGCACAGCCAAGAAGGGCCAAAAGACCTGTTTCTGTGCTGTAATGTTCAATGGTTCTATGCTCCCTTTAAAATCCTTGCTGCCCTCTGCCATACAAAGCTCAGCACTAGGTTCCCTTCACTGGTTCCTGCTCTCAGGCCATGGCTCCAAGCAACCACTCTCTCATTCTCAAAGTGATTACTACCCTACATTAACTCTCAGAATGTGTCACCTCTGATGTTTCTTCCCTCCTATCTTCTCTTTTGGTCTAATCAAGACGTACAAAAAAGCTGGATGAACTCAGCAGGTTGGGCAGCATCCGTTGAAAGAAGCAGTCAACGTTTCGGGTCGAAACCCTTCATTTTGGTCTCCTTTCCCCCACTGATCCTCTACTGATACACTTACAATAAGCCCCTTATCATACCTGTCAAATGGCCTCTCCACACACGTTGGCTAAATCACACAAAAGTCCACTTATATCATCTCATTGAATAACTTGCTACACATAATACAATCCCTCTAACAATTCTATTTCTGTAACCATCATTGGAAGGAACTCTCCAAAGTTATTATAACATTTCTCTAGGTAGTGACTAGACTGCTTTCACTGATAGGACCCCTTCAGTGGGAGACCTCAAGCCTCCCTGTTAACTGCATCTGCATGAAGTGTGTCAAGCTGCAGCTCCTAAAAATAAAAATAAATAAAAGTGAGACCATGGATTTGCGCCTTGGAAGGTTTCCAGGGCACAGGCCTGGGCAGTTGCCCAAACTGCAAGCCTTCCCCTCTCCATGCCACCGATGTTGTCCAAGGGCACTAGGACCCAAGCAGCTTGGCACCAGTGTTGTCACAGAGCAATGTGTTGTTAAGTGCCTTGCTCAAGGACACAACACGCTGCCTCAGCTGAGGCTCGAACCAGTGACCTTCAGATCACTAAGCCAATGCCTTATCCACTAGGCCACGCGCCAACACAACTCCTAAGTGGCTGTGTTAAGGAACTGAATCTGCAGCTTGATGATCTTCAGCTCATATGGGAGAATGAGGAATTGATAAATAGGAGCTACAGGAGGCAGTCACCCCCTAAGTTGCAGGAAGCAGGTTCCTGGGTGATTCAGGAGAGGGAAATGGAATAGGCAGCCAGAGCAGTGTGTACCCCCGTGGCTGTTCCCCTCAATAATACGTATACCAATTTGTAAATTATTGGGGGGGTAGGGTATGACCTGCTGGGAGAAGTCACAGTGACCAGGTCTCTGGCACTGAGTCTGGCTTTGTGGCTCAGGAGGGAAGGGGGAAAAGAGGAGAGCAGTACTGACAGGGGATTCTAAGCATGTGAAAAAGAAACCTGAATGGTGTATTTTCCCGCAGGTGCCAGGGTCAGGGATGTCTCAAATCAGGTCTAAAGGGGGAGGGTGAGCAGCTAGAAGTTGTGGTACATATTAGTACCAACAACATAGGCAGGAAAGGAGAGAAGGTCCTGAAGAGAGAATTTAGGGAGTTAGGTAGAAAGCTGTAAAGCAGGACCTCCAGGGCAGTAATTTCTGGATTGCTGTATGTGCAATGCACCAGTGAGGGTAAGAATACGATAATCTGCCAGATGAATGTGTGGCTGAGGAATTGGTTCTAGGGTCAGAGTTTCAAATTTTTCTATCATTGGAATCTCTTCTGGGAAAGATACAGTACAACCTACACAAGGATGGGTTACACCTGAACTTGGGGGAGGGTGTAGAGACCAATATCCTTGTGGGCAGGTTTGCTACAGCTATTGGGGAGGGTTTAAACTAATTTGGCAAGGGGATGGGAACCAGAGTGATAGAACTGAGGATACCACAGTTGATATTCAAGTAGATACAGTGTGTAGTAGACTGTGAGGAAAAACAAGCAGATGAGATGGAAAAACTGCAGTCAGTGGGATGAGCTGAAGTGTAACTCAGGGCAAAATTGAAAGGGTGATGAACACAGGACTGAACATGCTTGCAGTGTAGTTAGAGATCGGCAGGTATGATGTTTGCATCATTGAGTCGTGGCTGAAAGAAGGTCATTGATGCACATTATATAAAAAGGACAGGCAGGTGGGTAGAGGGAGTGGTGTGAGTCTGTTGGTAAAAATTGAAATCAAATCCATAAAAATCCTGTCTATTCTAAAAAGATGTAATCAAATCTTAGTCCATATTGTATCTCTAAATAAACAAACAAATAAATGGAAAAATATGCCTCTTTGCATTAGCTATTTCCATTCTGGGAAAAAGTCTCCAGCTAGTCACTTGATCTGTGCCTCTTATCATCTTGTTACACATCTATTAAATCATCTCTCATCCTCCTCCTATCCAGAGAGAAAAGCGTTAGTTCACTCAACTTATACTCAGAAAACATGTTCTCTAGTCCAGGCAGCATCCTGGTAAATCTCCTCTACACCCTCTCTAAAGCTTCCTCATCCTTCCTATAATGTGGAGACCAGAACTGAACACAATATCCCTTGCATGGTCTAACCAGGGTGTTATAGAGTTGCAATTTTACCTCATGGCTCTTGAACTCAATCCCCCCATATAACGTAAAAAGTAATTGCTCAGACTGGGGAAAGCTGTTAAGGAGTGATTGAAATGGATTGCTGCTATGATTACTGTCATTCACTAATGCACAACCAGATGACTGATGTCAAATGATACTCCTGTAACCAGCAGCACTCGCCTCAGTGTTGAATTGGCTCCATGGATGTGGCCTGCAGCTTTTGGGCTCCCAGATCTGCTGCCATTCATGTTCTGTGTATTTTTTGTTTACTTTCTTTATCGTTTGTACGATTCTTTTTGTACATTGGATGTTTGACAGTCTTTGTTGTATGGGTTATTTTTCATCAATTCTATTGTGTCTCTTTGTCTTGTGGCTGCCTATAAGAAGACAAATCTCAAGGTTATATATAGTAAACATACTTTGATAATAAATGTACTTTGAACTTAGTGAAAGAGGTGACATATGATCACAAAATGGAGTTTCTTAACTCCTTATGGGTAGAGTTAAGAAACTCAAGGGCAAAAAAAAACCCTGACGCGAGACAGTCCTCCAAACAGTAGACAGGATATGGACTACAAATTACAACGGGAGAGAGAAAAGGCATGTAAAAAGGGCAACGTTGCAGTAATCATGGGGGATTTCAACATACAAGTAGATTGGGAAAACCATGTTGGTGCTGGATTCCAATAGAGGAAATTTGTAGAATATCTACGAGAAGGCTTTGTAGAGCAGCTTGTGGTTGAGCCCATTCAAGGTTCAGCTACTCTGGATTGGGTGTTGTGTACTCAACCAGATCTCATTAGGGAGCTTAGAGTAAAGGAACTCTTAGGCGACAGTAATCATAATATGATAGAATTCACCCTGCAGTTTGAGAGGGAGAAGATAAAGTCAGATGTATCAGTATTCTAGTGGAGTACAGGGAATTACAAAGGCACGAGAGAGGAACTGGCAACAATTGATTGGAAGGGGATACTAGCAAGGATAATGGCAGAACAGCAATGGCTGGAGTTTCTGGAGCAAGTTGAAAGGTGCACGATAGATACACCCCAAAGATGAAGAGATATTCTAAAAGGAGGATGAATCAACTGTGGCTGATGAGGGAAGTCAAACACAGCATAAAAGGAAAAGAGGGGGCATATAATATCGGGAAAAGTTAGTTAGAAGCTTTTAAGACCTAGCAGAAGGGAACTAAAATATCCATAGGAGACAAACAATGAAATGAGAAGGTAAGCTAGCCAATAATATTAAAGACGATACCAGAATTTTTTTTCAGATAATTAAAGAGTAAAAGAGAGGCGAGAGTGGGCAACAGGCCACTGGAAAATGATGCTGGAGAGATAGTAATTGGGGACAAAGAAATGGCTGTCAAAGTTAACTATTTTGCATCAGTCTTCACTGTGGAAGACATGAGCAGTATGTCAAATTTCGAGAATGTCAGGGGAGAAGTGAATATCGTTAGTATTACTAAGGAGAAGGTGCTTGGGAAGCTGAAAGTTCTGAAGGTAGATAAGTCACCTGGACCAAATGGACTTCATCCCAGGGTTCTGAAAGGGGTAGCTGAAAAGATTGTGGGGGCAGTAGTAATGATCTTTCACAAGACTTACTAGATTCTGGAATGTTTCTGGAGGACTGGAAAATTGTAAATGTCACTACACTCTTAAGAAAGGGTGGGAGGCAAAAGAAAGGAAATTATGAACCAAATGGCCCAGTTCTGCTCCTATGTCTTATGGTCTTTTGGCTTAGTGACATGCTGAACAACAGTCTCAGCTCCATCTTTGATCCCCAGCTTTCCATTAAAACCACAGGTCTTTCTCACCTGTATTGTTCTCGTGTCTCCTCATCTCCCTTCCCTTAAATATCAAGGTTGCATACAGTCCCTGGCAAACAACTTATTTAATAATTCATCACCAGTTCTGGCTGGACCACATGAAGCACAATTGAGTCCAACTGTGCTAAATTTATTCATCATTGTCGGATCGAGAGCATCAAAGTTCTTTCTTTTGTAAAAAAAAACCCAATCTTTCCTACTTCCACCCTCTTCTGACCTCTGTGTGATGAGCTTTTTGGTAAGTACGTCCTTCTTAAGCTATACACAGATTTTGAAATAGTGACCACGATCCTAAAACTCTCTTCCTCTGCTGACCTACTGAAGGGTCTTATTCATCTAATTCCATTCCACCTACCCAATGGTGCCAAAAAATCTCTTGCAATAGTTTCCATTCATGATCCTAAACAGAGTCTGTTCTAAATCCTTTCTACACCTTTCTGCTGCCCTTTCATACAGAAAGATCACATTATTTTCCACAAGTACACCAGAGACACTGAGTTCAACTGAACTAAAACTTTTCTCAGCCTCTGAACTTTCACATTAGTCATAACTGCTATGACAATATGAGAAGAAGATTCCTCTAACCAAGTAACACACACAAAATGCTGGAGGAACTCAGAAGACCAGGCAGCATCAATGGAAAAAAGTACAGTTGACGCTTTGGGCCGAGGCCCTTTGGTAGGACCATAGATGCTGTCTGGCCTGTTTAGTTCCTTCAGCGTTTTGTGTATGTTGCTTGGATTTCCAGCATCTGCAGATTTTCATTCGTTTGTTCCTCTGATCAAGTATTGGATTGACCAAAGCAATTTTCTACAGTCCCCAATTAAACTCCATTCATAAAAAATAAGAACATAAGAAATACAGGACTTTCAGGTTCTCTATGCCTATTCTTGGGATTGATCTTATACCTCAGCATCATTTTACTCAATAATCCTCGATTCCCTTGATATCCAGAAGTCTATTGATCTCTAACTGAATAATGAGCTTAGAAAGGGACAGGGAGTGAGTAGAAGTCTGTGATTGCAAAATGTTACTCAACATCACCTAAAACTCTATGAATCCTATGTCAAACTTAAGTGAACATAAACCAGCTTGTGAATTTGCATGTTAATATTTAGAAATCTTTTAATCTCATTCATGTATCTACTTGTTTAAATATATTTGGTTACAAAAGTACAATACACAATGGTAGTGAATCTGTGGAATTGATGGCCGCAGATGCTGCGGAGGCCAAGTCATTGGGTATACTTAAAGCAAAGGTTGATAGGTTCCGGATTAGTCAGGGTGTCAAAGGGGAGAAGGCAGGAGAATGGTATAAGGATAATAAACAAGCCATGATGGAATGGTGGAGCAGACTGGATGGTCCAAATGACACAATTCTGCTCCTATGTCTCATGGTTTAATGATCTAAAACAGTAAATTTCAGATGGATGTAATGCTTCTTTCTCTTGTGTCCATTCACACTCATGGTTTTTTTTTCTAAACCACAGGATATTCACTCAGCTGTGCCACTTATAGTGAAAGCAGAGAAGCCTCGTCCATCTTCAGTGCACCATCATCATCACTACTCTTCCCAAGGGCAACCCACAGCACATCCACCTCCTCTCCCACCTATAGGACACCCACTGTGGACATCAATGCTACCTTCCCACCCTGTGGCACATCACAACAGCCTGCAACCTTCGGTCCAACACATGATGGGTCCCACAGTGACACTTCCTACCTTACAAACGTAAGTTGAGGAAAATACTCTCAATGCAACTCTGACATCTTCCTTTCATACTTAGTTGTGTTCCTTATTGTCTTCAAGACAAAATTCTCCCTAGGTTTCTACTGTGACTTCAAAGAGGCTTGAGAGGACAAGAAATTCAAACAGAAAATATTGGAATTAGCAGCTTCTGTGGAGATAGAAACAGATTTATAACTTTTCCCAATTTGTTGACCTAAAACTTTTAACTCTTTCTTTGTCCATAGATGTAACATTGGCAGTAAACTGTGACAAAAGTGACACATGGGGGGAGTAAGAGAGTGGGTGCCATTTAGAGGGTTATTTACCTTTTTTTTCCATCAAAAAGATGATTTTGAATTGATTTCATTACAGATCACAGAGTCAGAACGGGGAAACAGGCCCTTTGTACCTACTGGTCCATACTGATGCTTGTCTAAACTGGTCTCAGTTGCTTACATTAGCCCATAGCCCTCTACACCTCTCCAAGTATCTTTTAAATGTTATTTATGTTCCTGCGTCAACCCTTCCTCTGGGAGCTCAATCCATATACTGACCACTCTCTGTTGTTTATTATTTATTGTAATGTCTGCACTATTTTGTGCACTTTATGCAGTCCTGGGTAGGTCTGTCGTCTAGTGTGGTTTTTTTTCTGTGTTGTTTTTACGTAGTTTGGTGCAGTTTTTGTACTGTTTCATGTAACACCATGGTCCTGAAAAACGTCTCGTTTTTACTGTGTACTGTACCAGCAGTTATGGTCAAAAATGACAATAAAAAGTGACTTGACTTGACTTGACTGGGTGAAAAAGTTGTCCCTCAAGTTTCTATTAAAGCTCTCCCCTCTCATCTTACACTTTAGTTCTTGATTCTCTAATCCTGAGAAAAAGACCACCCTACTTATGCCCCTCATAACTTTATACACTTCTATGAGATCATTCCTCATTAGACCATAAGACATAGGAACAGAATTAGGCCATTCAATCCATCAAGTCTTCTCGGCTGATTTATTTTACCTCTCAACCTCATTCTCCTGCCTTCTCCCCATAGGCTTTGATGCCCTTATTAGTCAATAACCTATCGGTACAGTCTTTCATTGACTCTGTTGTGTTTCTGGTACTTTCTGTGATTGCCCAAAGGAAATTGAATCTCAGGATTGTATATGGTGACATATATGTACTTTGATAATAAATTTACTTTGAACTTTGAACATCAGCTACTCCACTCCACAGCCCCTCAACACAGTGGCTTTCATCAGCCCCCATGCACCTACACTTTACAGTTCCTCCACATTGTGTTTGATAGGATTGTTACTGTATTTATATGTTTTCTGTACTTACGAATTTTTAATGCTGCAATGGATCTGGAATAGCAATCATTTTGTTCGTGAGCACAAGAGATTCTGCAGATGCTGCAAATCCAGAGCACAGCATATAAAATGCTGGAGGAACTCTGCAGGTCAGGCAGCATCTATGAAAATGAATAAACATTTGATGTTTCAAGCTGAGAGTCAGAACTGGAAAAGATCAATGTAAATGTATAATCAAAGTACACCTATGTCACCATATATAACTACAAGATTCACTTTCTTGTGGGCATACTCAATAAATCTATAGAATTATAACCATAACAGAATCAATTAACACGGGCATTTGTCCAGAGTACAGATGACAACAAACTATAAATGGAAAAAAAGGAAATAATAATAAATACCAAGAAGATGAGATGAAGCCCTTGAAAGTGAGTCCATTGGTTCGGAATATTTCAATGCTGGGGCGAATGAAGTTATCCCCTTTGGTTCAAGAGCTTAATGGTTGAAGGATAATAACTGTTCCTGAACCTGGTGATATGAGTCCTGAGGCTCCTGTACTTTCTTTCTGAGGAGTGAGAAGAGAGCCTGTCCTGGGTGGTGGGGTTCACTGATGATGGATGCTGTTTTCCTGCAGCAGTGTTTTATGTAGATATGCTCAATGGTTGGGAGGGCTGGGCCATATCCACTAATTTTTGTAGGATTTTCTTTTGATGGGCACTGGTGTTTCCATACCAAACTGTGATGCAGCCAGTCAATATGCTCTCCACTACACATCTATAAAAGTTTGGTAGTTTTAGCTGTCATGCCAAATCTCTACAAACTCTGAAGGAAGTAGAGGTATTGCTGTGCTTTCTTCATAATTGCACTTGTGTGCTGGGTCCAGGACAGGTCCTCCGAAATAATAGCACTGAGGAATTTAAAGTTGCTGACCCTCTCCACCTCTGAGGATTGATGATTCTCTGATGAGGAAGAAGCCAGAATAACAGGGTGGGAGGGAGGGGAAAAAATGTAAACTGGGTGATAGGTGAGGCCAAGTAAGGGTGAAAGTAAGTAGGTGGAGGGGAGAATGAAGTGAGAAGCTAGGAGGTGATAGGTGGAAAAGGTAAAAGGCTGAAGAGGAAGGAGTCTGATAGGAGAGAAGAGTGGACCTTGGGAGAAAGGCATCAGAAGGAGGTGATAGACAGGTGAGGAGAAGAGATAAGGGGGAGCCAGAATGGGGAATGGAGAAAGAGAGAAGGGGGAAAGGGAGAAATTACTGGAACTTAGAAAAATTGTGTCCATGCCATTGGGTTGGAGGCTTCCCAGATGGAATATGAAGTATTGCTCCTCCAATCTAAGAGTGGCTTCATCATAGCAGACAAGCAGGCCAAGGACCAACATGTTGGGTGGCAATGGGGAGTGGAATTAAAATAGTTGGCCATTGGAAATTCTGCCTTTTGTGGACAGCAAAGCTAGTACAATAAAATCAAGTGACCTGATAGAGGTGTATAAGATAATGAGAGGCATTGATCGTGTGGATAGCCAGAGGACTTTTCCCAGGGCTGGAGTGGCTAACACAAGAGGGCATAGTTTTAAGGTGCTTGGAAGTAGGTACAGAGGAGATGTGAGGGGTAAGTTTTTTTATGCAGAGAGTGCTGAGTGCGTGGAATGGGCTGCCAGCGACAGTGTTGGAGTTGGATACAATAGGGTCTTTTAAGAGACTCCTGGATAGGTACATGGAGCTTAGAAAAATAGAGGGCTATGGGTAACCTTAGGTAATTTCTAAGTAAGTACATGTTCAGCACAACTTTGTGGGCTGAAAGGCCTGTATTGTGCTGTAGGTTTTCTATGTTTTCTAAGTTTTTTTCAAACTGGATGGATGTAACCAGTAGATTACCCCACCAATTAAAGCTTGGCCCTCAATCTTTTACAATTAATATTAATGACCTGAATTGGGTAGATGATTATCTAAATGGAGAGAACATTAAATGAGTGTTAAATACGAAGAGATTTAGGTGTTCTTTTAGTATGAAGATATATATGGGCAATTGGTATACTGGTTCTTATTGTGAGGGGGGTGGATTTTAAAAGGAGAGAAATATTGTTACAATTTCCCAGGGTGTTGGTGAAGCCAGGTCTGGAGTACTGTGTACAATGTTCCCCTTCTTCCCATAACTTTTGACTCTCTGCCTAATCAAGCACCCTTAGTAATTACCTCAGATTTAAATATACCCAACGATTTGGTATCCACAGCTTTCTTGGCAGTGAGTTCCTCAGATTCACCACACTCTTGCTAAAGAAATTTCTTCTCATCTTTTTTCTAAAGGGACATTCTTGTATTCTGAGGCTGTGCTCTCTGGTCCTAGACTCCCCAACCTTAGGAAGCATCTTTTCCACATCCACTCTACCTAGGCCTTTCAATATTTGATAGGTTTAAATGAGATCCTCTCTCTCGTTCTTCTAAACTCCAGAAAATACAGGCCCAGAGCCATCAATGCTCTTCATATATTAACCCATTCATATCTGGGATCATGCTTGTGAACGTCCTCTGGAGCCTCTCCAATGCCAGTATATCCTTTCTTAGATAAAGGGCTGAAAACTGCTCACAACATTCCAAGTGCTATCTGACCAAAACCTCCAGTGGATCTCTCAGAGAACAGAGTAGGTTTGTTGTTCTCTATGGTTGAGAGTGGTCTTGAGTCCCCATAGGCACTGTCAGTTTATATCCATAGGTCAGTAAACTCTACCAAGTCGTGCAAGCAACCAACTTGTGGGGAAAGTTTTTGAATATGACATCCCAATGTAAATCACAGCTGTTGCACTGTTTTTATCAATGTATGTGGGTTGTTGTATGTGACTTCATTAGAAAGGCCACAAGTGCCAATCTTTTATTTCTGCTATAGTCAGTAAGCCTTGAAAGAGTCTCCAACAAGTGTATGAAGCATTATGGAGATATGATCTTGCTGTTTGGGGGAAGTCATGCCCAGTATAATTTCCTGAAGGATTTGAACAGGAAATGGATGCAGATGCTTCAAAACATGCCCTGAATGACCTCACATTTGATGTTTGCCAATAAAAATGACAGGACTAATTCCACTTCTTGTTTAATAGTTCCTGCATTTACCCACAAAGCATCAGTAACTACTCCATCAATAATTCAGTGCAGAAATGACAGATTGCAGATGCTGGAATCTAGAGCAACAAACAGTCTACTGGGGGAACTGATCAAACAACATATGTAGGGGGAAAGGAAGTATCATTTTTTTTGTTCAAAACCCTGCATCAGGACTGAGAGTAGAGAGGAGAGATAGCATAAAGTGGAGACGGTGAGTGATGAGAGAGAGGTGATGCTAGACTAATGGGTTGGTAGGCTATGTTGAAGGATGCCACACAGATTGAGGCAGGTAGGGGAGGGAGAGGTGGAGTTGGGAAATAATGAAGGGAATAACTCAACCAAATCATTGAATGTTTCATGCCTGGGGAACTTTCTGAGATGTCCTATTAACATAAGTTTTTTTTTCATTTGAAGGGAGTTAGCGGATGGGAATTCCTCCCGGATGCCTCCTGGGTTATAAGTGCAGAATGATACCAACCGGAAGGTAAAGTTAATGAAGTAACATCCTCTGCATATCACTGACAGTCTAGTACACCAATGCTTCCAGATACTGTAACAGACCTGGGGAAAGGTATCCTGACACTGCTTACAGCAATGATGTTGACTGGTCCACTAGGACCAGAGCTGTACAGGAACAAGTGGAAGACCTGTTGTCCAATGTATGAAAAACGCTGGGGGCTCTGTGGGCAAATAAACCTGGCATCATTGGAAGCCAGTGTATCTATGAGTGGAATAGGATTTAAATAAAATGGGCCCATTTGCTCACTCATTCCTCCAGATTTCTGTATGCATTTGTTTTGTCAGGACCCCGTCTGGAAGCTGGATCCAAATAATCACAACCTCTGTGTGAAAAACATACCCTTCAGATCTCTTTTAAATTACACCCTTCTCATCTTAAACCTGTTCTCTTTGACTTTCGACTACACTACCCTAAGAAAAGGATTCTATCTACACCCTTTATAATTTTATATATCTCGATAAAGCACCCCTCAGCTTCCTACATTTCATTGAAAATAAACTTAGTCTTACTAACCCTTCTTTATAACTCCATCCCTCCACTTGCTATCACAGCCTTTCTGCTGTTTGGTGACCAGAACCCTACACAGTGCAGTCTTATTGATGCTTTGTGTAACTGCAACATGACATCCCAACTCTTACATTCATTGTCTCAGTCTATGAAGGCAAGCAGACTAGATGTATTTTCTCTAGCCTATTCATCTCTATTGCCACTTTCAGGGAGCTATGGACTTGCACTCCAAGATCCTTGCAATTTACTCTATATATCCTTCAGTAACTTGACTTCCCAAAATGGATAACTTCACACTTGTCTGGATTAAATTCAATCTTCTACCATCCTGCCTGACTTTTAAGATATTCTATATCCTACTCTACCTCTGAGCAACCTTATTTGCTAACTATAACTCCTTCAAATTTTGTATCATATGCAAACTTACCAATCATACCCCTATATTGAAATCTGTTGTTTATATATGTGTATTATAAATATCAAAGGTCACAGCACCAATCCCTGCAGTTACAGACTTCCAGTCAATAAAACAACTGTCCACCACTATCCTTTGTCTCCTATCACCTAAGCAATTTCACCAACCTACCTTGGATCAGTTGTGCCTATGTACCTTGCTGGACTTGATCAGAAGCCTTGCTAAAGTCAATATAGGCAACATCAATCACACTGCCTTAATTAATTGCCCTAGAAATCATATCCAAGAGATAGGGAAAAAAAACCTGTATAAACTCCTCAAAATCTATCCCTGCCTTTCCAAGTAAACATAAATCTTGTCCATTAGGATCTTCTCCAACAACTTCCAGACCATTGATTTAAGCTCACTAGATTGCGGTTTCCAAGGTTATCTCTACTTCCCTTTTTGAACAGGGGACAACATTAGCTATCCCCCAGTCTTCTGATACCTCATTTGTGCTTGACATAGATGCAGAAATCCCTGCCAAAGCCCAAGCAAACTCCACTTCCCTTAGCATCCTGAGATAGATCCCATCAAGCCCTGGGGAATTATCCACTGAAACGTGCTCTAATATCTCTAACACTTCCTCCATCCTGATACAGACATGCTTCAGAATATCAGTGTACCCTTCCTTTCATTGCTGTCTCCATGCCCTTCCTGGTGAATGCTGAGGAGAAGTACTCAGCCATATTTCCTCAGATACATATGTCAAATATGCTTCCACTCCCTGAAGGGGCCTATTTCTTTCTTAACCAGCCTCTTGTTTTTAGTATCATTATATTGTAGAAACATAGAAAACCTACAGCACAATACAGGCCCTTCTTAATTCTTAATCCTACTTGCCAGAGTAATTTCATGCTCCCCTTTTGTGCTAATTTCTTTTTAAATTTCTTCCTTTTCCCTATAAACCTCTCAATTGATACTGATTTCCTGTGCTTGACATACACTTGCTTCTTTTTCCTGATCAAATCTTAAATGCCTTCCGTCAACCAGGTTTCTCTAAACTTCCCGTTTACCTCCTACCCTTATAAGAACATGCTCACTCTGGTCTCTTGCAATTTTGTTTTTAAACATTTCCCAATTATTAGATGTTGATTTTCCCTCTAGCAGCTGCTCCCAATCTACTTCAGCCAAGTTCTGCCTTAATTCATCAAAATCCATCTGTTTCCAGTGTAAGATCTCAACTCAATGACCACATTTATCCATAACTACCCTGAAGCTTGATTCCAGTTAATTGTACCATTGGTTATTTGGGAAAACTTTTAAGGAACAAAAACTGATCAGGAAAATAGCCAAGATTCCCTTCATTTATTTGGGACACTATGCTGCTTAATTGGGACAGGAGACTGCTGCTGAACATTTTCTAACTAGCATTAGTTGCGTGAACTTGTGGGGCTGTTAAGACACTAAACCATACTCAGAGCAAACTATTTTTAAAAAGCATCAGTTGCATTTGTTTGTGCTTAAAAAGCAGTGATTTTTTTTCACTGATAGTTGGCAAGAAATAAGCAGTAAGACAATTCAGAACTGTTTTGCTCACTACGGTTTGAAGCACTAAGTCTTGGAGATGCCGAAACAGCCAGGAGTGAAAGTGAAACTATTTCACTACTTCAACAAATTAAGGAACTACGAACAATTTGAAGGTATCAACATCATCTTGGATGTTACAATGAAAATGAAGATTTGGAAGAATCGGCAAAGGCACTGTATGAAAGCAATCCATTATCTTCACCAGGGTGTCTGTGCTGATTTTGTTCATTTGCAGTCAATCAAAAGAACACAGCAGCAAACACTGGATGAATTCCTCCATCGATAACTATTGGGAATTAATGCAGTTTTATAGTACAGTACTATAGTAGCACCAGTAGTGTAATTGTTTCCAAAGGGCTCCTCCACAGATAAAATCAAGTACAGCAGAACCCTGATTTACCGTTCCTTTTAATATATATTTTTAATTGTTAAATTATATAAAACATGGCAGCTTTTATTTCCAGCTCAGGAATGCTGTGAGTAACTTAACTCAACTTGACTCAGTTCAACTTAGTCCAGCCAACAACTTAACCTCTTTGAATATGAGTTCAGATCACAATCCAACAGTTGGAGTGCGGACCTTCAGAACCATATTAATGGAGATTTACATCACTTTCCAGTGGATAAATCGCTGCAACTGTACAAATACAAAATGTGAAGGCAATTTTTTTCATATATTGGTGACTCCCAAAACACATGTAATTCTGATAATTCAGCTGAATAAACAGTATCCCAAAACAAATATGAGTGACCACATGTTACTGGGGGTTGCTTTTCTAGAAATTGTTGCATATCTTGATTTTACTTAAGGTGATCTATACACATTAAGAAATGCAAGTTGAACAAAGTAAATTTTGTGTTTGTTTATTTTCTTCTTTTTTCCTTTACATATAAATGCGGAGAGTAAGTTTTGTTCTTTATTTCAAATTTTAGGGTAGTGATTTGTGAATTCTGTTAGGGCAAATTTTTCATTTATAAGGGGGTTGCCTGGTTTCCTCTCCTACTGAATAACCATATCTCAAACATTACTACTGTTGTGAAATAAACAGGCTGCACATACTCAATGAAATTATCCATCCATTTGCTCATCCATCAGTACCAACCATTCAATCAAAGCAATGAAAGTCTATTCATGCTGGTTTTTATTTGGACTAGGTAAAACAACCCAATTTTTAAAAAATCAACATTATTCTATCTTAAATTTGTTGATCATAGATATATATGGCATAAGATATTTGAGCCTTCATCTTCATATCATCTTAAAAAGGCAAGTCAGCCTAACCCCAACTCCCAGTTGTTAATCTGTGCCCTGACAGGGTGTAAAATATTCAAGTACATTCTTTGATCAAGCTTACAGACCAGACACGCATTAACCAATGGAGTTGAAGTGGATGGTTTCTATAGTGGGAGAATCTGGAACCAAAAATAGAAGGATAGCCCTTTACATTAGAGATGAGGAGGGATTTTTTTAGTCAGAGGGTGGTGAATCTGCAAATTCATTGCCACAGACAGCTATGGAGGCCAAGTCATTGGGTACACTTAAAGCAGAGGTTGATAGATTCTTGATTAGCAAGGACTTCAAAGGTTACAGGGAGAAAGCAAGAGAATAGGGTTGAGAGGGACAATAAATCATCCATGATGGAATGGCAGAGCAGATTTGAAGGGTTGAATGGCCTCATTCTGTTCCTGTGTCTTATGGTCCAACCGTAGGAGCAGAATAATCAAAAAACCCTTTAATGATCTTTTTAATAATAAGTAATATCCATATGATCTAGGCCCCTCATTAATGTTATAGACTAAAATTAGGCATTTTCAAAGTTTTTCTATTCCAAAAAGATCACAGGTCTTTCCTTCTCTTGTAGCTACAATTCCCTGGTCCGGTAAATTCCCCTCCAACATAGCTGCATCACAACTACATGAACAGAGTTCACAACTTACACACCTAAGAAGTCAGGGATAAACACATTCAATGTTTATTAACAAATCTTTATTTATGTACAGCAAGTTGTAGAGCTGTATACGTACTTTATCAAATCATTATTATTTTACGGCCTTTAAAAGCTGCCAATGCTATACATGGGGAATAAAATCTTTTCATGTTTGAAAGATGCTTTATACTTTTTGGATTCAATTGTATAACATTGCATCCAGGAAAACTGACTGCAATGGACGTAGTGGTTGTTGGGGTTGCCCTGTTGTGCGTTTCCCTGGATAAGTAAAATAAAAAACAAGAGTTCAAATCCACTATGGCAATTTAAGCATTTGATTTCAGCTTTAAAAATTCTGGGAAAAAATTTGGTGTGAGAAAAATTGACAATGAAGCCACTGGAATTTTACATAAAAATATATTTTTTGTTGGGTATTGTCATATAGGAAAAGAAACCTAAAACCAGCACATCACCCAATTGTTTCAAATCATGAGAATGCAGAGGCCCATTGTTCCATTCCACTAATCTATGTTCCATTAATCATTAATAAAAATAACTTCACTTGTCTAAGGTAGAGGTTAATTTTTAGAGTTATGGAATATAACAGTTGGCTCCATGTGAAATTACATACTTTTAAATTTCAGATAGATATGGTTTGTTTGAAATACCCAAACCTATTTGTTGAAGGTAGGATCTAACTAACAAAAACCATTTATGGAGGCATGAATTAATGCAGGAACTAATGGATAATGTCATTTAATGAAGAATGGATGGTTGCAGTGGGAATGAAAAAAAGAATCAGAATCAATAACACTGGCATATAGTATGCTGTGAAATTTGCTGTTCTGCAGCAGCATTGCATTGCAATACATAGTAATAAAATGGCTATATTACAATATAGAAACATTGAAATAAATTAAATAAGTAGTGCAAAAAGAGAGGGGGAAAATCGAGGACGTGTTCACAAGTTCATTGTCCATTCAGAAATTTGATGGCAGAGGGAAAGAAGCTGTTCCTGAAATATTAAGCATGTGTCTTCAGTCTCCTGTACCACCTCCTTGATGGTAGCACCGAGAAGAAGCCATGAGCTGAGTGATGGGGGTCCTTCATACTGGATGCCGCCTTTGTGAGGCACAGTCTTTTGAAGGTGTCCTGGGTGCTGGGGATGCTAGTGCCCATGATAAAGCTGGCTGAGTTTACAGCTTTTTCCAATCCTGTGCAGTGGATCCTCAATAGCAAATGGTGATGCAACCAGCTAGAATGGTCTCCATGGTATATCTGTAGAAATTTTTGAGTGTCTTTGGTGACAAACCAAGTCTCCTCAAACTCCTAATGAGATACAGCCACTGTTGTGCCTTCTTTGTAATTGCATCATCATGTTGGGCCCAGGTTAGATCCTCAAAGATGTTGACACCCAAGAACTTGAAATTGCTCGCTTTTTCCACTTCTGACCCCTTGATAAGGACTGGTGTGTGTTCCCTCGACTTACCAAATAACACTAAACTTTGAATTTAAAAGGCCCTCTTAAACTACACAGTAGATAAGGTAAGAAGATTTGCTTTCCTCTCCATTCAATCCACCTTAAACTTTAACATGGATGTCTTTTCTTGAAAACAACAAACAATTAAAAATCCCAAAAATATTCATAAATTTATTTGCATAGCACAAGGAAATGTCTTCCATAATCCAAAAATACACACTATCCTTTGATAGAGACAGTCCATTATTCATAGCACTAAAACTCAAGTGTTCTACCTGCAATTGTGGTTAGAAGCTGTTCTGTGTTAGTGGCTGAAGATTAGACCCAGTGAGTCTATTAAACAATTGAAGGGTGTTGGATTCTCTCTGGAACATCTGAGGAAAACACAACATTGGAAAGAATCAGAATTTATTACCATCTCAATACACACATGTATATTCAATGACATTAGAAGAAATTGTAGAATTGACTGAAGAATTTGGTGTGGTTGATCACAGAGGCTGAAGGACTCAAAGCATATTCTTATCTTCCTTAACACAAATTCAATGAATACCTCATTACTTTGGTGATTACATTTGATTATTGTATTTGTTACAAAGCAAGAGTGATCACATATCAAAGCTAATGCTTTTGCTAATACCTATCCTGAAGATGTTTAAAACTTTTCTTCAATGGGAGTTCAGTGAGACCATCCCTGTGATCTCTGCTGCCCTTCGACCATGTGTTGACCCAGACTCACTGTGATAGCCACACATCATTCCTGGGAAAACTCCTTCTGCTTTTTTTCCCCCTCCTCCTTTGTTCTTAATTTCCTCACTCTAGCCTCTTACCTCTTCTGCTCACCCGCCTATCACTTCCCCCTGACGCCCCACCTCCTTTCCTTTCTCCTATGGTCCACTCTCCTGTCATATCAAGATTCCTTGTCTAGCCCTTTGCCTTTTTTTTTACCTATCACCTCCCAGCTTCTTACTTCACCTCCCACCCCCGAACCCAACCACCTAGCTTCAGCACCTTCTAGTTTGGCCTCCTTTTTATTCTGGCATCTTGCCCTTCCTTTCCAGTCTTGATGAAAGGTCCTGGCCTGAACTGTTGACTGTTCATTAACTTCCATAGATGCTGCCTGACCTGCTGAATTTCTTCAGCATTTTGTGTGTGTTGCTCTGGGTTTCCAGTATCGCCAGAATCTCCTGTATTTATAATGCTTTAGTTGTTTAGTACTTTGGGACACAACAGGCACATGGAAAATGTAATGTAGATCCTAAACATGCTTCCTTTTCATGAAACAGTTAGGTGTCATGGTGTTATCTCTAAAGTACACACAACATGAAATGTGTTTGAGCAGTCTGAACAAGTTCAGAAAGCTTAGGGCCACAGAATTAATCCGGTTATTTTATTTGGTTGCACACATGTATCGGTACTACAGAACACAATGGTTGTGAAGTTGCAATAGGTTCAGATTAAGACATGCTTTTTTTCCAATTTATGACCAAACTAGTTAGGAACGAGCCTGTTATAAACATTTGTGAGAATTTTTCAGACTTCAGAACCATTGTACACAATGCTAAGATCTATGGTACAAAGACACTGTCTCAAGACTGGCCACAGTTATACCCGCACAGAATTCCACTTGTGTTTTGAAGTGAACTATTCCTTATAGATCTATGACAAACTGCCTGTAAACTTTCTATACAAGTCATTGCTTATTTACTGAGAAGCACACACAAAATGCTGGAAGAACTCCCCGAATTTTCGACTCTTTATTCCTCTCCATTGGTGTGGCCCAACCTGCTGAGTTCCTCCAGCATCTTCTGTGTGTTACTCTGGATTTCCAGCACCTCTTGTGGTTACCATTTATTGACAAGTTACCACGTAAAGTCATGCATTTATCTTAACCGTGTGTGTGTGTGTGTGTGTGTGTGTGTGTGTGTGTGTGTGTGTGTGGGGGGGGGGGGGGGGGTTGCAAACATGAGCAAAGGAATGAAGTTTTGTGCAGTTCTGATGTTTCACTGGACCAAAGATTGCGATTGGTATTGGGGTATTAGGTCACTGCTGTTAGTCAGTTTCTAGTTGCAAATGCAAATCATTCTGAGTCATCTCTGCAACCTAAGGCATTGAAATTAGATTGGAATGCCTACAGGTCATTCCTGGTTATTGAATGGCTTCCATTATTACAGACATCTGTAAGTCAATTTTGGTTGTAAATTGGAAAGTACACAAAATCACTCGAAGCAGTAACCATAATTCCAGAGTACCGTAATGACTGGCACTTAAAGCACAGAAAGAAGAATTACTAAAAGTGGTGAGAGAAAGAAAGGGGAGAAACTAGTTATGCTGCTCATGGGAATTAACATGTGCATGTACATCAGGCAATTCAATTTAAAAATATCACACTGATTTGTTTGTGTGTAGAGGTGTCCACAAGTTGGGCATTTGTAACCTGGGATCAACCAGTATACAGAGAGGTTGCACTCCAGCGCTGAGCAAATAATTAAGACTGTATATTGCATGAGTGCTCCACCATAAAAGCTGCAGTCTGTTTCTGTAAGGGAACATTAAAAGTTACGTGAGGTTACTTGGATACTTGCCAGGATGTTCTCCCAATGGGCTAGCCAATATCTATGCCTCAACCAATACTCTTAAAAGACAACCAGGTCAGTTTTATCACTAACGTTTAGGTTGGTTGCTACACTTTTTCACCGTCTTTCAAGATCTCTTCACTGATTGGATGTTAAGTGAACTAATGTGTCCTGACGTAGTAAGAGGTGTAATTTTTCTGTGTAAGGCAACATCCTTCTGAACATTTATTGCTCGTCATAAACATAATCCTGTATATTCTTAGACCAATATTATTTTATTTTCTATTTAGATTTCGTGAAAGCAAAATAGAGAACTCAATTGCAGCATTAGAGACTCCTGAAAATTAATTCTTGCCACCCTATCCTCCCTTTTTAGATCACACCAACATGGCAGCAACTTTACCTCATGCTCACAACTTGGTGCTCATTTCTGTTTGCCACTTTGAGCAATGTCAGAATAAAACCTATCTGGTGTCTGGTTCATTGATAATGATGGAGACACTGCAGGGATTCTGGAGTTCTCCTTTGCTTTGAGTCTGCAGCTAAAGCAGAAATGTTGAGAAGTGTTTTACTGATTTAAAACAAACACATTAAATATTAATTTCAAATGTTCCTCAGACCCACAGTAAAGGATTTATTGTAAGTAAAATAGAACTTACATTAACCACCTGGAAGAATATAACAGGTCCTCTGTTCAGTAGAGAAATTTTAAAGGGAGATAATTCCTACAAGGACACTGTCCTAGGAGCTAGAAAATCACTTCAGTCTTTCAGGTTGGATGACAGCACAGTGGCATACTTGTTGGCAGGATAATGTTTTAAACAAAGCCCCCGTACATTTTAACATAAGATTTGAATGATGACATGGAGACAGATATGGTGGAATCTGGACCACCAAACAATCTGCTGGAGAAACTCAGCAGGTTGAGCAGCATCTGTGGAGGAAAGGAATTGTTGACGTTTTAAATCGTCAACAAGACCTTCCCACCCTCTCCCTAGAAGCTGCTCTCCACCCTCCAATTTCCTCCAGCAGGCTGTGTGCTGCTTGTGAGTAATGATATATCGAAGCTGGGACTTCGGAGCATAAAGGAAAGTACAACCATACCTGTTTCCATTCAGTTTCTGTACTGTGCCTGTAGCCCAGCAGATGGCAGATTCCATGTAATGTAGTTACCTACACAATTGTGAAAAAACAGATCATTCACTATAAAATACCATGATTAAATATTGCCTGCTTGCCTTGACTAAGAAATTTAGTTTAAAAGCCGAAAAGTTTCAAAATCCAATAAATTCAAAGTAAATTCATTATCTTAGTACATATACGACACTATATACTACCCAGAGATCAGTTTTAGAACATACAATAGTACAGCACAGTACAGGCCCTTCGGCCCACAATGTTGTGCCGACCCTCAAACCCTGCCTCCCATATAACCCCCCCACCTTAAATTCCTCCATATACCTGTCTAGTAGTCTCTTAAATTTCGCTAGTGTATCTGCCTCTACCACTGACTCAGGCAGTGCATTCCATGCACCAACCACTCTCTGAGTAAAAAACCTTCCTCTAATATCCCCCTTGAACTTTCCACCCCCTACCTTAAAGCCATGTCCTCTTGTACTGAGCAGTGGTGCCCTGGGGAAGAGGCGATGGCTGTCCACTGTGTCTATTCCTCTTAATATCTTGTATACCTCTATCATGTCTCCTCTCATCCTCCTTCTCTCCAGAGAGTAAAGCCCTAGCTCCCTTAATCTCTGATCATAATGCATACTCTCTGAACGAGGCAGCATCTTGGTAAATTTCCCCTGTACCCTTTCCAATGCTTCCACATCCTTCCTATAGTGAGGCGACCAGAACTGGACACAGTACTCCAAGTGTGGTCTAACCAGAGTTTTATAGAGCTGCATCATTACCTTGCGACTCTTAAACTCCATCCCTCGACTTATGAAAGCTAACACCCCATAAGCTTTCTTAACTACCCTGTCTACCTGTGAGACAACTTTCAGGGATCTGTGGACATGTACCCTCAGATCCCTATGTTCCTCCACACTACCGAGTATCCTGCCACAAGCATTCATAGTAGATACAAAAAACACAATAGTATCAATTAAAAGCTACACACAAGCAAAGATAAACAAACAACTAATGTGCCAAAGAAGACAAACTCTGCAAATATATAAAAAAAAGATATTGAGAACATGAGTTGTAGAGTTTTTGAAAATTAGTCCATTGATTGCAGAATCAGTTCAGCGTTGAGGTGGGTGAAGTTATCCACACTGGTTCAGGAGCATGATTGTTGAAAGGTAATAACTGTTCCAGAACCCGGTGGTGTGGCATCCTAAGATCCTGTACCTCTTTCTCAATGGCATCAATGAGAAGAGAGCATGGCCTGGATGGTGGGGGAGGGAGGGGTCCTTGATGATGGATGGTGCTTTCTCACGGCAGCGCTCCTTGTAGATGTGCTTAACAGTACGGGGGGGGGGGGGGGGGCCTTTCCCTATGATGGACTGGGCTATATCCCCTAATAGGCTTTTCCATTCTTGGGCTCTGGTGTTTCCATTACTAAGCCACGAAACATTAAACCACTGAATTCCAATTAAGTATGAAAATGAACTCAAAATCCATTTTGCTCCACACCTGCTGGCCTACTGATTTGGTAATGCCCCATGAACTAATTTCCTCTCATCCTGTTTCACATAATGCATACATCCCTCTCCCATAAGCTACTAAAGACAATTAATTTTGTTTTCCCATTCTGATACTTCTTGTGGACCTCCTATCAGTTTATGACTGCAAATACATACAGTTAGTACACTGTAGAAATCTTGCCCATGTACTTGGCTTTGTCTGTAGATATATTCGACTCCTAGGAAAATGTCTCCAAGGTTATATTCATCCTGATGTAAGGGTTTGGGCATATCTCCTACTCCAAGATCCTGGAAGAAAGATTAAATAGATTATCAAACTTTATATAATCATTAATTATCAGTTAACATCAATAACCTGGAGAATATACAGGCTCAGGTTTATAAATAGCAAGTAGCAGAAGCATTAAGTATCAGATGATGCTCATTCCAACCATGCAAAACCTCTCCAACGTAACTGCCATTATAAATTCTCAGTCAAAGCCACTAAGGTCACCATTGCCCAGAAATGTCAGTGGCTTTGCACTATTAATGTGTATTTAAAGATATAGTGTGGAATAGGCACTACGGTCCCTTCAAACTGCACTGCCAGCAAACCCCGATTTAACCCTAATCATGAGACAATTTACAATGACTAATTAACCAACATCTTTGGACTGTGGAAGAAACTGGAGCATCTGGAGGAAACTCATGCACAAACTTCCTACAGAGGACTGAACTCCAAACTCCCAACACCCCAGCTTCGCACTAAACGCTACTTTACTGTGGCGCCCTAAATAAACAAACGTTATTGTTTCTCAAGTAGAACAGAGGCTGGATGCTACACAGCGACTGATTCCTGTCCTGATTTTCCAATGTTTTTACATCATCCACAAGACATGACAACAATTCAATGGAATGCTCTCCAAAGTTGTGGCTCCAACAGCAGCCAAGAAGCTTGAAATTAAGAATGACAGGCCAATTTGTTCACCATTAATCCACTGCCTTGTAAATACATCATAACTGCAGTCGCCTTCCTTCTGAACAGGCTCTCAAAAAGTCGCTGGTATTGGTTAATTATTCACACATACTGAGATAGAGAAAAATACAGAAGCGGGTCATGGCATACGTAATAACATTGAGATGATACAATGAAAACAGAACGTTAGAAGTAAGTGTTCCAGTTACAGAGAAAGTGCACTGCAGGTAGACAAGTGCAAGGGCTAGTTTAAGGTAGATTTAGGAGTAAGAGTTCAACCTTTAGAGTGTGAGGTCCACATCATGGATGCATCTAACTATTGCTCCATAGGTTAAATGTTTCAGGTTAACACTAGTGCAAAGCAAAACAATAGAGGATTTGGAAATCTGAAATAACTGCAAAAAAATGCAATGAAGAAGGAGCCGAACATTAACTGTTTCTTCATCCACGTGTGCAGCCTGACCTGAGTGTTCGCTGTTTTTTTCTATTTTTAGTAACGAAAGGTGAAAACCGGTTTAAAATGCAATATCCTCACGAATCTGCGTTGATGGAAGGATCTAAGTGGGAGTGAAGGGTGGACTCGACCCGACCCCCAGCACTCGAACCCGGGTCTCACCGGGTGGAAGGGGAAGGACAACACGTCGGTGGCCGCGTCCCGTCCCCGGTAACGTCCGTTCAAGATCCGCATCCTCCGGTCGTCCACACAAATCAGCCCTAGGTCGAAGCGGCCTACACCAAGAATCTGGCGCAAGATCTGGCAGTCTCGCCGAAGCCGGGCCCGGCGGAGTGGTACTGCCCGCTGTAGATCGCGGATCAGAAGCGCCATGGAGGCCGCGGATCGCGACCGTCGGCTGTTGTCAATAGCAACCCCATCCCTGCGGAAATAAGTGCACCGGGCTTCCTGCTCCGTGCTGACCGGAAGGGAACGCTGCAGCAACGGACTGGCAATTTGGTTCCGCGCTGATGGTGGTATGGGCGGTGCACTGGCCGGTTAGCGTTTAGCGAGGCCGTCATGGAGCCGGGGGGTAGGCGACTGCCCATCCTCTTCCCGACTGGGGACGGCCGCTTCCCGGGCCCACAGACGGCCGTGTTCGGGCAGGCGAGCGAGGGGCCTCCTGCCGCCTTTGGGCATCCAGTCATCGGGGCGACGGGCTCA
This sequence comes from Hypanus sabinus, assembly GCF_030144855.1. NCBI lineage: Eukaryota > Metazoa > Chordata > Chondrichthyes > Myliobatiformes > Dasyatidae > Hypanus > Hypanus sabinus. Next base: position 74,032,138 of record NC_082709.1, read on the forward strand.
GCTCTCCCTGCCGGGCCCAGTCATTCGTTCAGCTTCAAGCCTCTCAACCCGTTTCCCGTTTCCACAAGCTTTGGTACATCAGCGGGGGTGAATTTTGGGCAGCCCGAGCCGAACTTCAGTTCGCTCGGCCACACCGACCTACAGCGGGTCCGTCCTCCCGGGCCGGACGCAGACAGAGCGCCCGGTAAACAGATGCCCTTTCACTTCTCGCAGCCCCCGAGCACTGGGGGAGAAGGGGGTGTCTTTGGTTCACAAAAGAACAAGGCTGGCCCCTCTGCACCTATCTTCAGTATCTCACAAGCCACAAGCAGCTCTTCTTCCAGCTTCTTCGGGTTACCTCGGCCGAAAGCTACTACTAGTTTACCAGATACCTTATGCTTTTCTCAACCGACAGGTATGGACAGTTCTGCCGAAAGCTTTCGCTTTGTCCAACCGGCTCCCAACAGCAACAGGTCTTCGGCCCCATTCACTTTCTCACAACCAAGTGCAGCTAGCTCAGTGGATGCGTTGGCGTTAAACAAAACTTTGGGGAGCGAAGAAATGACTGGTCAGAAATCAGCTTTTGTAGGGAGTGACGCCAGCCCTTTGGCATATGATGGAAAACACGGTGCAACGGAAACCGGTGGAACTCCAGGTAGGACAAAGCACGAAGTGGAGGAACAACAGTTAATTCCCAAGAAGGGAGTAAAAAGAAAAGACAAGCGAGACAAGTCACCACATGAATTTGAACACAGTCCTGCTAAAGAACAAGCAGCAGGGACAATAAGCAGGCTGCCCTTGGGGAAGCGGCCGGTAAAAGTTGCACCATCAATGGGAGTCTTTCGTCGCACCATTCTCGATGTGCTGAAAGGTAAGAGGGAGACGAAAAGAGACAGCGCTCGCCTTGAAGATGAAACAATTGAAAGAATAAAGCGATTGTCCGAAACGAGCATTCCTTTGACGTGGCCTGGTCGTGTGAGAAAAGAAGAAACAAAAAAGAAATTGAGAGATGGTGAGTTGAATTATTGATAAAATCTTGTAGGGAGCATGAGGTGTGTTGCCTTTGTTCACCATTTTTGTTGCTGCCTTTAACATTTCAGACCTTTTTCATAATTGGTGCTTCAGATTTGGCACTTCAGCTGGAGAACTTCAGGCAGAAAGGCTATCCACTGATATCAGATTCTTAACAGACTATTCCTACGCTAAAGTGAACTCCTGATCTCCCAATCGTGGCCCTTGCACATAATTTGTACACCTGCACTGCACTTTCTCTGTAGCTGCCACACTATTCTATATTCTATTCACTACCTCCATGTATGGCTTGATCTTCCTGAGGAAGTTGGGGTGCTGGTGTGCTTTTTGGCGTGGCACCCACATGATTGGACCAGGGCATGTTCACTCTTCGGAACGTGAAGTTTTCAACCCTCTTGACCTCAGCACTGTTAATGAAAGTAGAAGCACATACTCTCCACCTGAAATCAGTGACTTACACAGGCATAGCAAGAGTGAGATAAGCTGTTGTGTTTTCACAGCAACCACCTTGCACTCAGTGTCAGCAAGACCAATGTGTACTTGAGGAAGGGGAAGTTCGGAGGACACGCACCAGTCTGCATAGAGGGTTCAGTAGTAAAAAGGGTGGGTAGCTTCAAGTTCCTGGGTGTCACCATCTGAGAGGATCTACAGTATACAGGACCCCCAATATATCAATGCATTCACAAAGAAAGTACACCAGCGGCTATGCTTAATTAGGGGTTTGAGGAGATTTGACATCTCGCCAAAGACTAGGAAATTTCTAGAAGTGTGTGGTGGAGAGCATTCTAATTGGTTGTTATTGTAGCCTAGTATGGAGGCTCCAACGCATTGAATCACAAGAGGCTGTAGAGGCTTGTACACTCAGCCAGCTCCATCAGGGGCACAGTCTGCCCCGCCTTTGAGGGCATCTTCAAAGGCAGTACCTCAGGAAGAGACATCTATCATTAAGGACCCTCAGGGCATGCCTTTTTCTCATTACTAGCTTTGGGAAAGGAAGCACAAGAATCTGAAGACTCTTACTCAGCATTTTAGGAGCAGCTTCTTGCTGACTGCCATCAGAATTACGAATGGTCCATGAACACTATTTGTTCCATTTTGTACTGTTTATTTCTTAATTTATAGAGATTTTGTTATGTATGTGCGCTGTGTTGTTAGTGCAAAACAATGAATTTCCTGTCATATGAGTCAGTGATAATAAACCTGATTCTGATGAAGTGTGAATTGTTAACTGCTAGACCCCAGTTTTTCCAGCAGCTTCTCTTTGCATTCTACAGTTCAGCTCTGCTGTTCTCTGATTTTCATTTTCTGATTCGCTCTTTGAACTCTAACATGACTTCCAAACTATTGCACTCATTGAACAGGTCAGCAAATGGCATTTTAGTTTGGTGCTTTTTCACACATACGCTTAGTGGCCATTTTATTAGGTGCAGGAGTGGAGTTCAGTGTGATCTGCTGCCATAGCCTACCCACAGCTTCTGAGATACTCAATCCACCCTGTCTGGCACCAACAATCATTTCACAGTCAAAGTCACTTCGATCACATTTCATCCCCATTCTGATGTTTGTTCTGAACAGCTAAACACCCCGGCCATGTCTGTGTGTTTTTTATGCATTGAGTTGCCGCCACATGATTTGTATTAGCGAGCAGGTGTGTAGGTGTAGCTGATAAAGAGGCCATTGAGTGCAATGTTATGATATTTTTATTGGTTCTTGCTACTTAGTATGAAGTCTTTATGTTTGATTGTAGTTTGGAGAATAAGTGGTGTTAAATGCTGCTTGTGTGACTTTCAATATTCCCATTCTAGTTTTTCTGATTTGTGTTTATACTATGGCACGGCAGAACAGACTTGATGGGCTGAATGGCCTAATCTACTCCTGCTACTATGTTTTATGGTCTTATTGTGGATTAATTTCTCTTTGTTGTCTTTACCTTTCCAGATCTTTCCAGCAAGACTCCTTCTCGGCGACCTCGCCGTGGTGATAGTACAGAGAGCCTTTCTGGAACTTCTCTATCAGAGCTCACTGCCATCCAGTGTAAAAACATCCCAGCTGACCTGAACAAAAGAGGAATCATCAGGAAGCACTTCTCTCAGTTTGGCAAAGTGCAGAGGGTCTACTGCCAAACCAATAAGAACCAGGCCGTGGTTCACTTTACCAATAATGTGAGTTTCTAAGGACCTTGCTATTTCCATTAAGGAGCATAAACCATTCAAATGCTATTAATCAATGCAGTGTTAGTGTAGGAGTAATATCAGTATATTTTACTTTTATTTGGTTGCAATCGATTCTATGTTTTTTTTTCCCTTAATCCTGTCAATTAATGCTTGTTTCATTGTGACAGACACAAGACTGAAAGCAAAATAATCTGTCCTGCCAGATTAATATGTAACACAGTGTTTTTAAAAGTCTAAAAGACAGTTTCCCTCTTTCTCCTCATCTTGTACGTTTTTTTTTTATAAACTTGCCTGTCTCATCATCAACATTTATCTTATTCCATAGGTCAATCAAATGTTTTAATATAAGAGATTCTTTCTTTTCCCATATCCATTTAGATTCCCATTTATATATAAAATCTTCTGGTACGTTTTCTCCTATTTTATCTAGTTCTATTCTAATCCATGCCGGTTTATCTTTCTTGAAAAAAGATGCAATAAATCTAAGTTGATTTGCTTTATAATAATTCTTAAAATTTGGAAGTTGTAACCCTCCTAGATCAAATTTCCATGTCAATTTTTCCAACGATATTCTTGACATCTTACCTTTCCAGAGAAACTTCCTCACATATTTGTTTAACTCTTGAAAAAACTTATGGGGTAATTGTATTGGTAATGATTGAAATAAATATTGTAGTCTAGGGAATATATTCATTTTTATAGTATTTACTCTACCTACTAATGTTATTGGTAGTGCCATCCATTTATCAAGATATTCCTGAATTTTTTTCAAAAGTGGTGAATAATTTAATTTGTATAAGTTTTTTATGTCATTATCAACTCTTGATTCTAAATATTTTATACCATTTGCCGGCCATCTAAATTGAGTTATTAATCGGCATTGATTATAGTCTCCATTAGTAAGAGGTAAAATTTCACTTTTATCCCAATTTATTTTATAACCTGATATTTTCCCATATTCTTCTAATCTATAAGATAATTTGCGTAATGAATGTAATGGATCTGTTAAATAAAGTAAAACATCATCAGCAAATAAGTTAATCTTGTATTCTTCCTGATTAACTCTGAAACCCTTAATATCAAGTCCATTCTAATTAATTCAGCTAATGGCTCTATCGCCAACACAAACAAAGCAGGTGATAATGGACATCCTTGCCTAGTTGATCTTGTTAACTGAAATGATGTTGAAATTTGACCATTTGTCACTACTTTAGCATCTTTACTAGCAAAGAGATCTTTAATTCAAAATAGACTTATTCCTTTTACAATGGACTTTTATATAATTGGATTCAAAAAGGGATTAGATATATAGGAGATTGTTTTGAAGGAGGTATATTAATGTCATTTGATCAATTAAAGAATAAATATAAAGTATCAAATAACACTTTATTTTGTTACTTTCAATTAAGGGCTTATTTAAGAGAAAAATTAGGTCAAACAATGTTATTGCCGAAATCTAATGAAATAGAAATTTTAATTCAAAAAGGAAAGATTAAAAAATTTATATCTTGTATGTATAATTTGATTCAAAAACAGGCAATTAAACAAGGAGTCCATAAGTCAAGACAAAAATGGGAAAGTGATTTGAATATTAAAATTGAAGAAACAAATTGGTCAAGACTATGTCTTGATAGTATGACAAATACAATAAATGTTCGGTTAAGATTAGTGCAATATAATTTTCTACATCAATTATATATTACACCACAAAAAATAAATAAATTAAATCCAAATTTATCTGATCAGTGTTTTCGATGTAACCAAGAAACTGGTACTTTTTTACATTCTACATGGTCTTGTTCTAAAATTCAACCTTTTTGGACAAATTTAAGACTTTTACTGGAACAAATTACAGGAACACAACTTCCTCATAATCCAATATTACTCTTACTAGGTGATATTGAAGGGATAAAACCGAAACTCAAACTAAGTAAGTATCAGAAAGAATTCATAAAAATTGCAATGGCAGTAGCCAAAAAGGCTATTGCAGTTACTTGGAAATCGGATACATAAGTATAGATCGTTGGAAGAAGGAAATTTATGCCTGTATTCCACTTGAAAAAATTACTTACAATTTAAGAGATAAATATGAAACATTTTTGAAAATTTGGTGCCCTTATTTACAAAAGACAGGATTAAATATATAGGTGCTCCAAAGATGAAATAATTGGTTATTTGGGGAAATAAATATATATACTTAAGTTATTACGAACTCAATGGAGCATGTGGGGATCTTCCGATATCCAGGCACTCTCTTTTTTTTTCCTTTCTTTTTTTTATATAGGGATGTTGGGGGGGGGGAGGGGGGAAGGGTATATATATTTTTTTCATATATTTTCTTTTATTTCTGTAATTATTTGAAAACTCAATAAAAAAAGTTTATTTTAAAAAAAAAGAGGATAAAGTTGCCTTCTGTCAGGAGAATTGATTATACAGCAATTTGCAAAATAGTGGAGACGTGAGATTTTTTTAACACAATGAACTAATATAACTTCAAATGTATTGAATAAAAGATTTTATAACTGCTCTAAGGAAAATGTCAAGCGCAGTAAAAGGAGCAAGTCACTGGGACATTGAAAACTTCTTTCAAATAGTGGGCACAGCAATTGGATAAATGACTGTGCTTTCCTTTTTATTTGTGATTTACAACTAAGGTGTAAATATAGTTAGGCTTTTCTATATTTTTTTTCCTTTCCACTTTAATAACCCAATTCAGCTCTTTGTGTCGGTTAGGATGGTCTTCTGATATCTCAACCAGATTACCAGGTGTGCATGTCTAAACCATGACTACGATCAGACTTTTAGCTGATCCGGAGCCTGATCTGGTTGGCTAACTTGTACATTTTTTAATATTAGCAAATAAATGTTTCAGTCCTGTGTTCAAAGCTAAATGAGATTTTGGGTATTTATTTTAGTTTATGGTGATAGTGTAATAATTATTGTTTCTCTTAAAGTTATCAGCATCCACTGCCAAAAAGAAAGGGAAGATATTATGCAAGCGACGCATTGAAATATTTTGGCAAAGGAAGAAAAACAGTAAGTTACAAACAATGCTTATTTTATTGTTTCTTTTATCCATATCAGTTTTATTTGAGATATGTTTATTCTGGTCTGGAAGTAGTTTATACGTTCTCACTGTGACCATATGGGTTTCCTCCCACATTCCAAGATGTGGGGGGAATTAATCTACAGGTTAGTAGGTTAATTGTCCATATGGGTGTAATTGGGCGGTGCTGATTCATTGGGCCGAAATGGCCTGTTATCATGCTGTGTCTCTAAAACTAAACAACCCTGTAGCATATGTCAACACCAATGTACAGTTTTTACAGACTTTCACTTGTTATCCTTAGTGTACAATATATATTCCCAGTTTGGATATCAGTCACCCATTGAATGAATTTTATTTTTGAAAGTAATAGGTCAGTTCTAACCTTTTGAAGGCTATTATAAATTAGAAGGGAACCACAAGTACTCTGATGTGTATTCGGATGTGTTGTTAATAGCTCCCCTTCTTGGATTTTCTTACCGCAGTGTGGAAAAAGGAACTCTGGCTAGTTGCCTATTTCTAAGGATGCCAAAGTGGTTTGTTTCCAATGCTTTATTCTGCAATGGGTGGGGTTATTACTTTACTACAGGCTTGGCAAAGATTACAGCATTCCCCAATGATCCCCAGCAGCCTGCAAACATTAGTGACAGAGAGATCGGATAATTGCTATATCAGCACAACTTCCTTTCTCTCTTCTTGTCAGGTCCTGGAAAGAAGTCCTCATGGGAAGAAGGAGGGAAACCAAAAGGAGATGAGAAGCCTAGCTCTGACAAACCCGATGTGGAGCGTTCACCTTTACGCAATCCTACTGTGAAAGCGATGGCTGTTGCAAATATCTCAAATAGGTAACACGGTCTAACATGACATTCAAAGGCAATGTCTGCAGAACTTTGGGTTAAAAATAACCTTTTCCTCGCTATATCAGTGATACTGTACGTTTTGGATCAGATTTAGAGCTTGTGTTGGACTACACAATCCTGATAGCATGGCTTTGGAGGCACAAGTCAAAGTTGAGTCAGAAGAGTGTTATGCAAATTTAATACATAGATTGCTTTTTACATCCATCTTTCATTACTTTTATTAACTAGTTAGTATGGTTAGTATTCCATTCCATTGAGGCTGTGGGTCCAGTGGGTTAATGGGTGGAGGTGTTGATCAGTTTGGCAACTTAGGGGAAGTAACTGTTTTTGAGCCTGGTGGTCCTGATGTGGATGTTGCACGGTCTCTTTCCTGATAGGAGTAGTTCAAACAGTCCGTGAGCAAAGTCATTGGGATCCTTCATGGTATTGCTGGCCTTTTCTGTATATAGAAACATAGAAAACCTACAGCACAATACAGGCCATTTGGCCCACAATGCTGTGTCTAACATGTACTTTAGAAATTACTAGGGTTACCCATAGCCCTCTATTTTTCTGAGCTCTATGTACCTATCCAGGAGTCTCTTAAAATACCCTACCGTATCCTCCACCACCACCATCGCCAGCAGCCCATTCCACGCACACACCATTCTCTGCATTTATATAAAAAAAACAAAAACAACTTATCCCTGTCATCTCCTCTGTACCTACTTCCAAACGCCTTAAAACTGTGCCCTCTCGTGGTAGCCATCTCAGCCCTGGGAAAAAGCCTCTGACGATCCACATGATCAATGTCTTTCATCATCTTATACACCTCTATCAGGACACCTCTCGTCCTCTGTCACTCCAAGGTGAAAAGGCCAAGTCCACTCAACCTATTCTCATAAGGCATGTTCCCCAATCCAGGCAATATCCTTGTAAATATCCTCTGCCCCCCCCCTCTTTAGTTTCCACATCCTTCCTGTAATGAGGTGACCAGAACTGAGCTTAGTATTCCAAGAGGGGTCTGACCAGGGTCCTCTCAGCTCTTAAGCTCAATTCCACATTTGATGAAGGCCAATACACCTGATGCCTTCTTGAGCAGACAGTCAACCTGTGCAGCAGCTTTGAGTGACCTATGGACTCAGACCCCAAGATCCCTCTGATCCTCCACCCTGCCAAGAGCCTTACCATTAATGCTATATTCTGCCATCATATTTGACCTACCAAAATGAACCACCTCACACTCAGCTGGGTTGAACTCCATATGCCACTTCTCAACTCAGTTTTGTACCCTATCGATGTACCTCTGACAGCCCTCCACACTATCCACAACACCCCCAACCTTTGTGTCTTCAGCAAATTTACTAACCCATCCCTCCACTTCCTCATCCAGGTCATTTATAAAAATCATGAAGTGATGGGGTCCCAGAACAGTTCCCTGAGGAATACCACTGGTCACTGACCTCCATGCAGAATATAACCCATCTACATCCCCTCTTTACCTTTCGTGGGCAAGCCAATTCTGGATCCACAAAGCAATGTCCCCATGGATCCCATGCCTCCTTACTTTCTCAATAAGCCTTGCATGAGGTAACTTATTCAAATGCCTTGCTGAAATCTATATACACTGCATCTACTGCTCTACCTTCATCAATGTGTTTAGTAACTCCTCAAAAAAATTAAATCGGGCTCATAAGGCACGACCTGCCTTTGACAAAGCTATGCTGACTATTCCTATACTGTATATCCTTCATCAAAAGTTTCCATTTATTATCAGAGAATGTATACACTATACGAACTGAAATAATTGTCTTTGCAGACATCCACGAAAAACAGAAGAACCCCAAAAGAATGAATGATAGAGAAACATTAGAACCCCATGGCCTCCCCCATCCCCTGCACAAGCACCAGTGCAACAGCCCCCCCCCACCCACCGCCCATTTCAGAAAAAAGCGTCAGGCAACAGCAAAGGGAGTCCCTGATATGTAGTCAACAAAGACTATTGTTTATCCGACAGGCTCTCTCACTAGCAAGCCACAGAGAGATATCATCCATTTTCACAGCAAAAGGGGACACTGACAGTCGCTGTTATGATATTAATCTGTGGCGTGTCGATTTTTCCGTACATCCACCTCAACAGAATCCTGATGTTGCATCTCCTGTAACACCTGAAGTCAGCAACACCACCTGAGATCGGTCATCCACAGGGCCGCACCCTGGAGGTGCTGTATCCAAGCCATGCCTGGAGATTGTCAGAAAACAGTTGGCTGATGAGCTCTAGGAATGGGAACTCATCCGCCTTAAAAAAAATGCAGCTTGAGTGCCACCTGCAGATCAGGACCTCAATAGGACCATCTAAGAGAAGATGACTGTTATCTTTCAGCCATCTTCTGAGCTTTCAGCACAAATGTCATTGTTCTGCCCTCTCTATTTCCATTTCCTGGGGAATGATAGGTTGCGTCACCATTTACAACAGAGTTAAGTTTTCAATTGCACACTTTCTGTGGCTACAAGTATCAATATTCTACAGCTAGTGATCTTAGAAGTTGACTCTCCAAGCTTTCTGCTACCTGCAAGGGGCACGTGAATGGTGTGATAAAATACTCTTACCTGGATTTGTACATTGGCAGCACAAGTTGTACATTGTAATGTGTACATTGACACCACAGATTGTTAATTGCATCCCCATCCACTACGTCATTCCTTTAATTCTTGCAAGCAGCACACTGTGGCTGCAGTGTTTCTTATTTACAGGCTTTGCTGCGGCAATTAATCAAATATCTTGGCAGTGCTTCCTAAATGCTAGGTAAATTCATGCAGGTGTGGATTATGGCTGATGCTGGGTGAAGTTAGGGCGGAAAGCTCCTTGCTCATGTTGTCGGTCTGTCTGCTGAAAGCAGGGATGAGGACAGGACATGTCCTCACGCTCGACACCCACCCACTCCCACTTGGGAAGAGGCTACACAGCATCCACACCAGGCCCGCTAGACTCAAAAACAGTTACTTCCCCCCCAAGCCGTCAGGCTGATTAACACCTCCACCCAGTAACCCCCCCATCACCTCTACATACACATCACCTAGAATCACTTTATATACATACAATCAGACTATGTATATGTTGTATATTGCATTCTATGGAATTGTTTTTATACTTATTGTGTTTTTACTGTGTTGTGCATGTTTATTGCTGTATCGAATCTGGAGTAAATCTTGAATCAAAGTAATTCATCTCTTAGTGGTAGATTAAAAGAAGCAACTATTTGATCTGGTGTTCTCTCAGGGCAAAGTGAATGATAATGCCAGTAATTAGCATTAAAGCAGGTCGAGTCTTTCATGAGCTCTATTTGTTCTGTAGGTCGCCAGTTAAGAGTGTACTTGCAAAGAGCCAGAAACTGGAGAGTGAACCTCAGCATGTGCCAGAGATGGAAGATCAGGTGACAGTGCCTGAGCGTATGGTGGCCCTACCTTCTTCTCTCAGTCATCTGCTCGGCACAGTGGCCGTTAATGCTGAAGAAAAATTTCGGGTACTTGACCAGCGAGACAAATTAATGAGACAAGGTAACAGGGCATCGCCTGTTGGCTTAAAGTAAAATTGTCCAAAAGTTAGACCATGAATCTTCCACTTCTCTTTGTTTCACACATCCTATTTCCTCCTTCCTTTTCTCCGGCTTATCTACTCTCTCTCTCATCTCTCGTACTTGTTGCATTGTCCTACAAATGTGATCTGTTGCCAATATGATTTTTGCATTTTTTATGTTCACTTTCTGCGCAATATCTCTAAATATTTTTATTTAGAGATTCAGGATGTTAACGGGCCCTTCTGGTCCAACGAGCTCTCACCACCCAGTTATATCCATGTGATCAATTAACCTACCAACCCACACATCTTTGGAATGTCGGAGGAAGCTGGAGCACCCGGAGAGAGAGAACCCACGCAGACACAAGGAAAATGTGCAAACTCCTTACAGTGTTGGGAATTGAGCCCGAGTCATGGACACTGTAATGCTGCTTCCAGATGAGAGGGCCAAATCCTGATCTCGATTGCAGCGAAAGTACCCTTTTCTTAGTACCATTGAAGAAATTGTGGAAGTAAGGGTATTTTGGAGGAAAGGATGGCCATTTTCCCAGGTTTGTTGTGGAGCGTTTGAGCTGCTGCAGCAAATGCTGGTGACTGAAATTGTTATGGGTGGTGCCTTTTGAACCATTGTTATATACGCCTGAGTTATATGGGGAACATTAAAGGTTTATGTATGTTTCAGGCATCAGCACCAAACTAGAGAGATGTTGTCAAGATGGTACAGATAAGAAAGGATGTGTTGGTATTGGAGAGGTCCAGAGAAGGTTCACGACCATGATGTGGAAATGAAAAGGTTAACATAGGAGCATTTGATGGCTCTGGGCCTGTACTTGCTGGGGTTTAGAAGAATGGGGAGTGGGGATTGAATTGAAACTCGCTGAATAGTAAAAGGCCTAGATAGAGTAGACATGAAGAAGATGGCTCTAATAATGAAGGAATCTAGGACCAGAGGCACGGCCTTGGGAGAAAAAGGATGTCCCTTTAAAACAGAGATGAGGAATTTCTTTAGCCAGAGGGTGGTGAATCTGTGGATTTTGTTGCCATAAACAACTATGTAGACAAAATATTGGGTATATTTAAAGTGGAGCTTCGTTAGGTTCTTGGTTTGTAAGGGCATTGAAGGTTACAGGAAAAAGCAGGAGACTTATACCCCAGTATCACGCACAACAAGCTGGAGGAACTCAGCAGGTCGGGCAGCATCTGTGGAAACAAGCTGTCAATGTTTTGGGCTGAGACCCTTCGTCAGGACATCAGGTCTCAGCCCGAAACGTTGACTATTCATTTCCATGCATGCTGCCCAACCTGCAGAGTTCCTCCAGCGTGTTGTGCATGTTTTGACCCCAGCATCTGCAGAGTATTCTGTGTATACCCTAGTATGTAGTCAAGTTGTAGAATCTGGGGGGTTGGCAGGGAGTTGATGTGAAGATGTGAACAAGGAACGGGAAGCTGGCAGAGGCAACATGGTGTACTTCTGCTTCAGCTTTCATTGTTTTATTTCCTTATTTCAGTCCCAGAGTAACGTACAAGGCCCACTGATCTTTCGTTGCCTAATCAATAATCTTGCCTTCGTTTTAAGGACTGAAGTTGGAATGTTTGTAAATAATGTAGCCCTCCATGTCTCTAAATGCAGCAAAGGCGACAAAGCTTTTTCTGTATTTGCACAGTTTGTCTTTTGCATATTGGTTGCTGGTCTGTCTCTGTGTGTAGTTTTTAACTGATTGTATTGTATTTCTTTGTTCTACTGTGAATGCCTGCAAGAAAATGAATCTCAAGGTACTATATGGAGACTTGTATGTACTTTGATAATAAATTTACTTTGAAGACCTCAATGAAAGTCACACATGTGTTGGTAAGTGACAGGTAGCATTGATACCACACATACTAAGCAGTGGCTCTCACCAACAGGAGAGTGTATCCCCATCATCTCCCTTGGGTATTTAACCTCATTGCTATTGTGGAACGCCCCCACCACCAATGCCCAAGAGGTCACTAATAGAAATTTAACTTGGTCAGCAACATAAACTCTGGTTAAGAGTGCAGTTACTCTATCTTGATTATCTGCTCTCTCCACCAACTACAAAGCCCAAAGCAGTATTCTCTCTTCTTGACAGAATGAATCCACCTTCAGTGCTCAAAAAGCAGTTGTCCAGACAAGGCAGTCTGTGTAAGCACAAGAGACTGCAGTAAGATACATCAAGGGTTGGAGTTGGGATCAGGCCTTTAGTCAGAGGAGGACAGAACTTTGGAGGGTTCAGGTAAAGTGGAAAGAGGAGGAGTGAGGGGAGGGCAAGGGTGTACCGGATGGAGTAAGCGACCAGGGATAGGTAGAGAGTGGTGGTCGTGCAGGATTTGGAACTGGGATAAGATAGTCTGTATGACTGACACATCCACCATCTTAATTGTTTTTTCTTTCCATTATTGACACACCATGGCTGCAATATATGGTGTTTGCAGATAAGCAGCAACAAAACACTGTGACTTCTTCAGCTGTGTCTCCTAGTGTATACCTGTATACCTTTCATCCTGATTGAAAGACCAGGTTATCACCAGTACCTGTGAGTTCCTCTATGTTCCATTCCTCATTAACTTGCCTCACTGATCTGTTTTTGTTTGGCTGTCTCCAACAGCATTGCAGAAGTATGTGGACTGCAGGAGCTCAAAAAGGCAGCTCGCTATTGACAGCTCAGAAGTAATTGGGGATAGGCAGTCTTTCCACATTCCAAAGAAAAACTTTAAAGAAAAATGGCTTTTTAATTGCATCAGATGTGGATCAAAGAATGTCAGTGTTGAAGGAAGATTTGTGTTGTCTTTTGGGGACTGCTGTCCTTTGAGTGAGGCATAAAACAAGATGGTTTGATTACCTGGACTTCCATACTCTATTGAGATGCATCACTACATTTCTCCACAGCCCGAGTGAAAAGAACTGAGCTGGAAAAAGCTAAAGCTGTGGTGGGGACCTGTATGGACATGTGCCCAGAGAAGGAGCGTTACATGAGGGAGACAAGATTCCAGCTCAGTCTTTTTGAGGTCATACCTGGCACTGACAAGGTCAGTATCAAACTTCCCAATTGATTAGTCCGTGTACACATGGTTCATTTTGAAGTTTGTTCATTTGAATAATATTTGTTTCTTTTCTAAAAACACCAATTGGCTAATTTAAAAACTGTCTGGAAGTGAGCATCAATTCATCTCATTTTTTAATAGGGTTTCAGAGTCACAAAACTCTTGTTAAAGTTTTCTTTTGTTTCAGGCAATTTAAACTTCATGAAAGCAGATAGTGATACTTCTTTTGTTGTCGTCATAACTGATTGCCTTTCCAGAGGTTCATTTTGGATGTTTTGGCCACTGAATTGATGAGATAATTTGCCATGTGATGTGCTGAATGTTTTCAGGTTTTATTTTAGACTTTCAGCATCTGGCTTTTTGTTTGTTTCTCAACTGACCATAAAATATTACACCACAAGAAATGCACGCTGATTCATATCATCCAAGATGTATTATCAGTTGATAATGCGCTGATCATAATATTAGTTTTGTAGTCAGTTCAGTGTTCATTTCAAATTGGGGTCCTTGTAGAAGTACAACATCAAAGAGAAACATAATTAAATTTTATGACCGTTATGTGCAGCTATAGACCATAAGAGATGGAAGCAGAATTAGGCCTCTTAGCCCATCGAGACTGTTCCGCCATTCCATCTTGCTGATTTATTATTCCTCTCAACCCCCTTCTCCTACTTTCTCCCATAACCTTTGCCTTTAATAATCAAGAACTTATCAATCTCCACTTTAAACATATTGAATGATTTAGCCTCATAGCTGCCTCTGGCAATGAATTCCATAGATTCACCACTCACTGAGTAAAGAAATTCCTCCTCTGTCCTGATCTAAAGATGTCCTCATATCCTGAGGCTTTGCCCTCCGTTCTTAGACTCTCCCACTATAGGAACCATCCTCTCCATGTCCACTCTATCTAGGCCTTTCAATATTTGATAGATTTTAATGAGTTTCCCCTCCCCCCCCCCCCCCCATACTTCTGAATTCCAGAGAGTACACACCCAAAGCCATCGTACACTCTGATAACCTAGCTCCCCAGTACTTGGGTAGAACTGGACCTGCAACTTATCTGGATGATTGGATGTTATTCCTACACTTTTTACATGTTAAACGGTGCTATAACAAAATTTCCAATGAGCCCTGTGAGTTTAAAGGGAACAGGAAGTTCCAAGTGTTCCTGATCTCTGGTGTTCTGAACCCTAACATTGATTCTGGCTGTACTCCCAGCCTACAGTCTGGATCCATGACTATTACGCCAGATGCTGAACAGCCAAGATTTATGAACAATGAGATGCCCAGTATCAGTTTCACTGAGCATGCATAACATTAGGTATAATTGCTACTGCATGAAGAAATAACTTGGTCAACTAAAATTAAGTTTAGGCACCATATTGGCACAGCAGTCAAGTTTCCATACTAACAATCCAGTTTGAAAATCCTGCCTTGTCACTTAGATTCAGATACTAATCTCTAATTTGGGAGACAAGAATCCTTAGACTCAGTGGCTACAGAAACACCCTTCTGGCTCCCTAATACTTTTCAGGAAAGGAATTCTGCTTGGTCTGATCAGTAAGTGTTTCCAGGTTGAAAAATGTGGTAAACTCTTCAAACATCTTCACTAGTGATCCAGCAAGGTACTTAGTATTACTGTTAACTGCCACGTCTGAACTAGAAGGAGAATAAAATTGGCCAGATCATCCAGAATCATGCTAGGTGCTGTCAGCCATGCAGCATCCTCCTTGCAAACATCTGCAGGTCTGGTCCAAAGCTGGAAGAATTGTCCTACAGATTATTAAGTAACAGCCTGACATGGTACTCACAAAAATATACCTTAAAGGTAACGTGGTAGACACCATCTGTTTGATCTCCAAGTACCAGCATCTGCAGTTCTTTGTGTCTGCAGCTCAAAATTGAGCTTCCACCAGGTTCTGTATTCAAACAGCACCACAATCCAATGGCCTGGAATATCATACACTTTACTAGTGATCAACCCTGTTCAAGAGCAGAGTCACAGAGAAATACAGCATAGAAATGGCCCCTTCATTCACCTTGTCCATGCAAATCCCATTTACCAGCACTTGCTCCATTACTTTTTATGTTTTGGTGAATCAAGTGATCATGTGATACTTAAATCTTGTGAGAATATCCACCTCCAACACTCACTTATGCAGTGTGTTCCAGATTCCAACCATTTTTGGGTAAAAACAAAAAATCTTCTTTAGGTCCCCTCTAAATTTCTTGCCCCTTACCCAAAACTAATGTTCAGACGGTTCTGCCAGGATTACAGAAGGGAAACTGTGGATTCTGGAATATGGAACAACCACCAAACTGCTGGAGGAACTTGGTGGGTTGAGCAGCATCTGGGAATGTGGGGTAGTGGGAATGGTAGGGATTACAAAAGGGATTGTTAGGAGCAGCATCAGACATAGCTGGTAAAACTAATACAGAACTACATGTAAATACAGCATGCAAAAAACTGACAAGCACACTCAACCTGTAGGTCAGGTCGAAGGTCTGCAGACTACCTGCATTTTCATCATAAACACTGGAGGATAATTTAACATCTAACAGGATGTGATGCTATCTTCCTTGAGGATACAGATGGCCAAAATGTGAGTGCTAGCATTAAATCGTGTTTGACCAGAAGTGGTGAATAGATTATCCATCTTGGTCCCACCATCACAGAAGTCACATTTCTGTTCAGGGTGTTGGATCTTGGAATTCAATTCCGGCATCCTTTGTAAGAACTTTATGTCTTTCCTGTGAGCATGAGGGTTTCCTCAGGGTGTTCTGAATTCCTCCCACAGCCTAAAGACCTACCAGTTAATAGATTAATTGGTTATTGTGAATTTTTCTGTGAGTAGGTTGGGGTTAAAATAGGTTACGGGGCAGTACAGCTCGTGTAGGCCAGAAGGGCCTGCTCCATGCTGTATCTCTAAATAAATATAACATTTGGCCAAATCGATTTACTCCACATGATCTGAGAACACTGAAAGCGGCAAAAACTTTGGGACCAGATAACATTCTGCCTGTAGGATCTGTGATCCATGCTGAAGAACCAGCTTGGCCTCTAGCTGCACCGTTCCAGTGCAGATTCTATATTGACAATGTTGGAAATAACCCAGGTTATGTCTTGTGTGGAGAAACTGAGGTTGTTCATTTTGAAGTACAATACAACAATAAATCTTTATTTAAATAGGAAGAGGCAAAAAAAAGTTGCAGCATAAGAGGATATGGGAGCGCTAGTTCACAAAACGCAAAGGGGTTGCTTGCAGATATAAAGCAGGATTAGGATGGCTGATGGAACTTTGGTCTTGTCCTTTATTACTGGGGATATTGAGCAAGCTGTGTCTATCCTCATTCGAGTTTAAGAACATAAGAGGTGACCCTATTAAAATATGTATGACCTTGAGAGAGATTGACAAGGTGAGTGCTGAGCGGTTATTCTCTGGTGTTGAGGTTGAAACAGGACGCATAGCTTCATCACAAAGAGTAGCATCATTTAAGAATGAGTGAGGGGGAAGTCCTACTGATGGTGCTGACTTTGGAATTAAGTTCCCTGGAGAATTGGGGAGATGGTTAGTGAATATATAAAGTGTGAGTGTTTACTTAAATTGCAGCTTGAGTCAAGGAGTAGGGGAAGAGGGTGGGAAATTGTTAGTATGGGGGTAAAAGAGTGAGAAATTAACAACATTTGATTTCAGAATGGTGTAAAAGACTGAGGCTGATTAGCCTATTCACGTTTCCATTTTATATGCTCCTATGTGTTGGATTTTCCATTCTTGTTAAGTCAGGCTTTTGTTTAAGCGGTCCAGTTAAAAAGATCCATGGGTTATGGTTTTATTTCTGAACTTTCAGTATCCTTTGTTAGTTATAGATCCAAAGGGTTGTACAATAATTAGTTTGCATCCCAGAATCACAGGATTAACACAGCAATAATCCAGGTTACACAGCAAATTTTACAATGTAATATTGAATTTGCCTGCTTCATGTTGTAAACTATCAGACTCCCAACACGACAAGTGTTCCAAAGGCTCATTTGTTTAGTGCTAATTGATATGTTTGTTGCCTCACAGGTTAACCACGAAGCTGCAGTCAAGGAGTATAGCAGGTCGTCAGCAGATCAGGAAGAACCTTTACCTCATGAACTTCGTCCCGCCGCTGTGTTGAAATTAACAATGGATTATTTAGTGACTCAGATCATGGATGTGGGTGAAGGCAATTACCGAGACTGGTATGACTTTGTGTGGAACCGAACTCGTGGAGTGAGAAAGGTGAGTTAATAATGCCTTGGAATTACCTTGAATATGTGCGGACTTAGTCATAAGTAAAACAGGAGGGAAACAGGCCTTTCAGCCTGACTCCTCCATGCTGACCAAGATGCCCATTTTCTCACGTTTGGCATTCCAGTTAGTAGTATGGCTATTAGTATGACATTCCAGTTTTTGGTGTTGTATCATTGCTGTTCTAACACACACACAATGCTGGAGGACCTTGACAGTTCCGGAATAAACAGCCAACGTTTCAGGCCGTGACCGAACATCTACAGGTGTCCCCCGTTTTTCGAATGTTCACTTTACAACAACTTGCTGTTACGAAAGACCTACATAAGTACCTGTTTTCGCTAACCAAAGAGGATTTTCACTTTTATGAAAAAAAGATGCCCGCTTTATACGTGTCTATCCCGAGAAAGACTACAATAACCGTGAAGCCTTGTGTGGGCAGTTGTTTGAGCATGAGTGTACGTGCCGATTTTTATTTTCTCCAAATTGGTTTTGGCTCGCTGCCTTCCCGATTTTGATAAGTGAAACTACACTGTATCTACATTATCTCTACTTTATATAGGCTGTGTATTTATCATATCATTCCTGCTTTTACTGTATGTTAGTGTTATTTTAGGTTTTATGTGTTATTTGGTATGATTTGGTAGGTTATTTTTTGGGTCTAGGAACGCTCAAAAAATTTTCCCATACAAATTAATGGTAATTGTTTCTTCGCTTTACGACATTTTTACGATTTCATAGGAATGCTCTACCTTCAAACTGCAGGGGAAACCTGTAAAGGGTTTTTAGCAGGTCTCACCAAACTCCTGTCAAAGAGGAGATTTAAACTCCAGAGGAGACATACCACAGCCCTCAGCTGGCTTCACCTACCACCTGTCAGCTTGTACTCCTTCCCTGCTCCTCCCTTATTCACCCTTCCTATCCAGTGCTAATGAAGGGTGTCGGTCAAAAGCTTCGACATGCATTTTGTGTGTGTTACTCTAGATTTCCAGCATCTGCAGAATCTCTTGTCTTTATCATTGCTGTCGTGCCTAACAAACTTGTGTCCAAGAGTAACCCCACGGGAGAGTTTATTTTAAATTACCAAACATAATGGAAGATTAGAGAGACAAAGCTCTACTTGGAAAGTCTTTTTTTATAGTCTGACAGCATGGTATCCTTGATGTGACTAGGACTTTAGTACAGTAATTTATCGGCAGCTAAGAGAAAAGGCACATTTAGTGTCAGACTTGTACAGCACAGGAATAGGCCCTTCAGTTCAGCTCATTCATACCCACCAGGATATTTATCTAGCTATTCCCTTCTGCTTGCACTTGGTCCATATCACTCTAAGCATTTCTTATCTAAGTACCTATCCAAACTGGTGTGTTGTAATTGTTCCTGCTTCTACCACCTCCCTCGGAAAACTGAACTATAAGATCACCTTCAAATCTTTGCTCTCTAATCTTAAACCTGTGCCCTTTATTTTAACCCTTCCTATCCTGCATACCTTTATTCATTTGTAAAGTTTGATGTGCCTTTCTATTGATGCAGTTTTTTTTTTTCCTGACAGGATATTACACAACAGCACCTATGTGATAAGATGACAGTGACACTAATCGAGAAGTGCACACGATTCCACATCCACTGTAGTCATCATCTCTGCGAAGAGCCGATGTCCTCCTATGATGCAAAGATCAATGATGAAAACCTGACCAAGTGTTTGCAAAGTCTGAAAGAAATGTACCAGGATTTATCCACCAAGGAAACCTACTGTGAGAATGAGGCAGAATTCCGGGGCTACCACGTTCTGCTTAATCTCAATGAGGGAGATATTCTCCGGTGAGCAGGAGATGTTTATTTTCAGTGTGCTTGCTGCATAGTGGAATTATAGCATCATGTGGTACAGTTATGGCATTGGCCCATCAGGTAAGTAATTCACTCAGTCCCAATCCTCAGCTCCTTCCCTTAAGCTATGCACATTAGCTTCTCTTGTCTCTATCTAAATCCACTTCAAAAGCTTTTAGTACACTTGTTTTCAGAACCCTGAAAGGATTAAACTCCAGATTATGGCCTATGTTTTTCCTTGTTTTGCTTTGTGCCTCCACCAGAGGGGACGTCTCTCTGTGCAGAGTAAGAATGGCAACGAAATAGTATGATCAAAGGTTTTAATGAGTAATGTTAGTATCAGTGCACAATGTGCAACTTAGTGTGGGAATGACAAATTAGGCCCACTGAGACGAAAATGTGCACACTTGAAAGCAGGCGCTAAAAAGAGAGAACCCTTCGCGTGTAGAAGGCCCCATAGATTCACCCTCTGTGCGTAGAAGGCCCGATGGATTCACCGTGCTATCAAATGGCCGTATGTGCATTTGCCACATTCTCACGATTGATCTGTTACGGTACATTCTCTGACTTTTGTGAACTCTTGTGTCTCCTTTCAACTTTATTTTTTTCTGAACAAAGCAGAGCTCTAGTCCCACTTTACAGCTGAAGTTCCTCAATTCCTTGAGCTATTCCAGTAAATATTTTCTGCACCATCTTTCTCTCTGTGATCTTCATATCCTTTCTGAATTGCAATGACCAGAATTGGCTGTATTTGTGGCCTTCAGTCAGTCCATACTTGTCCCCATGATTGCTCATTCCACCTCAGATTATTGCTTCTAATTTCCCACCACTGAAATGAGACAGGTCTGCAATTAATGAGCTTATTACTGCATTTTTTTTGTTTGAGTGAGAAATTAACATTTTCACAGAGATATCTAAGTGTTGGAAATAGCTTTAAATACCTATTGTAAACTAAAGATTCTGTGGATGCTGGAAATCAAAAAGTTCTAATGAAGGATCTCAGCTGAAATTGCCAGCTCCTTAGATACCATCTGACTTGCTGAGTCTCTCCAGCATTTTGTATGTTATGCTTTAAATACTCTGTAGAATGACATGAATTGTACACAGTTCTGGTAACCCTATTATACAGGTGTCCCCCTGGTTTACGAATGTTCGCTTTATGCCATTTCGCTTTTACAAAAGACCTACATTACTAAACTGTTTTTGCATTACAACGAAGATTTTCGCTTTTATGAAAATTTTTCCCAGATAAATTAATGGCACTTCGCTTTACGCCATTTTGGCTTAAGAAAGGTTTCATAGGAACGCTCTACCTTTGTAAAGGGGGGGGGGGCACCTGTACTCACCACATGTTGCTGGATCTGCAGAATATTTATAGTCTTTCCTGCCTTGAAGCATTTGTAGTTTCCTTGTCTACGTGTACCAAAGATGAGTACAGAATTTAGCACTGTTGCAGAGATAGATTGGCTGTCTTGGTAACAGAGCTGGTTATTTGTTTTGGTTGTCAAGTACAACAAATAACAATTTGATTATCTGCACAGCAACATGCAGAGATCTGTATACAGTATATGAAGCACTTGGTGTCTTACCCTGCATCCTTTCAAACATCATGCTGTAAAATTTACCAAAATGAGAATTTGATTTATTATCAGTCACTTAGATGATGTGGTTTGTTGTGTTGTGGCAGCAATACAATTCAAAGATATCAAATTATTCTGAATTGGTAAGTGAATAATGCAAAACAATAAGGAATAATGACGTATTGTTCTGGGTTCATGGACTGTTCAGAAAATTGATGGTGGAGGGAAAGAAGCTATATCTGATTGGTTGAGTATGGGTCTTCAGGCTGCTGCTGCTTGATCGTAGTAATGAGAAGAGGGCATTTCCCAGAGTGATAAATGCCATCTTCTTGAGGCACCACCTCTAGAAAATGTCATTAGTGGTGGGGAGGGTTGTGCTCGTGATGGAGCTGGTTGTGTCTACAACCCTCTGCAGCCTTTTGCAATCCTGTGCATTGGAGCCTTCGTACCAAGCTGTGATGCAACCTGTCAGAATGTCCTCCACCATGCCTCAAATAGGATGTTTGAGGAGTCTTTGGTGATGCACCAAATCTCATCAAACTCCTAACAAGGAATTTAAAGGGAGATCCTTCATTTAACAGCAGGTTCTTCAAAAAAAGGAGCAAATCCCATTGTAAAATAGATACTCATTTTCCTTCTGGGCTTTATTGACTTGCTAAACAGGCAAACTGCCTCAAGCGACAGAGATCTGTTCCTCATCTGGCTTGTTTGTTCTTTACTCTAGAGAAATCCAGCAGTTCCGTCCGGTCATCCGCAACTCTCCGGAGGTGAAGTTGGCAGTGCAGGCATTTGCAGCCCTGAACAGCAACAACTATGTGAGGTTTTTCAAACTGGTCAGGGCAGCTTCCTACCTGAATGCCTGCATACTGCATCGCTACTTCAAGCAGGTATGGCCTATCACCTAGTAAGCAGTTCACCATCTATATCAAGTGTAATGTACTCAGTCATGGAAAAAAAATAAAGTTGGTCCCTGAGATAAGACCCTAAACTGAGTGAAGGCAGATTGCAATGGTGGAAGCAGAGGACCTGGTAGAAGTAGATTGGGAGCAGCTGCTCGGGGGTTGGAGGGGGGAGGTGGTGGAGGATATCTGCCTAAGTGGGAGGTATTTAAAAGTGAAATAGAATTAATCTGTGCTCTGTAAGGGTATGTATCAAAGATGGTAAGTTTAGTTAACCATAGTTAACAAAGAATATTGAAGGTTTGATTAGGGAAAGAAGGGAGCACATTCCAGGTAAAGTGTTGTAATGTTCTTGATGACCCAAAGCAAGTTTAATTTTCTGCTTTGCTGCAGTGTCAGGTAAGATCCTAACTCTGAATTTGGGCTGCCTGCATATTTCCTTTATCTTTCATGCTCCCTCATTTCTATGTGATCGATGTTAATTGTGGCTGCCAATGGTATAAAACAATTCCACACACAGTTTGCTGAAAGACGAGGCTCAGAAGGATTGATCAGTTGCAAGACCAAGGTTGATAGATTTAAGGTGTTAAAGATTTTCGAATAAGTGCGGGTTAGAGACATGCAGGAAGAAACTGGCTCTGTGGCCCACCGTATTCGTACCAGCTGTTAGATACCCATGTTGTGAGATTCAGCCCATGAGTTTCCATACCTTTCTTTAGCCAGAGGGTGGTGACTTTCTGGAATTTGTTGCTTCAGCCAGCTGTGGAGGCCAGGTCATCGGGTATATTTAAGACATAGGTTCTCGATTTTGGGAAGAAGGCAGAAGAATTGGGTTGAGAGGATTATGGATCAGTCATGATTAAATACAGAGCAGATTTGATGGGCCTAATGACCTAATTCTACTCCTATTTCTTATGGTCTTGTACCCTGGTGTTTCAAATGGTTAGCTAAATGAATTATGTGAGAGAATTTCTGCCTCCTTCACCCTCTTGGGCATTGCAGTACAGATTTCAGCCATGAAAATATCTCTAAACCTTCAACCGCTGACATTAACCGTAGATTATGGATACCCTTCTGAGCAAAGTTTCTTCCTAGTCGCATTCAATGACCCTCATAAATTTGTATTTCCTACCCCTCCCTCCTCAGCCGCCTCCTCTAAGGGATCCAAACACAGCCTCTCAAATTTCTGATAATTAAAATCACTCCATTCTAGGCAACATCCTGGTGAATTTCTTCTGCACCCTCTTCAGTTTGTTGAATTAAACTATGGATCGATCTTGCTCTGATAACAGGATAGACATGAGAAACTATTCTGTATCTCTGTTCCTTCATCAGTCTGCTGCAGTAAGAAGCAAGAGATGATACTGCGGACGAGGCAAGTGTCACTTCTCAGTAAAGCACCAGGATTGTCATCTGTGATTTCCTGCTGCATGTTACTGAATGCCGAGGTCACATATGTGAGAGTTCCTGAGGCATTCATGCACAGCGTGTGACTCTGTTTTATTGCAGGTTCGTCGTGAGGCTCTCAAGACTTTGAATTTTGCTCTAACGGTGAGCTCTCAGCGCGCCACCGTGTTTCCGATGGATACCCTGGTTCGAATGTTGCTGTTTAAAGACTATGGCGAGGCGGCAGAATTTGCCAGGGTCTATGGGCTGAGTGTGAGTGATGGGTAAGTTTCAGAAAAAACAGGGGCATTTCAGCTGTCCTTATTTCCGGTTTCCAACCAACTGCATTTCAACAATGTTATCGACAACAGCGGAATATGCAGCAGCTACCCATTGGTTTCCCATGATCTAAATTTTTTTTGTGTGTTGGCTGCTGATCCTTGAATCATTTTGGGGAAGTTAAACGGTGACTGCATTTAAATGCTGAAATAGTGATTCATCCTACATCATCTTTTGGCCTATCACATCAATTTCTTTCATTAGAACATAGAACATTCAGCACAGTACAAGTCCTTTGAGCCATGATTTCCTGCTGACTTTTTAACTTACTCTGAGATCAATCTAATCCTTCCCTCCTTCATAACCCTCCATTTCTCTATTATCCATGTGCCTATCAAAGACTTTCTTCTATGTCCCTAAAGTATCTGCCTCTAGTATTCCTGGCAGGGTATTCCATGCACCTACCATTTTTTTGTGTAAAAATCTTGCCTCCCCATACTCCCCATATTTCCTCTATCACTTTAAAACAGTGTAACTGATGATCATTATCTTTCTATGACTCTTAAGTTATACCACCACCCTGGCACAGCATTCCATGCATCTATCACTGTATTTATTTTTTTTAAATTACCTCTGACTTCCCATTATATTTTTCTCCAAAAGTCTAAAATTATGCCCTCTAGTGTTAGCCATTTCTGCCTATCTATGCCTCTTATCATCTTATACACCTCAAGTCACCTCTCGTCCACCTTCACTCCGATGAAAAAGCTCTAGCTCACTGAACTTATCTTCATAAGACGTGATCTCTAATCCAGGTGCATTCTGGTAGATCTCCTGTGCACCCTCTGTAAAGCTTCCACATCCTGGTAACCAAAACTGAACATCATATTCGAAGTGTGGTTTAACCAGGATTTGATAGAGCTGCTGCATTACCTGGCTGCTCTTGAACTCAATCCCCCGAATAATGAAGGCCAAAGTATCATATACCTTAACGAGTCTACCAATTTGCATAACAACTTTGAGGGATCTGTATACGGTATGTGGCCACTGAGGTCCTTCTACTCCTCCACAGTGCCAAGAATCCTGCCATAAATCCTATATTTTGCCTGTAAATCCAACTTTACAAAATGAATTACTTCACACTTTTATAGGTTGAACTCCATTTGCCATGTCTCAGCCCAGCTCTTCATCCTGTTAATGTACTGCTGCAGCTTATGTCAACCTTCTACAACAGGGGTTCCCAAGCTTTCTTTATGCCAGGGACAATGCCATTAAGCAATGGCTCCATGGACCCAGGTTGGGAACTCCTGCTCTACACTATCCACAACTCCACCAACTTTTGTGTCATCTTACTATCCCATCCTTACACTTCCTCATCCAAATCATTTTATGAAAATCACAAAAAGCATGGGCCCCAGAACAGATCCCTGCTGAAAATCATTGGTCACCACTCCAGGCAAAATACAATACTGTTATCTACTGTCACTCTCTACCTAATATGAGCTAACCAATTAGGCATCCGCATAGCCAGATTTCCCTGGATCCCATGGTTCCAGACTTTCTGAATGAGCCTACTATGGGGAATCTTATCAGATGCCTGACTAAAATCCATATCTACTGTTCTACTTTCATCAATCTGCCTTGCCACATCCTCAAAGAATTCAATCAGAGTCAAGAGGCATAACTGCCTCTCACAAGGCTGTCTTGGCTCACTACAATGGAAGTTTCAGCAGCGCCTTCTCCTTGCCATTATTTACACTTCTGCTGTGCTCAGTACTGGAAAGCTTAACTCTTAATCCAGTTTCCATCTTGAAGTCTTCAAGTGGTCTTATTTTAACTTGGATACTTTGCTTTTGGATATTTGGGCCAAACCAATATTAGTTGTTTCACATGAGCCTCTGCAACCTTTTCAGCTTCTGACCACCATCTGGGTTCTCTTGAATTCCACATTCAGTTCATTTTTTTAATGGTTCATATTTCAGGTCACACCACAGGTAACTTTATTTCTCTGTGTCTGCCTGATAGCAGGTCACTTTTCAGTTGGCCTTGTTCCTGAGTGAATTCTGGTGCCATACTGGTAACACTTTCTTGCACCTTCTCCAGGGCTGAACATTCAGTTTCCTATGTGTGGTGTCATTAGGACCCCCTTTAACTTCAACGTCATGTCTCTGCTTTACAATGCTTACACAGTAATAAATCCTTGTATGTTATTTGCTTATTCATACTTCAGTGTGTTAACTTGTGTCACAATTTATAGTGATCTATACCCTTGGGATCCCGTGTTCTCCTCTTTCATTTAGCCCCAAAAATTGTATTATCTTGCACTTCAGGGCACTGAAATCTATCTGTCATTTAATTTCTGAATGTTTATTGCTATTGTGTATATTGTGGCAGTTGTCTCTGCTGGGAATTTCACCGTCCTTTTAAAGGTAATTCCCATAATTTGAAATATTTCCAACAAGCCCACATCTTTGATGTTGTAAATGAGCAAAATGATCCCAAGTGCTGTTATAGAAAATGTTGCTCATCTGACATGCTCTGGACCTTTTATTGTACAATCAGATTTTTTTTTTATTACTCTGCAAAACACTTTTAATTCATTTAAGAAGTCAACAGCAACAATTTTAGTGAATCCAGTAAGTTTAAACTGAGCACTAGTACTGAGACCCCAGCAAGTGGTCATGCAGCGAGGGAACTGGGGCCCTGCCAACTGTTTGGTGGGTTGGTCGAGTGTGCAGGAAGTGTAGACCTATGAGTAAAAGAGCAGTGAGGTCAGCATGGCCCCTATGAAGGGGAAAAGATCAGGGGAACCAGTATCTGGGTAAGTGCTGAATTATTGGGACTTAACAAATGGCTGGATGCCAGGTTATCTGAGTTTTCTTCTGTCTAGTGACATATTACTACTCAGCACCTAGCTTTACAACCCTGACCTCCTTAGTCATCTGTAACATTTGTAATAGGAATCAAGACATTCCTATTCTGAATCTTGTTTACTCTGGATTATCAATGCAGGAACCTGAGAGAAACATAGAAAACCTACAGCACAATACAGGCCCTTCAGCCCACAAAGCTGTGCCAAACATGTCCTTACCTTAGAAATTACATAGGGTTACCCATAGCCCTCTATTTTTCTGAGCTCCTTGTATCTGTTGAGGAGTTTCTTAAGAGACCCTATTCCAATCGCCTCAACCACCGTTGCTGGCAGCCCATTCCATGCACTCACCACTCTGCGTAAAAAGAAAAAAAACTTACCCCTGACATCTCCTCTGTACCTACTTCCAAGCACCTTAAAACTGTGCCCTCTTGTGCTAGCCATTTCAGCCCTGGGAAAGAGCCTCTGACTATCCACATGATCAATGCCTCTCATCATCTTATACACCTCTCTCAGGTCACCTCTCATTCTCCATCACTCCAAGGAAAAAAGGCTGAATTCACTCAACCTATTCTCATAAGGCAAGCTCCCCAATCCAGGCAGCATCCTTGTAAATCTCCTCTGCACCCTTTCTATTGTTTCCACATCCTTCCTAT
Organism: Hypanus sabinus; assembly: GCF_030144855.1. NCBI lineage: Eukaryota > Metazoa > Chordata > Chondrichthyes > Myliobatiformes > Dasyatidae > Hypanus > Hypanus sabinus. The sequence continues at coordinate 74,059,621 of NC_082709.1, forward strand.
AGTGAGGCGACCAGTACTGAGCACAGTACTCCAAGTGGGGTCTGACCAGGGTCCTATGTAACTGCAACATTACCTCTCAGCTCCTAAACTCAATCCCACGATTGATGAAGGCCAATGCACCATATGCTTTCTTAACCACAGAGTCATCTTGCACAGCAGCTTTGAGTGTCTTATGGGCTTAGACCCCACGATCCCTCTGATCCTCCTCTTTGCCAAGTGTCTTAGCATTAATACTATGTTCTGTCATCATATTTGACCTACTAAAGTAACCACTTCACACTTACCTGGGTTGAACTCCATCTACCGCTTCCTCAACCCAATTTTGCATCCTATTAATGTCACTCTGCAACCTCTGACAGTCCTCCACACTATCCACAACAGCTCCAACCTTTGTGTCATCAGCAAACTTACTAATCCATCCCTCCACTTCCTCATCCAGGCCATTTATAAAAATCACAAAGAGTAAGGGTCCCAGAACAGATCCCTGAGGCACTCTACTGGTCACTGACATCCATGCAGAAGATGACCCATCTACAACCACTCTTTGCCTTCTGTTGCAAGCCCGTTCCGGATCCACAAAGCAATGTCCCCTTGGATCCCATGCCTCCTTACTTTCTCAATAAGCCTTGCATGGGTTACCTTGTCAAATGCCTTGCTGAAATCCACATACACTACATCTACTGCTCTTGCTTCATCAATGTTTCTAGTCACATCCTCAATCCATCAAGCTCGTAAGGCATTATCTGCCTTTAACAAAGCCATGCTGACTATTCGTAATCATATTATGCCTTTCCAAATGTTCATAAATCCTGCCTTTCAGGATCTTCTCCATCAACTTACCAACCACTGAAGTAAGACTCACTGGTCTATAATTTCCTGGGATATTTCTACTCCCTTTCTTGAATAAAGGAACAACATCCACAGCCCTCCAATCCTCCAGAACCTATCCCATCCCCATTGATGATGCAAAGATCATCGCCAGAGGCTCAGCAATCTCCTCCCTCGCCTCCCACAGTAGCCTGAGGGTACATCTCGTCTGGTCCTGGTGATTTATCCAACTTGATGCTTTCCAAAGGCTCCAACACATCCTCTTTCTTAATATCTACATGCTCAAGCTTTTCATTCAGCTGTAAGTCATCCCTTCCATTGCCAAGATCCTTTACCGTAGTGAGTACAGAAACAAAGTACTCAAGTACCTCTGCTATCTCTTCTGGTTCCATACACGCTTTTCCACTGTCACACCTGATAGGTCCTATTCTCTCATGTCTTATCCCCTGCTCTTCACATACTTGTAGAATGCCTTGGGGTTTTCGTAACCCTGCTCACCAAGGCCTTCTCATTGCCCCTTCTGGCTCCCTTCATTTCTTTCTTAAGCTCCTTCCTGCTGGCCTTGTAATCTAGATCTCTATCCTTACCTAGTTTTTTACCTTTCGTAAGCTCTTATTTTTCTTCTTGACTAGATTTACAACAACCTTTGTACACCACGGTTCCTGTACCCTACCATCCTTTCCCTGTTTCATTGGAATGTACCTATGCAGAACTCCTCGCAAATATCCCCTGAACATTTGCCACATTTCTTCCATACGTTTCCCTGAGAAAATCTGTTCCCAATTTATGCTTAAAGTTCTTGCCTGATAGCCTCACAATTCCCCTTACTCCAATTGAATGCTTTCCTAACTTGTCTGTTCCTATCCCTCCAATGCTATGGTAAAGGAGATAGAGTTGTGATCACTATCTCCAAAATGCTCTCCCACTGAGAGACCTGTCACCTGACCAGGTTCATTTTCCAATACCAGATCAAGTACAGCCTTTCCTCTTATGGGCTTATATACATATTGTGTCAAGAAACCTTGAACACACCTAACAAACTCCACCCTATCTAAACCCCTCACTCTAGGGACATGCCAATCAATATTTGGGAAATTAAAATCTCCCACCACAACAACCCTGTTATTATTACACCTTTCCAGAATCTGTCTCCCAATCAGTTCCTCAATGTCCCTGTTACTATTGGGTGGTCTATAAAAAGCACCCAGTAGAGTTATTGCCCCCTTCCTGTTCCTAATTACCATGCATAGAGACTCCGTAGACAATCCCTCCATGACTTCCTCCTTTTCTGCAGCTGTGACACTCTCTCTGATCAGCAGTGCCACACCCCTACCCATTTTGCCCCCCTCCCTGTTCTTTCTGAAACACCTAAAGCCTGGCACTTAAAGTAACCGTTCCTGCCCCTGAGCCATCCAAGTCTCTGTAATGGCCACAACATCATAGTTCCAAGTACTGATCCATGCTCTCTCATCCGCTTTGTTCATAATACTCCTTACATTAAAATAGAGACATCTCAAACCATCAATCTGAGCACGTCCCTTCTCTATTATCTGCCTATCCTCCCTCTCGCACTGTCCCCAAGCTTTCTCTATTTGTGGGCCAACCGCCCCTTCCTCCGTCTCTTCAGTTTGGTTCCCAACCCCCAGCAATCCTAGTTTAAACTCTGCCTATTTAGCCTTAGCAAACCTCCCTGCCAGGATATTGGTCCCCCTGGGATTCAAGTGTAACCCATCCTTTTTTGTATGGGTCACACCTGCCCCAAAAGCAGTCCCAGTGATCAAGAAATCTGAATCCCTGCCCCCTGCTCCAATCCCTCAGCCGTGCATGTATCCTCCACCTCACTCTATTCCTATTCTCACTGTCACGTGGCACAGGCAGTAATCCTGAGATGACTACCTTTGTGGTCCTGCTTCTCAATTTCCTTTCTAACATTAACCAATGTCACAAATTATTTTGGAATCCATGCTCAACATTCTTTATATAAAACTGCTGTGTTCTGCATTGCACCCTTAACTCCTCCATCCTTCCAGTCAGTATTTTAAGAAAATTTGTCTTCTGTTCTTTTGCTGGGTTCAATCTGCCTTTTTATGTATAGGAATCATGTTTGCTCTCAACCAGTCTCCCGACACAATGAACTTTACAAATTGAAGTTTTAATATACAGCACATGGATTATTACCTCAGCTGTTTTTTCACTTTGGCATCAGAATCATACTTATTATCACTGTCATATGTAGTGAAATTTGTGTTTTGCAGCAGTATAGTGTGTGTGGCCTTCATCGGCTGTGGTCGACCATGCACCTCTGGTAGTCACTGGGAGTGGCTTCTCAGGGAGCAAACCAGGGCAGAGTTGATATGGCGATCCGTCTGTTGCCCATGCAGTGGGACCCCCCCCCCCCCCCATGCTGATGACAGGTCCAAAGAAATGACAAAAGTCGATATAGTTTGGTGCCAGCAGCATCGCAGGAGTTGTCGTGCCGGTGCTGGGTATGGCAGTCAGCCACCTTTGGGACTCCGACTCCAGATTTTTCCTCAGTTTACTCCCAAAGCCTTTCCTGTGAGTGAGTATAGCTGTGGAGTTTTCCCTCTCCTAGATGAGCTACCATCCATGGTTAACGAGCCCCATCTGCCCAGAGCAACTGGTTTTAAGGCGCCAGTGGTCCACCTTTGCCCCTTCTCCTGTCGGTGAGAACAGCTCCGCCGGGCATAATAACTATGCCACTCGTGAAGGCCAGGAGTTGGACTTGGTTGGCAGAGGCTGTTTGAGACGCACGTCATGAAGACCATTTGTTTAGCAGTGGGAGCTTGTCCCACTACCACCCTTCGACTATGACTACCTTTGGAGCTAGCAGTATAGTATAACATTAAAAGTTACTATAAATTACAAAAGTAATCCAAAAGAGAAGTAATGAAGTGATATTCGTGGGTTCTTGAGTTAGTCATTGTACATGACAGCACAGAAACAGGCCCTTCAGCCCATCGAGACTGTGCCAAACTATTCTGCCTAGTGTCAATAACCTGCACTTGGACCATAGCCCTCCATACCCCTCTCATCCATGTATTTATCCAAGCTTCTCTTAACTGTTGAAATTGAACCCCCATCACCCACTGCTGCTGGCCGCTCATTCCACACTGAGCGAAGAACTTACCTGTCAAGTTCCCCTTAAACATTTCAGCCTTCACCCTAACCCATAATCTCTAGTCCTAATCTCACGCAACCTCAGTGGAAAAAGCCTGCTTGCATTTACTCTATTGATGCCACTCATAATTTTATATGCTTCTATCAAATCTCCCTTATTTTCCTACACTCTAAGGAATAAAGTCCTAACCTATTTAACCTTTCTCTATATCTCAGGTCCTCTTGTTAACTTGTAAACAGTTCAATGAGACAAATCATCCGTGCATTGTTTTATCTTCTCTTGGATCATGCTTAGTTTATGAATTAATTCCTTTTAACTTCGCATATTCTTCATCCAGCCTTTTTTTAATCTTAAGTATCTATATATCTTTTTTAATTTAATGTAAATGGTATTTGCACTATGCAATTGCTTGGTAAACATGCAGGCAAGTTATCATTCTCTTGTCATTATAATGCATCCATCAGCAGCCTCTCCCTTATGTATGGGGTTGCTTATGCCCATATCTTTATTTAAATTCTTAATTAATTCAGTCATGTATATTTTACAGTATGTGCCATCCTAATTGTTTGATTTGACTTTCTTCCTTTTTTTGTATTTTTTCTTCATTGTCTCTATTTGGTGCATATCAGAATCTGGTTTAATATCACTGACCTGTGTCGTGAAATTTGTTGTTTTGTGCCATCAGTATAGTGTGATTGCCATGTGTTTTTATCAATTTTGTATCTTTATTGATTTTATTATGACTTCCTTTGTACACGGTAAATCTTTGCCAGCTGGCTTGTTCTTGTCTTTCCGTGTTTAAGACTATTGATCTACATACTAAACATCTAATAGTGATATTCAATATTTTAGTAAGTATGTTCTTAATTTCCGTGGTTGGATTTTCAATTTTAGCAATTTATTACTGTGTTTTTGACTGCACAAGCACCATACAGGATAAATAACTTGTGCAATTAATTGAATTTACTCTGGAATTGATAATCACTGAAAACACTTCTTGTGTTTCAGATGTGTTGAATTGAATCGTTCAACATTGTGTGAGCCAGATTTTGTACTGCTGCCCAAGAAGTCCTCATTTATTGAACAGAAACGCACCACTCTGATTGGTGAAGTAGTGAATGGAGGACCACTTCCACTCTTCTTAAGGCACGTCCCTGTCTTGAGTTTTGACAGTCAAGGGCGATTCATTGGAGAGAGCTTTGAGCCAAGTAATATGGGCCAGAAACCGACTCTACAAGGTGTGTACAAAATTGTCTGGTTAAGTTTTCTATGACCAAGTGAAGGAAATTAATTTAGGAGGTGAAACTGAAGTCTGTCCTGACTGACCTTGAATATGTTCAAAGTAAATTTATTATCAAAGTATAGTTGTCACTATATACAAGCATGCAATTCATTTTCTTGCAGGCATGCTAAATAAATCTATAATGGAATAATAACCATAATAGAATTAATGAAATACTGCACTGCACAGTCCCCTTCATGTTGTGAAAGGATTTGATCTTGCTCTGTAGTCTTTTGAGCAGCCTACTGTAGAGGGGATCTAAAAGAGGCAGTGTCTGACCAAGTCAAATGCCATGGTGAGATCAATAAATGCAATGAGGGACTTCCTTTGTTCTTTGGCAGAGAGAGAAGAAATCATGTCCATAGTTCACCTTCCAGCTTTGCAATACATAGTTATAAAAATGAAAAGTTAAAGTAAGAAATGTATATTTAAAAAATACATAAGTTGTACAAAAAAAGAGGAAAAATACTGAGGTGATGTTCATAGGTTCATTATTCATTCAGAAATCTGATGGTGGAGGAGATGTTCCAAAAATGTTAAGTGTGTATCTTCAGGTTCCTGTGCCTCTTCCTTGTTGGTAGCAATAGGAAAGAGGGCATGTGCTGGATGATGGGGGTCCTTAATGATGGATGCTGCCTTTTTGAAGCATCGCCATTTGAAGGTGTCCTGGAAGCTGGGGAGACTAGTGCCCACAATGCAGCTGGCTGAGTTAACAACTTTCTGTAGCTTTTTCCAATCCTGTGCAGTTGGCTAGATGGTTGTGCAACCGGTTAGACGCTCTCCACAGTCTGTAGAAATTTGTCAATGTCTTTGATGATTTACCAGGTCTCCTTGAACTCCAAATGAAATACAGCCTCTGTTCTGCCACCTTTGTAATTGCATCAACATGTTGGGCCTAGGTTAGATTCGCAGAGATGTTGACACCTAGGAAATTGATACTACTCATTCTTTTCAGTTCTAGTCTCGATGAGGACTGGCTTGTGCTCCCTCGATTTACCCTTCCTGAAGTCCACAGTTAATTGCTTACTCTTACTGGTATGAGTATGGAGACAGACAAATGATAGTAGGGAAACAGGCAGCCATAGTAAAAGTGAGGCAAGTGGTGTGCTCTGAGCATCAGGTCTTGGTTCGCAATTATTTATCATTTGTGTAAATGGCTTGGAGGTGTGGACAGAGTGTAAAATATCCAAGTTTGTCATTGACTTAAAAATAGGTGAAGGACAGTGTGCTGAAGGTATGTGGCTGAGTGAGTGGGCAAAAGAAACTTGGTGTGGGGAAATATGAGGTAATACACCTCAGTAAGAGGTATTAAACAGCAGATTATATTCCAAATGGAGAAATATTGCAGATTAATAAAGAATAGAGGGATATTGTTTTTGAATTGTAAATGACAGCAGACAGGTGCAGTAAGTACTTAGGAAGGTAAATAACACATATGCCTTTAATGCAAGAAATTTGAGGTTTAGAATTGGGTACGTGCTGTAACAATGTACAGACTATTGGGGAGACTATACTAGAATATAGTGCACAGTTTTGGTCCCCTTAATTAAGAACCAGATCCCCAGCTGTGGGTAAATAGCCCCACTGCCTTGAGGGGCAGCCTCAGGAGAGATGATGGCTATGGGAGTAAACCCAGACAGAAAGGCCAAAGTGAAGCCCCTATGGCACTGAACAGCTTTCAGGCAGCTCCTGCAGCCCAGTTGGTGCCAAACGTATTTGCTTTGCTTTCCTTTGGACTACACTGGTGAGGCTGAGAGGGGGAATCTTGACGACTGGGCAATCCAGGATCTCCATACCTTCCACCCAGGCTTGTGCCCTGGAGAGGACAGTCCAGTGCCACTACCCATTGTCCTCCGAGACAGACACATGCCATCAACAAGAATTTAAGAAAGGATGTACAACTGAGGTGTTCCAAAAGAGATACACTAGGATAATTCCTGGATTGTCCTATCATGAGCTGCTAAATAAATCTATATTCTTCAGAGTTCAGAAGAATGAAGGGCGATTTTATTCAACTTTGTAAGATTCTGAGGAGAGCATGGCTGTTTAGATATTGAGACAACTCTAGTGAAGCAATCTTTAACAAGGAAGCACATTTAAAAGACTTGGGGAGTTTCTTTAAAACTGATGTGTGTAAAACTTATGACGGAAGGTGGGAATCTCTGGAATTTTCAACCCCAGTGGCTTGTGGATCACTGGAGGTAGTTAAAGAGGAACTAGATACATTTTGGAAAGATCCAGGAGTTGAGGGCCATGGAGAACTAGCACAGAAGTGAAGTCGAGTTGTGAGTCAGGACAGCCATGATATTGATTGGCAGGACAGATGTGGGGTGCTGTGGCCTGTTCCTCCCATTTCCTGTGTTTGTATAACTGGGAATTATATTGCAGCCGAAATACTATAAAGAAGGCCACCACTGTTGAATACATAGTCTTGGTTAGATAGAGTTGTAGGTATAATATAGCAGTGTGCCTTTTGGCCCACTGAGTCCGTGCCAACAGTCAACCCAGTTATTCCTATATTAATCTCATCAGCTGTCCACAGAGGAAGCCTTTGCAGTCAGATGTGAAAGATGTGAATTAAGAAAAATATTTAGTTTTTGAAGATTCCTTAGAAAAGAGCAAAAAAAGACAATGATTGATAATGATGGGTGTGACCTTGAGAAATGTGCTGTATATGTGTGAGCATTGAGCCTGTAGGCAGATGTTTTGTGTTGGTTTGGTTGTGTGAACTTTTGGACAAATGCTCGGTTTTGGAATTCAAGTTGATAGCTCAGTCTGATCAACCAATGCCGGTAACGGTCATACTGAGACCTGTTATTTGAATAAATATTATTGTGTGTATAGCACTTGATTGTTTTCCAATATCATTTCTTAAGTAGCAATGTTTTGGTAATAGATTTTCAACAAGGATCAGGCTCCAGTTTCAAGTATATATAATAAATGTCAAAATGCTAATGACCAGCGAATGAAAATCTGAAGCCTTTTCTACAAAAAAGTCTTTGATGCATCGACAGCTGTAAGTTTTGAGACTGAGAATGATAGATTTTCCTTGGGCAAGGATATTAAATGATACCAACCAAAGTTAGTGGACGATTTAAAGTGAAGATCGACTTAGTCATATAATGCAGAGTAAGCCCAAGGAGCTTAAATGCCTTACAAAATAATTTAACAACTACTTGTTCATACTTATCTCTCTGTCATTATCAGTAAATGCAAGAGATTTTACCAATACTGGAAATCCAGGGTAATACACAAAATACTGGAGGAACTCAGCAGGTCAGGCAGCATCTTGGGAAAGGAAGTAGAGAGTCAGCATTTTGGGCCGAAACTCTTTTTTAGGACCAGAGCATCACTAAAGCAGGATATCCTGCCATTATTGAGCTGCTGTTTTTATGACCTTGCATGTATTGGTTTCCATATTTCCTGGCGTACAAATTTCTAAGTGAATATCTGGATCTGTAAAGAACATTGCAAGGTCATTTGAACATGGAATTGCAATATAATTAAGATTTGAATTTACATTTAATGTTGGTTTTTTTCCTTTCTGCTTTCATTTCCACCACTTCTGTTTTTCTTAGGATTTCCACCCCTTCCACCTCTCATCACACTCTTTCATCATGGTATCTTTGTGCTGTAAGCCTATATTAGCTTAGACTTGAAATGGAAAAAAATTACTTTATACAATTGTATTTCAAAATTCAGGAAGTATTAATTTCATGAAATTGAAAATAAAACAAGGGAAAATCCTAGGAACAACAGACCAATGAATCTCACATCAGTTGTAGAGAAATTGCTGGAGAAAATTCTTAGGGATAGGATATATGAGCATTTGGAAACCAATGGCCTAGTCTGGGAGAGCCGGCAGGTCATGTCTTACCAATTTGATTGAGGTTTTTTGACAAAGGTGACGAGAGAGATTGAGGGTAGGATTTTAGTAAGGTGTTTGACAGTTTGATAGTAAGGGGTCCGTGGTGAATTGGCTGTTTGGATTCAGAACTAGCTTGCGCATAGAAGACAGAGGGTAGTGGTTGAAAAATTTATTTGAGCTGGAGCTCTATAATTAGTGGTGCTTACAGGGATCTGTGCTCGGATCTCTGCTGTTTGTGATGTATGTAAATGATCCGGATGAAATTGTAGATGGGGTGGGTTAGTAAGTTTGTGGATAATACCAAGATTGGTAGAGTTGTAGATAATGTAGAAGGCTAGACAAGGATACATTTGCAGATATGGGCAGAGAAATGGCAGATGGAATTTAACTCAGATAAAAGTGAGGTGTTGCTGAGCAGAGAGATCTTGGGGTCCAAGTTCATAGCTTCTTGAAAGCGCTACACGGGTCAATAGGTGGTTAAGAAGGCTTATAGAAGGCTTGCTTTTATTAATCGAGACGTTGAGTTCAAATGTCAAGCGGTTATATTGCAATTTTTTTAAAAACTCTGGTTAGGCAACATCTGGGGTATTGTATACATTTCTGGTTGCTCCACTATTGGAGGGATGTCGGAGGCCTTGGAGAGGGTGCAGAAGAGGTTCACCAGGATGCTGCCTGGTTTAGAGGACATATGCTATTGTGACAGGCCGGTTAAACTTGGGTTGTTTTCTCTGGAGTGCCAGAGGCTGAGGGGAAATCTGATAGAGGTTTACAAGATTATGAGAGGCATAGATAGAGTAGAGAGAGTATCTGTTTCCCAGGGCTGAAATGTCTGATACCAGAGAGCATGCATTGAAGGTGAGAGGAGTAAGTTTTTTACTCAGTGGTGAATGTCTAGAATGCACTGCCTGGTATGGTGATAGAGACAAATATATTAGAGGTTTTTAAGAGATGTGTGACCATGCACATGGATGTAAGTAATTGGTTGGGGGGGGGGGGGGGAAGGATATGAATATTGTGTAGGTAGGAGGGATTAGTGTTTTGGATGTTTTTGATTTGATTTTTAGATGGTTCTGCACAACGTTGTGGGCTGAATGGCCTGTTCCTGGGCTATATTGGACTGTTCTATGAACATGGTCCAAGCTCAGTTCAGGTGTGAAAGACAAGTGGTTTAAACTAATTCACTGCTTGCTGTGTTGACAATTATTGTGAGATTGGCCAGCACTTAAGTAGCATTCAATAACGTACATTGATTTTGTTCTGACTTCAGATGATCATGAAGCAGAAGTAAAGGTTGAACCTCAGCCTGAAACAACATCCATGAGTGAGTAAATTGTTTCTGTGGATAAATTTTAATGGCAATAAAATGGCTTGGGTAGCACTTCTGGCATGATATTTTAGTCATCATCAAGATGAAGATATCAAAACTTTGTGGGTATCCAGAGCAGTAGTGATAGAGTTATAGAACACTATAGTGCAGAAATAGGCCCTTCTGTCCATCTAGTCTGTGCTAATCCATTATTCTGCCTAGTCCCATCGACCTGCAGCTGGACCATAGCCCTCCATACCCTCCCATCTCTGTATTTATCCCAGCTTTTAAAGGTTGAAGACAAACCTGCATCCACCACTTGCACTGGCAGCTCACTCCACACTCTCACAATCCACAAGTGAAATTCTCCTTAAACATCTCTCCTTTCATCCTTAACCCATAACCTCTAGTTCTAGTGTCACCCAACCTCAGTGCGAAAAGCCTACTTGCATTTGATTATATATACCCCATCTAATTTTGTACAACTCTATCAAATCTTCCTCATTCTTTTATACTCACTTATTCAACTTCTCCCTTATAACTCAGGTCCTCAAGTCCAGAGGATACAATTAGATGCAGAGTTAAATGTCACACTGGCTACGTGAGGGAAAATCCATTGACAGGCCCACATACTATCTCTTTAGCTCCAATTGAAAGGCTACGTGTCTGTGTACTGTCCTTTTGCTATGCTATACAGACGAAAGTGTACTAATATATGGAAAGTTCACTGTTACAATGGGAAGTTCCAGTATGGCATTTGTTAACTTAAATTCTTCCCATGAATGATACCATGAATGTGCTTGTAGCGTGAATTGCCTTTTGTGGACATAGAACTGTACAGCACAGAAACTTGCTAATCTAACTAATCCCATCCATCCATCAAATTTTGAAAGGTGCTTAAAACCTCCCTCATACAACACTCAAAACTACAAAAGCAAACTAGTTTGAGATTAAAAATCTGTTACAAAATATAATGAAAATACTTAGATCACATTATGTCACTGGAAAGAGATGTCAGTGTTTTTGGATCATGATCTATGTATGGACTTGTAATGAACTCCAGGGCATTTTCTGGTTGTCTTGTCAGTTGGCGATAAGACTGGAGCTCGGAACATGAGAGTAGGTTGTGCTGTCATTTTATAATGCAGTAAGAGCGTAGCAGTGAATTGCAGTGACATTTTCCCAGCTGATTCAAACTCGGAAGCAAATTGGTCATGATTTTAAAAAGTGGTTCACTTAACTATGCTGATAAAACAGCAATTTTAATTTTTTTGTCACATCTGTTTACTGTTTTATCCTATTTACTTACAGCAATGCTACTCGAGCAAACTCCAGCTCAAGAAGTACTCCCTGTTGAACAGCCTTCTCAGCCACCAATACCCTCATTACTTCAGATTCTCACTTCTCCATCACCTTCGCTACATGTGGCCCCTCAGGCACTCAGTGCACCTCCACCAAAGCCGCAGCCAGCCTATTCTGAGAAGGTACAGAATGGTCACAGCCAGAATCATCATATTAAAGTATTTCCCATGTTTACTTTGGCTGTTCCTTAAGTGACCTGCCTAATTTCCTAACTTCATTTCTAGCTTACATTAATGTCCAGCAGATCTTGGGTGCTTTTTTCCGTCCTGTAACCTGGACATCATTTTTGTGACCAAGTTTTAATAACTAAGATGTTGTTTGTACCTAGAACCTGTGAATGAATGCAAAATAGTGAATTAATTGTTCGCAATTCCTTACCTTTTTTGGGTGCCTCACCTTTTCAGTTGGAATGTACAGTAAAGTTCTGACTTTGGGTAAACAGTAGGTTTCCACCAAAGATAACATCCTTAAGCCGCTGATGAATTTGTACTTGGTACTGTTATGAGGGTGTACACAGTTGATGTCTTCTGAATGTTTAGATTGCAGTTGGTAAAACCCTGTTGCAACATTTTCCCATTGTTTTCAGATGATAGTTGATGTTGTGAAAGATGTGGTAAAAGATATGGTGAAGGATGTCCTTCATGTGGAGTGTAAAGAAGTGGCAAAAGCAGGAGCAACTTATGCTGCTGAAGCCATCAGGTACGTAACTGCTTCTGACTCGGGGTAGGGATGTGGAGTAGTAAACTACTTCAGACATGCAGTTTGCTTGATGTATTTTACTTTAGAATAAGATATTAGGATTAATATAAAATGCTGTGTGGCATTTATTGATTTGTAAGACATGAGCAGAACAAGACCATTTGGCCCATTGAGTCTGCTCTGCCATTTTGTCATGGCTGATCCAATTTTCTACTTAGCCCCAATTTCCTGCCTTCTCCCCGTGTCCCTTCATGCCCTGACCAGTCAAGGATTTATCATCCTCTGCCTTCAATATACATAAAGAATGAGGCCCTTCAGCCCATTGGGTCTGCTCTGCCATTCTATCATGGTTGATTTATTATCCCCCTCAATCCCATTCTTCTGCCTTCTCCCTGTAACTGTTGACACCCTGACTAATCAAGAATCTGTCCAATTGTAATTTAAATTTACCCAATGATTTGGCTTCCACAGCCATTTGTGACAATGAATACCACAGATTCACCACCCTCTGGCTAAAGAATTTCTTCCTCATCTCTGTTCTAAAAGAACGTCCTTATAGTTGAGGTTGTTATATCACTTATTTATTGTCTGTTCTCAAGCAAGCGATGGTGCCATGAGCCATTGTAATCATACTGGTGATTTGGCACATAGTTGTGATAAAAGAGTTCTTGTGACAAGCAAGATGCAACAACTCAATGTGGTATCCTGCAGCTGGGGATTTTGCCGTGTGCCTATAGCTGTCATCGTCTTTGGTAATGGAGGTACCAGAGATTCTGTGGATGCTGTAAGCCTTGAGCAACACACACAAAATTCAGGAGGAGCTCAGCAGCTATGGAGAGAAGCGAACAGGCGATGTTTCAGCCGATACCGTTTTGTCAGGATATGAATTTCTACCTCCCCTCACCTGGGCTTGCCTGTTACTTGCCCATGTGTACTCCTTCCTATCCCCCACCTTTTCATTCTGGCTTTTGCCCTCTTCCTTTCCATGGCCTGATAAGGATCTTGGCCCAAAGCATCAAATGTTCATTTCCTTCCATTGATGCAGCCTACCCTGCCAAGCTCCCCCAGCAATTTGTGTGTGTTTGGTAATAGAAGGTGCAGGTTTGGTAGGTGCTGTCAGAGTGTTGTTTTGAGGTGGCATTCTCTGCAACCACATTATGACAGTGGTGGAGAGAAAATGGATGGGATGCCGCTCTTGGGCTAATTTTCTCCTGCAGGTTGGTGAGCTTCTGGTTGCACTCATCCAGCCAAGTGGACAGTGTTCTTTCAGAATCCTGACATGCCGTTTAGATGGCGGAAAAATCTTAAGATTTTAGGCATGTTAGTCATTTGCTACAGGATAGTCGGCCTGCATGTAGAGCCTGTAAAGTTTTAGGTCAACGTTGGCTCTTGGCGTTAACAGCAGGGGACATGGCTACGAAGCAGACAATGCCTGAAGTGTCTTCATGTAGTCAAGCAGCATCTGAGTTCTGCAGATGGAATTCAGTGAATATTCCACATTGATCAGCTTAGTGATATAAAACATTTGGTTAGCAGTGTGTAGTGCTTTAAATTAAAATGTGTAAGAAAAGTGAACTTTAGTAGCCGGATAGCAATCTGTGGAAAGAAGATCAGTTTGGAGAGGCCCAACAGGTGTGGGAGAGATGTAAAATTGATGAGGGTCTGGGGTCCTTGCCCTCCTAGGATAGTGTTTGTTCGAGTAAACTTTAATCTGTATTGTACCTTACCTGACGCCCACCTTCTGCCACAGGTGGGGATGCAGGAAGTGTTCTCATCCCCAGTATTAATTCCCTTTGAGTAAGAAAATAAACCATTATTGTGACGAGATCAGCTTCTATAGTTGAGTCTTAGAGCACTACAGCACAAAAACAGGCTCTTCAGCCGTGTGTCGTCGGGGAAGTTAGAATACTTGTGGCTGTGTGCCCTGAGATTTGTGATCTTTGGGCACAGAGCTCGAAAAAAGCAACATGGCAGACTTTTAACATTGTAAACCAGTGAGTTGCTTGTTGTGTCTCTCTGTTCACTGTGAAAATGGAGATATCTCTTTCTCCCTTATTAGAGAGAGAGAGAGAACGTGTGATATGTCAAATGCCGGGTGAACAATGTAGTCTTTGGGGTAACTGCAAGTCTGTGTCTTTACTGTTGCTTTGCTCACGCTTGGTGGCAGGTGCCGATGCACTTTATTTTCTGATTGGGGAGGAGGGTATTGTTGCTTGCTGCGCTTACACATGGGAGGGGGGAGTTGGGGGCAGACCTTGGGGTTCTAACATTTGACTCTTATTCATTCTTTCCTCTGTTTTCATGGATGTTTGCGAAGAAAAGGCATTTCAGGACGTATATTGTATACATTGCTCTGACATTAAATGTACCTTTGAAACCATCTAGTCTGTACCGAACTGATGTTATGCCAAATTCCATCAACCCGCACATGGTCCATTCCCCTACAGACCCCTCCCCTCTCATCCAAGCTGCTCTCAAATGTTGCCTTCGAACGCGCGTACACTACCTCGTACCTCGGCTGGCATCTTATTCCACACTCTCACTGCCTTCCTCATTGAAGAAGTTCCCCCTTTAAACATTCACCTTTCAGCCTTAACCCATGATCTCTAGTTCTAGCCTCACTCAACCACAGTGGAAAAGGCCTGCTTGCATTTGCCTTATCTATACTCAATTTTGTATACCTCTCCTCTCATTGTCCTATGCTCCAAGGAATAAAGTCCTAACCTATTCAACCTTTTCCTGTAAGTTAGGTCCTCTAGTACTGAGAACATTTATTTTTTGTCTTCTTTTAATCTTATTGATTGCTTTTGGTAGGTGATCAGAACTGCACACAATACTCCCAGTTAGGCCTCACCAATGTCTTGTACAACTTCAACGTAACGTCCCAATTCCTGTACTCAGTTCTTTCAGTTTGAAGGTCAATGTGCCAAATGCTCTCTTTATGATCCTATCTACCTATGTCGCCACTTTCAAGGAATTGAGATTCTCTATTCCCAGATCCCTCTGTTCTACTGAATTCTTCATTGCCCTGTTGCTCACTGTGTAAGGTGTACCCTGATTTGTCCTCCTAAAGTGCAACAGCTCTCACTTAAATTCCATCTGCCATTTTTCAGCCCATTTTCCCCACTGGTCCAGCATCACTCAGCTTACTGAAAGTGAAATCATTTCTCTTTCTAGCATATCAAATGTGTCCACTGAGGAATTAATTGCCGAAGTTACCACGGAGATATTGAAGGAAACCTCATCTGAAGAGATTCAGGTTGAAAGACAGAGGATTGAAGATGAAAAGCAGAGAATTGAACAGGCCAGGTGGGTAGTGACATCTTCACAATCAGTTTTCATTAAGTTTTGCTGCATGACCATCTTACATTCATTCCTTAAACCCTGCCGTCTCTGATTAAAGATGCTTTATAAGACGTTTCTATTATCTCCTTGTGTTATTTGTGCCAAAAATTTCTCAAAAAATTTTCATAAAGTTCAAGTTATTTTGAGGTATTTATCACCTGGAAGGTGCTCTGTAAGTGTATCACTACCAGCCGGTATGAGGGTGGCAGTCATTGACGTGAACGTGTTGTGGATGGGGAAAAAAACTGATACCTGTGAAATGTTTATCTGTGTTTCATGTTTTATGTGTGTTGCAGACTGAAGCAGGAATGGGAGATGTGGAAGAGCAGCTATAGTCGAGCACTATGTGATGAGCTTACAGATCAATTTGTGGAACATGCTGCTAGAAAATATGCCTCTCGAGAGCTAAGGTGATCATTAACATAATAGCCTTTTGGAGACACTAGGGAAGTGTGGAATTTCTATGACTATGATCCGGTGTTTGTGATCAGCTGGGTGGAAAGTGAGGATCACAGAATTAGCAAATTAGTAGAACCATGTGTATTGTAGTTGTAAATGAGTAAATTATTTATTGATCTAAATTGCATTGTGTATTGGAACTGTAGCCTTTTACTTACCAAGAAGTTTCAAATGGTCCTAAGCCTCTCCCCTTAACTCCTGCAGCTTTGCAGTAGAAGAAGACAAGAGAGCCCGTATTGACCGCTGTTCCACAGAGCTCTGTAACTGCCTCATCGAAGAAACACTGGAGAGTGAGATATTCCAGGTTGTGAAGGAGACGCTCCAGCAAGTTCATTGTTTCTGCAAGTACTTGAAGAAGTAAGTGTAAGAGAAATGTCATGCATCGAGTTCTGACGTCCAGGACAGTGTGGTGAAGCTTTCAGATGCTAGGAAATGTGCTCATATTTCAAATCATACGATAGGACATGGAGCAGAATTAGGCCATTTGGCCTGTCAAGTCTGCTCTACCATTCCATCATGGCTAATGTATTATCCCTCACAATCCCATTTTCCTGCCTTCTTGCCATACTCTTTAACATCCTTATTATCAACCTCTTTATTAAATATATCCAATGACTTGGCCTCCACAGTCTTTGGCAGTGAATTCCACAGGCTTACTATCCTCTGGTTGAAGAAATTCTTCCTTCTGAAGGGATGTCCTATTCTGAGGTCCTTTGGTCCTATGTTCCCTCACTATAGAAAACCTCTCCACATCCACTCTATCTAAGCCTTTCAATATTCGATAGGTTTCAATGAGATCCCTCTTCATTTTTCTAAACTCCAGCAGCAAGCACAGACCCAGAGCCATCAAATGCTTCTCATACATTAACCCTTTCATTCCTGGGATTATTTTTGTGGACCTCCTGTGGATTCAATGTCTGCACTTAGAAAGTGCCTCAGAGCTGCTCATAATACTCCATATGGGCTGACCAATACCTTTATAAAGCCTCAGCTTTATATATTTGCCTTTATTTTCTAGTCCACTCAAAACGAATGCTAATGTTGTATTTAACATACTATCGACTTGACCTGTAAGTTAACCTTCATGGAATTCTTCCTGAGGGCTCCCTAGTTCTTTTGCACCTCTGATTTATGAATTTTCTCCCTTCTTGGAAAATAGTCTACACCTTTATTCCTTCCATCAAAGTGCATGACCACACAAACTAATTTCCATATGTCAGAATGGCACTCCACTCCAGCGGAAAGGTACGAAATCAGAATGTGTGGAGTTTTTAATCACATTCACACTCCATCTGTTGTGATCACTGAAGGTAGCATACCCATGTAGTAGGAGAGTGAGAGTGGCTTTCAGGAGCAGAAGATCTGTAGTAAGGGGAGAGAAGGTGACATTATGTTTGGGTGGTGTTAACTGCTAGGCTCAGCCTAGGATCAGATTGGAAGCAACTGTTCTGCAGGGTCTGGTCCTGCCTTGGGAGAGGAACTGCTTTGGTGGTAAGGGAATAGTGTTCGGTTCCAGGGCTGGTCAAAGCTTTGCCTCTACCCTTTGTCTTCTGTTAACAAGACAATTCTGAATCTAAATGCTCAAGTCACCATAGATCCCATGTGTCTTAATTTTCTGGACAAGCCTACAATGTAGGGTCTTACCAAATGACTCAATGGGCCAAAAGGCCTGTTTCCGTGCCGTACAGTTCTACGACTGTTGAAAGCAACAATTGAATCTGTATTCACCACAGTACATATCAAATCATAACATTTGGATGCAGTATTTACTTTTCTTTGTGGCTTAACAAGTTAGAACTTAGGAATTAGAAGCAGAGTAGACCTTTGGTAGACCATACAATGAGACAAGTGGATTGAAAGGCAATTGAGGACATGGAGTTAGATGTTGTCAGAGGTCATGCAGAACCTATCATGTTTGGAGCATGTTGCAAGGAGGCATTGTACAGGTGGAAGATGACAATTGGGCCAAGGTATGCATTTGAGGCACCCCATGTTAATGGTATGGGAATAAACTAGAAAGGCATTATGGGAAATCCTTTGGCGGCAATGAGTGATCAGAATTGGGTACAGAAGGTTTAGTGTTCACTTGTGCAAGGAGAACAAGGGCAGAGTCACAGAGGATGTGGCAGGTTCAAGATTGTCAGAGACATGGGATTGGAAAGATTCATGGTGGAGTTCTGTGCAAAAAGGGTAGAGTAGGGATTTAGCTGGAATTATAGAGGGTGGTAAAAGTCTTCAAAAATTGGTCCAGATTAAGGATGCAGTTAGCTATTGGCTCTTATTTGGCATAAGAACTTTGAATTGAATTGCTTGTGCTGTAAATTGAAAGTGGATCTGACTCTGTCCGTTCAACCAGTGCTTTAGCCAGCAATTAGTCTATTTAGAATTTCTATGAAAAACAGCACATAGGGCACTTGATGCAACTTTTGATTTAAAAAAACTCAGATTGCCAACAATGTGTGTGCACGCTTAATTGAGAGAGGAATGGTCCCATTTTGTAGTTAGTCTTAAATTTGTAAGCGGAAATTGATGGAAGAAGGGAAGACATGATGTTGGTGGGCAAGGGGTTAGGCAGTACAGCTTGACTGGTGTACATCTTTAAATTTCTACTTAATTCCCAAATGTTCTGCTAGATGGAGAGCTACAGCAGAGGCTCGGAAACGCTTGAGAAAACAAATGTGGATGTTCCCAGCAGCTCCAGGAAGTGTAGGCATTGGCTGCAAACTGAGTCCCCAGAAGAGGAGCCCAGAACTACCACCAGAAGACAGCCTCAGCATTTCCTGTACACGGTAATCATGCTACCTGATATAGTATCATGTATTCTAGCACAGAAGCAGGTCATTAGGCCTGTACCACTTTCAGGGAGCCTTACCTCTACATCAGTGCTGTGGAGGAAACTGCCATTAACTGTGCGCTTTTCATTTACATTTAATCTCGCAAAGTATTACACTTACAGTTGGTTAGATTAACCTCCACCTGTAAGACACACAGCAAATGCAGGAGAAACTCAGCAGCTCAGACAGCATTTATGAAAAGTAATAAAGAGTCAATGTTTTGGGCTAAGGCCCTTCATTGACATTCGAAATAGTGAATCTATTCCTCCAGCATTTTGTGTGTGTTATTCTGTATTTACAGCATCTGCTGAATCTCTTGTTTTACATTA
This sequence comes from Hypanus sabinus, assembly GCF_030144855.1. Classification (NCBI taxonomy): domain Eukaryota; kingdom Metazoa; phylum Chordata; class Chondrichthyes; order Myliobatiformes; family Dasyatidae; genus Hypanus; species Hypanus sabinus. The sequence continues at coordinate 74,079,072 of NC_082709.1, forward strand.
AACGCCACCTGTCATTTTCCACCCATAATCTGCAAGCATTCTATGCCTCTCTGTATCATTTGGCAACCTTTCACACTATCCACAACATCACCGATCTTCATGTCATCTGCAAACTTAATAACCCACCCATCCACATTTTCATTAGCGTGTACACTCACCCCACTCACACACCTCAATATGGACCCCTGTGGAACTCTACTAGTTATGGACCTCGAACCAGAATAAGACCTATGGAGCCCCACCCTTCTCTTCTATAGGCAAGCCAGTTCTGAATTGGAGCAGTCCTATCATTCATGTTTCTCCACCCTGTTCCTGAAACCTTCATTTTTCTGTTTATACGTACTTAAAAATGCAAAGACATGCATAACCGAGTTACCAACTTGCAAGAGTCTATGGATGCTGGAATATGGAGCAAAGAGCGAACTACACTGGAGGAGTGTGATCAGAGAACTTAATCTGGAACTTCACCTTCGGTAGACACTTGTAACCTGCTTCTTTGTAGATTGGTGTAGGTCAAAGAGCTGCAAATATTAAATGTTTCTGACCATCTGATTATTTGCTGTGGAAGACTAATTGTGTAGTGTTTATGGTTACCAATGGCCCTGATGCAGAATGGATCATGTTATGATGTGATGAGAAAAGACAAACCTGACCTATGAAAAAACATTTTCTTTCTCTTCTGTTGCAGGTTGCTTCAGAGGAGGAAGGAGATTGCTCATCAAATTAGAGTTCAGAATTTCTATCAACAGCTCCTCGGGTAAAAGAATTAATTTTAAGAAGTCTTTCCATTGTATATTTCTTTCATGATCTGAAGGTGTCCCAAAATGCATTGTCAGCAAAGTATATGTATTATCATCATTGGGTATTGTGAAATGTAGAGACCTTAAAAGGTTATAAGCGCATAGTTCACTGAAAGTGGTGACTCAGGCTGACAGTGTGCTGAAGTTGTTTTTCATGCTTGCTTTCATCAGTCAGGGAATTGATTACAGGAGTTGGGACATCATCTTTCAATTGTATAAGACATTGTTGAGACCACACTTAGAGAATTCTGTGCAATTTTGGTTGGTGTACTATGTATGGGAAGGATGTCCTTAACTGAAAATGGTGCAGAAAAGGTTCACAGGATGTTACCAGATTAGGAAGGTTTGTATTGCAAGGAGAGACTAGATAGAGTGGGATTGAAGTGTAGAGACTGAGAGGTAATCTGAAAGAGGTATATAAAATCATGAGGAACACAGATAATGTGGATGTTTACTGTCTTTAGAAGAGTTTAAAACTTGGAGCGCATACGTTAAAGTGAGAGGGAAAAATTTAGAGGGGCTGTGACGGACAATGTTTTCACGAAATGTAGTGGGTGTGTAGAACAAGCTGCCAGACATGATCAGAGGAAGGCACAATTACAGGGGACAAATACATGGATAGGAAAGGTTCAGAGGGATATGGGCTGAGCATGAGCAATTGGAGCTGATGTCTTTGAGGATCCTGTCAATACAGTTGGAAGGGAAACTATAATTGAGGAAAATATGTTGGAAGCACTGATGTGGGGAATGGTCTCATTGTAACAGATACACAAGGGACTGAGAAAGTGGGAGAATGGAGTCAAGTCCTCGAAGGAAGCAGGGTGAGAGATCTCGGCTGCTTAGCTGTGTAATCCATATTGTTTTATATTAGCTGTGAGGGTTTTTCTGTTGACAGGATTCTGAAGATAGCCCTGCTGGTCCTCATATTTGTTTCATGTCTGCACTGAGATGTGAAGTACACCAATGTTTATTGCTGACAGCGAGCTGACTCCTTTTTTGTTAATGTTAGCTACCAGGAGATGATGTTTTGGATCATCTTGCATTCTCTGCACCCCTCTCCACCTTCCAATGTTGTTCATTATGTTGCAAGTGGCTGGTTTTAGCATATTTGTTTTAACAATTTCTTGGGTAATGTGTGCTGGTAAAGCTTAGATGCAGTTTGGGAGCTTTAAGTTGATTAAGTGAGGACAGATTAGGATTCACAGCATGGAAGACATTATTTTTGAGCCACTTATTATTAATGCTGCTGCATTCTGCCTTGTATTACGTGCATTTTGCACTTACATTTGCATTGAGAACTTTTAATAGGAAGAAGAATCTTTGTTGGGTAGGGTCAAAAAGAAGAATAGAGGTCATCTTAAATCTGAAAATTATCTTGTAGTCAGGCTGCCTGGAGTCCTCTGGATTTGTTCACATTGGTTGCTGAAAGCTTCCCAATTCGTCAGAAAAGAATCTTCTGGAAGGTGGTACTACTTTTGCCAAGTGATGAAGAATATGGACCTGGTGAGACCAACAGGTTAGAAGAAATGTATAAACTCGTACAGTGATTTGTTTAATAATATATTTTGTCTGCATCCAGTTTCTCGCTCACTCCAGCTGCTCATCCTGTTGGGAAAATGTGGCTATACCCCATTCAGCTTTTAACCGGCAGCCAGCCAGACCACTCGGATACCGGTCCTCAACTGGGAAGGTGAACCTGTGATCTACCTCAAGGCCACGTTTGGGATCAGTCAGTTTGTTGATGAACAGAATAGTCCTCCATCCTGACAGTCTCATAGCTGTCCTTGGTTGTGCTCTGTCTAGTTTTTGTACTGTGTCATGTAACACCATGGTCCTGAAAAATGTGTCTCGTTTTTACTGTGTGCTGTACACAGCAGTTATGGTCAAAATGACAATAAAATTGACTGGACTTGACTTGCTGTTTGGCAATAATATACTGTTTTAAGCAAATAAGACGCTGCAGGAACATTCCTATCGTAAAACTTTTTAATATATGAAAATGAGTAGTGAGTGATATTCACCAGTGAAACATTATCCAGTCACTTAGTTTAAATACTATTACTGAGTGGAATGTTTGGCAAGTGTGATACCAGCTGGTCACTTTCTCTTCACTCCAAATCAGAATCAGGTGAAATATCATTGCCATACGCTCAGTGGCCATTTTATTAGGTCCCTCTTGTACCTAATAAAGTGGCCAGTCACTGTATGTCCATTGTCTTCTGTTGTAGCCCATCTACTTCAAGGTTCAACATGTGTGTTTAGAATGCTGTTCTGCACAGCACTATTGTAATGATTGGTTACTTGAGTTATTGTCGCCGCCTTGTCAGCTTGAACCAGGCTGGATTTTCTCCTCTGTCCTCTCTCATTAACAAGTTGTTTTTCCCACAGAACTGCTGCTCACTGGAATATTTTTTTTGTTTTTTCACACCATTCTCTGTAAACTCTAGAGACTTGTGTATGTGAAAACCCCAGGAGATCAGCAGTTCCAGAGAAACTCAACCACCCCAGCTGGCACCAACAATCATTCTGTGGTCAAAGTCACTAGATCACATTTCTTTCCCCATTCTGATGTTTGGTGTGAGAAACAACTGAAGCTCTTAACCATGTCTATGTGCTTTTATGCATTGGGTTCCTGCCACATGGTTGGCTGATTAGGTGTTTACATTAATAAGCAGATGCGCTTTCTCAAGTGGCCACTGAGTGTCGTTAAATTTGTTGTTTTGCAGCAGCAAATAGTAAAAAAACATTTAAAATATTATAAAATACAATAGGAAATATATAAAAATTAAATAAGATTTCTTTATTTTGTTTGACTCAGCAGTTAGGCAGTATTAGTATGCTAGCATGTTATAAGCTCGTGATTTAAAATTTAAAGTGCTGCTGAAGTTGAATCAAAGGCTCATTGTTATAGCAATCAGTGCAGAATATTGTGTGTATTAATACTTCAAAACAAATTGGGATTAAAGAATTGACAGAAAACCAAGAGCATTGTTTTAGAATGTCACAGTTTATTTATCATTTTTAAAGATGTTAAATGTTAATGTTGCTAACTCTTTATGAAATTATTTCTGGTTAAATACCCTTCAGAATTTTGATTGATTGGCTGAAGGCCAAATTCCGAGGAAATGAATGCGTGGAGGATCTCAGCAGTGATGCAGACAATGTGATTCAGACATACCAATGCAAAGCTGTTAGCAGGAATGAAGGAATCAGTGAGCTTGTGTACATCTGTGTCAAGGTAAGGGCCCCAGATGCACATTTGCGAGGTACAAGAGTAAAAGCAAGAATCGAGTTTAATATCACAGACATATGCCGTGAAATTTGTTGTTTTAAGGCAGCAGTACATAAAAATACTATAAACTGTAATAAGAAACATCTATGTAATTTGATAAGTGATGCAAAAAGAGAGTCAACATGGTGAGTTAGTGTTCATGGGCTGGTTCATTATCCTTTCAAAATCTGATGGCAGAAAAGAAGCTGTTGCTAAAGCAATGAGTGTGTGTCTTCAGGCTCCTACCTGTACCTCCGTCCTGATGGGAGCAATGAGAAGAGAGCATGTCCTGGGTGATGGATGCCACCTTTTTGATGATGTTCTCTGGTGGGGAGGCCAGTGCCTGTGGAGGAGCTGGCTGAGTTTGCAACCCTCTGCAGCTTTTTCTAATCTGAGCTCTGCCCCTGCCCTCCACCAGACAATGATGCAACAGGTTAGACTGCTAGAATGCTCTCTATGGTACATCTGTAGAAATTTGCTAGAGTCTTTGGTGACGTACCAAACTTATATAACCCATACCAAAGCCCATTGATTTTTCAAGCTTACTGCACCATTAAGATCAAAATTGAAATTTATCAACTCCTTCTCACCCTTTCTCTGAATCCTGTGATTCATTTGGTTTCTAGAAGTCTTGCTGTTCTCAGTTGTGACAATACTTAGAATATCTACAGCCTCTGGAATAAATGATTCAAAATGGTTTCTTACAGTGAAGAAATTGCTGCTTCATTTTAGTTCCAAGTAACTGCACTCTTGCTTTGAGATGATATCTACTTGTTCAGGCAGATGAGATGGTCATCAGTGCTGTTAGCTCCTCTCTAGATTGTCTTTACTTCAGTTAGATTCCCTCTTACTCTTCTAAATGCCAGAAACTTGTCAGCCCAACCTGCACTGTTCCTGGATATGACAACTCCCTTGAAGTCACCACTCTAACACAAGTATATCTTTGCTTGGCTTGGTAGACTGAAACTGTACGAGGTGCTGTGTACATGGTCCCTTCAGAATACTGCAACACTGGACTCTGGTATTCTAACCTTTTTATAATGACATCACAGCAATTAACTTGCTGGTTTCATGCCGTTCCTGTATGTGAACCTTCTGTAGTTTGGGTATTAGGACAGCCAAATCTCTAAATGTTTCCACTTATACAGTTTAAATATATAGCTCACCAATGCATTTTGTTGGAAGGTAAGAGCTTTTTTACCATGTAGAACACTCTATTGCCCTTTCAAAGGATTCCAAACAGCAGATAGTAATTTCTGATTTTAATATCAAGTGGACTTCCAAGAACTTGTGGGAATTGGCAGTTATAAACAGATGAAATTCAAGGAGCAATGTATCAGAGGGAAGATATTTTCACACAGAATAAAGAGGAAGCACTATGTGGTATATGGTGTATATCACTCAGTGGGCCCCACATCTAAGAAAGCATGTGGTGACATTGGAGAGTTCAGAGGAGTTCATGAGAATAATGTCAAGAATGAAAAGATAAGGAACTAGTGCTTTCCCAGCATAAATGATAAATGAGCTCTTCTCAGACTTCCAGCCGGGCACAGGGTTGGGGGAAACTTTGGGGGAATAATTGCCAGTGGTCTAATCAAGGGTGCTTATTGACGAATCTTTGAGATAACAGGGCAGTTTAACAGTAGTTAATAAGTACTTGGGATTTATAGTAAGCCTTAAAATTTTTAATAATTGAATGGCAGAGCTATAGAGTTGAGCTCAACATTTAATATGTTAGTTTGGTCCTATGCAGAAGACTGTACCTAATCTATACATTCAGTAAAACGAGGAAGTATATGAATGCTTTTGAGATGAGGGATTAACTTTACATAATTGTGATAACTTTAAATGAGGTTGCCCTTCTTTGAACAGAAGAGGCGAAGAAAAGATAACATAGCTTTCAATAGAATAAAGTGAAAGGTTGATAAACAGAGGGAATAGATCTAAAGTGAATGGCAAAGAACTATGGGAACATAAGGAAAGGTGCCTTGTATGACAAGTGGTAAGGACCTGCCGTTCACTGCCTGCTTGTGTTGCAGACACAAATTCAGACGTAGTCATCAAAAGGTGGTTATGGTAAGAGTAGAGGAGTGGGAAATTGCTGCTGCAAACAGAACGTTTCATAATTAGTGGTATGTATCTCTCAACAGGTGGCCAGAGGCCCACTGAGTGACACAGACATAGATGCAGTGGAACAGCGCAAAGAACTTCTGGGGACAAGGGCCCTGATTCTCTTGCTCCCAGCACGTGCGGAAGGCTCAGACCAGGATGAAGAGGAAGTCCACTGGCTCTCTGCTATGCTTCAAATCAAGCAGCTGTTACAAGCAAAACCTTTAAATCCCGCAATACCACTGGTCGTTCTTGTTCCCGGAGAGGGGAGGCCATTGAATGAGGAAGAGGTGATAGATGGTAAGCTCAAGAGTCAACATTCACTTCTGTAGTGGAAAAGGAAAAGCTAAAAATTTCAGAAGTTGTTTATCTTACAGCTCGAATTTTTGTTTTAGATTTTCAGACACAACTGTAAAAATGAGAATTCTTTGCCCAGTAGTCACAATTTAGCTTCTTGACTAAATGGCCCTTCAGCACATGTAGTTTTCCAGAAATTGATTTACTATTACTATTATTACAGTCTTTCAATAATACAACTGCAGTGATTAAATGTGACTAGAGGAGCTCTAGGTCACATGTGAGTGCCAGGTTACATGATGGGAGTAATTTCACAGTTGCTGATGTGGAGAGTTGGAACTAAGTCCCAGCCTCCTGATTTGTCATTGTCAAAGTGCTTTATTGCCTCGCTCTGACATTTAGCATGCGGTACAATCTGTCAATTCGCAAACATGAAGCTACCTTGTCATATTGGACCTAACAGGCAGATTTGAAGGGAGGCTAGAAGAAGTCTTATGACTTTTCCATGTGTAAAATGTGGTCTCCAGACACTTGAGAACACAGAAGAAGGGCCACTACAGTCACTGGAATGTAAAAGCAAAGATGTAATGCTAAGGCTTTATAAGGCATTGGTCAGATTGCATATGGAATACTGAGAGCAGTTTTGGATCCTTATCTAAAAAGATGTGCTGACATTGGAGAGGGTCCAGAGGATGTTCACAAGAATGATTGCAGTAATGAAAGGGTTAACATACGAGGAGCATTTGATGGCTCTGGGCTTGTACTTGCTGGAGTTTAGAAAAATGAGGGGGATCTCATTCAGACGTGTGGAATATTGAAAGTCCTGGATGGTGGACGTGGGGAGGATGTTTCCTGTGGGGGGAGGGTCTATGACCGGGGGGGGGGGGGGGGGGGGGGGGAGGGGGAGGGGGGGAGGTCTCAGAATGCAACGGATTAAAACGGATGAGGAATAATTTCTTCAACCAGAGGGTGGTGAATCTGTGGACGTCATTGGGTATATTTAAAGTGGAAGTTGATAGGTTCTTGATTAGTAAGGGTGTCAGAAATTACACAGCAAAGATGGGAGAGTGGGCTTGAGAGAGATAATAAATCAGTCAATATCAGATGGTGGAACAGACCTGAGGGGGTATTCACTGGATTTGGCCTAATTCTGTTTCTATGCCATATGTCTTGTAGTTCATTATCAGATGGTTAGGGTCTAGACTATGTAACTCTGAAAAGAAAGGAGGTAAATGTATTTGTGGTCTTTGAAGAAAGCTTAGTAAAAGAGAAAGGGGTTGTTTCAAAAGATAGAAGATGGACAAGTTATATGATACACAGAATAATAGAAATTGAAGTGGGGTGAGTTAATTGACCCCTCAAGCGTGCTCCACTATTCAAAAGCACCCTGGCTGATATACTTCAGCCACCATTTTCTAATCCATGCCACATCCTGGATTCATTTAACATTCAGAAATTCATCAACCTCATTTGAATACACTCAATGATTGTCTCATTTCCCTGCAATAGAAAATTCCAACAATTTGATACCCTCCACATAAAGAAGGTTCTCCTCATCTCAGTCCTAGCCTACCCAACCCTACAGTTATCAGGAAATGTGCTGGAGTAATGTTGAGGAAGCATGTGATGTAGGTTGGTCCAAGGTTGAAGTACTGCATCGGTCGGTACAGTACTGGGTGCAAATGTCTTGGGCACACCCAAGACTCTGCACAGTACTGTAGTACTTTTATGTATTGCTGCCACAAAAAAAACAAAAAATTTCATGACATGTGAGTGATGATAAACCTGACTCTGATATAGGTCTGTATTATGGACTGGATGTGGGAGGAGGGAATCATGGTTGGGAAAAGGGGAAGGGAGAGGGGAGGAAGTGGGAAGCACCAAAAAGACATTTTGTAATGATCAGTAAACCAACTGTTTGGAATCAAATGACCTTGCCTGGTGTCTCTCGGGGCTGGGCATGTCTGCACCTGCACCACCTCCCCAACCCTGACATTCGTTTGCCACCTGTCCCACACCCCTCCCACAGTGCTCCACCCTTACCATTCCCAACATCCTCTGGTCCCACTAGATTTACAAACTCACTTTCCACTCCACATTGACAAATATAGTACAGTGTAAAAGTCAGAGGCACCCTAGCTATATATATGTGCTTAAGACTTTTGCGCTATAAGATTCTCTTTGAAAGAACATCCACTGCATTGATGCACTCTCTGATCTAATTTCAATCTGAGGGATAAGATCATTGTAAATGAAATGTGGGCTTTACAGGGGAATGAATTAGGAAGATGGATTTTGGAAAAGAACAGCCGTTTGTGTTCATTTGTTTCCTTCAGCAAGTCTGTTTGAACAACGTGTACCTCATAAACAGGTTTAGCTTCTCTTTGAGATTAGGCAACACACACACAAAAGTATAGATTTTTGGGCATCTTGATGGACATTGGAACCAATTCTACTGTTTCTTGACAATATAGATGGATACTGGAAAGGAAATTTACTTGATCAATAAAATACTAATATGTTTATTTTATATAAAGGTCTAAACCTGGAAAAGCTGGTGGCCACTCATCTTGTGTCTGAATATTTCATTGTTCCGATCCCTGAGCAAACCAATGATCTTCAAGGATCAAACAAGGTAATGACCTTTTGTGAAATAAGTAAAAGAACTACGTGGAACGGTGTACAGGTTTTCCCACTATCCGAAGGTAGAGTGTTCCTATGAAACCATTTGTAAGCCAAAATGTCGTAAAGCGAAGAAGAAATTACCATTAATTTATATGGGAAAAAATTTTGAGTGTTTCCAGACCCAAAAAATAACCTACGAAATCATACCAAATAGCACATAAAACCTAAAATAACACTAACATATAGTAAAAGCAGGAATGATATGATAAATATACAGCCTATATAAAGTAGAAATATTGTACGTACGGTGTAGTTTCACTTATCAAAATCGGGAAGACAGCGAGCCAAAATGGATTTGGAGAAAAAAAATCGGCAGGTACATGCATGCGCACACAACTGCCCGCACAAGGCTTCACGATCATTGTAGTCTTTCTCAGGGTGAACACACGTATAAAGCGGGTGTCTTTTTTTTTTGTAAAAGTGAAAATCCTCTTTGTACTAAACAGATACTAATGTAGGTCTTTTGTGACAGCGAGCTGTCATAAAGAGAACATTCAAAAAACAGGGGCCACCTGTATCATCTATTTGCTTTCCATCCACATGTCAGCTTTTCTGTGGCTTCTGATGCATAACAAAAAATAAAAATCAGTAACCATATGCTAATCACAGCTAAATGCAGCAAAATAGCAGGAGTATTTAACAGTTGTTTTAGCTTGTATATGATGGCCTAATATTGCAGACAATAGAAGAACATAAAATCTTGTAAGGTAGAAAATTGTATGTGGGAGAAGGGACTTGGGAGGGTTAAAAGTCTTACCCAGACAAATCTTGTGTCTGGATGGATTACATTAACTTTAAGAATGTAAGGAAGATGCATTATATTTATATAACTAATGGTGACACATTTTGAAGTATTTTGTGATATACCCTCAGTAGCCACTTAATTAGGTATATGAGTGGAGCCCGGTGTGGTCTCCTGTTGCTGTAGCCTATCCACATAAAGGTTCAATGTGTTGTGCATTCAGAGAGAACACTTCTGCACACCATTTTATAACGTCATTATTTGAGTCACTGTCGTCTTCCTGTCAGCTTGAGCCGTTCTGGCCATTCTCCTCTAGCTCTTTCAACAACAAGGCACTTTCACCCACAGAACTGCAACTCACTGGATTTTTATTATTTTTCACACCATTCTCTGTGAGCTCTAGAGCCTGTTGTGCATGGAAATCCTAGGAGATCAGCAGTTCTGAGATACTCAAACCACCCTGTCTGGCACCAACATTCATTTCACAGTCAGGCATTTGGATCACATTTCTTCCCTATTTTGATGTTTGGTCTGAACAGCAATTGAACCTCTTGACCATTTCTGCATGCTTTTATGCATTGAGTGGCTGCCACATGATTGGCTGATTAGATATTTGCATTAACAAGCAAGTGTACCTAATAATATGGGCACTGAATGTCTGTCACGAATTGCACTCAGGAGTCTCCTCATTATGAAGCTGACTTGGGAGCAACAGAGCACAGCACAGGAGAACTGTAAATACTGTAAAAGGGCTAGATGAAATAGTTTGTCAAATGTGATCTGGAAAGTTACCTTAATCAGTACATAGAAGAGAGAATATGATAGCAGATATCCCGTTAGGGAATGAGACGGGGAAGGTGACAGACATCTTTGTAGGGGAACACTTTGCATCTAGTGATCATCAAGGTAATTATGGAAAAGGGTAGATCTGGTCCTTGGGTTAAGATTCTAAATTAAAGAAAGGCCAATTTTGATATTAGGAAAGATCTGGCAAGTGTGGATTGAAACAGGATATTTTCTGGCAAAGGTGCGCTTGGCAAGTGGGTGGCCTTCAGAAGTGAACTTTTGAGAATACAGAGTTTGTACCTGTCAGAATAAAAGGCAAGGATAACAGGTTTAGGGAACTTTGGTTTCTGAGAGATATTGAAGCCCTAGTTAAGAAAAGGAGGTGCGTAGCAGGTATAGGCAGGCAGGAACAAATGAGGTACTGAGTATAAGAAATGCATGAGAACACCTGAGAAGGAAATCAGGAAGGCTAAAAGAAGACATGAGGTTACTCTAGCAGACAAGGTGAGAAGGAGAATCCTAAGGGCTTCTAGAGATATATTAAGAGCAAAAGAATAGCAAGGGACAAAATTGGTCCTCTGAAAGATCAGAGTGGTCAGCTATGCATGGAGCCGAAGGAGATGGGGTAGATTTTAAATGAACACAGTCTCTAGGTGTGAAGTAATGCAGCAGCGAGGTGATAGACCCTATTCAGATTACAGAGGAAGAGGTGCTTGCTGTCTTGAGACAACTTGGGGTGGATAAATCCCCCAGGTTTGCTGATATGTTGTTCCTGTTCCCTTGCACCCTATGGGAGGCTAGTGCAGAAACTACAGGGGCCCTAGCAGAGATATTTAAAACATACTTAGCCAAGGGTGAGGTGCCAGGAAATTATAAGCAGTTGAATCTGACATTAGTATTGGAAATGTAATTGGAAGTATTCTAAGGGACTGGATATAAAAGTATTTGGATAGACAGGAAAAGACACCATGGCTTTGTGTGTGTTAAGTCATCTCTAACTAGTCTTATGGAGTTCTTCGAGGATAGTTGTTGAAGTCAAGGCATTGGTTTTTTCTACATGGACTTTAGCAAGTCCTCTGACAGGGTCCCATTTGGGAGTTTGGCCAAGAATTTCAGTCATTGGCTTTGGGGAAGAACCCAGGGTGTGGTTGTAGATGGTTGCCTCCCAGATTGAAGGCCTGTGACTGGTGGTGTGCTGCAGGGATCAATGCCAGGTCTGTTGTTATTTGTCATGGACATCAATGATCTGGAAGATAATATGGTAAACTGCATCAGTAAATTTGCAGATGACACCAAGGTTGCGAGTGTACTGGACAGCAAAAGAACTATCAAAGTTTGCAGTGGGATCTGGACCAACTAGTGAAATGGGTTGAAAAATG